>NC_082638.1:45425625-46041250 GCF_002263795.3 Bos taurus | reverse complement strand
TCAATACTAAATACTAAAGTTCTAAATACTAAAACACTGAACTGTAGAAGAAACTGCTTTTAATCAATCTTTGGTTCAACAGTTTTATTCCAGAAAAATCTTCCTAACTACAAACATATCACAGGGAACAAACTCACAATGAAACCGCTAAAAGAAGTTCACTGCCAAGTAAGTATTTATCTGATTCCCAATTATCTTAGTATTTATTAAAAGGCCTATATGTCATCAGAATCTTCACTCTTACTCAAAAACTCAGGTATTAGTGTGTTAGTTGCACCGTTGTGCCCGACTCTTTGCAACCCCATGGACTGCAGCCCACCAGGCTCCTCTGCCAAGGGATTTTCCAGGTAAAGATACTGGAGTGGGTTGTCATTTCCTTCTCCAGGGGATCTTCCCAACCTAGGGATCGAACCCAGGTCTCCTGCACTGCAGGCAGATTCTTTACCAACTGAGCTACAAGGGAAGCCCCACCCCCAAAACAAAACAAAAAACCTCATAACTTTATATAATAAAATACACTGTAAAAGAATTTTTAAAAATTGCTATCATGTTCAAAATGTGAGTTTAGTACACTTCCTCTTTGTTGTTAGTAGAAACTTATTTTAATTTTTCCAAGCTTACTAGAGGACGAATAAAATACTTTTGTCTCTAAGAAATAAAAGGGATTCAGAAACACTGTCCACAAAGCTCCATGAGAAAACTGAATACTCTTTTCCGAAACATCAATACCAGTATCATAAATGTTTTCCTTGATTAGCTGAAAACAGGTATCATCTCTTAAGAATTACTTTTAAGAGTGTAAAAGAGGCATTCCTTTAACAATTATTATGTACAAGTCTAGGACTTGTGAGCTTTTTAATTCCCCACCAAAGGAACATATATTAGGAAGAGAATCCATTACTATGTTGTTAATATTCTGAAGTATTTAATACCTACTTAAAGCAAGTTTAAGCATCTATGAAAAAATACAGAAAAGAGTGAATTCTGAAATGACTGTTTCACCTAAATACTAAGTAGCAAACACTATGAGAAGACAGGGAAATGCAATAACTTTGATATTAACTACCATATTCCAGAAGCTCTCCATAAGCCTTCAGATTTCTAACTTCATCTGCTTTGTACTTTAAAATTACATCAGCTTTGTGGTCCTTGGAGAAAAACAAGGAAGGATCAAAACTGGTTAGGCAAAGAATCATCAGTTGTCTCATAAATTCCTTTCAAATTAAACACACTTAAGAAAATCCTCACTATTCTCTCACCTTCCTTGTGTCATCTGCATACACACACACACACACACACACACACACACACACACACAATCCTCATGATGAAGTTTGCATGCATGACCAAAAAAAGTATAGACTAGGAAAGTTATGAATACAATGCACTGAATCAAAGAAAGAAAAGGAAACATGTGGGGTGGCAATGCGGTCTTGTTCACACTCTAACACTGTAGTTCAAACTGAAAGTGGTATTATTACCCAAGAGAAACCTTTCTATAACCCATAGTTGTTAGAGTATCTTACCGATTTGAATTCTCTGTGGTGCTTTAAAAAAAGATACCGTTATCTTCCTAAAACCTGACAGGCCTGAAGTGAACTCTTTGTGTGTTTATGCTGTAAATATGCCTGAGAATTACTGCCTTTTAGGGGGTTCACTTTTCTCCATTTTAAAGAAGCTGAGTCACTGACAGAGGAAAACATTATGAATGCTTACAACTAACCTAGAAAAGGCCTAAAGAAAGACAACTGAAAATATCAGTCATAAAACTGCAGTGGAATACAAACCAACACTTCTCAAACTATAATGTGCACCAAAAACACATACGTATTTTGTTAAAACTCTGAGTGTAACTCAGTAGTGAAGAGATAAGCTAATAACCTGCTTATACAATTCCATAGAGTAGTGATGCTGCTATTATCTTTAGATTATGATTTGAGTAGCAAGGGTTTGTAATTACCCACAACAGATTAAAAATCAGAAGAACTATTTGTGGCTTAAGGGATTAATATAATTGTGGTTACACTGCCCATCAAACAGAGAATTTAACTGGGAATTAACTATCATTTGATCCATTTACAGGTTTCTATGTAGTTAATCCAAAATAAATGGACATGAAAATGATACAGTTTTATGGACAGATTCTATGTTTTTAGTTATCAAATACAAAAATAGAAAGGTTATCAATGGATGTTCCAGATAACAAAAAATATAAATGACAAAAAAAAAAAAATGAGTAAAACATCAGGATATAAAATGGATATACTTAAATCTGTCGTAATATTAATGCATCCATATTACCCAAAGTAATGTACATATTCCATGTAATTCCTATAACAATTCAAGTAGCATTATTTTTCCCCAGACAAAGTTATATGGAACCTCAAACAATCCAAACCGCCAAAGCAATCTTGAGAGTTAACAAACATATGAAAAGATACTGAACATCACTCATTATCAGAGAAATGCAAATCAAAACCACAATGAGGTGCCATTTCACTTCAGTCAGAATGGCTGTGATCCAAAAGTCTACAAGCAATAAATGCTGGAGAGGATGTGGAGAAAAAGGAACCCTCTTACACTGTTGGTGGGAATGCAAAGTAGTACAGCCACTACGGAGAACAGTGTGGAGATTCCTTCAAAAACTGGAAATAGAACTGCCTTATGACCCAGCAATCCCACTGCTGGGCATACACACTGAGGAAACCAGAATAGAAAGAGACAAGTGTACCCCAATGTTCATTGCAGCACTGTTTCTAATAGCCAGGACATGGAAGCAACCTAGAGGTCAATCAGCAGATGAATGGATAAGAAAGCTGTGGTACATATACACAATGCAGTATTACTCAGCCATTAAAAAGAATACATTTGAATCAGTTCTAAAGAGGCAGATGGAACTGGAGCCTATTATACAGAGTGAAATAAGCCAGAAAGAAAACCACCAATACAGTATACTAATGCATATATATAGAATTTAGAAAGATGGTAACAACAAGCCTGTATGCAAGACAGCAAAAGAGACACATATGTATAGAACAATCTTTTGGATCCCGTGGGAGAGGGAGAGGGGATGATTTGGAATAATGGCATTAAAACATGTATAATATCCTATAAGAAACGAATCGTCAGTCCAGGTGATGCAGGATACAGGAAGCTTGGGGCTGGTGCACTGGGATGACCCAGAGGGATGGTATTGGGAGGCAGGTGGGAGGGGATTCAGGATGGGAAACATGTGTACACCCATAGCGGATGCATGTTGATGTATGGCAAAACCAATACAATATTGTAAAGTAAAATAAATAAATAATAATAATAACAATTATAATAAAAGAAAGAAAGAAAGAATAAAGCTTGAGGACACATACTTCCTGCTTTTGAAACACAACTGTTCAAACAATATGGCACTGGGATTCCACCAGTAATGCATGTCCTGGAACAAAACAGAGCACTCAGAAATACAATTTTTCAAAACCACCCAACTAACACTTATGAAGGGAACCAAGATCACAGTGTAGAAAACACATCCTCTCCAATAGACAGGACTGGAAAAACAATACTTAACATAAAAGTAGACCCCCCTTTCTTACACTAGAATCTACCTAAAATTACCCTGAAATAGATCAGAGATTTAAACACAGAGCTGAAACTATAAAACTACTGCAAGAAAACACATTGTACAACTACTAAATGCCACTCTTGCTCTTTGATTTTGGTATAGGCCACCAAACCCATAAGCAACACAAGCAAAACCTAGTAAGTGAAACTATATCACACTAAATTGATTTTGCACAGAAAAGGACACTGTCAACAACAACAACAAAAAAGACAGTGTACCAGACTGGTGAAAATATTTGCAAGTGATATGACTAATAAGGGTTTAACAGCGAAGGTAGATAAATCCTGCCATTTGCAACAACATGGATGAACCTGGAGAGTAGTCTGCTAAGAGAAACATGTCACACAGAGAAAGCAAACACTGCAGGACCTCATTTATATGTGGAATCAGGACTGAATACAAACTCATCAAAGTTCAGGGATGCTCCTAATCTCTCAGCTTTGAGTGACCTGGATTTTCTGCACAAGCCTGAAATGAAAAGAAGAACTATCATCAGTTGCCTGGCTGAGTATTAAAGGTACGCCCCACCTTGCACAGAGCCTAAAAACAGAGGTTGAGAGGGCTGCTGGTTTTTAATGAAACCTCAAACATAGGCTGTCTGCTAGGTTATAAACAAGCATTCAGTGGTCACACACAAGGAAAAAATACATACCATACAGAATCTGTTTCAGAAATCATCCAACAAATGACAACAAGTAAAAGCTCTGGGACAAGAAATCTGATGTCCCATTTCACCATGTTATATCTGCATTTTCTAGTTTTCAACAACAACAACAACAAAACATGAGACACACAAAGAAATAGGATGTGTCTGGTCACATAAGGAAATAAGTAGGTAATACAAAGCATGGCTCAGAAAGCCCAGAGGCTGGACTTAACAGAGACTTTACATCAGGTAGTATAGATAAAAAGAATACAAGAAACAATATAATTGTCAAGAATATTTCACTAGAGAATCAGGATATACAGATTATTTAAAAGAAAACCAGTGGACATGAAAAGTGGAGTGGTTGACTTCAAACTGTCACGGTAAATCACTAATAGAACAACAACAACAACAACAACAACAAAATCAACAAGGAAACAAAAGACTGAAACTTTACAAATCAGAAAGTCTTAGGTATTTACAGAAAACATGACCTGATAACAGAATAGAGAGAAACAGCAATTATTTCACTCAAAATTTAATTAAGCACAAGTGATGGGTTTGACCCAGAAATCTAAAGGATTTCTATTTCACAAGTCATATTTCAAACATTAAGACCATATTGGGCCACTACCAAGTATTTCTGTAAATATTTATTTCAGATTTATAACTTACACTTAAAAAGACCTAGTCTATGTCTTAGCTTTGTCATATGAGCCAAAAAAACCCCACATTTTTTGGAGATAGAGGTTTTGCCTTATTTAATTGCATCATCTACAACAGTGGTTTCTCAAACTTGGATCTGAGATCTTTAAATTTAAAAATCATAACTGAGAACCCAATATAAACTTACTATTTTTTTTTCTTTTGATGAAAGAGAATACTAATGAAAATCACTGTCATATGCTACTGTTCTTATTTCAGCAAAGGTCTCATTTCAAAAAATATTTAAAAAACAAAACTGTAGGGAGTCCTCTGGTGGTCCAAAGATTAGGACTCAGGGCTTTCACAGCAGTATTCTGGATTCAATCCCTGACTGGGGATCTAAGATCCCACAAGCTGCAGTAATATCAAAAATTAAATTAAAAAAATTGAATGGAAAATGAATACTCTAGCTCTGTGAAATATATTTCATAAAATACAAAGATATCTTCGTTTTACTACAGAAAACTGAAAAAGTCAGCCTGCAGCATAAACCCTGAAAACCTAGCACAGATCTTTAAATACACTTGGACTTTAAATGAGGACAGAGTGATGAGCTGTAGTATTTATCCAAAATTATAAGAGAATATGTATTGCATATTGTATTAAAATAAGATAAGAAACAGCCAGTCTTCCCATAGAACACATATACCGTAAGTCAGCTAGAATCCTATCATCTTAAACATAAGTGGATCATAACAAATTTTGATGCCAGAAGGATGAGAATCATAACTGGCCAGGACAGGTCAAATGCATTTTATCACATCAGTGAAATAATGATATTAATGATTTTAAATTCAAGAACATTATAAATTTAAATGTAATTGTTACCTGATAGTCTCAAAGACCAATCAATATAATATCTGAAGTATTTATCCAAATCTATAAAATAAAACTCACAGTATATTACATTTAAAATACAAACAAACAATAGTGTTTGATGTTAAGCCATACTTAACGTGATACAAAAAATACAATTCACACAGCGTGTGAAAACTATCTGCTAAGGATTGGGGGAAAACTACAGACATGTGGTGTGTGTGTGTGTCTTGTGTGTATGTGCAGGTATATGTGTATGATGTGTGTGTGTGTTCATGTCCATGAGACAAAGTCTAGTTATAGATAGTTAGAGTATATTAAGCAAAACTAAAGTTAGGCAGTTCAGTTTGGGTCAAATTTTCTAATGTAGTCTATTAAAATATACAGTAATTTACACTGTTGGTGGGAATGCAAACTAGTACAGCCACTATGGAGAACAGTGTGGAGATTCCTTAAAAAACTGGAAATAGAACTGCCTTATGATCCAGCAATCCCACTGCTGGGCATACACACTGAGGAAACCAGAAGGGAAAGAGACACGTGTACCCCAATGTTCATCGCAGCACTGTTTATAATAGCCAAGACATGGAAGCAACCTAGATGTCCATCAGCAGATGAATGGATAAGAAAGCTGTGGTACATATACACAATGGAGTATTACTCAGCCATTAAAAAGAATACATTTGAATCAGTTCTAATTAGGTGGATGAAACTGGAGCCTATTATACAGAGTGAAGTAAGCCAGAAGGAAAAGCATAAATACAGTATACTAATGCATATATATGGAATTTAGAAAGATGGTAACAATAACCCGGTGTACGAGACAGCAAAAGAGACACTGATGTATAGAACAGTCTTATGGACTCTGTGGGAGAGGGAGAGGGTGGGAAGATTTGGGAGAATGGCAATGAAACATGTAAAATATCATGTAGGAAACGAGTTGCCAGTCCAGGTTCGATGCATGATGATGGATGCTTGGGGCTGGTGCACTGGGACGGCCCAGAAGGATGGTATGGGGAGGGAGGAGGGAGGAGGGTTCGGGATGGGGAGCACATGTATACCTGTGGCGGATTCATTTTGATATTTGGCAAAACTAATACAATTATGTAAAGTTTAAAAATAAAATAAAATTAGAGAAAAAATAAATAAAATAATTAAAAGTCAAAAAAATATATATATACAGTAATTTTACCTCAACTAAAGTCTTTTAAAATTACAAAAGCATAGTTCTTTGTCACATAAATTACTTGTATTCACAAATCACTCTGGGAATTTTTAGTTATTTTAAACAAATGAAAATAATTCATCCACACAAATATAGCCATCTAGTTACCAATCTACATCAATTCAGGACCCAAATCACTAACTGGAAAAGAATGATTCAAGAGAAAAAACTGTTTTTTTTAATCCAAAAAATTAGGGTTGAAAGAACTTTAAAACAATATGATCAATAAATGTGCCAAAGTTACTAAATAAGATGGTCTATCATGTTATGAGGTCGATAAAGGACAGCAATGGTATGGACCTAACAGAAGCACAAGATATTAAGAAGAGATGGCAAGAATACAGAGAAGAACTGTACAAAAAAGATCTTCAGGACTCAGATAACCACAGTGGTGTGATCACTGACCTAGAGCCAGACATCCTGGAATGTGAAGTCAAGTGGGCCTTAGAAAGCATCACTACGAATACAGCTAGTGGATGTGATGGAATTCCAGTTGAGCTATCCCAAATCCTGAAAGATGATGCTGTGAAAGTGCTGCACTCAATATGCCAGCACATTTGGAAAACTCAGCAGTGGCCAGGGGACTGGAAAAGGTCAGTTTTCATTCCAATCCCAAAGAAACGTAATGCCAAAGAATGCTCAAACTACCGCACAAATGCATTCATCTCACACACTAGAAAGGTAATGCTCAAAATTCTGCAAGGCAGGCTTCAGCAATATGTGAACCATGACCTTCTTGATGTTCAAGCTGGTGTTCAAGAAGGCAGAGAAACCAGAGATCAAGTTGACAACATCTACAGGACCATTGAAAAAGCAAGCGAGTACCAGAAAAGCATCTATTTTTGCTTTATTGACTATGCCAAAGCCTTTGACTCTGTGGATCACAATAAACTGTGGAAAATTCTGAAAGACATGGGATTACCAGCCCTCTTGACCTGCCTCTTGAGAAATCTGTATGCAGGTCAGAAAGCAAGTTAGCACTGGAAATGGAACAGCAGACCGGTTCCAAATAGAAAAAGGAGTACCTCAAGGCTGTCTATTTTCACCCTGCTTATTTAACTTCTATGCAGAGTACATCATGAGAAATGCTGGGCTGGATGAAGCCCAAGATGGAATCAAGATTGCTGGAAGAAATGTCAATAACCTCAGGTATGCAGATGACATCACCCTTATGGCAGAAAGTGAAGAAGAACAAAAGATTCCCTTCATGAAAGTGAAAGAGGAGAGTGACAGAGTTGGCTTAAAGCTCAACATTCAGAAAACTAAGATCATGGCATCTGGTCCCATAACTTCATGGGGAATACATGGGGAAACAGTGGCTGACATTTTATTTTATGGGTGGCTCCAAAATCACTGCTGATGGTGATTGCAGCAATGAAATTAAAGGACACTTACTTGGAATGAAAGTTATGACTTACCTAGACAGCATATTAAAAAACAGAGACATTACTTTGCCAACAAAGTTCCTTCTAGTAAAGGCTATGGTTTTTCCAGTAGTCATGTATGGATGTGAGAGTTGGACTCTAAAGAAAGCTGAGTGCCAACAAAGTGATGCTTTCTTACTTAGTGTTGGAGAAGAGCCTTGAGAGTCCCTTGAACTTCAAGGCCATCCAATCAGTTCATCCTAAAGGAGATCAGTCCTGGCCGTCCATTGGAAAGACTGATGTTGAAGCTGAAACTTCAATACATGGCCACCTGATGCCAAAAAAACTGACTCATTTGAAAAGACTCTGATGTTGAGAAAGATTTAGGGCAGCAGGAGGTGGGGACGATAGAGGGTGAGATGGACGAATGGCATCACCGACTTAATGAACAAGTGTTTGGGTAAACTCCAGGAGTTGGTGATGGACGGGGAGGCCTGGCATTCTGCAGTCCACGGAATCACAGAGTCGGACACAACTCAGTGACTGAACTGAACTGCTCTTTGGAAAAAAAGCTATGGCAACTCTATACAACATGTTAAATGCAGCTACAACGTTGTTGACAAAGGTCTGTATAGTCAAATATCTAGTTCTTCCAGTAGTCACGTATGGATGTGACAGTTGGGAACATAAAGAAGGCTGGACACTGAAGAGTTGAAGCTTTTCACTGGAAGTTCTGGAGAAGACTCTTGAGAGTCCATTGGATGGCAAGGAGATCAAAGAAGTCAATCCTAAAGGAGATCAACCCTGAACATTCACTGCAAGATCTGCTGCCAAAGCTCCAATACTTTGGCCACCTGATGCAAAGAGTCGACTGAAAGGAGAAGACCTTGATGCAGGGAAAGCAGGAGGGCAAGAGAAGAGGACAACAGAAGATGAGATGGTTGGATGGTATCACAGGATTCAAGGTATATGAGTCTGACCAAACTCAGGGAGACAGTGAAGGACAGGGAATCCTAGTGTACTGCAGTTCATGGGGTCCCACAGAGTCATAGATATGACTTATCAACTGAATAACAACTCGACCAAAGAGCTCCTAGTCTAATCTGTAATTATCCTGAAAAGTAATGGGATTCACATGCTAGAGAGTTCCTTGGATAAAAGGCCATGAACCCAGCTTAGTACTCAGGACTACTACACAAAAGAAAATAGCAAAGAAAAGAAGACGATAAGTTAAAAATTGGCCATGAAAACACACTTCTAATGTAAGGAAAAATATGAAGTTCAAGGACCAGATTATCTTTAGCCACACATCATGTTCCAAATAATAAATTATTTGTGCTTGTGTGTTAGTGTGTGTGTATGTGTGTGTGTGTTGTGTGTGGGTTTAATGGCTTTCAGTATGCAGGAATAACTGCAAGGCTTTGTTAAGAAGTGCTGTAAATTACTGAAACAAATGGACAAATGTGAATGGAGTTTATATACCAGCTCTACAATGAAAAATAGAATTTTCAATTAAGAGAAAAGTATACATGTGAATTGAACAATATTTAAATTTCCATTCATTTCAACATCCACATATGGCTAGTGGCTATACAAAACAAACAAACAAACAAACAAACAAAAAAAACAAACAGGTTTCCCCAGTGGCTGGGCCATGAAGAATTCACCTGCAAATGCAAGAGACAAAGGAGACATGCATTTGACTTCCGGGCCAGGATGATCCCATGGAGAATAAAAGGACAACGCATTCCAGTATTATTCATGCAAATCCCATGGAGACAGGAGCCAGGTGGGGCACAATCCATGATTTCAAACAAGAATCAGACATGACTAAGCACAAGCAACATTTCTAGAAAAGTACTTCAGTGCAATTCTGTTCAGTCGCTCAGTCATGTCTGACTCTTTGCGACCCCATGCATAGCAGCACACCAGTCCTTCCTACCCATTGCCAACTCCCGGAGTTTACCCAATCTCATGTTCATCGAGTCGGTGAGGCCATCCAACCATCTCATCCTCTGTAATCCCCTTTTCCTTCTGCCCCCAATCCCTCCCAGCATCAGGGTCTTCTCCAATGAGTCAAATCTTCGCATAAGGTGGCCAACATATTGGAGTTTCAGCTTCAGCATCAGTCCTTTCAATGAATACCCAGGACTGATGATCTCCTTTAAGGTGAACTGGTTAGATCTCCTTGCAGCCCAAGTGACTCTCAAGAATCTTCTCCAATATCACAGTTCAAAAGCATCAATTCTTCAGCGCTCAGCTTTCTTCACAGTCCAACTCTCACTTCCGTACATGACCACTGGAAAAACCATAGCCTTGCCTAGACGAATCTTTGTTGGCAAAGTAATGTCTCTGCTTTTTAATATGCTATCTATGTTGGTCAAGAAGTGATAATACCAGACCATCTGACCTGCCTCTTGAGAAACCTATATGCAGGTCAGGAAGGAACAGTTAGAACTGAACATGGAACATGGACTTGTTCCAAATAGGAAAAGGAGTACACCAAGGCTGTATATTGTCACCCTGCTTATTTAACTTCTATGCGAGTACATCATGAGAAACACCCTGGGCTGGAAGAAGCACAAGCTGGAATCAAGATTGCCTGAAGAAATATCAATAACCTCAGATATACATGTGACACTATCCTTATGGCAGAAAGTGAAGAGGAACTAAAAAGCCTCTTGATGAAAGTGAAATAGGAGAGTGAAAAACTTGGCTTAAAGCTCAACATTCAGAGAACTAACACTATGGCATTTGGTCCCATCACTTCATGGGAAATACATGGGGAAACGGTGGAAACAGTGACAAACTTTATTTTGGGTGGCTCCAAAATCACTGCAGATGGTGACTGCATCCATGAAATGAAAAGACACTCCTTGGAAGGAATGTTATGACAAAACTAGATAGCATATTAAAAAGCAGAGACATTACTTTGCCAAGAAAGGTCTGTCTAGTCAAGGTTATGGTTTACTAGGTGACAAGAGAATTGTAAGGTTAAATTTCTTGTAACCATTCTCCTGGAATTATATAAAGAAAGGCTTCGCTCTTAGGAGATGAAATATTTAGGGCTAAAGTCTATAACTAAATATCTAGACCTACCTATAACAAAGTTTAAAATGTTAGAAGGAAAATGTTCATGTACAGAAAAAAAGTACAAAAAGAAAACATTAAAGATTAGTGAGTCTAAGTGAAAAACATATGGGATTTGTGCTCACATTTCAACGTTTCTGTAGGCTTAAATTTTCATTAAAAGGAAAAATGTAGGTACTTCAGTCAATTAGTTTACTCTTAGTTTAGTCTGCACTTACTTAAGAGTCAGTTATTCGGTTACTTTATTAAATATGATCATGCACTAGTGACATTGTAGCACTGATGGTCTGAGGTCTTGGCACGGATGTCTCATAGTCTATTGAAAAATATTACGATGGTAGGGAATTTTCAATGTTGGAAGACATCCTTACTCTGCTCTAAACCTTAAAATTCATTCTCAGTTATACCATCTTTTTCCATAGAATAAAAACAGAACACTTTATTTACAGAAATGCCATTAAGCATCCATGAGAAACAGTGTAAAATGAATTATTTAATAAAGAAATTCTGGTAAAATGTATGACAATGAAAATGGGGAAAAGATGGAGCTATGTGGGGCTTTGGTGGTGGCTCAGTGGTAGGGAATCCACCTGTGAATACAGCAGACACCAGTTTGATCCCTGCTCCAGGATGAATCCACATGCCTCAGAACAACTGAGCCCCTGTGCCACAGCTACTGAGCCTGTGCTCTACAGCCTGGAAGCTGCAATTGTTGAGCTCACGTGCTGCAACTACTGAAGCCTGGTCTCCCTAGAGCCTATGCTCCACAAGCAGAGAGTGTACCCCAATGAGAATCCTGTGCACTGCAACTACAGAGAAGCCCCTGTTCCCCACAACTAGAGAAAAGTCCATCCACAATAATGAAAAGCCCATCCACAGTAATGAAAGCCCAGTACAGCAAAAAAAAAAAAAAAAAAAAAAAAAATATATATATATATATATATAATATATTATATATATAAGCAAATATATATATATATATTATATATATATATATATATATATATATATATAAGCAAATAACAGCATTTAGATTAAAAAAAAAAAAAAAGAGTGAGATTATGAGACAACTCCTCAGGACTTTCACTAAGGTAGGTTTCAGATTAAACTCTGAAATTCACATTGTTATAAAAGGTATAAATAGCTAAAGAATTCTTGTTTTGACCATCTTCTTTAAATACGAAGTATCTTTTTTTCACATTTGTTTCCCTTAACCTTGCACCTGTTTCTGCCTCCTTTACTTCAGTGATTAAAATGTGAATAAATATTGAGATCTAATTATCTGTATAATAGTTTACAAACTCATCAAACAAGCTAACATAAGCTGTTAAACTTTATATAAACAGGGAAACAAACAGATTATCATTTAAATAGCAGCAAAATATTAACAGACCTCAAAAGAGATTTACAATTTAACCTAATTTGTTACTGATTAGCCACGTACAAATTTGCTGATGGCTTTCTTCTAAATCCCTTAGCAGATAAATACATAATCAACCACATAACCCATTACCAGAGATAACCTGTAGCATTTTTTATTATCCATGTTTTCCAATTAAACCCGGGTTCTATACATTCCCTTCTACAATTCATTTGCAAATTAATAAACCAAAATAGTCCATATATTTATAAAGCAATGAAAACTGAAAAATCATATGTCAAAATGTCTTCAGTTTGGCCTGAGAGGAAGCAGCTGGTTTAAAATTCCCTCAGATGGAAGGGGGAGTTACCCACGGCTGCAATGAAACTGAAGAAGATAACATTAACAAAAATGTGTTGAACATCTACTAAGCACCAAGTTGTGGTAATTCTGCTTTCATAAAATAATTACTAGTCTCTTATAGAATACACAAGCCAACATGGGCACCTGAAACTTCATTCCTAGAAACAGAGGAGGAAACAAGGAATGTATGGAAATGTATACTCATTTGTAAGTTAAAAGTTAATTAAATTAGGGGAAAAAAAAGTGGAAGTGGTTTGTAATTTACCTAACACATTCTGAAAAAGACATTCTTAGAGTTTCCCTGAATAGTTAGCAGCAACACATTTGCTAGAGAAAGGCTGTACCAGTCAGTTTGGGGACTCTAGAGAGCACTGAAGTCAAAGGCAAAGAAGTGTGACCGAATATGACAAAGGTTAAGTAAGCCTTGAAAGCTAAAATGAAGTGCAAGGAATGAATTATGAAGAGAGATTTGTTGTGGAATGTGAAATATGGTCCTATTCTGAAGGATGTATTCTCATTCCTTGCAGTTACAGTTTTCCAGGAGGCATTTCAAGGATATTAACCATGACCCAAGCAGAACTCAGGTCTGTAAAAAGGAGAATTCAAGGAATAACTGTCCCACTGCCCTCTTTCAATTAGCTTAGAAGTACCGTTTTGGAAGTTACAAGTAAAGTTATTGTCAAATCTGATTATTTGTGAACTGTCTGCCTCAGAATAAAGATAAGTAGAAACGCATAGTGCCAGCATCGATTTTACGAGAAAAGAAGGCTGAACACGTTGGGATATGTGTGCCTTCTAAAAAAAAATGGTTAAGGTTTGTGACAGGTAGAGGAAAGTAAACCGGCAGACATGAACCTAAACATGCAACATGGATTTACCCTTTCCTGGGAGCTCAGATGGTAAAGCGTCTGCCTACAATGTGAGAGACCTGGGTTCCATCCCTTGGTCAGAAAGATTCCCTGGAGAAAGAAATGGCAACCCACACCAGTATTCTTGCCTGGAAACTCCCATGGACCGAGGAGCCTGGTAGGCTACAGTCCATGGGGTTGTAGAGTTGGACACAACTGAGCAACTTCACTTCACTTCACTTCACTTCACTTACAAAGAAGCAGTTATTTTCACCAGTAGTGAACTGTCCACAAAGTAAAGTATAGACAAATATTTAACAGTTGCAAAAGAAAAAATCAGGGTGTCATAAACAACAGCTAAGGGAGAGTTCTGGGAAGGGATGAAGGCCAGAGGGGCGAAGCCTCCACTGACCAAAAGTAGGCTTCTGCCAGTTTACTAACGCACCTGCAGTTAAACTGGCATGAATCCCAAACTAATAGTATTTTACCCGCGGTGTAAAATTGACAAAAAGGGAGAGAAAATTATACCGCTATGTGAACAGAGCGAGAGGAAGCACGAGCAGCTTCTCGCTCCTATGCGGACTGTGCAGTTCACTCAAAAACATCAGCCAACCAGAAGGAGGAGGAAATACCACTGATGGTGGCTGAGCAATCAGTGGTTCCTGGAAACTGAGTCATTACCTTTATTCTTGGGCAGAGCTGTAGCAGCAGGCTCACTGTTTCCAAGCAGCTTCCTGTGCTGCTCCCGCTGCCAGATAATCCTCCGAGGCTTCCAAGGTACTAAGTTACACTCTCTGAATTGAGAACTCGGGAGAGATTGGCACGCGGCCACTCTTAGCAGCAACAAAATGGCAACCCGGCTGGTGTTACGGTGTAAACGTCACTTTTCTCGCGCATGACGCTACCGGCCTATCCCCCAAGGACAGTCTCTTCTGCCCTACGGAGCACGTGTAGTCCAAACCAACTGACTTCCTGGTACTCAACACTGTGAGGGACGCTGTGTCCGATTCCAGTAAAGAATGATATATTTTTGGAGAACACCGCGCTGAGCTTGAAACGAGATGTGTCAATGTAATGAAGACTGCGTGCATTTCCCTAATTAGAAACCGCTTGAGCTAACTCATACTACTGAACAGACTTCTGCTACCTGTTAATAAGTGCTCTTGCCTGACCATTTCTTCACTTAAATTGTATCCGTTGTCTTCCTTCTTGGAGAAACAAATTCCATCAGGATGCTTCTGTTAGAAATCTAGCGTAATACAAGTGGTGGAGGAATTAAAGAGAAAGGTTATATATCTATCAGAGGACCTGGACAAACGTTCTTGTGTTTGGGAGACAGGAACCTCTTGTGGTTCATTAGAGATCCCTCTCTTTGAAATATTTAGGTCCAGTAAGCTAGGGACTGGTGGTGGCGGTAGTAGAGCCCCTAGTCTGTGTATCCAATGTTGGAGTGATGGAATAAAGTTTAAAGTTACTGCAAACAAACAAACGAACAAAAATACCTTCTCTTCGGAAATAAAATGTTTAGTATTGTTTTTCATAGTGATGGAAGACCTTTTCACCTATTTAAGCATTAGTGAACATTCTAGCTAGATATAATTTTGCTTGAACTTTATGCTAGACACCCTATTTTTGACCTGTGAAACAAATATTGTACATCTGCTTTAACCATGGAGAATAGTCACTGGGTATTCACTTGAATGGGGAGGTAAAAATCTACTGTAGTTGTCTGTCATCAGTGTACCCTCTGGAAAATCAGGATACGAAAATGAGATTGTGCATTTCTGTGCTTTGGAGTTGTGTGTTCCTAGTCAGTTAAGATAATTAAGAAGTTTAATGATTCCAGATTCTTGCCTAGGAAAACACTAACATCACTGCTTGCCATATTTGTATTTTGTGGTTAACAGGATCCTTTTTACCACGATATATGTTTCACTCATGTATTTTCCACTTTAAAGAAATTTCTGTGTATACTGGCTCTTCCCCTACAGCTTCAGAACACTCCTCTTAAAACTGTATGAAAGACCATTTACCAGGCTATGGCCCTTGAGTTTGTTTGAATATTTTTTCCAATTTTAGTATATAATTTGTTGGGTATTTTCATCAATATGGTATAATTTCCTTCAAAGGAAAAAAAATGTGTTTGACTTCAAGTATGAAACGTTGTACTGAAAGTTATCTCTTACTTAATCATGACATATGATCAGTGAGTCCACATAATAAGGAATGACAATTGGAACTTTTAAGCAGAAACTAGGGCTTCCCTGGTAGGTCACCTGCTTAACAATCTGCTGCAATGCAGTTTGATTTCTGGTTTGGAAGGATTATCTGGACAAGCAACAGGTCACTCACTCCCATATTCTTTAGGCTTCCTTGGAGGTGCAGATAGTAAAAAATTCACCTGCTATAAGAGATCTGCTGGAAGAGTGGCCTGACAACCCACTCCAGTATTCTTGCCTGGAAAACCCCCATAGACAGAGGAGCTTGATGGGCTATAGTCCAGAGGTCACAAAAAGTCAGACATAACTGTGAGACTAAGCAGATCAGAAACCAAAATAGATTTTTTAAAAATGCTCGAAAAGCTTGAAGTTTGGAGGTCTGCCTTAGAGTATTTTAACCCTGAAAAAAATACATTAAGCAATGAACTTTACTACTCTCTTGTCCCTATAAAATCACAGGAGAAATGGAGTGTCATTTCCC
Organism: Bos taurus; assembly: GCF_002263795.3. Lineage (NCBI taxonomy): Eukaryota > Metazoa > Chordata > Mammalia > Artiodactyla > Bovidae > Bos > Bos taurus. The sequence goes on along the minus strand of NC_082638.1, from coordinate 46,024,517 downwards.
TTTTTAGAGGATAGTTGTTGTAGTGAAGATATTAAATGATTAAATAAATGATTTAAATCTACTGAAATGCTGCTTGCAAAAATGAAAAAAAATGAAAAAAAAATCTAATTCAAGATGAATATTAAAGCAAGAACATAATTGAAATCAGTTGCTGTTGTAAGACATGGCTTCAAAAGAGAGCTAAATAAATGTATATAATGACTGGCTAAATTCTCTGGCAATACATTATAAAAAATCACGGTCAATATTGAAAAGATTTTTACACACAATAAAAATAAATGCCTTTTAGTTATGCATAGTTTGAATAATCAAAAACATTGACTACTTTTCAGACATTCCAGGAAAAGGTCTTTTAAACAAATTATTTACTTTATCTCCCAAAACAATATAGTGGTGGTGGTCGTGATTAGTTGCTAAGTAATTTCCTTCTCTTTTTCATCTCCATGGACCATAGACTACCAGGCTTCTCTGCCCGTGGGATTACCCAGGCAAGAATACTGAGGTTGGTTTCCATTCTCTCTTCCAGAAGATCTATCTTTCCAACTCAGGGATTTCTCAACGTTGGGTCATCCACATTGGGAGGTGGATTCTTTACCACTGAGCCACCAGGAGAATCCCCCAAAGCAACACAGTATCTACTTAAGATAGATAAGTACAACTTAAGTAGATAAGTAGAACAAACTTCTAGCCTGCAGAGTCTGGGTTTGTTCAGAACTACCCTAGTGATCCATTGGTTAATAGTCAGCTTCCCAGTGATCCTTGTCTGGGAGGATCCCACATGCCGAAGTGTAACTAAACTCATGGGCCACAACTCATGAGCTCATGTGCCAAAACTAGAGCCAGTGTTCTGCAACAAAAGAAACCATCACAATGGGAAGGCTATGCACCATATCAAAGTGCACCATACCACTTGCCTCAGCTAGAAAAAGCCCTTGAACATCCATGAATACCTGGCCCCGCCAAAATAAATAAAATTTAAAAAATAATAAAATAAATAAGTTCCTTAAAAAAGTGAGTTTGTTTAACATAGAAGTGTAGTTACATATATGCAGCAACAAGCAAATGTACTTTGAATATTGAAAGCACAAAAATACTTATTTTTTAAAACATGATAGAACAATACTGATTAAAACAAATTTGCCACAAAATAAAAATATTCTATGCAATAGTTCACCAAGATGAGATGTAAGGGTATCCCAACCATCAGAGTTCAAATTTGTGGTATGAATGCCTAAAAGCCTATGAAACATAATGTTGCTTATATAATTCGAGCATACATAGATCTACTTAAGCTGTTAGCTCTCTCTTCTGTGTCTTTATATTTCCTTCTGAAGCAATTTGGATTTTCTAAAAGAATGTGAAGATTTGTTTTCTTTGTTTTAGTTTCTGAGGAGACTTCTCATTCTGCCCACACACTAGGAAACTTTTAATATATTTTCCATTACTATAGTTCAAGTTTTGTGTACCCTAAACTTGCATACCATTAACCCTGTACTGTATTTCTTTCAGCAGGCTTTAGTGATGTTCTTCAAGTTGTTTTTGCCATTCTTTAATTTGGATATAATGCTCACTGATTTTAATAGAAAATTAACAGTTTTCTACTGTGCTTTTATTATTTTTATATAAATTTATTTATTTTAATTGGTGGTTAATTACTTTACAATATTGCATTGGTTTTTCCATGCATCAACGTGAATCCGCCACAGGTATACACATGTTCCCATCCTGAACCCACCCGCCCCTCCACCCTACCCTTCTGGGTCATCCATCCTTCTGGGTCGTCCCAGTGCACCAGCCCCAAGCATTCAGTATCATGCATGAAACCTTGACTGGTGACTCATTTCATATGTGATATTAAACATGTTTCAGTGGCATTGTCCCAAATCATCCCACCCTCTCCCTCTCCCACAGAGTCCAAAAGACTGTCCTATACCTCTGTGTCACTTTTGCTGTCTCGCTTACACGGTTGTCATTACCATTTTTCTAAATTTGATATATATGCATGTGTATGCTGTATTGGTATTTTTCTTTCTGGCTTACTTCACTCTATATAATAGGCTCCAGTTCATCCACCTCATTAGAACTGATTCAAATGTATTATTTTTAATGACTGAGTAATACTCCATCGTGTATATGTACCACAGCTTTCTTATCCATTCATCTGCTGACAGTCATCCAGGTTGCTTCCATGTCCTGGCTATTATAAATAGTGTTGCAATGAACATTGGGGTACACGTGTCTCTTTCAATTCTGGTTTCCTCGGTGTGTATGCCCAGCAGTGGGATCGCTGGGTCGTATGGCCATTCTATTTCCAGTTTTTTAAGGAATCTCCACACTGTTCTCCATAGTGGCTGTACTAGTTTGCATTCCCACCAACAGTGTAAGAGGGTTCGCGTTTCTCCACACCCTCTCCAGCATGTATTGCTTGTAGGTGTTTGGATCATAGCCATTCTGACTGGTGTGAAATGGTACGTCATTGTGGTTTTGATTTGCACTTCTCTGATAATGAGTGATGTTGAGCATCTTCTCATGTGTTTGTTAGCCATCTGTATGTCTTCTTGGAGAAAAGTCTATTTAGTTTTTTTGGCCATTTTTTTATTGGGTCATTTATTTTTCTGGAATTGCACTGCAAGAGTTGCTTCTATATTTTTGAGATTAGTTGTTTGTCAGTTGCTTCATTTGCTATTATTTTCTCCCATTCAAGGCTGTCTTTTCACCTTGCTAGTAGTTTCCTTTGTTCTGCAGAAGGTTTTAAGTTTAATTAGGTCCCATTTGTTTATTTTTGTTTTTATTTCCAATATTCTGGGAGGTGGGTCATAGAGGATCCTGCTGTGATTTGTGTCGGAGAGTGTTTTGCCTATGTTCTCCTCTAGAAGTTTTATAGTTTCTGATCTTACATTTAGATATTTAATCCATTTTGTGTCTTTTTGTGTGTAGGGTGTTAGAAAGTGTTCTAATCTCATTCTCTTACAAGTAGTTGGTTGACCAGTTTTCCCAGCACCACTTGTTAAAGAGATTGCCTTTAATCCATTTTATATTCTTGCCTCCTTTGTCAAAGATAAGGTGTCCATATGTGCGTGGATTTATCTCTGGGCTTTCTATTTTGTTCCATTGATCTATATTTCTGTCTTTGTGCCAGTACCATACTGTCTTGATGACTGTGGCTTTGTAGTAGAGCCTGAAGTCAGGCAGGTTGATTCTTCCAGTTCCATTCTTCTTTGTCAACATTGCTTTGACTATTCCAGTTTTTTTGTATTTCCATATGAATTGTGAAATATTATTTGTTCTAGCTCTGTGAAAAATACTGTTGTTAGCTTTATAGGGGTAGCAGTGCTTTTAGAATGTGGTGAGCTATTCTGTTTCAGGATTTCAGTTGGAAAATCCTGCATTATTATTAGGGCTGTAGTATCTTCTGATACTGAAGGAAAGACTACAAATATTCCAAACTAATTTGATCATAGTAATTAATGTTTTCTAAAGAATTAAAAAGTTACTTATCAAAAAATTTCATTCCTATGGAAATAAAACCGCTAACTCCTTAAGTACATCATGATTTTATTAAGGGAATCTGTGAGAACTGACATTTCTCTGTGCATCATGATTTCATCAATACACCTCTCTGAGATTAAAAAACAAAAACAGAATTCACATGCTTCAGGAAAGTCACATTTAAATATGGAAAAACTTGTTTCAATAGCAGTAAAAATGGCTGTATGAGCAGTGGATTGATAATTTCTCTCTATTTTTCTCTGAGTAACTTCTTGAAAGTTGTGTCTTCACTTCTTACTGAAATGTATTATTCTCCTGTTGTTCAGTTGCTCAGTCATAGCAACTCTCTGCAACACCACGAGGCCTTACTATCTATCACTAACTCCCAGAGTTTGCTCAAACTAATGTGCATCAAATTAGTTGTACCATCTGACCATCTCATCCTCTGTTAGGCCCTTCTCCTTCTCCCCTAAAGATTTCCCAGCATCAGGGCCTTTTCCTCTAGTCATTTCTTTGCATCAGGTGGCCAAAGTATCAGAGTTTCAGCTTCAGCAAAAGTACTTCCAATGAATATTCAGAGCTGAGTTCTATCAGGATTGCCTGCTTTGATCTCCTTGCAGTCCAACGGACTCACAAGAGTATTCTCCAACACCACAGTTCAAAAGCATTGATTATTCCATGCTCAGTTTCCTGTATAGTTCAACTCTCCCATAATTGCAAAGTTATGCCTCTGCTTTTGAATATGCTCTTTAGATGGTTACAGCTTTTCTTCCAAGGATCTAGCACCTTTTAATTTCATGGCTGCAGTCAGCATCTGCAGTGATTTTGGAGCCTGAGAAAATAAAGTCTATCACTGTTTCCATTTTCTCCATGTTTTCCCTATTTGACATGAAGTGATGGGACCAGATGCCATGATCTTCATTTTTTCAATGTTGAGTTATGAGCCAGCTTTTTCACTCTCTTCTTTCTTTTCATCAGCAGGCTCCTTAGTTATTCTTCACTTTCAGTCATATATGTGGTGTCAAGTGCATATCTGAGGTTATTGATATTTCTCCAGGCAATCCTGATTCTAGTTTGGGCTTCATCCAGCCTGGCATTTCACATGATGTGCTCTGAATATAAGTTAAATAAGCCACATGGCAATATACAGCCTTGATGTACTCCTTTCCCAATTTGAATCTAGTGCATTGTTCCATGTCCAGTTCTAGCTCTTGCTTCTTAATCTGCCTACAGATTTCTCAGGAGGCAGCTAAAGAGATCTGATATTTGCATCTTTTCAAGAATTTTCCATAGTTTGTTGTCATCCACACAGTCAAAACCTTTGGCATAGTCCAAATCAGATGTAGATGTATATCTTGAACTCCCTTGCTTTTTCTCTGATCCAATGGATGCTGGCAATTTGATCTCTGGTTCCTCTGACTTTTCTAAATCCACCCTTAACATCTGGAAATTCTGGGTTCACGTACTGTTGAAGCCTGGCTTGGAGAACTTTGAGCATCACTTTGCTTGCATGTGAGATACATGTAATTGTGTTGTAGTTTGAACATTCTTTGGCATAGCCTTTCTTTGGGATTGGACTTTAAACTAACCTTTTCCAGTTCTGTGGCCAATGCCGAGTTTTCCAAAGTTTCTGGCATATTGAGTGCAGGATTTTAATGGTATAATCTGATAGGACTTGAAACTGCACGACTGGAAACCCATCACCTCTAGTAACTTTGTTCATAGTGATTTACTAAGGGCTACTTGATTTCACATTCCAGGATGTCTGGTTCTAGGTGAGTAAAGACACCATCACAGCTAACTGGGTCATTAAGATCTTATTATTATTATTATTATTTGGTACAGTTCTGCGTATTTTTGCCACCACTTCTTAATAGATTCTGCTTCTGTCAGGTCCATATTGTTTCTCTCCTTTATTGTGCCAATTTTGCATGAAATGTTCCCTTGGTATCTGTAACATTCTTGAGGCGATACCTGTTCTTTGACATCCTATTGTTTTTCTCTATTTCTTTGCACTGACCGCCGAGGAAGGCTTTCTTGTCTCTCCTTGGTGTTCTTTGGGAAACTGGATTCAAATAGATTATCTTTTTTGTTCTCCTATGCCTTTAGCTTCTCTTCTTTTCTAAGCTATTTGTAAGGGCTCCTCAGACAACCCTTTCGCCTTTTTGAATTTATCTTTCTTAAGTATGCTCTTGATCACTGTCTCGTGCAGAATGTCATGACACTTGGTCCATAATTCTCCCTGTAGTCTGTCTATAAGATCAAATCCTTCAATTTGATTTGTCACATCCACTGTGTAATCATAAGGGTTTGATTTCAGTCAAACCCAAATGGTCTAGTGGTTTGTCATACTCTCTTCAATTTAAGTTTGAACTTTGCTTAAAGGCATTCATGATCTGAGCCATGTCACTGCTCAGTCTTGTTGTGGCTGAATGTATAGAGCTTCTCCATCTTCGGCTGCAAAGAACATAATCTGATTTCAGCACTGACCATCTCTAGACTCATCTCTTGTGTTGTTGGAAGAGGGTGTTTGCTATGAGTGGTGAGTTCTCTTAGGAAACTCTGTTAGTCTTTGCCCTGCTTCATGTGTACTGCAAGGTCAAACTTGCCTGTTACTCCAGGTATCTCTTGACTTCCTACTTTTTCTAGTAGGCCATGGAGCTGGACAGTATAAGCCCTCATTCCTCTGCTTTTTCTAAATCCAGTGTATTGGATCACATACTTTGAAGCCTAGCTCAAAGAATTTTGAGCATTGTCTTGCTTTGTATGTGAAATGAGCACAATTGTCCAGTACTTTGAATAATGTTCGGCATTGCCCTTTGACGTGGGGATCAGTACTTTGTCATGTGTACACTAGAGCTGGCTCAGTGGTGGCATAATGTGTATTCCATAGTGCAAACTCAGAAGTTGGGTCACGTATGCCATATAGTAGTGACTCAGTAGAGGTAGGATGATACATCCAGAATGGAAGCTAAGTAGTTGTGCTAAGCCTGCTGTAGAACACTGGTTCAGTGTGTTCTGGTAAGATGTGTGTTCTAGAATACAGGATCAATACTGTGTGACAATACTGTCATCACATTTCCTCCAGAGTTTAGGCACTGCAGAAGTGTCATGTGCACTTAGAATGGGGTCTTAGTAGTTGTGAGATGCATGCTCTACAATTCAGTCTCAGTAGTGGAGAGATATGTTCTCTAGAGTGCAAGCTCATAGTTACAAGAAACTTGGTGCGATGACCTGTAGTACACGAAGAAGCAGTGGAAGTCGTCACAGCACTGGAACACTGAATGGTGAAAAACTACTAGGTGTGTTTGACCCACAGTAGACAAAGAAGCATTCCAAGAATATTTTACCTCTGATTTACAGGATGGTGGTAATTATTGAGTGTAAAGTAGATGAAGATGTACTCAAGTCATGTCATAAAACTGAAACAGTGATGGTTATAATCTATTAATCATGCCTGAGCTATTTGGATGCAGAAACACTTAAAAACTTCAGAGCACTGAAACACTGGAATTCGATAAATTATTGGATGTATCTTCCAAGATTGGATCATAGAACACTTGAAATGTATCACATAGCTGAAAGGCTGTATGTTGATCAATACTGGGTGTGTTTGACCTGGGGTGGGGATGGGGACTCATTTAACCATATGACAGCCCTAAAACACAGGATGGTGATAAATTTATGACTGTGTATGAATTGGTAGGTACAGAAAACGTTGAAACATATCATAGAACTAAATACTTGATGGTGAACAACTGCCCAGTGTATTTGAAGCAGAGTACATGAAAAAAGACTTAAAGAATGTTACAGAACTGAAACAATTGATGGTGATAAACTATTGCTTGTGTTTAACATGGAGTATAAGAAGCACTTGAAGCATGTCACAGCACTGAAACACTGGATGGTCATAAGATATTGGGTATGTTTCAGCTCAAGTGGTTTAGAGAAATAGTTGAAGCATGTCACACAACTGAAACATTGGATGCTTATAAATGACTGAAAGTACTTGATATGGAGTGAATGAAGAAAGCACTTGAAGCATGTGACATCACTGAAGCATTGATTGATAATACTGACTATGTTTGAGGTGGGATGGACACAGAGACTCCAGAAATCATTTCATAGTATTGAACACTAACACTAGATGGGGAAAAAACTACTGGGTTTGTTTGACACAGGAATGGATGAAGAAGCAGTTGACATTATGTCACAACAGTGAAACCAGATGGTAATCAATGGTAAGTATATTGATGTCAGTGGGACCAAGAACACATTTAATTTTATCAAAGCCTGAAACACTGGAGGATGATGAAGTACTGGCTGTGTATGCCTCAGTGTGGGGAAACAAAATTTAAAATCATGTAACACCACTAAAATGCTGGTATGATGATAAAATGCTGACTGTCTAGATCTAGGGTGGATGATGAAGCTCTTTAAGCATGTCACAGTATGTAAACACTAGACTTTGGCTTATGGGTGAGAATGAAGAAGCCATTGGGTCATGCTCCAAAACTAAAACACTGGCTGTTTATAACTACTAGAAATTTTGCACCAGGATTAATATAGAAGCATTTGAAACATGTCAGTGTAGTGAAGCAATGGATGGTGATAAATGACTATGTTAACCTGGAGTGGGTGAAGAAGTACTCGAATCCAGTGGCAGTCATGAAACACTGTGTTGATAAACTCCTGGAGGTTTTTTTTTTTTTTTTTTTTTTTTTTTACTCACTTCACTGATGAATTGAAATCAGTCATATGTCACAGCACTGGACACTGGTTTGTACAAAATATTGGCTATGACTGGCCAGAGTGGAAAAAGAAGCATTTGAATTGTGCCACACCCATTGAAGCAAAGAAATATAGGAAAACAATAGAATGGAAAAGACTAGAGGTCTCCTCAAAAAAATTAGAGATACCAAACAAACATTTCATGCAAAAATGGGCTCAATAAAGGACAGAAATGGTATGGGCCTAAAAGAAGCAGAAGATTTTAAGAAGAGGTGGCAAAAATACACAGAAAAAACTGTACAAAAAAGATATTCATGACCCAGATAATCACAATGGTGTGATCATTCACCTAGAGCCAGACATCCTGGGATGTGAACTCAAGTGGGCCTTAGGAAGCATCACTAAAAAGAAAGGTAGTGGAGGTGATAGAATTCCAGTTGAGCTCTTTCAAATCCCAAAAGATGATGCTATGAAAGTTCTGTACTCAACATGCCACCAAATTTGGAGAATTCAGCACTGACCACAGGACAGAAAAATGTCAGTTTTCACTCCAATCCCAAAGAAAGACAATGTCAAAGAATTCTCCAACTACTGCACTCATCTCACACGCTACTAAATTAATGCTCAAAATTCTCCAAGCCATGCTTCAGTGATACATTAATCGTGAACTTCCAGATATACAAGTTGGTTTTCGAAAAGGCAGAGGAACCAAGAGCAAATTGCCAACAACCACCAGATCACTGAAAAACCAGGACAGTTCCAGAAGAAATCTGTTTATGTTTTATTGAGACTTTGACTGTGTGGATTACAAGAAATGTTGGAAAATTCTGAAACAGATGGGAATACCAGACCACGTGACCTGCCTCTTAAGAAACCTGTATGCAGGTCAGGAAGCAACAGTTAGAACTGGAAATAGAACTACAGACTGGTTCCAAATAGGAAAAGGCGTACCTCAAGGCTGTATAATTGTCACCCTGCTTATTTAACTTCTACATAGAATACATAATGAGAAACATTGTGCTGGAGGAATCACAAGGTGGAATCAAGATTGATGGAGAAATATCAATAACTTCAAATATGCAGAGGACACCACCCTTATGGCAGAAAGATAAGAAGAACTAAAGAGCCTCTTGATGAAAGTAAAATGGGAGATTGAATAAGTTGGCTTAAAGCTCAACATTCAAAATACTTAGATCATGGCATCCAATGCTATCACTTTATACAAATAGATGGAAAAACAATGGAAACAGTGACAGACTTCTGTTTTTGTGGACTCCAAAACCATGGCAGATGGTGACTGAAGCTATGAAATTAAATGACACTTATTTCTTGTAAAAGCTGTGACAAACCCATGCTGCATGTAAAAAAGCAGAGGCATTCCTTTGCCAACAAGGACCCATATAGTCAGAGCTATGTTTTTGTATTTTTCAGTAGTCATGTGCCAAAGCAAGCCATACCATAAAGGAGGCTGAACATTAAGGAATTGATACTTTTGAACTGCAATCTTGGAGAAGACTCCTGTGAGTCCCTTGGGCTGCAAGGAAATGAATCCAGTCAACCCTAAAGGAAATCAATCCTGAAAATTCACTGGAGGGGCTGATGCTGAGGCAGAAGCCCTAATATTATGGCTATCTAATGTGAAGAGCCAACTCATTGGAAAACACTCTGATGCTGGAAAAGATTGGAGCAGGAGAAGGAGATGGAAGAGGACAAAATGGTCGGATGGCATTACTGACCCATTGAATTTGAGTTTGAACAAGCTCCGGGAGATGGTGAAGGACAAAAAGGCGAGATATGCTGCAGTCCATGGGATTATGAAGAGCTGGAGATGACTGAGTGACTGAACAACAAATAACAACCAGCAACAACAAAGCTACTGAATGCATTTGACCTTGAGTAGTTTCAGGAGCACTTGAAGCATGTCACAGATCTGAAACCCTAGATAGTGGTAAAATGCTGAATGTGTTTGACCGGGAGTTAGTGAAGCAGCCAGTGAAATGTGTCATAGCACTGAAACAATGAATGTCGATAACCTATATGCTGCATTTAACGTGGAGTGAATCAAGAACCACTTGAAGTATGTTTCACGACTGAAACACTGTATGTTCACACTTTAGGCGGTCTTTCTTTGATCTTGTATAGGGAAAGAAGCACATGAAGCATGTCACAACTCTGAAACTGGATCGTGATAAATCATTGTGTATGATGACCTGTGGTAGTTGAAAAATTGATGAAAGTATGTAACAGCACTGAATCCAGGGATGGTGATAAACTAAGAGCGCGGTCAACCTTGGGTGGACAAAGGATCTTTTGAAACATATACCAGAATTAACACACTGGATTGTGATAAATTATTGGTTGTGTATTTTCTTCAGAGAATGAAGAAACAGTTGAAGCAGTAAACAGCACGGAAACACTGGATGGTGATAAACTATTGAGTGTGTTTGATACATGTTGAATGAAGAGAAACTGGAAGCATGACACAGAGTAAAACTTGGGACCATGGTAAACTTCTGAATGTGTTTTATCTAGAATGAATTAAAGAAGGACTTGAAACTCATCATAGAACCGAAACAGTAATTGTGATAAGCTACTGACCATATTTTATTTGGAGAGGATAACGAAGTACATGAGGCATGCCCCAGTACTGGAACACTGGATAGTGGTAAACTACAGGGAGTGTTTGACTCAATCAGACAAATGGACACTTCAAGTCTGTAATAGCACAGCATCAATGAATGATGATAATTTATAGGGTGTGTTTTACCTGGAGGGAATGAAGGAGGCTCAAAACATGTCACAATACAGAAAAAAAGGATGTTGATAAACTATCACACTACATTCTTCTGGAGTGGATTAAAAAACACTTGAAGCATATCTGAATGTAAACACTGAATGGGGATATGATATTGTGTGTGTATAAGGCCAGTAAAAATAGAGGAAACAATAGAATAGGAAAGGCTAGAAATCTTGCCAAGGAACTTAGAGACACAAAGGGAATATTTCTTGCAAACATGGGCACAAACAAGGACAGAAGTGGTATGAGCCTAGCAGAAGCAGAAAATGTGATGAAGTGTTGGCAAGAGTATAAGAGAACTGTATCAAAGAAAGGTCTTAATCACCTGCTGCTGGGTGCCATTGCCTTCTCCACTTAATCATCTAGATAACCATAATGGTGTGATCACTCACATAGAGCAGACAACCTGGAGTGTGAAGTCAAGTGGATCTTAGGAAGAATTACCACAAACAATACTAGTCGAGGTGATAGAATTGAAGCTTACCTATGCCAACAAAGGTTCCTCTAGTCAAGGCTATGGTTTTACCTGTGGTCATGTATGGATGTGAGAGTTGGATTGTGAAGAAGGCTGAGCACCGAAGAATTGATCCTTTTGAATTGTGGTGTTGGAGAAGACTCTTGAGAATCCCTTGGACTGCAAGGAGATCCAACCAGTCCATTCTGAAGGAGATCAGCCCTGGGATTTCTTTGGAAGGAATGATGCTAAAGCTGAAACTCCAGTACTTTGGCCACCTCATGCGAAGAGTTGACTCATTGGAAAAGACTCTGATGCTGGGAGGGATTGGGGGCAGGAGGAGAAGGGGACAGCAGAGGATGAGATGGCTGGATGGCATCACTGACTTGATGGACGAGAGTCTCAGTGAACTCCGGAAGTTGGTGACGGACAAGGAGGCCTGGCGTGCTGCGATTCATGGCGTCGCAAAGAGTTGGACACGACTAAGCGACTGATCTGATCTATTTCAAATTAAAACAATAACAATAATGCTGTTAAAATGCTGCACTCAATGTGCCAGGAAATTTGGAAAAATCATCAATGACCACAGGACAGGAAAAGGTCAGTTTCACTCTGATCCCAAAGAGGGGAATTGTGATGGAATGCTCAAACTACTGCACAATCGTGCTCATTTCATATGCTGGCAATGTAATGCTCAAAATTCCTCAATCTAGTTTTCAACAATATGTGAACTGAGGACTTTCAAATGTACAAATAGGGTTAGGAAACGCAGAGGAATCAGAGATCAAATTGCCAACATTCATTGGATCATAGACAAAGCATGGAATTCCAGAAAATGATCTACTTCTGCTTCACTCACTATGCTAAAGACTTTGCATATGAGGGTCACTGAAAATGTGGAAAATTCTTAAAGAGATGTATATACTTGACCACATTACCTGGTTCCTGTGAAACCTGTATGCAGGTCAAGAAGTAACAGAATCAGGCAGGAACAAAGGACTTGTTCAGAATTGGTAAAGGAGTACATCAAGACTGTCTTGAACTTACCTGCAAGGTATACCATGCAAAATGTCAGACTGGAAGAAGCACAAGCTGGAATCAAAATTTCTGGGAGAAATATCAATAAACTCAGACATGCGGATGACAGAAAGCAGAATAGGAATTAGAGCTCCTTGCTGAGATGAAAGTGGGAATTAAAAAAGCTGGCTTAAACCTCGACATTCAATAAACTAAGATCATGTCGTCCAGTCCCATCAGTCCAGTTCAGTTCAGTCACTCAGTCATGTCCAATTCTTTGTGACCCCATGAATTGCAGCATGCCAGGCCTCTCTGTCCATCACCAGCTCCCGGAGTTTACTCAGACTCATGTCCATCGGGTCAGCGATGCCATCCAGCCATCTCATCCTCTGTCGTACCCTTCTCCTCCTGCTCCCAATCCCTCTCAGCATTAGAGTCTTTTCCAATGAGTCAACTCTTCATGTGAGATGGCCAAAGTATTTGATAGCAAATAGATTAAGACACAAGGGAAACTGTGACAGATTTTTATTTTTGTAGTTCCAAAATCACTGTGCATGGTAACTGAAGCCATGAAGCTAAAAGACACTTGCTTCTTGGACGAAAAGCTATGACAAACCTAGACAGCATATGCAACCAGAGACATCACTTTTCTGGCAAAGGTCCATATAATCAAGGTATGGTTTTACCCAGTAGTCGTGCATGGATGTGAGATCTGAACCATAAAGAAGGTTGAATGTCAAATAATTGATGTTTTAGAACTGTGGTGCTGGAGAAGACTCTTGAGTCCCTTGAACTGCAAAGAGTTCAAACCAGTCAGTTCTAAAGAGAATCAACACTGACTACTAATTGGAAGGACTGATGTTGAAGTTGCAATACTTTGGCCACCTGATGCAAAGAGCCAAATCATTAGAAAAGACACTAATGCTGGGTAAGATTGTAAGCAGGTGGGGATGGGTGTGACAGAGAATAAAATAGTTGAATGTTGGCATAACTGTCTCAATGGGCATGAATTTGAGCAAATTCCAGGAGATAGTGAAGGACAGGGAAGCCTGGTGTGCTGTAGTTCATGGGGTTGCAAAGAGCTGGACATGGCTGTGTGACCGAAAAACATCAGTCATGGGTAAATAAGGAAGCACCTGAAGTGTGTCACAGCACTTAAACACTGGATGTTGATAAACGACTGTATGTATTTGAAATAGGATAGATGAGGAAGCCTTGTGAATTAATCAGCACTGAAAGAATGGATTTGTGTATTAACCCAGAGTAGATAAGGAATCACTGGTGTATGTCACAGCACTGATAGACTGAATGGTGAAAAAACACTTGTTGAGTTTGACCTCTGGGAGTCAAATAAACACCTAATATATGCCACAAGTTACAGCCCTGAAACCTTGGCGAATGATAAAATGCTGGGAACGTTTGACTGATATGGACTATTAAGCACTTGAAGCATATCACTCTACTGAATACGGGATGGTGATACACAAATGAGTATGTTTTACAGGAGAGGATGAAGCACATGAAGTATATCACAGCACTGAAACCCTGAAGGTGGTAAACTCCTAGAAGTGATGGGCCAGGATTGACAAAGAAGCATATGCTGAAATATAGATGTTGATACACTATTGAGTATTTGACACCAGGTGGACAAGGAAACATTTGGAGCATGTCACATGTCAAGGCACTGAGCACTGTATGGTAATAAACTACAGAGTGTGTATTTCCAGAGTGTGGATGAATAGGCACTTGAATCACATCACAGCACTGAAACACTGACGTTGATAAGCTACTGGATGTATTTTTATAGTCTGGATGATAAAGCAGTTGTGTCAGAGCTTGGAAATACTGGATGGTGATAAACTACTGGTGTGTTTGATAAAGATGCACTTGAACTTGTGACAGCAGTGAAAAACAAAAGGTGATAAGCTGATGAGTCTATTTTAGGTCAGGTGGACCAAGATGCGGCTGAATCACCTCTTTAAAGTGTGGATAATGATAGGCTACTGAGTACGTTTGACCTGGGGTGGATAAAGAAACACTGAAAGCATGTCACAGCTTTCACTGGATGAAGAAACAATGGATGGAGATATACAACTGGATGTGTTTGACCCAGGGTGAGTGAAGAATAACTTGAGGTGTCATTGCACTGAAACAGTAGATCATGATAATCTATTGGAAGTGTTCAACGAGTAATCAATGAGGAAGCACATTGCATGGAATGGTGCTGCATGGTGATAAACACCTGGTTGTGTTTGACCAATGTGGATGAAGAAGTTCTTGAAGCATGCCAAATGCTTTGCAACCCTGGATGGTGATATAATCCCATCAAACAATGTGTCTTTTTGATACAGGGTGTAAAAGCAAGCACTTAAAGCATGTCACAGGGCCTTTCCTGGTGGTTCAGTGGTTAAGCATCCACCTTGAAGTGTAGGGGATGAAGGTTCAATCCCTGACTGGGAAACTAACATCCCATATGCTACAGAGTAACTAAACCTGCACAGCTGCAAACACTGAAGTTCTCACACTCCAGAGACTGCATGCCATGGTGAGAGTTGGCTTGTCTCAAGGACTATCTTACGTGCCACAACTATGACCCAACACAGCCAACTAAATAAATTAAGAAGAATCATGTCACAGGTGAAACATTGGTGACAAACTATTGAGTGTGCTTTACCTGGAGAAAATGAAGAAACACTTACATCATGTCACTGCACTGAAACACGGGATGGTGATAAGCTACTGGGTATGTTTGACATGGGGTGCATGAAGAAGACTTGTGGAATGTTCCACAGTTAAATCATTGGATGATGATAATCTACTGACTCTGTTAGACCTGGAGTGGATAGAAGCATGTCACAGAACTGAAACGCAAAGGGTGGTAAATTACAGTGTGTTTAAACAGAGGAGGATGAAGAAACACATAACCTGTCGCAGCATTGAATACTAGATATATTTGACCTGGAGTGGGTTGAACAAGCACTCAAAACAGGTTACAGGACTGAAGTAAACACTGGATGATGATAAACAACTCAGTGTGTTGACCAGAGGAGATGAAGAAGCAACGGAAGCATGTCATGACAGTGAAAGAGTAGATGATGATAAACAGTATTAGTAGTGGCAAGATGCCTGCTCCAGAGTTCAGGTTCAAGATGCAGCATGTTTGCACTAGAATGTGGGTTTAATAAGTTTGTGATGCCTCCCCGAAAGTGAAAATTCAGCAGTTACTACGAGCCTACCCTGGATCGTGGGGTTGAAAATGAGAGCTCCAGGCTGCAAGCTCAGAACGTGCATGATGTGCACTAGAATTTGGGCTCATTGGTGGTTGATGCATGTATTAGATTGCAAGTTCAGAAGTTGTGACATGGGTATTATATAGCACCCATGTTATAAAACCTCACACTGGTCATCTATTTTTTACATATAGCACTGTACACATTTAAATGCTATGTTCTCAAATCTTCACCTTCACCTTCTCTCACTGAGTCCAAAAGTCTGTTCTTTAGATATTTGTCTCTTCTCCTGGCCTGCGTATAGGCCATCTTTATAAATTCCACATATATGAATTAATATACAGCTTTGTCTTTCTCTTTCTTAGTTCCTTCACTTTGTGTAATAGGTTTCACATGCTTCCACCTCATTAGAACTGACTCGAATGCATGACTTCTTATTACTGAGTAATATTTCATATGCATATGTAGCAAAATGTCCTTAATCATTCATCTGCTGATGGACCTCTTGGTCACTTCCATGTCCTAGCTATTGTAAACAGTGCTTCAGTAAACACTAGAATACTGTGTTTCTTTCAATTCTAGTTTCCTTGAGGTTCATGCCCAAGAGTGGGATTGCTGGGTCATATGGCACTTCTATTTTCAACTTTCTAAGGAGTTTCCACAAAGTACTCTATAAAGGTTGTGCCAGTTTGCATTCCCATCAACAATTTAAAAAGGTTCCCTCTACTCCACAGCCTCTGCAGCAATTACACTGTAGACATTTTAATCATGGCCAATCTGACCAGTGTGAAATGATACCTCAATGTGGTTTTGATTTGCACTTCTTTTATGATGAGTGATGCTGAGCAGCTTTTCTGTGTCTCTTAGTAATCTGTATAGATTCTTTGGTTTGTTTTTCTGAGTAGTATTTGTAGCTGAGTATTGAGATACTTGAGCAGCTTGCATATTTTGGAGATTAATTTTTTTGTTAGTTTTCCAGTTGCTATTATTTTCTCCCAATTCTGAAGGCGACAGTTCAGTTTAGTTCAGTCACTCAGATGTGTCCGGCTCTTTGCAAAGCCATGAATCACAGCACACCAGGCCTCCCTGTCCATCACCAACTCCAGGAGTTCACTCAGACTCAACGTCCATCGAGTCAGTGATGCCATTCAGCCATCTCATCCTCTGTTGTCCCCTTCTTCACCTGCCCCCAATCCCTCCCAGCAGCAGAGTCTTTTCGAATGAGTCAACTTTTCACATGAGGTGGCCAAAGTACTGGAGTTTCATCTTTAGCATCAGTCCTTCCAAAGAAACCCCAGGGTTGATCTCCTTCACAATGCACTGGTTGGATCTCCTTGGAGTCCAAAAGACTCTCAAGGGTCTTCTCCAACACCAGAGTTCAAAAGCATCAGTTCTTCAGCGTTCAGCTTTCTTCACAGTCCAACTCTCACATACATACATGACCACTGGAAAAACCATAGCCACCATTAGACGGACCTTTGTTGGCAAAGTAATGTCTCTGCTTTTCAATATACTATCTAGGTTGGTCATAATTTTTCTTCCAAGGAGTAAGTGTCTTTTAATTTCATGGCTGCAGTCACCATCTGCAGCCCAGAAAAATAAAGTCTGACACTGTTTCCACTGTTTACCTATCTATTTTCCATAAAGTGATGGGACCAGATGCCATGATCTTCGTTTTCTGAATGTTGAGCTTTATGTCAACTTTTTCCACTCTCCACTATCACTTTCATCGAGAGGCTTTTTTGTTCCTCTGCACTTTCTGCCATAAGGGTGATGTCATCTCCATATCTGAAGTTATTGATATTTCTCTTGGCAATCTTGATTCTAGCTTGTGCTTCTTTCAGCCCAGCATTTCTCATGATGTACTCTGCCTACAAGTTAAATAAGCAGGGTGACAATATACAGCCTTGATGTACTCCTTTTCCTATGTAGAAACAGTCTGTTGTTCCATGTCCAGGTCTAACTGTTGCTTCCTGACCTGCGTATAAATTTATCCAAGGCAGGTCAGGTGCTCTGGTAATCCCATCTCTTTCAGAATTTTCCACAGGTTATTGTGGTCCACCCAGTCAAAGGTTTTGGCACAGTCAATAAAACAGAATTAGATGCTTTTCTGGACCTCTCTTGCTTTTTTGATGATCCAGCGGATGTTGGCAATTTGATCTCTGGTTTCTCTGCCTTGTCTAAAACCAGCTTGAACATATGGAAGTTCATGGTTCATATATTGCAGAAGCCTGGCTTGGAGAATTTTGAGCATTACTTTACTAGCGTGTGAGATGAGTGCAATTGTGTGGTAGTCTGCTCATTTGTTGGCATTGCCTTCCTTTGGGATTGGAATGAAAACTGACCTTTTCCAGTCCTGTGGCCACTGCTGAGTTTTCCAAATTTGCTGGCATATTGCTACAGCACTTTCACAGCATCATCTTTCAGGATTTGAAGTAGCTCAACTGGAATTCCATCACCTCTACTAGCTTTGTTCATAGTGATGCTTTCTAAAGCCCACTTGACATCACATTCCAGGATGTCTGGCACTAGGTGAATGATCATACCATAGTCATTATCTTGGTCGTGAAGATCTTTTAATTTTTAGTATAAATATATTTATTTTAATTGGAGTTAAATTACTTTACAATATTGTATTGGTTTTGCTATACATCAACATGAATCCACCACAGGTATACGCGTGTTCCCATCCCGTACCCCCCTCCCTTCTCCCACCATGTACCATCCCTCTGGGTCGTCCCCGTGTACCAGTATCGTGCAACCAGTCCCAAGCAACCAGTATCCTGCATCGAACTTGAACTGGTGATTTGTTTCATATATGATACTATACATGTTTCAATGTATAGTATTTCTTCCAAATCATCCAACCCTCTCCCTCTCCCACAGAGTCCAAAAGACTGTTCTATACATGTGCGTCTCTTTTGCTGTCTCACGTACAGGGTTATCATTACCATCTTTCTAAATTCCATATATATGCATTAGTATACTGTACTGGTGTTTTTGTTTCTGGGTTACTTCAGTCTGTATAATAGGCTCCAGTTCCATCCATCTCATTAGAACTGATTCAAATGTATTATTTTCAATGGCTGAGTAATACTCCATTGTGTATATGTACCACAGCTTTCTTATCCATTTGTCTGCTGATGGTCATGTAGGTTGCTTCCATGCCCTGGCTATTAGAGACAGTGCAGTGATGAACATTTGGGAACACATGTTTCTTTCAAGTCTGGTTTCCTTGGTGTTTATGCCCAGCAGTGGGATTGCTGGGTCATAAGGAAGTTCTGTTTCCAGTTTTTTAAGGAATCTCCACACTGTTCTTCATAGTGGCTATACTAGTTTGCATTCCCACCAACAGTGTAAGAGGGTTCTCTTTTCTCCACACCGTCTCCAGTATGTATTGCTTGCAGACTTTTGGATCGCAACCATTCTGACTGGCATGAAATGGTACCTCACTGTCGTTTTGATTTGCATTTCTCTGATAATGTGTGATGTTGAGCATCTTTTCATGTGTTTGCTAGCCATCTGTATGTCTTCTTTGGAGAAATGTCTATTTAGTTCTTTGGCCCATTATTTGATTAGGTCATTTATTTTTCTGAAATTGTGCTATAGGAATTGCTTCTATATTTTTGATATTAGTTGTTTTTCAGTTGCTTCATTTGCTATTATTTTTCCCATTCTGAAGGTTGTCTTTTCACCTTGTTTATAGTTTCCTTTGTTGTGCAGAAGCTTTTTTTTTTTTTTTCTACAGTTCTTCTGTGTATTCCTGCCACCTTTTCTTAATATCTACTGTTTTTGTTAGGTCCATAATATTTCTGTCCTTTATCGAGCCCATCTTTGCATGAAATGTTCCCTTGGTATCTCTAATTTTCTTGAAGAGATCTCTAGTCTTTCCCATTCTCTTGTTTTCCTTATTTATTTGCATTGATCGCTGAGGAAAGCTTTCTTATCTCTTCTTGCTCTTCTTTGGAACTCTGCATTCAGATGTTTCTATCTTTCCTTTTCTCCTCTCCTTTTTACTTCTCTTCTTTTCACAGCTATTTGTAAGGCCTACTCAGACACTCATTTTGCTTTTCTGCAGTTCTTTTCTATGGGGATGGTCTTGATCCCTGTCTTCTGTACAATGTCACGAACCTCTGTCCATAGTTCTTCAGGCACTCTATCTATCAGATCTACTCCATTAAATCTATTTCTCACTTCCACTGTATAATCATAAGTAATTTTGATATAGGTCATACCTGAATGAACTAGTGGTTTTCCCTACTTTCTTCAATTTAAGTCTGAATTTGGTAATAAGCAGTTCATGATCTGAGCCACAGTCAGCTCCTGGTCTTGTTTTTGTTGACAGTATAGAGCTTCTCCATCTTTGGCTACAAAGAATATCAATCTGATTTCGGTGTTGAACATTTGGTGGTGTCCATGTGTAGAGTCTTCTCTTGTGTTGACGGAAGAAGGTGTTTGCTATGACCAGTGCATTTTCTTGGCAAAACTCTATTAGTCTTTGCCCTGCTTCATTCTGTATTCCAAGGCCAAATTTGCCTATTCCTCCAGGTGTTTCTTGACTTCCAACTTTTGCATTCCAGTCCCCTATAATGAAAAGGACATCTTTTTTGATTATTAGTTCTAAAAGGTCTCATAGGTCTTCATAGAACCGTTCAACCTCAGCTTCTTCAGCATTACTGATTGGGGCCTAGACTTGGATTACTGTGATATTGAATGGTTAGTCTTGGAAATGAACAGAGAACAGTCTGTCGTTTTTGAGATTGCATCCAAGTACTGCATTTTTGGCTCTTTTGTTGACCATGATAGCTACTCCATTTCCTCTAAAGGATTCCTGCCCACAGTAGTAGATATAGTGGTCATCTGAGTTAAATTCACCCATTCCAATCCATTTTAGTTTGCTGATTCCTAGAATGTTCATGTTCACTCTTGCCATCTCTTGTTTGACCGCTTCCAATTTGCCTTGATTCATGGACCTGACATTCCAGGTTCCTATACAATATTGCTCTTTACAGCATTGTATCTTGCTTCTATCACCAGTCACATCCACAACTGGGTATTTTTTTTTTTTTTGCTTTGGCTCCATCCCTTCATTCTTTCTGGAGTTAGTAATCCACTGATCTCTCCAGTAGCATATTGGGCCCCTACTGACCTGGGGAGTTTCTCTTTCATTATCCTATCAGTTTGCCTTTTCATACTGTTCATGGGTTTCTCAAAGAAAGAATACTGAAGTGGTTTGCCTTTCCCTTTTCCAGTGGACCACATTCTGTCAAACCTCTCCACCATGACCCGTCCATCTTGGGCGGCCCCATGGGCATGGCACAGAGCACCGGCAGTTGCAATGGCGCACAGAGCATGGCGGAGAGGGTACCCCACGTCCGAGGTCAGGGACAGCAGCCAAGAGTGCCAGGTTGCGAAGGTGCAGGGATAGCTGAGAGGAGCTACCCCACGTCTGAGGTCAGGGGCGGTGGCAGGGAGGAGCTACCCCATGTCCAAGGTCAGGGACGGTGGCCAAGATTCCAAGGCTGCAACAGCGCAGGAGCAGCCCAGAGGAGCTACCCCATGTCCGAGGTCAGGGCCAACAGCTGAGAGAGCAAGGCTACAACAGCGCTGGAGCAGCCCATAGGAGCTACCCCACGTCTGAGGTCAGGGGCGATGGCTGGGAGGAGCTACCCCACGTCCGAGGTCACGGGCTGTAGCCAAGAGAAGCTTACCCGTGTCAAAGGTCAGGGGCACAGCAGGGAGGAGCTAAACCGTGTCAGAGGTCAGGGGCTGAGGCGGACAGTGCAAGGCTGCGACAGCACAAGAGCAGCCAAGAGCAGCTACCCCATACCCAAAGCTGGGGCAGCAGCTCAGATGAGTAACCCCAGGCCCAAGGAGCGGTGGCTGCGTGGGCTCAGGAGGGCCTAGAGGAGCTATTCCATGTTCAATTTCAGGATAGGTGCCGTGAGGAGATACCCCTCATCCAAGGTAAGGAGCAATGGCTGCGCTTTGCTGGAGCAGCCATGAAGAGATACCCCATGACCAAGGTAAGAGAAACCCAAAAAAGATGGTAGGTGTTGCAAGAGGGCATCAGAGGACAGATACACTGAAACCATAATCACATAAAACTGAAGGCTACATATTCACCTTAATTATAGTTTCCTCGTTGTACACAAGCTATAGAGCTTAATTAGGTTGCTTTTTTTAAATTTTGTTTTTATTTCCTTTACTCTAGGCAATGGGTCATAGAGGATCTTGCTGTGTCTTATTTTAGAGTGGTTATACCTATGTTTTACTCTAAGGGTTTTATATTTTCTGGTCTTACATTTACATCTGTAATCCATTTTGAGTTTATTTTGAACATGGTGTTAGATACTGTTCTAGTTTCTACACATAGCTGTCCAGTTTTCCCAGTAACACTTTTTGAAGAAAATATATTTTTCGGTTGCATATTTTTGCCTCCATTGTCAAAGATAATGGGTGCATGAATTTATCTTTGGACTTTATATTTTGTTCCATTGGTCTGTATTTCTATGTTTGTGCAAGTTTCATACTCTCTTGATATCTTTGTGGTGTAGTCTTATCAGAAAGTTTGACTCTTCTAGTTCCATTCTTCTTTCTCAAAATTGCTTTGTCTCTTCAAAGTCTTATGTGTTTCCATGCAAATCATAAAATAATTTGTTCTAGTTTTATGAAAAATACTGTAGGTATTGCATTGAATCTATTGATTGTTTTGGGTGGTATACTCATTTTAACTATATCAATTAATCCAATCTAAGAACATGGTATGTTTCTCCATATATATGTGTTTTGCTTTCTTTCATCAATGCTTATTTTGTATCTCTCTGGGTAAGTGAAAGTTGCTTAGTCATGTCTGACTTTTTGCAATCCCATGGATCATACAGTGTATGGAATTTGTAATTCTTCAGGCCAGAATACTGGAATAGATAGCCTTTCCCTTCACCAGAGGATCTTCTCAACCCAAGGCTCAAACACATTGTGTGCAGGTCTCACACATTGCAGGAGGATTCTTCACGTGCTAGGCCACAAGGGAAGCCCAAGAATACTACAGTGGGTAGCCTATCCCTTCTTCAGGGGATCTTCCTGACCCAGGAATTGAACAGGAGTCTCCTACATTGAAGGTAGCTTCTTTATCAATTGAGCTATCAGGGAAGCCCTTTGTCTTTTTATGCAAATTTATTTCTAGTTATTTTATTCCTTTCATTGCAATGATGAACAGGATTATTCCTTAATTTCTCTTTCTGAATTTTCATTGTTAGTGTATAGGAATATAAGGGTTTCTGTGTATTAATTTTATACCCTGCACATTTACTCAATTCATTGATTAACTCCAGTAATTTTCTGGTGGCATCTCTTGGGTTTTCTGTGTAAAGGATAATATCATGTGCAAATATAGAGAGTTTTACCTCTTCTTTTCCAATCAGGATTCTTTTTATATCTTTTTCTTCTTTGAAAAGTGTGGCTAGAATTTCCAAAACTAGTAGTGATGAGTATGGGCACCCTTGACTTAATGCTGATTTTAAAGGAAATGTTTCAAGTTTTTCATTATTGATAATAATGTTTGAAGTGGTTTTGTCATATTAGGCTTTCATTATGTTGAGGTATGTTCCATCTATGACTACTTTGGCAGAGTTTTTTTTTTTTTTTTTTCATAAAAATCTCTGAATTTTATTGAATTCAAATTTGAATTTTCTTCTGTTTTGGAGAAGGCAATGACACCCCACTCCAGTACTCTTGCCTGGAAAATCCCATGGACGGAGGAGCCTGGAAGGCTGCAGTCCATGGCATTGCTAAGAGTCGGACACGACTGAGCGACTTCACTTTCACTTCTCACTTTCATGCATTGGAGAAGGAAATGGCAACCCACTCCAGTGTTCTTGCCTGGAGAATCCCAGGGACGGGGAAGCCTGGTGGGCTGCCGTCTATGGGGTCGCACGGAATCAGGCACGACTGAAGAGACTTAGCAGCAGCAGCTGTTTAGCCTCCAAATTATTTGTGTTTCCTCTATGTTTTTCTCCTGTAGTTGATATCTGATCTAACAACATTGTGATCAGAAAATATGCTTGAAAATATAATTTTTTGAAGTTTACCAAGGTTAGACGTGACCTTGGATGTGATCTGTCTTAAGATAATGTTCCATTTGCACTTGAGAATAAGGAGAAAATAGTGAAATCTATTCTTTTGGGGTGGGATGCCCTGTAGATATCAATTAGGTCAAACTGGTCTAATGTATCATCTAAAACATGAGTTTTCCTTATTGATTTTCTGTCCGGATGATCTGTCCATGTTATGAGTGAAGTATTAAAATCACCCAATACTATTGGTTAGTGTCTATTTCTGCTCTAATAGTTGTTGGCATTTGTCTCTTGTATTGACGTGCTCCTACATGGGGTGCATATAGCTTCTTCTTGGATTGATACCTTGATTATTAGGTAATGCAACCTTCTTTGTCTCCTATAGTGGTCTTTGATTAAAGCCCATTTATCTGATATGAGTATTGCTTCTCCCACTTTCTTTTGCTCTCCATTTTCACAAAATAGCTTTTTCCTGGTCATCACTTTCACTCTGTACGTGTCCCTAATTATGAGGTGGTTTTCTTGCAGGCAGTATATTCTTATATTCATTCAGCCAGTCTTTGTATTTTCATTGGAGCTTTTAGCCCATTTATGTTTAAGGTAGTTGTTGCTAAGTATGATCTTGTTACCATTTACTATATATTTTTGTGGATTTATTTTGTAAAGCTTTTCTGTTTCCAATCTAGATAAGATCCTTCAGCATTTCCTGAAGTGCTGGTTTGGTGGTTCTGAATTCTAATTGCTTTTGTTTGTCTGTTAAGCTTTTGACTCCTCTTTTGAATTAGAATGCTATCCTTGTTGAATAGAGTAATCTTGGCTGTAGGTTTTTGCCTTTCATCACTTTAAGTATATCTTGCCATTCCTTTCTAAGCTGAAGAGTTTCTAGGGTAAGATCAGCTGTTATGCTTATGGGGATTCCCGTCTATGTTATTTGTTGTTATTCCTTTGTTTCCTTGAATATTTGTTCATTGTGTATATTTATTTGTTTGTTTTTATTTTGATTAATGTGTATTTTGATATGTTTTGTCTTGGATTTATCCCTGTGGAACACTCTGGGGTTTTTCATCTTAGATGTCTATTCCCTTTCCTATTTCAGGGAAGTTTTTAGCTATTTTCTCCTCAAATATTTTCTCATGCCCTTTCCTTTTGTCTTCTTTCTCCAAGAAACCTATGATTTAAATGTGGGGCATTTAACATTGTCCCAGAAGTTTCTGAGGCTGTCTTCATTTCTCTATTTTTTTTTTTCCTGTTCTGCTTCATTTATTTCCAACATTCTATCTTCCAGCTCACTTAGTCCTTCTTCTGCTTCAGTTACTCTACTGTTTTTGTGGTACAGGGTGATTTCTATCTCAGTTATTGCATTGTTCATTATTGATTGACTATTCATTACTTCTTCTAGGTCCTTTTAAAACACCCCTTTGATCTTCTCAATACATGTCTAAAGTCTATTTATCTGTAGCTCCATTTATTTCCAAGACTTTGACTATTATTATGCTGAATTGTTTTTCCTGTAGACTTCTTATCTCCTCCTCTTTCATTGGTTTGTTGACTTTTATTGTGTTCCTTCACCTGCTGGATATGTCTCTGTCTTTTCATGTTGTTTAGATGGCTGTCTTTGAGGTCTATTTTCTGCAAACGGGAGGGTCATCATTGCTGTTAATTGGTTAGACTCCTCCCAAGGTTTTCTAGTTGAAGGAATTATTTTATTGTTGTTATAGAAGATGGCTGTGGATCTCATTTTTTTCTGAGAGGCAATGCAGTGTTCATGAGAGAATTAGGGGGTTCTATTATGGCTTTGATTCCAGTTGAGCTATTTCAAATCCTAGAAGATGATGCTGTGGAAGTGATGCACTCAATATGCCAGGAAATTTGAAAATCTCAGCAGTGGCTCGGGACTGGAAAAGGTCAGTTTTCATTCCAATCTCAAAGAAAGGGAATGCCAAAGAATGCTCAAACTGCCCTACAGTTGCAGTCATCTCACATGCTAGCAAAGTCATGCTCAAAATTCTCCAAGCCAGGCTTCAGCAATACATCAAGTGTTAACTTCCAGATGTTCAAGCTTGTTTTAGAAAATACAGAGGAACCAGAGATCAAATTCCCAACATCTGCTGGATCTTTGAAAAAACAAGCAAGTTCCAGGAAAACATCTACTTCTGCAAAAGCCTTTGACTGTGTGGATCAAAATGAACTGGAAAATTCTGAAAGAGATGGGAATACCAGACCACCGGACCTGCCTCTTGAGGAGCCTGTATGCAGGTCAGGAAGCAACAGTTAGGACTGGACATTGAATAACAGACCGGTTCCAAATAGGAAAAGGAGTACCTCAAGGCTACATATTGTCACACTGCTTATTTACCTTCTATGAAGAGAAATGCTGGGCTGGAAGAAACAAAAACTGGAATCAAGATTGCCAGGAGAAATGTCAATAACTTCAGATATGCAGATGAAACCACCCTTATGGCAGAAAGTGAAGAGAAACTGAACAATCTCTTGATGAAAATAAAAGAGGAAAGCGAAGAAGTAGGCTTAAAGCTCTACATTAGGAAAACTGAAATCATGGCGTCCTGCCCCATCACTTCATGGAAAATATATGCACAAACAGAGGAAATGGTGGCAGACTTTATTTTGGGGAGGTGGGGGGCTACAAAATCACTGCAGATAGTGGCTACAGCCATGAAATTAAAAGATGCTTACTCCTCCTAGAGAGCATAAAACAAGACCAGGAGCTAACTGTGGCTCAGATCAGGAAATCCTTATTTCCACATATTGACTTAAATTGAAAAAAGTAAGGAAAACCATTAGACCATTCAGGAATTACCTATATCAAATCCCTTATGATTATACAGTGGAAGTGAGAAATAAATTTAAGGGACTAGGTGTGATAGAGTGCCTGATGAACCATGGATGGAGACAGGTATCAAGATCATCCCCAAGAAAACAGAAATGCAAAAACTCAAAATGGGTGCCTGAGGAAGCCTTACAAATAGCTGTGAAATGAAGAGAAGGGAAAGGCAAAGGAGAGAAGGAAAGATATAGCCATTTGAATATAGAGTTGCAAAGAATAGCAAGGAGAGATAAGAAAGCCTTCCTTAGTGATCAGTGCAAAGAAATAGAGGAAAGTAATAGCATGGGAAAGACTAGAGAGCACGTCAAGAAAATTTGAGGTTCCAAGGGAATATTTCATGCAAAGATAGGCACAATAAGGACAGAAATGGTATGGACCCAACAGAAGCAGCAGATATTAAGAAGAGTTGGCAAAGATTACACAGAAGAACTGTCCATAAAAGATCTTCACAATCCAAATAATCATGATGATCTGATCTCTCACCTAGGTCCAGACATCTTGGAATGTGAAGTCAAGTGGGCCTTAAGAAGCATCACTATGAACAAAGTTAGTGGGAGTGATAGAATTGCAGTTGAGCTATTTAAAATCCTAAAAGATTATGCTATGGAAGTGCTGCACTCAATATGTCAGCAAATTTGAAAAACTCAGCAGTGGCTCGGGACTTTAAAAGGTTAGTTTTCATTCCAATCCCAAAGTAAGGCAATGCCAAAGAATGCTCAAACTACTGCACATTTGCATTCATCTCACATGCTAGTAAAGTAATGCTAAAAATTCTCCAAGCCATGCTTCAGCAATACATGAACCGTAAACTTCAAGCTGTTCAAGCTGGTTTTCGAAAAGTCAGAGGAAACAGAGATCAAATGGCCAACATCCACTGGATCATCAATCAAGCAAGGGAGTTCCAGAAAAAGATCTACTTTTGCTTTATTGACTATTCCAAAGACTTTGACTGTGTGGATTACAATAAATGTTGGGAAATTCTGAAAGAGATGGGAATACCAGAGCAGCTGACCTGCCTCTTGAGAAGCCTCTATGCAGGCTGGAAAACAGCAGTTTGAACGGGACATGGAATGACTAGCTTCACATAGGATAAGGAATATGTCAAAGTTGTATATTGTCACTCTGCTTATTTAACTTCTATGCAGAGTACCTCATGAGAAACACTGTGCTGGATGAAGCACAAGCTGGAATCAAGTTTTCCAGGAGAAATAACCTCAGATATGCAGATGACACCACCCTTATGGCAGAAAGGGAAGAACTAAAGAGTCATTTAATGAAATCAAAAGAGGAGAGTGAAACGTTGGCTTAAAGCTGAAAACTAAGATCATGGCATCTGATCCCACCACTTTATGGCAAATTGAAGGGCAATCAATGTTTGACTTTCTTTTGAAGGGCTCCAGAATCACTGCAGATGGTGATTGAAGCCATGAAATTCAAAGATGCTTACTTCTGGGAAGGAAAGTTATGACCAACCTAGACAGCATACTAAAAAACAGAGACATTATCTTGCCGACAAAGGTCTGTCTAGTCAAAGGTATGGATTTTCTAGTAGTCATGTATGGATGTGAGAGTTGGACTATCATTTATGAAACGAGATGCCAGTCCAGGTTCGATGCACTATACTGGGTGCTTGGAGCTAGTGCACTGGGACGACCCAGAGGGATGGAATGGGGAGGGAGGAGGGAGGAGGGTTCAGGATGGGGAACACATGTATACCACTGGTGGATTCATTTTGATATTTGACAAAACTAATACAATTATGTAAAGTTTAAAAATAAAATAAAATTTGAAAAAAAAAAAAGTTGAGCATCAAAGAATTGATGCTTTTGAACTATATTGTCGGAGAAGTCTCTTGAGAGGCCCTTGTACTTCAAGGAGATCCGACAAGTCCATCCTAAAGGAGATCAGTCCTGAATATTCATTGGAAGAACTGACGCTGAAGATGAAACTCCAATAATTTGGCCACCAGATGCAAAGAGCTGACTCATTTAAAATGACCCTGATGCTAGGAGAGATTGAGGTCCAGAGGAGAAAGGTATGACAGAGGATGAGGTGGTTGGATGGCATCACTGATTCAGTGGACATGAGTTGAGTAAACTTTGGGAGTTGGTGATTGACAGGGAGGCCTGGTGTGCTGCAGTCCATGGGGTTGCAAAGAGTCAGACACAACTGAGTGACTGAATTTAGAAGAGTGCCTTGTAATTTTCTTGAGTGTGTTCTTGTTTTGCTGGAAGATTAGCATGGGTTGTCTTGCACTGGAGCTTGCTGCTCTTGGATGGAGCTTGCTTTCAGTGTAGGCATGTATCCTTTTGGATGGGATCTTGTCTATCACTCTTCCCTGGGGCCAGGGGTTCTATGATGATCCAAAGTTCTGGAGCTGAGCTACCTGCCTCTGGTTTTTGGTCCCCCTCTTGCAGTAACCTCAAGACTACACTTTCAACATTGCACAGAAGACAAAACCCCATGTTAGTGGTGAAATAACTCCACATCCTGGACAGTCAAAGAGATCCACAGCATTATATATAGAAAAGAAGAGGGAAGAGCTAGATAGAGGTGATCAGGAGGAGAAAAGAAAGTCAAAAGGAAAGAGAGCAATTAAGCCTGTAATCAAATCCCTGAGTGAAAATGGATATTAAAAAATAGACTCTTAATACTACAAAATGCATAACAAATTCCAGAAAGCAAAAATTAAAAAACCTAGACTAGAATTTGAACTCCCAAATGTACAATATAAAATAAACTGCAACATAATTGAACACAAAAATTAGAAAAAATATTCTGGGGTCAGTTCAGTGTCAGGTTATCCCTTGTTCTAGCTTGCACTTTTTCTCAAAGTCCACAATTGTCCTTAAATGCAATTTTACTGCTTAATTTTAATCTGTTGCACCTGCCACTTCTTGAGTGGTTCCCCGGTCTTATCTTTACTTAGGCTGGCCTCCTCTGCTTGCAAGTCTCTTCAGTGTCTAATCTGAGCCCTGATAGGAAGAGGTGACAATAGACCCTTATTCAGGGTCATTTGCTCTGTTTTGCTGTGGAGAGGCAGGAACACTGCAAACAAATACCACTGGGATTTGTGGGTAGCCTTTGTTGTGAATGGACAGCACAGGGTCTGCCAAAGTCCAAGGTGATGTACACTTCTCAGATCCAGCCACTCAAGCTCCTGGGTGTCCCTTGAGGGCACAGTTACAGAAGGGCCATGGATCTCACGCACTTCCCAGGCCCAAGCTACCTAGGGTCCATCCTGTGCTAGGCGTGAAGTCCCAGGTTGGCCGTGTGTCTCCTGCACTTCCCAGGTCCAAGCTGCTCAGATTCCCAGGTGTTGTATGAAGGCTCAGCCCCAGTTGAACCATGTATCTCTTGCTCTTCCCAGGCCCAAGCAGTCCAGACTCCCCAGTTCTCTGTTTGGGGCACAGTCCCAGGTGGGTTCTTTGTCTCCTGCACTTCCAAGGCCCAAGCTGCTCATATTTCTGGGTGTTCTATGAATGCCCAGTCCCAGTTGAGCCATGCATCTCCTGCTATTCCCAGGCCAAAGTGGCCTGGTGTTCTGCCAGAGCATAGTCCCGGGTGGGCCCTTTGTCTAATGCACTTTCCAGGTCCAAGCTGCTCAGGTTCCAGAATGTTCCAGAGTACACTCTTCCAGAGAGCCACTCAGGTTTTCAGGATAGCTGTGATGTCATAGTTCCTGGTGGACCATGTTTTTCGTGCACTGCTCAGGTTCATTCTGGTCAGTTTCTCAGATACTCCACAAGGATACAGTCCATGCATGGTGAGCTGTGCATCTCCTCAGAGGAGTTGCTCTCAGGTTATGACACTCTTGGCAGCCATAAACTGTCCCAGATCTCAGGAAGTCATGGTTAGTGGCTGCTCATGAATAGAGTCTGCTCACAGCTTGGCAGGAGATGCAGTCTCCTGGGCCTAAAAGGTTATGGCCTTCTGCCTCTGGTTGTCAACATTCTGAATTTTTGCCTCCTGGGAGGTCCATAAGGAAAGCTAGTGTGCTCTCCTTCAGTAAATACTAGGGCATAGTCTGTTCTGTAAGCATGTCAGGGGTTGCAGTGTGGTCTTAGAGCCTTCCCGTGGGAACATTCCTTTTCTTTGTTTATTTTTCTCTCTCTGGCATTATGTGCTTCCGCCTGCTACATCACATTAGTTCTCTCAGAGTGTCTGTAGAGCATTCAAACCCCATCTTTATTCTAAGGACTGAAGATGCAGAGGGCGCCCCTGTACAAAGCCCCCACTCACTGTGGGTGGACACGAGACTGTGAGGCAATTCCCCACTAAAAATTGCTTTTTTGGCTTGAATTCTGAGATGGTGGTGTGGGGTGGTTATACCACCCTCTGAGATTCCAAAGAGGCCCACTGAATCAACCTCTGAGAGGGTTTCCTGTCGTATGGAAACTTTTCCTTCTCTAAAAGCTTAAGGTGGATAGTGCTGGATTTGGGGTGGTGTGGGGTGGCTATACCACCCTCTGAGATTCCAAAGAGGTCCACTGAATCAACCTCTGAGAGGGTTTCCTGTGGTATGGAAACTTCTCCTTCTCTAAAAGCTTAAGATGGATAGTGCTGGATTCATGATCTCTGAGAAGAAGATTTAACTTCAGGACTAAGGACCAGGCTTGATCACTCAAGAGTTCTTGTATATCAGAGTTTTATTAAAGTAAGAAAAGGAACAGAGAAAGCTTCTGACATGGACATCAGAAGGGGGCCAGAGAATGCCCCCCTTGCTAGTGTTAGCCAGGGAGTTACATACATTTTAATTTAGTTATTATAATACATCAAAAGCATGTCTGAAATTTGTGAAAATTTTACCAGACCTACTCCCACAATTTATATTTTAGGATAACAGGATTAGAAGTTAACAATAGAAAGATCCTGCCAGACCCACTCCCATAATATAGCTTCTAAAATATAAGGATTCATCAGAAGGTTTTCAGGGAGGAGAAACTGTCCTCAAGCATGATACACTGTTGCTATATAATTCTAATTACAGAGTTTAAACTGAATTGTTTGCTGTGTAATCATCATTTCAAGGTTTAAAGAAAAAACAAAACAAAACATTTTCTGTGACTAAGACTAATGAATATAGAGAAAAACAAACAAGCAAGCAATTCTCCTCCTTGAGAATTCCAGAACCCTACCTCCTCCTCAAGAATCCGGATATCTTTCTCTTCTTTGGGTAGGCCAGACTTCTTATCAATCTGCATAGGAATTGACTCTCTCTCCCCAACACAAGTTCAGTTCAGTTTCTCAGTCATGTCCAACTATTTGTAACCCCAAGGACTGTGACACACCAGACTCCTCTGTTCATCACGAACTTCCATAGCTTGCTCAAACTCATCTCCATTGAGTTAGTGATGGACTCAATCTCATCCTGTCTTCTGCTTCTTCTCCTGCCTTCAATCTTTCTCAACACTGGGGTCATTTGCAAGAGTCAGTTATTTGCATCAGGTGGCCAAATTCAGCTTTAGCACCAGTGCTTCCAATAAATATTCAGGACTGAATGTCTTACTTACTAATTTTATTCCCTGCTCTCCAAGGGACTCTCAAGAGTCTTCTCCAACACCACACTTCAAAAGCATCAATTTTTCAGGGCTCAGCTTTCTGTATAGTCCAACTCTCACATCCATATATGACTACTGGACAAATTATAGCTTGGACTAGAAAGACTTTTGTTGGCAAAGTAATATCTCTGTTTTTAAATATCCTGCCTAGGTTGGTCATAGCTTTTCTTTCAAGAAGCAAGTATCTTTTAATTTTATGCTGCAGCCACCATCTACAGTGATTTTGAAGCCAAGACAATAAAGTCTCTCAGCCTTTCCATTGTTTCCCCATCTGCGGCTGCTACTGTTGCTAAGTCACTTCAGTCGTGTCCGACTCTGTGTGACCCCATAGACGTCAGCCCACCAGGCTCCCCTGCCCCTTGGGTTCGCCAGGCAAGAACACTGGAGGCTGCCATTTCCGTCTCCACTGCAGGAAAGTGAAAAGTGAAATCTCTCAATCATGGGGCCAGAAGGCATGATCTTCGTTTTTGAATGTTGAGTTTTAAGCTGGCTTTTGCACTCTCCTGTTTCACTTTCATCAAGAGGCTCTTTAGTCCCTCTTCACTTTCTGCTATATGGGTTTTGTCATCTATGTATCTCAGGTTATTGCTATTTCTCCCAGCAATTTTGATTCCAGCTTGTGCTTCATCCAGTCTGGCATTTCACACGATGTGCTCTTCATCTAATTTAAATAAGCAGGGTTACAATTCAGAACCAGTCCATTGTTGCGTATCTGATTCTAGAATCAGTCTCTATCCCTAAATCCTTTGTCTCTCTTTTCTTGTTTATCTCTTCTCCTCCCTCATTATGAGCAAATTGATTGGCCTTTCTGGTGTCCTCTGCCAGCATATAGAAATGGTTTAGTGAAAGTTACTCCATATCCTGACAATCCGTTGAGGTATTTACTGGGGAAAAATTGAACTCCTTCTCATATGTCACTGCCACCTTAGGACGAGTCTACCGAGTTTATATTCAAAGGTATGCATTCTGCCCCTGTTAAGCAAGTACTCTAAAGTAGGAATACTCTCAATGTAGTACCATCGAGTACTATTGAGCTCACAGTGTGAAACATGCATGTAACGAAGCTACTGAGCTCACCCTCTGTAGTATGCATCCAGCAACTACTTGTGCCCCACTCTGTGACAATTATGCTGCAGCTCATGATCTGGCACTCATGAGTGTATGAAGCACTACTTCTGATTATGCATGCAGCAACTACTGAGGTTGAAATCAGGACTTTGCATTCTGCTTTTACTGAGAATTGAATTAGAACAGGTATACTAATTAGCTTGCACTCTGGAACATACATTACAACTCTAGAGCATAAGTATCACAACCAAGTGTGCCTGCACTCTGGACCTGGGATGCCGTAACAACTGAAAATGCAAGAAGCTTTTCACAACTACTGACCCCTGATTTCAAACCACTGCTGCTGCTGCCGCCAAGTCACTTCAGTAGTGTCCGACTCTGTGTGACCACATAGACAGCAGCCCACCAGGCTTCCATATCCCTGGGATTCTCCAGACGAGAATACTGGAGGGGGTTGCCACTTCCTTCTCCAATGCATGTATGCATGCTAAGTCGCTTTAGTCTTGTCCGACTCCGTGCGAACCTATGGAGAGCAGCCCAGCAGGTTCCTCTGTCCATGGAATTCTCCAGGCAAGAATATTGGACTGGGTTGCGATTTCCTTCTCCGATTTCAAAGCACACATGCTACAAACAAGACTTTTGCACTCTGGAATATGCGCTTGTCAATACTGAGACCACCATCAGAGGACGCACGCTAGAACTACTTAGTTTCTAATCTGGATCACCCTTTCTGCCACTATTGAGATTATTGACAAAATTTAGAACAAGTGCCTTGCTGTCACTGAGACTGCACAGTAGAGCATACATCCCATCACTCCTGAACCCGGGTTATTGAGAATATGGCCTGCCACTACTGAGCCTGTCCCTAAAACATGCCTGTTGGAAGTACACATACACTTTTGGTATATTACACTCTGGATTCTGCATCCCTGCACTACTGAAATTGCCTTCCAGAACAAGAGTTCATTGCCTGCTGAATATTCACTCTAAACAATAAAAATCACAATAATTAGCTTGTTGCTTTATAGGTAAGTCAGGCCACTACTCAACCTGCGCTGTAGTTCAGGTGTGCCTAAACAATTACTGAACTTGCACTCTGATGTTTGTTTACTTCTGGACACACCTGAGCCAGCACTCCTATGGACATAGTGAGTTTGAACACTGGAGGACATGGTACACCTCTACTGAGCATGAGTTCAAGGGCAGGCATCCGGGCTCTGCAGAGAACATGCTCTAGTTTCACACATTCCATAGTAACTGAACTTGCAATTGGGAGTACAGCTCTCATGACTACAGAGTGCACACATTTTATCATGGGTTTTGCACTACTGCGGTTTACTCAGGAACATATCTCCCATCATGACTGTGTGTGCCTTCAAGAGCCAATGTTCTGACACTACAGAGACTATGCTGTAGAGTAAGAATGCCTGAGCTACACACCTGCACACTGAATCATGCATCCCGGCAGTATCAATCCTAGTACTATAGCACACCTGTCACTTCTGAGTCCTTACACTAAGCAGGCATGGCACAGCTAGTGAGCATGTGGCCTAGAGCATGTGTGTGGCCAATACTAATTTTGCACTCTGAAGCATGTGTCTTGCCACTTGTAAGCGGTTCAGCTACTGATTTTGCACCCTGTTACACTATTTAATCACTGCTGAGCCTGCCTTATAGACCATGAGTTCCACTACTACTAATCTTGCCCCATGGCCTGTGAGCTTAAAGTAGTGATCCCACACTCTGCAGCTGAAATTTGCCAATGACTTGGCTTGCCCGCTGTTGCATATTTCCCCCAACTCTTCTTCCTGTACTCTAGAGCATGTGTCCCAGCTACTGAATTTGCACTCTGGAGGACCTATTCCAGGAAAGTGGAGGTTGCATTATAAAACACATATCCTACCCACGAGTGAACCATCATTCTAGATCAACTGTGTCACCACTAGTGACTTTGAATTCTGAAGCATTAAAGTCACTTCCCTGAAGTATTGCTCTAGAAGGTGTGTGCAACCATCACTCCAGTGGCATTTTATATCAGCCATTATGCTGCTAGCCATCCAGCACTCTAGACTGTATAAGTTGTGAGTAGTGTACCTGTGTTCCACAGCTACATCTATGGATGATCTTCCACAACTAGAGACTTGGTGTATACTTCATATTTCCTGCCTCAATTGATCATGTGTCACAACACACATATGCCACAACCCATGTGCTTGCACTGTTGAGGACTTATCTTCCCACTACTGAGCTTGTGTGGCAGAACAGGCATATCACATTTTCTCAGTTTGATCTCTGGATATGCATCCAAAAATAAAAACCCAGCGTTCAAGAGAATATGTCCCTCACTTACTGAGTGTGCACTCTTAAGCAAGTGTACTGCAACTCCTGAGACAACACTCTGAAGCACATGTAATGCAGGCATGCTTCATCTGCTGAACTTAGCTCTTCAGCATGCATCTCAACATTGAAGCACACTTTAGACACACCCCTGGTAATACAGAACCATGATCTAGAGCAAGTATGGTTCGAATACTGAATCTTTGCTTTAGAGAACTTGTTCTTTGTCTCCTGAGATTGTACTTTTGAGGATTCTCCCCACCAGTACTAAGACTGTATTCTAGAGCAGACATGACACAAATAGTAGGATGGCAGTTTGCAGCCTGCATACATCACTACTGTGTCTGAGCTCTAGCATAGAAGTATTGAAACTACTTAGCTTGCAATCTGGAGCATACATTCTGCCACTAGTGTGCTTGCATTTTAGAACAGGCTGTCTGAAGCTATCCCATTGGCAGTGGCAACATGCTTCCAGCCACTACTGAATGAACACTAGAGCACAGTTCCTACCATTACTGAGCATGTACTCTACCACAAGATGACTAAAACGTCTCAGTTGCATTGTGGAGCATACCTCTTTCCACAACTGAACTTGCATTCTACAGCAAATGTTACACAACGACTGATCTTGTGCTCTAGAATTGGCACACCATAAATAATTTTCGTAATATTTGAACCATGTGTCTGGCCAATAGTAAATCAATGCTTTAGATCAGCTGTGCTAAAATCACTGAGCTTGCCCTCAGGTGTATGTCTGAATTCACATTTTATAGCACACCTACTGCCACTGTGGATTCTGTGCTCTAAAACTATCTTGAGATGAGAGAACAAGATGGTGGAGCTGTAGGTAGATGTGGAATACATCTCTCTGTGGATACATCAGGCATACACCTTCAGACACAGACAAGTAATCAAAACATCAGCTGAAAGCAGACAGGAGTGCCTGACCAGTGGAAAAGAATATATAGAACCACGCAAAACTCAGTAGGATGAAAGAACTGGGGGGAAAATCATGAGTCTTATTAGGACTGAATCAGCCCTGAGTCGGTGAAGGAGGGGTCTAATCCCATATTGGAGGGCTTGTCTGAATCATAGAATAAACATTTAAAGCTGAGAGTGAGACAACTGATCTGTGGATAACTAGATGTAATGAGAATCAGTGAGTCCTTGCTACAGCTGTACATACCCCAGCCAAGGATATGTGTCCCCTGAAAGGCACAGTGGCTGGGAGCTGGAATTGAGGGATTCTAGAGCGATTCCTGGGCGAAGGCTGCTGTTTACTGTGGCGAGATGGAGAGAGGGGCTGTGAGGGAGGAAACTGTGCTAGGATACGCCTGTGGAGGAAAGCCAGGCAGCCAAGGAAGCAAGGCGATATCACTGAGTCACATGTATGGGGGTGGAGCAATCACCATAGCCTCTCTCTCTCCACATGATAGCATCAGCAGTTACTACAATAGTGAGGCTGACCCATCAAATGCTGAACACACTGAAATACAGAGCAGGACACCACCCAGGTGCTCCTTTAAGTGCCCAAAACTAGAGTCGAACCCTACTCACGATGCTTCTTTAAGTGCCTGATGCACTGATCTACAGAGTAGGACCCCAGCCAGGGAGGTATCTCTATGTGCTGACACATTGAACAACAGGGAAGGATTCCAGGCAACGAAGCCTTCTAAGTGCCTCAATGGGTGGAACTAGGGAGAAAGACTGGCAAAAGAGGCCTTCTGATCGCCAGCTACAAGAAGCTCAAAAAAAGACTCTGATAGGGTCATAACTCCTGTGGTCTAGTCAGTTCTGTGTCCCTGAACCCTGTACACTTGGCACCACCAGGGTCCTTGAAAGCCAAGCACCTGCTCCACTTTCACAATTAACTCTCACTGGAGAAAAGCTGCCACAGGTGAAAACAAAACAAACAAAAAAAACTTGCAACATTTTGCACTCGTTTGCTTCAGTCCTGTCTAACACTTTGTGGGACACATTTCACCACTACAGAGAACAAGCTCTAAAATACATATACGGGAACAACTGACCTTTTCCAGTCTTGTTGCCACTGCTGAATTTTCCAAATTTGCTGGCACATTGAATTCAGCAATTTCACAGAACTATCTTTTAGGATTTGAAATCGCTCAACTGGGGTTCCATATCTCCACGAGCTTTGTTTGTATTGATGCTTCCTAAGGCTGATTTGACTTCATGTTTCAGGATGTCTGGCTCTAGGTGAGTGATCACATCATCATGATTATCTGGATCATGAAGATTTTTTCTGTATAGTTCTTCAATCTTTTCTGTATAGATTCTCGCTACCTCTTCTTAATATCTTCTGCTTCTTTTAGGTCCATACAATTTCTGTCCTTTATTGTGTCCATCTTGGCATGAAATATTCCCTTGGTATCGCTAATTTCCTTGAAGAGATCGCTAGTCTTTCCCAACTATTGCTTTCCTCTATTTCTTTGCATTGATCACTGAGGAAGGCTTTTTTATCTCTCCTTGCTATTCTTTGGTAATCTGCAGTCATATGGGTATATCTTCCCTTTTCTCCTTTGCCTTTTGCTTCTCTTCTTTACTTAACTATTTGTAAGGCCTCCTCAGACAACCATTTCGCCTTTTGGCATTACTTTTCTTGGGGATGTTCTTGGTCACTGCCTCCTGTACAATTTCATGAACCTCCATCTGTAGTTCTTCAGGCACTCTATCAAATCTATTCCCTTAAATCTTTTGTCACGTCCACTATATAATCATAAGGGATCTGATTTAGGTCATACCTGAATCATAAGTAGAGAGTGAAAAACTTTGCTTAAAGCTCAACATTCAGGGAAAAAAAAAAAAAAAAAGATCATGGCCTCCAGTCCCATCACTTCATGGGAAATAGATGGGGAAACAATGGAAACAGTGTCAGACTTTATTGGGGTGGGGCTCCAAAATCACTGCAGAGGGTGATTGCAGCCATGAAATTAAAAGATACTTACTCCTTGGAAGGAAAGTTATGACCAAACTTGATAGCATATTCAAAAGCAGAGATATTACTTTGCCAACAAAGGTCCATCTAGTCAAGGCTATGCTTTTTCCAGTAGTCATGTATGGATGTGAGACTTGGACTGTGAAGAAGGCTGAGCACCAAAGAATGGATGCTTTTGAACTCTGGTGTTGGAGAAGACTCTTGAAAATCCCTTGGACTACAAGGAGATCCAACCAATCCATTCTGAGTGAGATCAGCCCTGGGATTTCTTTGGAGGGAATGATGCTGAAGCTGAAACTCCAGTACTTTGGCCACCTCATGTGAAGAGCTAACTCATTGGAAAAGACTCTGATGCTGGGAGGGATTGGGGGCAGGAGGAGAAGGGGACGACAGATGATGAGATGGCTGAATGGCATCACTGACTCGATAGACATAAGTCTGAGTGAACTCCGGGAGTTTGTGATGGACAGGAAGGCCTGGCATACTGCGATTCATGGGGTCACAAAGAGTCAGACACAACTAAGCGACTGAACTGAACTGAATCATCTAGTGGTCTTCTCTACTTTCTTCAATTTAAGTCTAAGTCTATAACATTAGTTACACAAATACTGAGCTTCCACTCTGAACCTGCCTTCTTACAAGTATTTTCCAACATTTTAGAGAACTTTTGCTGCACCTATTTATCTTCACTCTGAAACACATATACCGTCACTCCTGAAACGACGCTCAAGTGCATGCATTTAACTCCTACTGAACCTCTGTTCCAGAGTAGGCATGCCGATCTACTAAGCTTGCATTCTGCCACATGCATCTTCCACTACTTAGACTATGATACTGAGGTCATGCTGCAAAAACATAGTTGCAATCTCAAGCTTATCTTCTTTGACTTTCAGCCTCTATACCAGCACATATGGTCTGCCCCTCCTATGTCCACTTTCTTTCTTTCTTTATTGTTTTGTTTTTTGGTTTATGCAACTTTAATGAAGAAAAATAAATCAATTACTAGCAGAGCTATTAGTTGGTCATTCATCCATTGACAACTTGCATCATTTATTCAGTGCTATATTAAACAGTGTATTGGAAGATAGATTAACTAATAGCTCCAAGCCTCCTAACAATTTAAAGGAAAATTACAAAATGTTTTGAGACCCTATTTTGGAATACAAAGGGTGTTTGACTTCCAATTTCCATTCTCTGTAGAACAAGAACAGGTCATTCCTTTATTGACATGCATAAAATACATCACATTTTCTGTTCTGCTGATGCTATAAATTCAATACCAATTCTCCAGCCATATCAGTTATGAGCATAAAGTATATCATGTAACCTCAAATCTCTAACAGTGGAAGGCTTAAAAAAGAATGGACGCTGTTAGAATAATGCTGCTTCCTTTGATGTGACAACTCAGCATCCATCTCCCTCCCTCTCAGATGATTCTTCAGCATGTTAGAGCAGTGAGGAATGGTTTTAGTCTCATAAGCAAGTTAGAGTGAAGACATTGGCCACATAATACACATGCTCCATTTTTTTTTTTTTTTTAATTTTGAATCTTGGGCAACTGTTCTCTTGTAACTACTTTACAGTTTCTAAAAGCAGTTATTGTCCAAAGCTGGAAGAACTTAAGTCTTCTCAGATGAGCATGTGAATGAATGGAGGGAGGTAAACAAAAAATAAAATTAAAAAAGATGAGGTCTGATAGGGGAGCAGCCAGATAAGAAAAAAAAAAACAAAAAACAGTAATTTAAATTTTATTCCAGCTATAATGCAGGTTAGTCTGACTTTAAGCATCACATGGCATACTTCTGAGTCCATTCCCGAGATACTCTGTTGTACTTATCTCTGTCTGTTTTATACATCCGTGCAATCTCTGGTACTAGGGGGTCATCTGGGATTGGATCACATAGCAGTGAACAAATGGATAAAAGAACTTTAGAAATAATTAAAGCAGGAGACCACTGTGATCTTAGAATATCGAGACAAATGCTGCCATTACTGTTAATATTTGGATGATAAATTCTTGTTGTAAATGCAACCTTAGGTAGTTTGAAGGGGTAGTCTGTAGGAAAATGAATTGTCAAAAAGAATACACCGCCTTGATAAGGGCTGTCATTAGGTCCCATAATTGTGGCTTGCCAATGAAACATATCATCCCCAACTGGACCTGCAGAACATTGTGCTGGAGGGTCACGGGCCAAATCACTAAGTTCCTTATTAATCCATTTCAGCGCCAGAGTCTGTGCTTTTCATCTGGCTCCTCACTATTTCGGTGTGTGCTTGAAGGTCCCGCCAAACTCTTGATTATCCCGGTGGCTGGGAAGGATTGACTCTTCGTCTCACACCAGCTCTGCCAGACACAGGCGCCTTCTTATTAAACAGATAGGAGGTTGGACTTGGAGGGCGGGGGCCGGAGGCGGGTCATGGGCTGGGGGGAAGGGCCCTAAGTCCACTTTCTTTTTTTTTTTTTTTTAATTTTATTTTATTTTTAAACTTTACATAATTGTATTAGTTTTGCCAAATATCAAAATGAATCCACTACAGGTATACATGTGTTCCCCATCCTGAACCCTCCTCCCTCCTCCCTCCCCATACCATCCCTCTGGGTCGTCCCAGTGCACTATCCCCAAGCATCCAGTATCGTGCATCGAACCTGGACTGGCATCTCATTTCTTACAGGATATTTTACATGTTTCAATGCCATTCTCCCAAATCTTCCCACCCTCTCCCTCTCCCACAAAGTCCATAAGACTGTTCTATACATCAGTGTCTCTTTTGCTCTCTCGTACACAGGGTTATTGTTATCATCTTTCTAAATTCCATATATATGCATTAGTATACTGTATTGGTGTTTTTCCTTCTGGCTTACTTCACTCTGTATAATAGGCTCCAGTTTCATCCACCTCATTAGAACTGATTGAAATTTATTCTTTCTAATGGCTGAGTAATACTCCATTGTGTATATGTACCACAGCTTTCTTATCCATTCATCTGCTGATGGACACCTAGGTTGCTTCCATGTCCTGGCTATTATAAACAGTGCTGCCCCAATGTTCATCACAGCACTTTCTTGAGTAGGTATAAAACAACTGTTGAGGTTGTATTCTGGATCATGTCCATGCTATTTCTAAATGCATTTTTTTTTTAATTTCTTCTAATTTCTTTTTACAAAAATGATTTATTTAATTGGAATAGAATTACTATGTATTACTGTGATGGTTTTTGACATATAGATCAACATGAACCAGCCACATGAAAATATGTATCTCCCTATCCTGAACACAACTCAAACCTTCCTTATTACCCCATGATTCTGGGTTCTTCCACAGCACAAGAGTTGGGTGCATCTTTCATATGCTGAACTTGCACTGATCATCTCTTTTATATATGGTAATATACCTGTTCCAATGCTATGTTCTCAAATCATCCCAGTCTAAGAGTCTGTTATTTATATGTGGGTCTTCTTTACTAGCCTCCACGTGGGTAGGGTTATTGTTACTGTCTTCCTAAATCCAATTTATATGCATTAATGAGCAATATATGCCTCTCTCTAACTTTTTTCCCTCTGAATAATAGGCTGTAGGTTGAACTGCCTCATTAAAAGTGACACAAATATATGCCTTTCTGTAGCTGTGTAATATTTCATTTGTATATATACCACAACTTCCTTATATATTCATCTGCTGATGTGCATCTAGATTACTTCCATGTCATAGCTATTGTAAAGGCAATTTCAATAAACATTGGGGTACATGTGTTATGTTCCATCCTAATTCCCTCTGGGTATATGCAAAGAAGTGGGGTTTCTGGGTCATATGACAGGTCTAGTCCAAGTTTCTCAAGGAATCTCCAAACTGTTCTGTGTTTGTGTTTGTGTTACGGGCAACAGTGTATTAGGGTTAACTTTTCTCCACAGCCTTTCCAGGATTTCTTGCTTGTAGAATTTCTGGTGATGGCCACTCTGAACAGTGTGAGATGACTGCTCATTACAATTTTAATTTTCATTTATCTAATGATGAATGATGTTAAGCATATTTCATGTGTTTATTAGACATCCATATGTCTTCTTTAAAGAAATGTCTATTTAGAGCTATTGGCCCCTTTTAATGATGCTGTGAAAGTGCTGCACTCAATATGGCAGTATATTTGGAAAACTCAGCAGTGGCCAAAGGACTCGAAAAGGTCAGTTTTCATTCCAATCCCAAAGAAAGGCAATGCCAAAGAATTCTCACATCACCATGCAATTGCACTCATCTCACATGCTAGTAAAGAAATGCTCAAAATTCTCCAAGCCAGGCTTCAGCAATATGTGAATTGTGAACTTCCAGATGTTCAAGTTGGTTTTACAAAAGGCAGAGGAACCAGAGATCAAGTTGCCAACATCTGCTGGATCATTGAAAAAGCAAGAGAGTTCCAGAAATTCATCTGTTTCTGCTTTATTGTCTATGTGGAAGCCTTTGAGTGTGTGGATCACAATAAACTGTGGAAAATTCTGAAAGAGATGGGAATACCAGACCACCTGACCTGACTCTTGAGAAACCTATATGCAGGTCAGGAAGCAACAGTTAGAACTGTACATGGAACACATACTGGTTCCAAATAGGAAAAGGAGTATGTCTAGGCTGTATATTGTCACCCTGCTTGTTTAACTTATATGTAGAGTACATCATGAGAAACACAGGGCTGGAGGAAGCACAAGGTGGAATCAAGATTGCCAAGAGAAATATCAATAACCTCAGATATGCAGATGATACCATCCTTCTGGCAGAAAGTGAAGAGGAACTAAAATGACTCTTGATCAAAGTGAAAGAGGAGAGTGAAAAAGTTGGCTTCAAGCTCAACATTCAGAAAATGAAAATCATGGCAACTGGTCCCATCATGTCATGGGAAATAGATGGGGAAACAGTGTCAAACTTTATTTTTTGGGGCTCCAAAATCACTGCAGTTGGTGTCTGCAGCCATGAAATTAAAAGACACTCCTTGGAAGGAACGTTGTGACCCACCTTGATAGCATATTCAAAAGCAGAGACATTACTTTGCCAACAATGGTCCATCTAGTCAGGGCTATGGTTTTTCCTGTAGTCATGTATGGATGTGAGAGTAGGACTGTGAAGAAAGCTGAGCATGGAAGAATTGATGCTTTTGAACTGTAGTGCTGGAAAAGACTCTTGATGTAAGAGATCCATCCAGTCCACCCTACAGGAGTTTAGTCCTGGGTGTTCCTTGGAAGGAATGATGCTAAAGCTGAAACTCCAGTACTTTGGCCACCTCCTGTGACGATTTGACTCACTGGTAAAGACTCTGATGCTGGGAGGGATTGAGGTCAGGAGGAGAAGAGGACGAGAGAGGATGAGATGGTGGTTGGCATCACCGAGTCGATGGACGTGAGTTTGTTGAACTCCAGGAGTTGGAGATGGGTAGGGAGGCCTGTCGTGCTGCAATTCATGGGGTCGCAAAGAGTCGGACATGACTGAACAACTGAACTGAACTGAAGCAACTGACAAAGAATTAATGTCAAAAATATACAAGCAACTCCTGAAGCTCAATTCCAGGAAAATAAACGACTCAATGAAAAAATTGGCCAAAGAACTAAACAGACATTTCTTCAAAGAAGACATACAGATAGCTAACAAAC
The DNA here is from genome assembly GCF_002263795.3 of Bos taurus. NCBI lineage: Eukaryota > Metazoa > Chordata > Mammalia > Artiodactyla > Bovidae > Bos > Bos taurus. The sequence goes on along the minus strand of NC_082638.1, from coordinate 45,980,328 downwards.
ACATGAAAAGATGCTCAACATCACTCATTATCAGAGAAATGAAAATCAAAACCACAGTGAGGTACCTTTTCATGCCAGTCAGATTGGTTGTGCTCCAAAAGTCTACAAGCAATAAATGCTGGATAAGGTGTGGAGAAAAAGGAACCCTCTTACACTGTTGGTGGGAATGCAAACTAGTACAGCCACTATGGAGAACACTGTTTAGATTCTTTAAAAAAAAAAAAAAAAAACAACCTTCAAATAGAACTGCCATAAGACACAACAATCCCACTGCTGTGCATACACACCAAGGAAACCAGAATTGAAAGAGACATGTGTACCCCGATGTTCATCACAGCACTGTTTCTAATAGCCAGGACATGGAAGCAACCTAGATGTCCATTAGTGGATGAATGGATAAGAAAGCTGTGGGATATATACATAATGGAGTATTACTCAGCCATTAAAAGGAATACATTTCAGTCAGTTCTAATGGGGTGGATGAAACTGGAGCCTATTATACAGAATGAAGTTAGCCAGAAAGAAAAACACCAATAGAATAAACTAACACATATATGTGGAATTTAGAAAGATGATAATGATAACCATGTATGCGAGAATGCAAAAAAGACACAGATGTATAAAACAGTCTTTTGAGCTCTGGGAGACGGCTAGGGTGGTATGATTTGGGAGAATGGCACTGACACATGTATAATAACATAGGTCACCAAACTGGCAGTCCAGGTTCAATGCATGATACAGGATGCTTGGGGCTGGTGCACTGGGATAACCAGGAGGGATGATATGAGGAGGGAGGTGGCACACATGTATACCTGTGGCAGATTCATATTTATGTATGGCAAAACCAGTACAATATTGTAAAGCAATTAGATTCCAATTAAAATACATATATTTATATTGAAAATAAATAAAATAAAATTGTGTCCAATGTGAGGAGAGCAACAGCGTTCTTTGAACAATATATCTAAGTAAATGAGAGTTGTGATTTTATGCGTTCAAGGTGTCCCCATAAGTATGAGCCCTACCTCTTATTACAGAAAGAATTGTGGAAGATGAGCGAGATTAAAGGAGAGCTTTTCAGCAACAGGATCTGAATTGTTCAGCCAGAAAATTATTAAGTAATGTAAGGCTTCCCAAACAGTTTATTTAAGATCTTGGGAGCAAGCAATGAGTTTGGCCACCTAAATAGTGTTGCATAAAATTATATTTTGACATATATACACCTGTGTGTATGAGTGTGTGTATAAAAAAGGTGCAATGGCTTTTAACTCCTGTTAGATTTAATAGAAATGGAAAAAAATTAAAACCCAAATGAAGAATGATTAAAAAGTCGACTCGGTTGTTGAATATATGTAAGCAGAAATACTTCAAAATATGTTTTCTTGGCTGAATGTAAAATATGAGGACTCTTTTATATCACTCACCTCTCTGCTTTTATTATTTTTTTTTATTCTTCCAATTTTATTTTATTTTTAAACTTTACATAATTGTATTAGTTTTGCCAAATATCAAAATGAATCCACCACAGGTATACATGTGTTCCCCATCCCGAACCCTCCTCCCTCCTCCCTCCCCATACCATCCCTCTGGGCCATCCCAGTGCACCAGCCCCAAGCATCCAGCATCGTGCATCGAACCTGGACTGGCAACTCGTTTCCTACATGATATTTTACATGTTTCATTGCCATTCTCCCAAATCTTCCCACCCTATACAGAGTGAAGTAAGCCAGAAGGAAAAACATAAATACAGTATACTAACGCATATATATGGAATTTAGAAAGATGGTAACAATAACCCGGTGTACGAGACAGCAAAAGAGACACTGATGTATAGAACCTCTCTGCTTTTAATAAAGATCTACCAATTTTCAAATTTTTGTCCAGTTTTGACAAAAATAGACAGATATAGACTTATATATACATATATATCATATATAAAATATAGAAGTATATTTTCATAAGAGAAAATATTGATGCCAAGCTTAGATTTCAGAATTATTTCCAACTCCAGGCTCCATCTCAACAGCAAATAGCCAAAGTTGTTGCTGATTGAAACACTCCAAGAGCTGGAAAACCTGAAAAAGAAATCGAACCTGCAACTGAGATTTTCTGTCACATTTATGATTGAGTTCTAAGTCCAACACTTTATTTCCTTTCGTGTTCTAAGCAGTCCCTTCTGAAGACTGAAAAGTATGAAAACCGAGAGAAAGAGGTAGGAGATTGTAGACCTCCTGGTGTTCAATTTCACACCAGTCAGAATGGGTGCGATCCAAAAGTCCACAAGCAATCAATGTTGGAGAGGATGTGGAGAAAAGGGAACCCTCTTACACTGTTGCTGGGAATGCAAAGTAGTACAGCCACTATGGAGAACAGTGTGGAGATTCCTTAAAAAACTGGAAATAGAACTGCCTTATAATCCAGCAATCCCACTGCTGGGCATACACACTGAGAAAACCAGAATTGAAAGAGACACGTGTACCCCAATGTTCATCGCAGCACTGTTTCTAGTAGCCAGGACATGGAAGCAACCTAGATGTCCATCAGCAGATGAATGAATGAGAAAGCTGTGGTGCATATATACAATGGAGTGTTACTCAGCCATTAAAAAGAATAAATTTCAATCAGTTCTAATGAGGTGGATGAAACTGGAACCTATTATACAGAGTGAAGTAAGCCAGAAAGAAAAACACCAATACAGTATACTAACACATATATATGGAATTTAAAAGATGGTAACAATAACTCTGTATATGAGACAGCAAAAGAGACACTGATGTATAGAACAGTCTTTTGGACTCTTGGGAGAGGTAGAGGGTGAGATGATTTGGTAGAATGACATTGAAGCATGTATAATATCATGTATGAACGAGTCACCAGTTCAGGTTCGATGCACGATACTGGATGTTTGGGGCTGGTGTGCTGGGACGACCCAGAGGGATGGTATGGGGAGGGAGGAGGGAGGAGGTTTCAGGATGGGGAACACAGGTATACCTGTGGCGGATTCATGTTGATGTATGGCAAAACCAGGACAATATTGTAAAGTTAAAAAATCAAATAAAAAATAATAAAATAAAATACACACAAAACAATTAAAAAAAGTAATTTTAAACAGTGAGGCTAGAAAAGACAGAATCTAAGGATAATAATCAAGTGATAGAGAATAATAATGATTTAGCCATTAGTCAAATTCAAGGGTCTTTAGTTCCTCCTCAAGGGCCATCAATAACATCCTGAGCATTATCCTATGAACAGTTTTAGAGATGCCAAAGCCCCAGCCAGGCTGAAAGTTAAGTACAGAGACCACAGAGTAGTTGAAACCAGACAGTTAAAAGATTTTATTGCAGAGGCCAGTAGACCAATTTTGCTTGGGTAACAGTACTGAATATGAAAAATGTGTGTATAGAAGGGTGATAAATCACTTGTATTTCAGAAACCAAGTAGATTTATTGATGTGATTTTTCTGTGTAAAAATTCTTTAGGAATGAGATTTTGCATGCTTCATGGTTTGGGTTACTATTTCTGTAAGCAGGCTGTATTTTTAAGTTGATGCTGAAGTAAAGCCTAGCTGAACATCACCTTTCAATGGCTAGGAGACCAGTGATTTTGTGATGTCACAGCTACCCTTTGATTGCTAGGAGACAAGTGATTTTGTGATGTCACAGCCTTTTGACTTTGAGGACCTCTGCGATGGTCTAGAGAGTTTCTCTCTGTTGGCCAGCCAAGCAATTTTTGAAGTAGTGGTCAGTAAAATCAGACAAATGAGAAAAGGATCTGAAGAAAGATTTCTCTGAGATGGCACATATACCTTCAGAAATTCAAGATGGGCCTCCTAAGGATGAATCAACTGATTCAGAAACCTCCATTAGATCTTTGTATGATTATACACTTACTAGGGACTCAGTTTTGAGATCTATGATTGAAGAATATGCTTTTCAGGCTTTGTCTGAGGATCTTGTGATAAAAAGGCCATGCTACAAATATTCTGTATCTGAAACAGATGAGGTGACTAATTTTCTTTCACTCACCTTTCCACAAAAACTTTGGAATATAGTTGAAAGTGATCAGTTTGAATCTATTTGGTGGGATGAGAGAGGCACATGTATAGTGATCCACGAAGAACTCTTTAAGAAAGAAGTCTTGGAAAGAAAGGCACCTTTCAGAATATTTGAAACCAAGAGTATGAAGAGTTTAATTCGACAGCTTAACCTTTATGGATTTAGTAAAAAGCGACAAACTTTTCAAAGATCTGCTTCACTACCTGTCTTTCTGGAAGAAGAAAACAACATCTCTCTTTTGAGTAAGGTATTCCAACATTTTCACTTATTGGCAATATGTAAGATGAAATCATGTGACCTAGAAAGCACATTTACATATGTAGCTAAAACCGAATTTAAACTTGAGCTAACAAATCGTTAAAAAGTTTTATTTTTTGAAGTTGAGAACAGCTGGATATGTTAAAATATTGGATGTTTGACAAACTTTCCTAGCACTGTGAAACCAGATATAAGTCCTGAAGCAACTTAAAGTGGTATTTACTGTATATATAAAATATATTTTTCATTGAGGATCATATTCTTTCTAAAATGTTACCTGTTAAACTACTAATGGAGGTGTTTTATTTGATGCTATTTAGTTGGTTTCATTAAAGGAATACATTTTTATAACTTAGCTTTGCTTGTCAGTTTTACCTTGGTTTATAAAGAAACTAAATAATGTAATCCTTTGATTTTAGTTACAGACCTACTATAATCCAAATTTCAAAAGAGGTCATCCTCAACTTTTATTAAGAGTGCAAAGAAGAGAAAGAAGAGTTGGGATTAATAATGTGTCTCAAATATCTTCATTAGTGCAAGATAACAAGAAGCATGTTAAAGCAAGTGTCAACAAAGATGATCGTAACTCTGAATTTATTCCAGAAATTAGTAGAGAGAGCGCATTTTCAGCCTCCACAAGTTTACCTGTGCCTTTCATACAAAAGCCTCATACCATCCAGATTGTCACTAATACAAATGCCCTATCTCCATGTGACTTACCTAACCACCCATCACCAATATCGGTTAGACAAACAGAACAGATTTTGGTAAATCAACCTGCTGTTTTAAAAAAGTTGAGCATTTTTAATTGGCATTCACATAGCAGCTACACTCAAGTAAATGGCCCCATTGAGGACTTTGCTACTACAACTACATCTACTTCTCAGAACCACATTGTATCCCCATTACAGAGCACTTATTCTGGACTGATGGTGGAGCCTTCTAAATTTCCAGTCAGGCATAGCGATATGTCAGGCCATGACAATCCTTTTCCTAACCTGCAAGAGACAGGCAACTCGTGGTTCTCAGTGCCAACAAGCACTTACACATCTGCTTCCTCTCTTTCAAGTCAACTCATCAACAATCACCATTATATGGAAACCATGCTAATTAAAACTGACCTACCAAATACGTGTCAGATTATGGAGCCTAAGGAAGATTGAACGTTACTTTGGGAGATGTCAACAAATACCTACCATTCCTGTATTTGAACAATAAATTTACATGTTCATCTTCATAGTTTCATTTTCAATTTTTAAACAAAGAAGAGAAAATGAGGCTTTAGTTCATTGGTTTACTATTTTACTGCATGGTATTCCAAACTCTTCAGTTCAAGAAAGCATTCGTTATGCATCCTAGGTAAATGACACCTGATATAATATTTGTAAGCAAGAAAATGAGAAGCAAGGGAAAAGAGGTAATGGATGTAAAGTGATTTCTGAAATCATCCCTGCTGAAATGAAGGGGTGTCTAAATTAGGATGGTATGGGTGAAGAAAGAGATGCAAATAAAATTAGATAAATAAAAATACACAGTATGATCTTCAGCACATTCACATATTATATTCTATTAGTTACTGGTAGAGTCTTAAAGATTAGACAGCAGATTGTTTTCATTATAGAAATTAATTTTGTCCCTGAAAATATAGATATTGTAGTACATCCAAAATCATGATCCAATTATACCATCACTGTGATAGAAAAGATAGCATGATATAATCAGTGACTGGCCCATGGTCAGCACAAGTTATGTACTTTACAAGTGGTATTCTATAGGGTCATTTTTTGCGCTGCTGTCCTTAAGCCATGTCTCTATTTCCTGACACCAAGATTCCACCCTATAATTTCAAATGCATGTTTAGATGTTGCTTATCTGTCCCCATAGAGACAGAATAAATTCCTGGTCATTACTGCAGCACATCAGCATGGTTACAAAGTTCTTGGAAGACATGATATCTGTTTTCCTTAGTCATTTCATTATCTTTCTCTTCTGAAGCTACAATCACAAATTATTTTCAGTCATGCTAAGCCCTCGGAGAGGGCAATGACACCACGCTCCAGTACTCTTGCCTGGAAAATCCTATGGTCAGGGGAGCCAGGTAGGCTGCAGTCCATGGGGTCGCTAAGAGTCGGACACGACTCAGCGACTTCACTTTCACTTTTCACTTTCATGCATTGGAGAAGAAAATGGCAACCCACTCCAGTGTTCTTGCCTGGAGAATCCCAGGGATGTGGGGGCCTGTTGGGCTGCCATCTATGGGGTCGCCTAGAGTCAAACACAACTGAAGTGACTTACCTAACCTTACCTTACCTTATGCTAAGCCCCTTCTAACAACTTTGTCTCAACTATTTCTTGCGGTTGGAAGGAACTACTGTTTGCCCTCCTACGAAGGAGAGTACAGATGTCTTCAATGTGTTTTGGGTCTACCCTCTTTATGTATCTTTCACAACAGCTGAAACATAGAGCCTGAAAATGACACATTTTAAGTGCTTACTGAATTATCAATAAAGAAATGTAATAACCAATCAAATGCTCTACACATTACTACATTACTCAACAACATTCTATAACCTGCACTACTATCATAATTCACCTTTCCTATTGACTGAGAAAATTTTCCAAGTTGATAAATATTTATTTTATTTACATGGATGTAAGAATTCTCAGGAGGCATGTATTCCGATGTTTGGAAGAATATTCCACGTTTTGATGTGACTTTTTGTGTGTGTGTCGTTTTGTTGTGTCAGTCAAAGTCTTTGGCATAGTCAAATAAGAGTAGCTGCTTTCCTGGAGTTCTCTTGCCTTTTGGAGGACGGGTGTTGACAATTGAATCTCGGGTTCCTCTGCCCTTTATAAATCCAGCTTGAACATCTGGGAGCTCATGGTTCACATTCTGTTGAAGCCTGGCTTGGGGAATTCTGAGCAGTTCTGGACAAGTGTGTCAGACATGTGCAAATAAGTGGTAGTTTGGACATTCTTTGGATTGCCTTTCTTTGTGGTTGGAATGAAAACTGACCATTTCCAGTCCTCTGGCCACTGCTGAGTCTCCCAAATTTGCTGGCATATGGAGGGCAGCACATTCATATCATCATCTTTTAGAATTTGAAATGTCTCAACTGAATTCCATCACCTCCACAAGCTTTGTTTGTCGTTATGCTTCCTAAGTCCCACTAGACTTCACATTCCAGGACATCGGGTCCTCAGGTGAACGATCACACCATCATGATTAACTGGGTCATGAAGATCTTTTGTGCACATTTCATCCATGTATTCTTCCCACCTCTTCTTAATAGTTTCTGTTTTGGCTACATCCATACCATTTCTGTCCTTTATTGTGCCCATGATTGCATGACATTTTCCCTTGGTATCTGTGATTTTCTTGAAGAGATCAGTAGACTTTCCAGTTCTATTGATTTGCTTTATTTATTGACATTGATAACTGAGGGTGGTTTTACCTCTCCTTGCAATTCTTTGGGGATCTTCATCCAAATGTGTATAATTTTCTTTTCTTTTCTTTTTATGTGCTATCCAGATTTATTATTATATAAATACAGATTGAGAGGAAGCAGTTAACATTTATTTTCTATTTGAACACATGTTCCAAATTGATTAAAACAATGAATCAAAATATTTTGCATTTTAAAATAAAATAAAAACATTTATAGGTGTTGCAAAATTGTCCTTTAACATGGCTGGCAGGAAGAATGATGAAAACATTCCAGAAATAGTGTCAATAGTTACACAACACTGTGAATGTTCATTTTTCCCTCTAAGGTTTGCTTTATTTTATTTTATTTTTTAATTTTACAATATCATATTAGTTTTGCCATATATCAAAATGAATCTTCCACAGGTATACATGTGTTCCCCATCCTGAAACCTCCTCCCTCCTCCATCCCCATACCATCCCTCTGGGTCATCCCAGTGCACCAGCCCCAAGCATCCAGTATTGTGCATGGAACCTGGACTGGTGACTCATTTCATATATGATATTATACATGTTTCAATGCCATTCTCCCAAATCATCCCACCCTCTCCCTCTCCCACAGAGTCCAAAAGACAGTTATATACATCTGTGTCTCTTTTGCTGTCTCCTCTCAGTGAACTCCGGGAATTGGTGGTGGACAGAGAGGCCTGCCATGCTGCAATTCATGGGGTCACAAAGAGTCGGACACGACTGAGTGACTGATCTGATCTGATCTGATACAGGGTTATTGTTTTCTTTTTCCCCTTTTTGTTTAGCTTCGCTCCTCTTCTCAGCTCTTTGTGAGGCCTCGTAACTTTACCATTTTTCATTTCTTTTTCATGTGGATGGTCTTGATCACTTTTTCCTATACGATATCACTAACCTCCATCCATAGGTCTTCAGGCACTCATCTGTCAGATAGAATCCCCTGCATCTATTTATCAATTCCACTGTCTAATCATAAGGGTTTTGATTTTACATGTGTAAAATATATTATTCCCTATTTCTTATAGGGAAATCTTCACCCAGATTTTTATCAAAGAAATACAGAAAACTCTATATGGTATTCAGGATATACATGAAATATAGCTGTTTGATGTTTGCGGTTTAGCTCAGATCTTAATTTTGAATGACGGGAAATTCTCTTTCATGTGTACAAATCTGGAAAATGTTTCACATGTGAACAATTGAGAATTCATATTTCATATGAGAACATTTCTCCCCAGATTGTCAAATGGGAAATACACAGAATTCCGAATCTCATATCAAAATACCTTCCAAACATTCTTGATGAAAAGATAGAGAATTTCAGAGCCCAAGCATGAAAATCTGTGGGAAAATTCTATATTTCTTGTAGGAAAATTAACACAGGTTTTTCAAATGTGAAATAGACAGTATTCAATATTTCATGAAGGAAAGACCTCACAAATATTTTCAAATGACAAATATGAAAAAATTCATGTTTCATGTGACCATGTGTGGATATGTGAAACAGACATTTTTGTATTTCCTGTCAAAGAATCTGCATCCATATTTTCATAACTCTAATGTAAATAAATTCCACATTTTCTGCAGAATATTTCGTGTCCGTACATTCATGTATGATGTACAGAGAATTTGTACTTTACGTTGGAAAATCTTTCTCCAGATTTGTATATGTGAATAATGGAGAATTTCATGTTTCACACCCTGAAATCTTTATCTAGGTTTTCATATGTGAAACTGAGAATTTCATCTTTTATGTAGGACTATCTCATTTCAGATGTCTATATTTGAAACAGATAATACTTTCATCAAGAGGCGCCTTAATTATTATATTTCTTCTGTCATTTTGGTGTTGTCACTGGGATAACTAAGGTTATTCATATCTCCCACATAAATTCGGTTTCTAACTTGAGATTCATCTAGATTTTTATTTTTTCATGGTGTTCTCTGCACAGAAGTTAAATAATCAGGACAACAATATATAGCTTTGACTTGTTCCTTTCCCAATTTTGAATTAGTTCATTGTCCCCTGTCCAATTCTAACTGCTGCACCTTTACTAGCATACACGATTCCCAGGAGACATATAAGGTATTCTTGTATTCTTATCTCTAAGAATTTTACAAAATTATGTTTCTTTCTTTCTTTCTTTCTTTCTTTTTGGTTTGTGTGTGATCCACAGTGTCCAAGTCATTAGCAGAGACAGTTAAGCAGATATAGATGGTTGTATGCTATCTCCTTGCTTATTCTGTGATACAAACATCAATTCATGTGTACCTCTTATAATTAAATAACTAACTACACATTCCTGTTTTGTTTTGTTTTTTTTCAATTTTATTTTTTGGTCATTGCTGTCGTTTTCTCTCTTTTTTCAAGTAGTCAAGTACCAACTGGTAATTTCCTATGAACTTGCCATCTTATTATACAATAATTAAATTATGCCCATGGAAGTCTCACCTTTGATATCTACTGAATGGAATTGCGCTTTGAGATCTGAAGTTAGACATTTGTACGCTGGGAAAATGTCAGGAACGTTCAAAAAATAGCTAGAGATATTCAAGTGCTGCCTTTTTGAGCCCAATTTTGCTATTATATTTTATGTGGAAAGTTCTGCATTTCTTCATGCTGATGACAATTCCTAATTAAGAGAAATTTCCAAGGGGGAAAGAAAAAAAGACAACACAATATGCTTGATTGCATATTGAAAGTCAAAGTAGTACCAGTTACGTGTGTACGTAGGCAATGTCCCATCAAACAGATTGATTCATGGCAACTAATGTTTCATGTTTTTCTGTCAAGGAAAAAATAATAATTGAGCTTTCCAGGAAAAACTGAGAAGTTCCAAGAAGGCAGAAATGTAGGCAGATGTGAAATGCAACTCTCTCAATAAATGGATCACAAATAATACTTCTGCAAGGACAATAGTTCTCCCACAGCATCAAATAGCAGAAGACCCTGCTCACCAGAGTGTCCCATGTGGGTTCCAGACATACCTGAGTGAAAAGGAATTAAGAAGGGATTTAGAGGGATCCTGGGAGAGGACTGCTGTTGACTATGTGGAAATGGCCTGACGGAGCAGGTACGAGTCGTTGTGTAGCAGGGAATACCTTTTGAGAATTCCCAAACTGCCAAAGCGACTGTACTGTGTCACACTCAGGAGGCAGAGATACCTTGGTAGCGCCTCACCTTCCCACCTGTTAACACCTACTATAAGGCAATAGAGAAAGACCAGCAGAAGTACCACTCATGCTCCTGCAAACACAGGCTAGAAAAGGATCCCATTCAGGCAAAACCTCTTCTGCCTATGGCTGCTGGCTCCTATTCATAACTAGCACCACCATGTTTCCAGAATTCCAAGCAGCTGTACCTTAACCTTCTGTGCTCATCATGGCAGACCCCAGTGCACCACAAGTGTCTCAAGTCAGACACATTTGGTGACCACATGTGAGGAAGGATGAAATTTACACCTGAGGCCCAGGGACAGAGCCATTAAGAAAGAGGATTATGAATCTTCCATCCAGTTGTGCATGCTGCAGATTAAATACACAGGATTAATGATGCAGACCCTGTGTCTACGGATTACATCCAAAGCTGAGAAGAGGTCAAAAAAAAAAAAAAAAAATGCCCAGGCTCAGGCAGCTATAAGAACGCACAGGAATTATAGCAGTTTTGAGTCTGAGGTGCCCTTAGAGATATCCAGAATCCAGTTCTCTCCATCTTTGGAGAACTTCCCAAAGAGGTGTAATTGTCCTCTGGCCCATTTTGAGCACTAGGACACTCACAGATGAGACACAAGGAAATATGTATTATTCGTTTGATGCATTGAATTGTTGTGTTGTTTGTGCACTATTTTTCTCAGTTGTATGCTTCTTTGTTACTACACATTGATTTGATCTTGAAGATTATTTCAACTATATTTTTATTTTTTGTATAGCTATTTCTACTTTTACTTTGGTTTCCTATTTTCTGTGCCTTTAACTGCTGTTGCATCACTTCATTCTTTAACATGGGTATGCATTTCTATATTAACTGTGGTTTTCTGTTATTCTGTGGGGGCTGTCCTGCTCTTCTTGTCAGATTTGCTTTCTTTATTTTTCAGTTGGCACTCTACTCTGGTGGTGTTTTTTGCCTTGAGATTTACTTGATTGGTTCTCATTATGAATCTGTTGTCTTCTCTGTAGTGTTTATTGCTTGTGGCACCTTTTACTTATTTATTTACCATTTATCTATGTTACTTTTTTAATCTCCTCAATCTATCACTATGGTATTGTAGTTCTCTGGGCATAAGTTGGGCCTGATATTTTCTGCTGTCATCATCTGAGAGGGTAACAGGCAGGAAGGCTGGGGTCTCCAAATGAAGGATTTGGCCTGAAAGTATCAGACATTTTTATCTCTCTTAAGTAGCAGGAGGAAACAAACTAGCAATATTTTTTTTTCTGTCTTTATACAAATTTAAAAGGAGGTTTCTCTTAAAATGTTATATTGCCAGAATGACACCTGGTTTCATCTGAAGTTAACTATTCTCAAACCTTGAGATAACCAATGCATTTTTCTTATGGAAATGTTTGTCTTAAACTATGCTAATGTACTATGCTTTTACCCCAAACTCTGTTCTTAAGTCAGTTCCTCCTAATGGCTCAGAACCTACTTGACAAACCAGTATGTCATACTCAGATAGTATTTCCCTAATCTATGTAAATGAATCATTTGTATGGTAATCTATCCTTCTTCAAGACAATCATTTTATGGCCCGGGATGAATCATCTGATGCCAAGATTATCCCAAAATGCATCTTATGTGTGAGGGGCCTGGTACCACTCTGAGTTTTAAAACATTCCTTTCTTTCATTAACAGACTACTAGTGACTATATAGTATCCAGCTGAAGACTAGCAGGAGGGTACTCTTTCTGCCCCATTCTGATGCCTATATGAGAAGTTTTCTCTATCTCATTGATATTTTAATAAAATTTTATTATACAAAGCTCTGAGTGATCCAGCCTTATCTCTGGCCCCAGATTGAATTCCTCTCCTCTGGAGGCCAAGAATCCCAGCTCTTTGCATTCCATTACAACCTTTCACACTGAGACCAGGATCATGGGACACTAGAGAATTCCTGTCTACACTGATTATTAACTGGTGACAGTCTCGTTGAAGGCCTCTTTCTTAATCTCAGATGTACGGCACCCAACTGCCTACACAACCCAGGGCTGATGCCTCACACTACACAACAAGCAAGACAGAAAAACGCAACCAATCTTCAGCAAATAGACTGCCTAATGTCAGACTAATTCTATAGACATCTACAAATGACATGAACAGATATGGTATCACCATTAGAGACGGAAGACTCAACTGCAGATTCAAGAACATAGTTGTCAGTCTCTCCAACTGCAAAGCCCACACTAGACACTCAACTAATTTTATCAACTTGGAGTGGAGACGAGGAGCAATAACTATTACGCAGAAGTTTGGGAAGAAATGATGAGGAACGCAGTAGGGAAATGTGAAGTCAGAGAAATATGTTGTAGGCAAAGGAATGTGGTAAAAACTCAAAACATAATGAAAGAAAAAGTAGGCAGGCTCCTTGAAAATAACTTGGATGTTGTGGTAGTAAAGGTGATAAAACATTCTAGAAATGGAATGGGGAAAAGACGATAAACATTTCTATAGGGACTAGAAAAATGAATAAGTAACAGACAATCAACAACACACACACAAAAACAGACTTTGGCCTCCTATATGCTAATACACACTGTTGTACAGCAGAAACCAACACAACACTGGAAAGAAACTATCCTCCAATTTAGAAATAAAGTTTAAAATGAAACACAAGTGTTCAAAGGCACACGAGACCAGACAAAGTTAATTGATACGTATAGTACATTTCACTGAAGCAGAGCAGAATACACACTTTTTCTAAAGTGAAAATAAAATATCTTCAAGATATATCACAAAATGGATCTCAAATCAAGCCTTGATAAATTTGAGATAGTGGTAATGGTATTAATCTTTTTTTTTTAACCACAACGTTATGATTTACATAGCAGAATTTGCAGGTGAGGACTGTGAGAAACATGAATCCATGTAGATGAATAAATACAACTGTACATGGCCAAGAGATCACTCATGAAATGTGAGAGAAAATGAAAGAAAAATCTTAGAAGAAAATAATATTTAAAACATGATTATCCAAAAGTTATGGAGCATGCTAAAGCAGTAAAAGAGTGAAGTTGATAAATTCTACACATCTCAAGTAATCAACATAACCTACAATCTAAAGCATTTAGAGAAAGAAGAAAAATCAGGCAAAATTCCCCAAAGTGAATAGAAGGGGAAAAAATGATAAAAATCAAAGCAGAAATTAAAAAAAAAAAAGAAATGATAAAAAAAAATAGCCAAAATCAGTATCACTAAAAAGGGTCTCTTGGAGAGGAGAAGTAAAATAGACAAATCATGATACAGACTTATCAAGACAAAGAGGACAACAAATCCATCAATTTGACATGACAAAGGATGACATTATGACTGATATAACAGAAATAACAAAGAGTCATAAGGGACTACAGCAAACAACTATAAGTCAATAAAATTTAGAATTTGAGCCATGGACAAATACTAAGAAATTCAGCTAAATTTTTTTTTAGCTGAAAAAAAAAAAAAAACAGAAAATATGAACAGAGCAATTACAAGCACTAAGATTGAAACTGTGATGAAAAAATTTCCAGTTGGCAAACTTAAACTCCAGAAAGCTTCACAGGGAAATTTTATGAATCAGTCAGAGAACTGCTGGCACATGCACTTCTGAAACGCTTCCAAAACTCTAGAGTGGAAGGAAAATCCAGAAGTCATCTTACAAGTTCACCATCACCCTGATATCAACCCCGAGATAACACAGAAAAAGAAAGTTAGAGACTAATATCTCATAGATGAACAGAGGCAAACATCCTTACCAAAATATTAGCAAAAAATTCCACCAATACCATAAAAGGATTGGACACCATAATTAAGTGTGGGGTTTATTCAAGATATGGAAACATTCTTCAATAGTTGCATATCAATGTATAGTCAAGGTTTAAAACCATATGATTACCTCAATAGTTGGTGAAAGTTTTTGAAATAATTCAACAAGTGTTTGTGATAGAAGCTCTTCAAAAACTGAACATAGAAAAAACGACCTCAACTTAACAAAGGCACACAGATCAAAAGTACAACAACATATCACCTCACACCATTCCAAATGGCCATCATTTAAAAAAAACACAACAACAGGGGAATGCCCTGTTGGTCCAGTGGCTAAGACACCATGATCCCTATGCAGGGGTCCCAGGTTTGATCCCTGGTCATGGAATTGAATTCCACACAGAGCGATTGAGGTTTGTGGCAACCAAATAAAGAAGTAATAAATATATGTGTGTGCATATTAATGCATTTAAGTGGAATCCAGAAAACAGATGCTGAGTAAACCATTTGGAGTGTAGGAAGAGATGCAGTCTTGTGGAAAACAGACTTGTGGACACAGTGCAGGAAGGACATACCAAGTATGTAGTAGATAGCTATTGCTATGCAGTGCTCTAGTGGAATTGGTTTTGGAGTAGGAGAGGAGGCCCAAGTGGGAGATCGGAGGACTGCTCAAAAGGGAGGCTCACCTGTATTTACTAATAACTGATTTATTTTGCTGGGCAGCAGACACTAACACAACATTGTAAGGAAAGAAAATCAGTCTTTGTCTAATTTGTGCTAGTGACAAGTAAAGCATCACTGCATGTCAATTAAAATGTGTACCCAGGATGGCTTTAGTATGTATAGGCAAAGAAAAAGCAAAAAAAAAAAAAAAAAAGACAAACTTAAATGCAGAGCTATGTTGGGCAGAATAAATTCAGACTCTATACTTGTGTCCCTTCACTTCCCTAATTTTCCATTGTTTCCAAAAGTAAAGAACGGCTTTCTAAAAGTAAAGTAAACATATATGGTTATATATTTTCATAAACTGATGTCACCGGTTTATGAAACCATGAATCCCCTCAAGTTTAATTTTATTTTTTAAATTTAATTTTATTTTTTAACTTTACAATATTGTATTGGCTTTGCCATATATCAAAATGAATCCACCACAGGTATACATGTATTCCCCATCTTGAACCCTCCTCCCACCTCCCTCCCCATACCATCCCTCTGGGTCGTCCCAGTGCACCAGCCCCAAGTAATAGCTGACCTTTGACTTTCAAAACTTTGGGAAGTAGGAATTAGTAAACATAAGTTAACAGTGAGGTGCTGCACAAGAATCCCTTATATTGCAGTTCTAGAATGTGTGCTACCTAATGGGAAAAATGCATAGCTCAAAAGTGGAGAATTATGTTTTCTTCATCAAGCCTTTCATTCTAAGAAGGATTTAATCATGAGAAGCGACTTCTCAAGTATCGCAAAAAGACTGCTCTAACGAAGGATAGGAGGATCCAAGTTTTACAGAAATTTTGGTACAATGATCAGGTATGGAGAATGTCTGAATATTATGGTTAACGAAAGAAAAACTGGACACCTCAAGTGAATGGATTTAAATATTTTCTACCTATGGTAGATGCAAGAATCTGGGCTCCTTGAAATAATTCCTTTGATAATCACCTTAACTAGGGCTAGTATCTATTCTTTCTGTCTCAAGTCAGTTCTTCAGGCCACACTAGCTTCAAGTGCAGTAACTAAGGACTTGATAGTGGGCAAACTGATTTCATCAAGAGTTCCCCCAGGTTTTACATTTATGGATAGATTCAAGGGCTTATGACTTGATGCCTGCAGCATCATTTGTTTACTGATATGGCTGGCAAATTTCTTGGTTCACAGTGTGCTCTATTCTCTACAACCTCAGAAAGATACTGTCTCTAGAAAGATTCTTACACTCTCAAAGAAGTTGACTGTGGGCTTCTGCCTGAATAGGACATTAGTTCAGTTCAGTTCAATTCAGTCGCTCAGTCATGTCCAACTCTTTGCGACCCCATGAATCGCAGCACGCCAGGCCTCCCTGTCCATCACCATCTCTCACGTTCATCGAGTCGGTGATGCTATCCATCCATCTTATCATCTGTCACCCCATTCTCCTCCTGCCTCCAATCCCTCCCAGCATCAGAGTCAGAGGACCTAAAGTAATGTGAAAATACCTAATACAGGTTTAGTATAAATCCCCAAAAGACAGGAGACTGAAAGCAAACTATAAATCTGAGGAACATGACCCAAAACACTTCAAGATCAAAGAAGGGTTAAAAAAAAAAAATATATATATATATATATATATATATATATATATATATTTAAAATTATGTACCTACACTGATATGTTCAAATAGGCATATAAACACATACTCTGTGTGTGTGTGTCTGTGTGTGTGTGTGTGTGTGTATGTCATATTTTCAATTGTACCTGAACTTTCTTTGAAATATTCTCAAAAATATGCTTCACATTAAGGCATAAAACACGTCTTAGTATTTTACATAATACCAAGTACATTCTCTGAAAACCAAGATGTGAAGCTAAAATTTAAAAATGGGATATGTGTTTGCAAATTTGTCAATGTATGAAAAATTATACAAGATATTCCTAAAGAACCAATATTTCAAAGGGTAAGTCACAAGTGAAATTATATAATTCTCTGACATGAATGTAAGTGAAACCACTTTTAGCAAATCATTAGATCCTGCAAAAGGACATACCTGCAGTTATATACCTCCTGCAAAATATATACTGCTACCTGTAGACAGCAAAATTATATACCCAAACTTTCAACATATACATATGCATGTATATGTGTAGCCATATATAAGCTAATGGTTGCCCAGGTAGTATTAGTACTAAGGAACCTGTCTTCTAACATAGAGGTCATAAGACAGGCAGGTTCGATCTGAGTTGGGAAGATCTCCTGGAACTAAGGATGGCAACCCATTCCTACTTTTTCACCTTGAGAATCCCATGCATTGAGGATACATTATGGTGACAGTCTGTGTGATACAGAGTGTCAGACAGGAATGTAGTGACGTAACACATGAAATATCACTTGAACGGGTATGTATGTATGTATTACACTTGTTCCTTTCATATATTACCAATGACATGCTCAACAACAACAACAACAACAAAACAGTTAATTTACTCATTTCATTTCAGTCACAGGCCCGTGTCCGAATCTTTGTCACCCCATGAATCACACCACACCAGGCCTCCCTGTCCATTACTAACTCCTGGAGTTCAGGCAAACATAAGTTCATCGAGACGATGATGCCATCCAGCCATCTCTTCCTCTGTCGTTCCCTTCTCCTCCTGATCCAAATCCCTCCCATCATCAGAGATTTTTATGTGTCAACTCTACACGTGAGGTGGCCAAAATACTGGAATTTCAGCTTTAGCATCAGTCTTTCCAAAGAACACCCAAGACTGGTCTCCTTAAGGATGGACTGGTGGGATCTGCTTGCAGTCCAAGGGACTCTCAAGAGTCTCCTCCAACACCACAGTTCAAAAGCATCAATTTTTTGGTACTCAGCTTTCTTCACAGTCCAACTCTCATATCAATATATGACCACTGGAAAAAACATAGCCTTGACTAGATGGATTTTCGTTGGCAAAGTAATGTCTCTGCTTTTTAAAATGAGATCTAAGTTGGACATAACTTTCCCTCCAAGGAGTAAATGTCTTTTAATTTCATGGCTACAATCACCATCTGCAGTGATTCTGGAGCTCCAAAAATAAAGCCTGACATAGTTTCCACTGTTTCCCCATCTATTTCCCATGATGTGATGGGACCAGATGCCATGATCTTCGTTGCAGAATGTTGTGCTTTAAGCCCAGTTTTTCACTTTCCTGTTTCACTTTCATCAAGAGGCTTGACACTTCCTCTTCATTTTCTGCCATAAGTGTGGTGTTATCTGCATATCTGAGGTTATTGACATTTCTCCTGGCAATCTGGACTCCAGCTTCTGTTTCTTCCAGCCTAGAGTTTCTCATGATGTACTCTGCATTCATGTCAAATAAGCAGGGTGGCAATATACCACCTTGACATCCTCCTCCTTCTATTTGGAACCCACCTGTTGTTCCATGTCCATTTCTAATTGTTGCTTCCTGACTTGCATATAGGTTTCTCCAGAGGCAGGCCAGGTGGTCTGGTATTTCCATCTCTTTCAGAATCTTCCACAGTTTCTAGTGATCCACACAATTCAAGCTTTGGCATAGTCAATAAAGCAGAAATAGGTGTTTTTTGGTTTGTTTGTTTTTAATTTTCTGGAACGTTCTTGCTTTTTCAATGATCCAAGATTGTTGGCATTTGGATCTCTGGTTCCTCTGCATTTTCTAAAACTAGTTTGAACATCTGGAAGTTCACGGTTCATGTATTAATGAAACCTGGCTTGGAGAACTTTGAGCATTACTTCACTAGAACGTGAGATGAGTGTAATTGTGTGATAATCTGAGCATTATTGGGCACTGTGTTTCTTTGGGGTTGGAATGAAAACCGATCTTTTTCAGTCCCATGGCCACTGCTATGTTTTCCAATTTGCTGGCATATTGAGTTCAGCACTTTCACAGCATCATCTTTCAGGATGTGTAATAGCTCAGCTAGAATTCCATAACCTCCACTAGCTTTATTCGGAGTGATTCTTTCTATGGCCCATTTGACTTGACATTCCAGGATGTCTGGGTCTAGGTGAGCGATCACACCATCGTGAATATCTGGGTCTTGAAGATCTATTTTGTACAGTTCTAGTCTGTATTCCTGCCACTTTTCTTAATATTTTCTGAGTCTTTTAGGTCCGTAAAATTTCTGTCCTCTATAGAACCCATCTTTGCATGAAATGTTCCTTCAGTATAGCTACTTTTCTTGAGGGGATGGTCTTTCCCATTCTTTTGCTTTCCTCTATTTCTTTGCATTGATCGCTGAGGAAGGCTTTCTTATCTCTCCTTGCTACTCTTGAGAACACTGCATTCAGATGCTTATATCACTCCTTTTCTCCTTTCTTTTTCACTTCTCTTCTTTTCACAGCTATTTTTAAGGCCTCCACAGACACCTATTTTGCTGTTTTGCATTTCTTTTCCATGAGGATAGTCGTGATACCTGTCTCCTGTACAATGTCACAAACCTCTGTCCATAGTTCATCATGCACTCTATCCGATCTAGTCCCTTAAATTTATTTCTCACTTCTACTATATAATCATAAAGGATTGGATTTAGGTCATACCTCAAAAAGTTGACTTAAAGGCCAACATTCAGAAAACTAAGATCATGGCATCGGTTTTCATCACTTCATGGGAAATAGATGGGAAAACAGTGGAAACAGAGTCATACTTCATTTGGGGGGGGGGGGAGGGTGCTGCAAAATCAACGCAGATGGTGATTGCAGCCATGAAATTAAAAGACGCTTACTCCTTGGAAGGAAAGTTATGGCCATCCTCGATAGCATATTCAAAAGCAGAAACATTACTTTGCCAACAAAGGACCGTCTAGTCAAAACTGCGGTTTTTCCAGTAGTTATGTATGGATGTGAGAGCTGTGCTGTGAAGAAAGCTTAGCACCAAAGAATTGACACTTTTGAACTGTGGCATTGGAGAAGACTCCTGAGAGTCCCATAGACTGCAAGGAGTCCAATCAGTCCATTCTAAAGGAGATCAGACCTTGGTGTTCTTTGGAAGGAATGATGCTAAAGCTGAAACTCCAGTAATTTGGCCATCTCATTCGAGAGTTGACTCTGGAAACTACTGAAGCTGAGATAAATTGGGGGCACAAAGAAAAGGGGACGACAGAGGATGAGATGGCTGGATGGCATCACTGACTCAATGGATGTGAGTTTGAGTGAACTCTGGGAGTTTTTGATGGACAGGGAGGCCTTGTGTGCTGCAATCCATGGGGTCACAAAGAGTCGGACATGACTGAGCGACTGAACTGAATGCATGGAAAATTAAACAACACATTCTGAAGGGCTCGATGAGGCGAAGAATAACTCACAGGGGAAATGGGAACATATTCTAAGGTGATTTAAAATGAAAACCCAATGTAGAAAGTCATCAGATACAGCAGAAGAAGAACCCATATATATTTAAGGTTACATAAAAAGAAAGCTCTTCAATTCTGGGGAGAAGGTAATGCCTTCTTTAAAAGCTGGAAAAAAAATCTAATTTCACAGAAAGAAGAAAGAGGAAATGAACAAATATTAGTATGGTTTTAAGTTAATAGAAAAAGAATACAGAAAATTGAACATGAAACAAAGATAGTAAAAAGAATATTAGGTAAACTAAAAAACGAAAAGAGCAGATTTAGTTACTGAAATGAGAATGAATAAGATGCCATTGCTACTAAACATACTAAAAAAGGAGGAATTTGGGTATTTACAACAGGAATATCTGTTAATAAATGTCTCAAACTATGTGAAGCAGTCAAATTGCTAGAATAACAGAGTGACTAAAACAATTTTATATACTGGGGGGAAAAAAAACGAACAGATTAATAAAAAAAAAAGAAGAAGAAGAAGTTGAATTGGTTATCCCATTGTTTGTAAATAAGCCCTTAGGACCAGTTTCTTTTAAACCTGTACTATTCAGGTCGGTAGGTGCCCAATATGCTATTGGAGATGAGTGGAGAAAGAACTCCAGAAAGAATAAAGACATGGAGCCAATGCAAAAACAATACCCAGTTGTGCATGTGACTGGTGACAGAAGCAAGGTCCGATGCATCAAAGAGCAATATTGCATAGAAACCTGGAATATGGGGTCCATGAATGAAGGCAAATTGGAAGTTGTTAAACAGGAGATGGCAAGAGTGATCATCGACATTCTAGGAATCAGCGAATTAAAATGGACTGGAATGGGTGAATGTAACTCAGATGACCATGATATCTACTACTGTGGGCAGGAAT
This sequence comes from Bos taurus, assembly GCF_002263795.3. NCBI lineage: Eukaryota > Metazoa > Chordata > Mammalia > Artiodactyla > Bovidae > Bos > Bos taurus. Next base: position 45,958,685 of record NC_082638.1, on the reverse strand, counting down.
CCCTTAGAAGAAATGGAGTAGCCATCATGGTCAACAAAAGAGTCCAAAATGCAGTACTTGGATGCAATCTCAAAAACGACAGAATGATATCTGTTTGTCCAAGGCAAACCATTCAAAATCACAGTAACCCAAGCCTATGCACCAGCCAGAAATGCTGAAGACGCTGAAGTTGAATGGTTCTATGAAGAACCACAAGACCTTTTAGAACTAACAACCGAAAAGAAATTCTTTTCATTATAAGGGACTGGAATGCAAAAGTAGGAAGTCAAGAAACACCTGTGATAACAGGCAAATTTAGCCTTTAATACAGAATAAAACATGGAAAAGGCTATCAGAGTTTGGTTTTCCCTACTTTCTTGAATTTAAGTCTGAATTAGGTAATAAGGAGTTCATGATCTGAGCCACAGTCAGCTCCTGATCTTGTTTTTGCTGACTGTATAGAGCTTCTCCATCTCTGACTGGAAAGAATAGAATCAATTTGATTTTGGTGTTGACCATCTGGTGATGTTCATGTTAGAGTCTTCACTTGTGTTGTTGAAAGAGGGTGTTTGCTATGACCAGTGCATTCTCCTGGCCAAACTCTGTTAGCCTAGAAGTAGTTCTAGATATTTTAATTGCTGTTGTTCATTCATTGAGTCATGTCCAACCCTTTGTGACTGTAGCACAGCAGGCCTCCCTCTCTTTCAGTGTTTCCCATAGTTTGCTCAAACACATGTCCATTGAACTGGTGATGCCCTCCAAACATCTCATCCTCTATCAGCACCTTCTCCTCCTGTCCTCAGTCTTTCCCAGTGTCATGGTGTTTTCCAGAGTTGGTTCTTTGAATTAGTTTAGCAAAATCCTCGACTTTCAGCTTCAGTATGAGTGCTTCAGATGTATATCCAGGGTTGGTTTCCTTGTGGATTGATTGGCGGGATCTGTTTGCAGTTCAAGGGACCCCTAAGAGTTTTCTCCAACATCACTGTTTGAAGGCATCAGTTCTCGAGCTCTCAGCCTTCTTTAGATTCCAATTCTCACACCTTTACATGACTAATGGATAAACTATAGGGGTGTGTGACTGAGGAGACCTTTGTTAATAAGCTCGTCTTTCTTCTTTTTAATACAAGGTCAAGGTTTTTCCATCGTTTTTTCTCCAAGAAGAAAGTGTCTCTTCATTTCATGCCTGCAGTCACCATTCACAGTGATTTTGGAGCCCAAGAAAATTAAGTTTATCACTTATTCCATGTTTTCCCCTTCTGTTTGCCAAGTCGTGATGGGACCAGACACCTTGTGTTGTTCATTTGACTATTGAGTTCTCAGCGAGGTTTCTACACTCCTCATTCATCCTTAGCAAGATCCCTCTTTAGCTCCTCTTCACTTTCTCTTTTTACAGTGTTTCTATCTGTCTGTCTAAGGTTGTTGAAGTTTATCCCAGAAACATTGATTCTAGTTTATTATCCACCCAGCCTGGCCTTTTGAATAGTATAGTCTGCATATATTTCACATAAGAAGACTGATAATATGCAGTTTTGTCACTCACCTTTCCCAGGTTTATACTGATCAATTTTTCCATGTCTTGTTCCAACTCTTACATCTTGAATGGCATACACATTTCTCATGTGACAGGTTAGAAGGTCCATGATTCCTGTCTCTTTCAAACTGTTCACAGTTTACTGTGATATACACAGTCAATGTCTTTAGTGGAGTCACTGAAGCAGAAGTAAACGATTTTCTGAAATTCCTGGTTCCCTCTAGGATCCAATGAATGTTTCCAAATTGTTCTCTGGTTCATGTATTGTTTCCAAGTCGAGCTTTCCCCTTGAAAGTTCTTAGTTTATGTACTGTTGTAGAATTTTGAGTTTTACCCAGCTAACATGTGAAAGGAGCAACCGTGCATGCTTGTTTGAACATTCTTTGGCCTTACCTACCTTTGGTGTGAATGAAAACTGTCCTTTTCCAAACTCATGTCCACTGATGAGTTTTGCAAATCTGATGACATATGAACTCAGTGTCCCAGTTTCACCACATCATTAAGAGTTTAGCAGTTTCATGTTAATGACTGCTTAAAACTTTTGCTTAAACCATTTGATTTCTCCTTCATATCTGAATAAGATCCGTGTTGGTGTTGGTTTTGGCTTGTTCATAATTTTGAGAATGTTCTACCATGCTCTACTGGCCTGAAGAGTTTCTATTGAAAGTTCAGCTGCTATCTTTATGGGGATCTGACAGTATATTTATGTCTTTACTCTCGCTGCTCTTAATGTTTGTTTTTTTGTGTTTAAATTTTCAGTGTTTGGTTAAAATATTGTTGTGGGATATTTCACTTTGGGTTCATCCTGTTTGTTGGGACATGCTGTGTTGAGACTCAAGGAGCTATTTCCTTGCCCATTTAATGGAGGTTTTCAACTTTTATCTCTTGAAGAATTTTCTCAAGCACACAAACACCTTTTTTTTTTCTTTTTTCCTTTCCTTTCTTTCTTTCTTTCTTTCTTTCTTTTTTTTTTTTGTGGTCTTTTCCATGTGGATATCCTCACAGTATGGCATTTGATACTGTCTAAGAATTATCAGAGCTTTTAATGTTTTCCTTCTCTAAAAAAATATATATTTACACACGCCACTGTGTTTTCTTTATTCCCTCCATTCTCAGTTCGGTTCAGTTCAGTCAGTTGTGTCTGACCCCATGAATCACAGCATTTCAGGCCTCCCTATCCATCACCAACTCCTGGAGTTCACTCAAACTCATGTCCATCGAGTCAGTGATGCCATCCAGCCATGTCATCCTCTGTTATCACCTACTCCTCCTGCCCCTAATCCCTCCCAGCATCAGAGTCTTTTCCAATGAGTCAACTCTTCGCACGAGGTGGCCAAAGTATTGGAATTTCAGGTTTAGCATCAGTCCTTTCAATGAACACCCAAGACTGATCTCCTTTAGAATGAACTGGTTGGACCTCATTGCAGTCCAAGGGAGTCTCAAGAGTCATTTGAACACCACAGTTCAAAAACATCGATTTTTTGGTGCTCAGCTTTGTTCACAGCCCAACTCTCACATCCATACATGACCACTTTAAAAACCATAGCCTTGACTAGTCGGACATTTGTTGGCAAAGTAATGTCTCTGCTTTTGAATATGTTATCTAGGTGGTGCACAATTTTCCTTCCAAGGAGTAAGTGTCTTTTAATTTCATGGCTGCAAATCACCAACTGTATTGATTTTGCAGCCCTCCAAAAAATAAAGTCTGACACTGTTTCCACTGTTTCCCCATGTATTTTCCATCTCATTAGAACTGATTATGGATGAAACTGGAACCTATTATACAGAGTGAAGTAAGCCAGAAAGAAAAACACCAATAGAGTATACTAACACATATATATGGAATTTAGAAAGATGGTAACAATAACCCTGTGTACGAGACAGCAAAAGAGACACAGATGTATAGAACAGTCTTTTGGACTCTGTGGGAGAGGGAGTGGGTGGGATGATTTGGGAGAATGGCATTGAAACCTGTATAATATCATGTATGAAATGAGTCGCCAGTCCAGGTTCGATGCATGGTACTGGATGCTTGGGGCTGGTGCACTGGGATGACCCAGAGGGAGGGTAGGGGAGGAAGGAGGGAGGAGGGTTCAGGATGGGGAACTCAGGTATACCTGTGGTGGATTCATTTTGATATTTGGCAAAACTAATACAATATTGTAAAGTTTAAAAAAAATAAATAAAGCTCAACATTCAGAAAACTGAGAAAAAAAATGTACTTTTTAATGGCTGAGTAATACTCCATTGTGTATATGTACCACAGCTTGCTTATCCATTCATCTGCTTATGGGCATCTAGGTTGCTTCCATGTCCTGGCTATTATAAACAGTGTTGCTATGAACATTGGGGTACACGTGTCTCTTTCAATTCTGGTTTCCTGGGTGTGTATGCCTAGCAGTGGGATTGCTGGATCATAAGGCAGTTCTATTTCCAGCTTTTTAAGGAATCTCCACACTGTTCTCCACAGTGGCTGTACTAGTTTGCATTCCCACCAACAGTGTAAGGGGGTTCCCTTTTCTCTACACCCTCTCCAGCATTTATTGCTTGTAGACTTTTGGATCACAGCCATTCTGACTGGCATGAAATGGTACCTCATTATGGTTTTGATTTGCATTTTTCGGATAATGAGTGATGTTGAGCATCTTTTCATGTGTTTGTTAGCCATTTGTATGTCTTCTTTGGAGAAATGTCTATTTAGTTCTTTGGCCCATTTTTTGATTGGGCCGTTTGTTTTTCTGGAATTAGCTGTAGGAGTTGCTTGTATATTTTTGAGATTAGTTGTTTGTCAGTTGCTTCATTTGCTATTATTTTCTCCCATTCTGAAGGCTGTCTTTTCACCTTGCTTATAGTTTCCTTTGTTGTGCAGAATATTTTAAGTTTAATTAGGCCCCTCAAAATGGATTAAAGATCTAAACGTAAGACCAGAAACTATAAAACTCCTAGAGCAGAACATAGGCAAAACATTCTCCGACATACATCACAGCAGGATCCTCTATGACCCACCTCCAGGAATATTGGAAATAAAAGCAAAAATAAGCAAATGGGACCTTATTAAACTTAAAAGCTTCATTTGGTTTAGATTGCAGTGGTTTTGGTCCCCTTTCTGCAGGCCGCAGCATTTTGGATCCAGTTTGTGGTGGAATCTGATCTTTGTGGGTGGGACTGAACCTGTAAGTTTTCAAGCTTTAATGTTTGGGATATTGTGTGCCTGTGGTCTGTCAGGTGGTGCTGGATCACTTCTTTATGAAATGCAATGAATTGTCCTGTAATGTGCATTGTGGTGTCTGTGGGTTTGGTACGGCTTCAGGTAGTACCTTTTATAATGTTCATTTTTGTGTTGCTGCTTTGCTGGAGAATAGGTGTGAGTTGTCTTGCACTGAAATTGCTGGTTTCAGCTTGGGGCTTCATTTCCATGTAGGCATGGAACCTTTTGACTTTGCTTCTTTTTTAAAGTTCATTGGTGTCAGGAGTTCAACAATGATCTAAAGCTCTGGATTAACTTCATGGCCTCTGCATGTTGGCGCTGAGTTACAGTCACATTAAGAATTCTGCATCCTCAGAACAGAGGAGAAAACCCAAGGTTGATGGTGAAGCAATTTTCCATAATCAAAAACAGTTAAAGGAATTGACAGAGTTATATGGATCAGAGCAAACTGAGGAGGGAGATAAAGGTTTCTAGGAGGAGTAAAGGGAGAGTAAAAAGGCAAGAGTGCAATCAACTGGGAATTAAATTAATAAGTGAAAATAGATTCTAAATACAGAATTCCTAAATGATAAACATTTATTAATAAAAAGTTTCAAAATCAAAAATTAAGAACCTAGAATAGGATTTAAACTCCTATGATTACTGGAGAAAATTTAGAAGTCAAACTAATTATCAAACATTTATATTGTGGTATATAGAAATGAGATTAAAGGGAATGATAAGGAACAAAAGAGTGTTTAATTAAAAAACATGAAAACAGTAAAGAATAATCTACCAATTTCTCTAGAGAAATTGTTGTGAGTTTAGTGGTGCCAGATCAGTGTCAGACAATCTCTTTTTCCTGCTTCTACTTGTTGTCCAATACTATTGCTGTCCTTGAATTGCACAGTTTCTACATTAGCTTCAGAGTTTCAATCTGTAGCTTCTGTCACTTCTGGGCTAGTTCACCCTTCTTTGCTTATTTTTACTTCCTCATTTTGCAATTCTCTTCTGTGACATGCTTACACAAGACTAGTTTGCACCATAACACAAGGGGACAGCAGGCCTTTATTTGTATCAGTGGTACAATGATGAGGAGGAGCACACTCAAAAAAAAAAAAAAAAAACACCTGAAGAATATGTGGGTGAGGGTGCTTAAGGTGGATGGAGCACAGTGGGCTTGCCACTGTCATAGGTGACATGTACTTCCTCAGTCCACCCAGCTCAGGTTCCTGGGTAATCTGCGATGGCACTGCCCAAAGTGTTCCCTGTGTTTCATGCACATCCCAAGTCTAAGCCACTCAGGCTCCTAGGTGATCTTCAAGGGCACTGAACTCAATTGGCTATGTGCATTGTTTCCTTCCCTGTTCCAAACTGCTCAGGCATCTGGATGGCAGGAAAGGCACCTCCAGGGTAGGTCATGCATCTTATGTACCTGTCAACCACTCAGTTTGTCTGTAGCATAAGGGAGTCAGAGAAGGCAAGGTTCAGAAAAAGAATGAGACCAGCACTTTACAGGAACAGATCACCTTTAATAAGGTGAGAAAGGGCAGCAGTCAGATTAGTGAGCTGCTGCACTAACCCAAGACAAGAGTAAATATATATATAGGCATATATTTGGAAAGCCACTGTCTTAAGTGGGCCTGTTCTTCTCCGAGGTTGTTTGGAATAGTTATCTCATAAATGGCTGGGGCAAGGAAATGTGGAGATCAGCCAAAGGCTGATAGGATGATATGGGAGAAGGAACAATACAAATCCCATTTAGAGAAAGCAAATGAACAGTATATACTTTAGTGCTTTTTCAGTTTTATTATTTTATGTCCATTATTGGGAAGAAAGCTAAGAGTTTAAACAGCAGGTTTTATTCATTGAAAATATATATAAATATATGTTTCATACTTGACAGTATAGATGCAGCCTACTCAGAAATCACGATCACTATCATAACATGACTGATATATTCAAAGATTACACCAAAGTCAGCAAAAGTTAGGCATTTTACAAGTAGTATTATAAAAGGTCATTCTTGCTCTACTCTCTTTATATTATGCCTTTATTTTCTCCCACCAAGACACCACCTATATTTCTTAGTGGATATTTTGATGTTGCTTTCCTGCTCCTCCAAAGACAGACTTAAATCCTTGTGGCGAATGCAGCATCTCAGCATGGTAATCAGTTCTTGGAAGACATATGTTGTGTTTCCCTTCGTAGCTTCATTATCTATGTTTTTATTGAATTTCTAGAGATACATTAGGCAAAATATTTTCAGCATAATAAGCCACTTTTCACAATTTTTCCTAAGCATTGTTTGGGATTGGAAAGAAACTGTCTTCCTTCCTACCAAGTTAATCACAGATATTCAATTCTTCTATGTGTTTCATGTCTACACAAGTTTCCTTATGTATCTTGCACATCAGCTAAGACATAGTGCCTGCCAAATGATGTATTTTAAGTACTTACTGAATTAACAATGAAAAGATGCTAAATAAATTAGCAATCAAAAGCCATATAAGTTACTCAAAAACATCCGAGAGTCTCCACTCTTACCATAATTGACATTTTTTATTTACTGACAATTTAGTAAAGTGGTGTGTTTTCTTTATAATGCAATGCTTAGGTTTGTCATAACTTTTACATCCAAAAGCAAGTGACATTTAATTTGATAACTGCAGTCACCATTCCTAGTAATTTTGAAGCTCAAGAAAATTAAGCTTGTCACTGTTTCCACATGTTTACCCCTTCTATTTTGCAAGTAGTGATTGGACCAGATGCCCTTATCTTTGTTTTTATGAATGTAGAGTTTTCAGCACGGTTTTTCACTCTAATCATTCACCCTCATGAAAAGGCTCTTTATTTCCTCTTCACTTTCTCTTTGTTTTTGCGTTAACATCTATATATGTGAGTGTTTTGCTGTTTCTCCCAGCCACTTTGATGCCAGCTTTTGATTCACTCAACTGGTATTTAAATAGTATATTCTGCATATGATTCACGTAAGCAAGTGACAGTAAAGAGATTTGTCACTCTTCTTTCACTTTTGAAGTGGTCAATTTGTCCATGCCCGATCCAATTCTTGCGTCTTGACTCATTTAAGGGTGATTCCAACTTTTATTTCCTCAAGATTTCCCATGTACCCCAACCCTTTTAGTTTTGGTGTTCTCCATCTAGACACCTACATTTCTCATTGTGGGGCATCTATCATTGCTACATCAGACCTTTTCCTGGTTTCCTTCTTTCTTTCATTTTTTTTTTCCCCGCACCACACTCTGTTTCATTTATATCCTCCTTTCTCAGTTAAGTTCAGTTGGTCCTTTATCACCGACTCTTTGCAACCCCATGAATCGCAGCACACCAGGGCTACCTGTTCACTGAGTTCACTCACGCTCATGTCTATTGATTCGGTGATGCCATCCAGCCTTCCATCCTCTGTAGTCCCATTCTCGTCTTGACCCCATTCCCTCCGAGCATCTGGGTCTTTCTCAATGAGTCAACACTTTGCGTGAGTGAGCAAAGTATTGGAATTTCAGCTTTAGCATCAGTCCTTCCAATGAACACCCAGGACTGATCTCCTTTAGGATGGACAGGCTGGATTTCCTTGCAGTACAAGGGACTCTCAAAAATTTTATCCATCACCGCAGTTCAAAAGCATCAATTCTTCAGCACTCAGCTTTCTTCACAGTCCAACTCTCACATTCATACATGATCACTAGAAAAACCAGATCCTTGACTAGACAAACTTTGTTGGCAATGTAATGCCACTGATTTTTAATATGCTATCTAGGTTGGGCATAACTTTCCTTCCAAGGGGTAAGCGTGTTTAAATTTCAAGGCTGCAATCACCATCTGCAGTGGTTTTGGAGCCGCAAAAAAGTAAAGTCTGACAATCTTTCCACTGTTTCCCCATCTATTTCCCATGAAGTGATGGGACCAGATGCCATGGTCTTCGTTTTCAGAATGTTGAGCTTTAAGCCAAATTTTCCAGTCTTCTCTTTGACTTTCATCAAGAGACTTTTTAGTTCCTCTTCACTTTCTGCAATAAGGTTGGTGTCATCTGCAAATCTGAGGTTATTGATATTTCTCCCGGTAATCTGAATTCCAGCTTGTGCTTCTTTCAGCCCAGCGTTTCTCGTGATGTACTCTGCCTACAAGTTAAATAAGCAGGTGATAATACAAAGCCTGATGTCCTCCTTTTCATATACAAAACCAGTCTGTTGTTCGATGCCTAGGTCTAACTGTTGCTTCCTGACCTGTATATAGGTTCCTCCAAGGCAGGTCAGGTGGTCTGGTATACCTGTCTCTTTCAGAATCTTCCCCGGTTTATTGTGATTCACACAGTCAAAGGATTTGGCATAGTCAATAAAGCAGAAATAGGTGTTTATCTGGAACTCGCTTGCTTTTTTGATGATCCATCGGATATTGGCAATGCGATCTCTGGTTCCTCTGCCTTTCCTAAAACCAGCTTGAACATCTGGAAGTTCACAGTTCACATATTGCTGAAGCCTGGCTTGGAGAATTTTGAGCATTGATCTACTAGCGTGTGAAATAAGTGCAACTGTGAAGAAGTTCGAGCATTCTTTGTCATTGCCTTTCTTTGGAATTGGAGTGAAAACTGACCTTTTCCAGTCCTGTGGCCACTGCTGAGTTTTCCACATTTGCTGGCATATTGAGTGCAGCACTTTCACAGCATTATCTTTCAACATTTGAGATAGTTCAACTGGAATTCTATCACCTCCACTAGCTTTGTTCATAGTGAGGCTTTCTAAGGCCCTCTCGATTTCACATTCCAGGATGTTTGGCTCTAGGTGAGTGATAACACCATTGTGATTATCTGGGTCTTGAAAGTCATTTTTGTACAATTTCCCTGTGTATTCTTGCCACCTCTCCATAATATCTTCTGCTTCTGTTTGATCCTTACCATTTCTTCCCTTTATTGAACCCATCTTTGCATGAAATATTCCCTTTGTATCTAATTTTCTTGAAGAGAACTCTAGTCTTTCCCATTATGTTGTTTTCTTCTATTTCTTTAAATTGATCTCTGAGGAAGGCTTTCTTATCTCTGTTTGCTATTCTTTTGGATCCCTGCTTTCAGATACATATATCTTTTCTTTGCTTTGCTTTTTGCTTCTCTTTTTTTCACAGCTATTTGTAAGGCCTCCTCAGGCAGCCATTTTGCATTTTTGCATTTCGTGTCTACACGGATGGTCTTAGTCCCTGTCTCCTGTACAGTGTCATAAATACCCATCCATTGGTCATCAGGAACTTTGTCTATTAGATCTAGTCCCTTAAATCTATATTTCACTGTATAATGATAAGGGATTTGACTTAGGTCATACCTGAATGGTCTAGTGGTTTTCCCTACTTTCTTTAATTCAAGTCTGAATTTGGCAAAAAAGGAGTTCATGATCTGAGCTACAGTCAGCTCCCGGTCTTGTTTTTGCTGACTTTATAGAGTTTCTCCATCTTTGGCTGCAAAGGTAGAATTAATCTGATTTTGGTGATTTTGGTGTTGACCATCTTCTCTTGTGTTGTTGGAAGAGGGTGTTTGCTATGACCAGTGTGTTCTCTTGGAAAAACTCTATTAGCCTTTGCCCTGCTTCATTCAGTATTCCAAGGCCAAATTTGCCTGTTACTCCAAGTATTTCTTGACTTCCTACCTTTACATTCCAGTCCCCTTTAATGAAAAGGACATCTTTTTTGGATATTAGTTCTAAAAGGTCTTGCAGGTCTTCACAGTACCATTCAACTTCAGCTTCTTCAGCATTTCTCATTGGGGCAAAGGCTTGGATTACCGTGATATTGAATGGTTTGCCTTGGAAACGAACAGGTATCATTCTTTCATCTTTGAGATTGCATCTAAGTACTGCATGTAAGACTCTTTTGTTGACCATGCTGGCTCCTCCATTTCTTCTAAGGTATTCCCGTTCACAGTAGTAGATATAATGGTCATCTGAGTTAAATTCACCCATTCCAGTCCCTTTTAGTTCGCTGATACCTAGAATGTTGACGTTCACTTTTATCATCTCCGGTTTGATCACTTCCAGTTTGCCTTGATTCATGGAACTGACATTCCAATTTCCTATGTAATATTGCTCTTTACAGCATCAGACCTTGCCTCTATTACCAGTCACACCCATATCTGGATATTAGTTTTGCTTTGTCTTCATCCCTTCTTTCTTTCTGCAGTTATGTCTCCACTGATCTCCAGTAGCATATTGGATACCTACCAACCGACCCGGGGATTTCCTCTTTCAGTTATCCTATCATGTGTTTCATACTGTTCATGGTGTTCTCAAGACAAGAATACTGATGTAGTTTGCCATTCCCTTCTCCATAGACCACATTCTTTCAGAACTCTCCACCATTACTCGCCCATCCTGGGTGGCACCACAGGGCATGGCTTACTTTCATTGAGTTAGACAAGGCTGCAGTCCATGTGACAAGATTGGCTAGGTTTTTGAGATTATGGTTTCAGCGTGTCTGAAATCTGATGCCCTCATAAGTGAAATCTGATCCTAAAAATTGTATTCCTAAAGTTACAACATTGATAACCATTTTTGGAAAGCAAAAGTTAAGAACCAAGAATAAAAATTAGACTCATTTAAATAGTACAAGAAAAGAAAACGGAGGTCGAATTCATTCTTATATATATAACAAGTGTTTAAAACACAGACGTGTTGTTTTTATTTGAAAGGTAATAATAGTTAACAGAAATAAAAGTTTAGGGTATTAAAAAGGCCTAGCATTGTTAAAAGTTAAAGAAATCATATAGAAATAGATCTCAGAATTAAAAAAAAAAAATTTGCTTTTTGGTGTCAGTACAGTGTCAGATGGTCCCTAGTTGAAGCTTGTACTTGTTGTCAAATTCTACTATTGTACCTCAGTTGAACATTAATTGAATTAATTGGAATTAATTGAAGATTTATGCTGTTGAACCTATCACTTCTGGGTTGGTTTATGCTCCTTTGTTTATATTTCCTTCTTTTATTTGAAAGCCTCTCCATATCTGGCTTTCAACATGAAACGAGGGTGTGGTAGCCTCGTATTTGACCTCACTTGCTCGGTGTTTTGGTGGTGAGGTGGGACACTGAAAACAAATACCTCTGGGATATGCGGGTGCTTGAGGTGGATTGACCACATTGGGCTTGCCACTGACAAATGTGACATGTTCTTCCTGGGTCCACACTGCTCAGCCTCCCTGTTGATACGTGAGGGCATGGTCCCAAGTGGGTCGTGTGTTTCATGCACTTCCCAGCCAGTCAGGCACTTAGGTGCTCAGCAAGGGCAATGACCATGATTGGCTTGGTGCTTTTTGCTCTTCACAAGTCAAAAATCTCAGGTGGCTGGTTGGAGGACAAGACACAGTCCTAGGTGGCCCATTCCTTATGCAGCTCTCTGGTCTCAACCACACAGTTTGCTACCTGTGCCAGAGCCCACAGCCTCAGGTGTTCCATGTGTCTCTTCAGGGTAGCTGACCCCAGGCTGTCATGATCCCGGCCTATGTGAACTGTCCATGAACTCAGGAATTCATCATTAGCAAATTTCAACCAGCTTAGAGCTTGGTAGGGGATGTCTGTAGGACCAAGTTACTAGTAACCTATTTGCTTCTGCCTCTGGCAGTCATATACATTCCTCTCTACCTCCATGGAAGAAAGGGTCTTCAATGGAAGCTGGCTTGGTCTTCTTTGGTATTTTCTAGTTTTCTGGTCTGTGAGTGTGCCATGGTTCACTATGTGGACTTAGAGCCTTCTTGTAGGAAAAGTCCTTTCTAAAATGGCTGTCTCTAGTTTTCCCATGGTTTATGTTCTTTGTCACATTAGCTCCATCAGATTGTCCTCAGGGCACTAAATCCTGGTTCTAACAATACTGTGTTTGATACACCACAGGTCTCCTCCCAGACCTCATGTATGACTGTGGACAGAAGAATCTGAGTGACTTTTTGGCTAGTAATTGCATTTATTGGCATAATCTGTGTTTTTGTTCTTTTTCCCCTGGTTCTGTTTTTTTCTTTTTTTCTTTTTCCTCCCACTGACACTTTTGAGAGAGGGTTTCCTATCTTGTTTTAATTTTCCTCCTTTACGACTCCCTCTCCAAGGGGAGTCTCGTTCCCTAAAACCTTTTCTTCATGTCCATCTCTTATTTTGTCCTACCTCCTTTTTAAGAGATGGGTTTTCATTTCTTGGTTTCTAGGGACCATCAACATCGTTCAAGTTGATTTCTGGAAGGTGGTCCATGTGCAGTCGATCCTTTGATGGATTTGTGGGGGAGAAAGTGGACTGTGCCTCCTATTCCTCTAACATTATGAGACCTCCACCATGACCCTGGAAGATCCATTTTATTAACTGAAATCTTGTTGTTATTCAGTCACAAAGCCATGTCTTACTCTTTGTGAACCCTTGGACTGCACACAAGGGCTTTCTGCCCTCTGCATCACCCAGGGTCTGCCTGAAATCATAACCATTGAATGGGTGAAGCTATACAACCTTCTCCTTCGTTCTCACCCATGTATCCTCCTGATTTCATTGTTTCCTAAGAATCAGTTGTTGTTGTTTTTTTTTCCACTGAGTCATTTCTTTGCTCAGGTGGCCAAAGCTTTGAAGACTCATCTTCAGCATCAGTGATTCTAATTCTTCTTCAGAGTTGATTTCCTTTATGTTTGACTGGATTTATGTCCTTGCAATTCAATGGATACACACAAGTCATTCCTAGCAGAGCAGTTTTGTGTTCTCACATCTGTACATGTCTACTGGAAAGACCATAGATGTGACTCAAAGTGCCTCCATTGATCAAGTCATGTCTTCACTTTTTAACATGCTTTCTAAATTTGTGACAGCTTTTCTTCCAGGAAGAAATTGTCTTCTAATTTTATAGCTTCCATCACCATCTGCAGTGAATTTAGAGCCGAAAGAGGTAATCTGTCACTGCTTCTGTCTTTTCCACTTCCATTTCCCATGAAAGTGTGGGACCGGATGTCATGATCTTACTTTGTGTAATACTGAGAAGGAAATGGCAACCCACTCCAGTGTTCTTGCCTGGATAATCCCAGGGATTGGTGAGCCTGGTGGGTTGCCATCTCTGGGGTCACACAGAGTCAGACACAAGTGAAGCAACTTAGCAGCAGCAGCAGAGAATTCAAATGTACTGTTTACCCTATGTTTTCCTATGAACACTGAGAATTACTGTATTCTCGTACCTTTGTTTTCCCTCAATGTTTTGAATAAGAAATTGCTTTCTGAGAATATTCTATGATAGTTACCTATTATATATTATACTGCTGGTTTTAAGTTGCCTGTTAGAGCATTTGTGCCATACTTCTGTGACAACTGGGTAAAATATTGCAAAATACACAGCCTATAATATATTTTTCCATTAACATAATATATTGAGACTATTTTTGTTATCTAGTTAGATTTTCTCTAATGTGGCTACCTCAAAAATACAAAGGAGGACAAGGAACAAGATAAATGATGTGGATGGGGGCAGGAAGCTGAACCCCGGTGGCATGAAGCAAGATAAATTTTGATCATCAGTGATTTCTATTGAAATATTTGTTACCAGAAGTTGAAAGTGATGAAAGAAAACTTTACATACTGAATTATGGAGAAGTAATTTTGATGTACACCTCATATAATTTCAGTGTTCAGCTAGTCAGAAGAGCCTGTCTATGATCTATGCACAATGCCCTTGGCATCTCTTTTAGCCATTAAGTGGGTAGCTGTTTATCCTAAATCCAGCTAGTTGACCATTGTGCATGTGGTTCCAACATGTTCCTATGTTATTACAGACTTGAATGTTTAAAATTGTATCCAATGTGGGGAGAACAACAGCTTTCTTCAAACAATATCTCTAAGCAAATGAGAGTAACAATTGTATGGCCTCAAGGTTTCCTCATATGTAAGAATGCGATCTCTTATTACAGAAACAATAGTGGAAGACGAACTAGATTAAAGGAAAGCCTTTCAGCAACAGTATCTAAAGCATTCAGCCAGTAATTTATTAAGCAATGTTGGGCTTCCCAAACAGTTCATTTAAGATCTTGGGAGCAAGCAAAGTGTTTGGCCACCTGAATAATGTTGCCTAAAATTTTATTTTGACATATCCACATACATACCCATGTGTGTATGAGTTTGGGTATAAAAAAATCACATTGACTTTTAATTCCCATTAGGTATAACAACATGGAAAAATTAAAACCCAAATGCAGAATGACTCAAGACTCTACTCAGTTATTGAATATATGTAAGTGGAAATACTTCAAAATATGTTTTATTGGCTACATCTAACATATAAGGACTCTTTTATACCACTCCCCTCTCTCCTTTTAATAAATACCTACCAATTTTCAAAAGTTTGCCCAGGTTTAATGAAAAAATACTCAGATATAGAAAAAAAATATATATATATATATTTATATATATATGAGAAGGTGACGGCACCCCACTCCTTTACTCTTGCCTGGCCAATCCCATGGATGGAGGAGCCTGGTAGGCTGCAGTCCATGGTGTCACAAATAGATCGGTACAACTGAGTGACTTCCCTTTCACTTTTCACTTTCATGCATTGGAGAAGGACATAGCAACCCACTCGAATGTTCTTGCCTGGAGAATCCTGGGACAGAGGAGCCTGGTGGGCTGCCGTCTGTGGGGTCACACAGAGTTGGACACGTCTGAAATGACAGCAGATATACCTATTTATATGCATATTTATGTATATAGATATACAAATATCTATATAAAATAGATATGTTTCCATTGCAGAAAATGTTGATACCAACCT
Organism: Bos taurus; assembly: GCF_002263795.3. NCBI lineage: Eukaryota > Metazoa > Chordata > Mammalia > Artiodactyla > Bovidae > Bos > Bos taurus. The sequence goes on along the minus strand of NC_082638.1, from coordinate 45,943,218 downwards.
TAGATCTCAGAATTATTTCCAACTCCATGCTCCAGGTCAACAGGAAATAGCCAAAGTTGTTGCTGACTCACACAGTTCAAGAGCTGGGAAGCCTGTAGACCTCCTCATTTTCCAAGAGTAATTTTAATCAGAGAAGCTAGAAAAGCCAGAAATTAAGGAAAATAATCAAGCAACAGAAGATAGTAATGATACTTTCACTTTTAACTTTCATGCATTGGAGAAGGAAATGGCAAACCATTCCAGTGTTCTTCCCTGGAGAATCCCAGAGACAGGGGAGCCTGGTGGGCTGCCGTCTATGGGGTCACACAGAGTCGGACACGACTGAGGTGATGTAGCAGACGTAGCAGAAAGGTCTTTAGTTCCTCCTCAAAGGCCATAGATAACATTCTGAGCAATACACTGTGAACAGTTTTAGAGATGTTAAAGCTCCAACCAGGCTGAAATGTACGTACATAGACCACAGAGTAGTTGGAAGCAGACGGTCGATGATGTTGACTCCCAATATCCTCAGTAACAGGCCATTAGTACAATGCCCCAAAACTGATCACAGGTGTGTGATCAGTCATTAAAATCCTTCCCCTGAAAGTATTTGTGAATTTGGGTCTTTGAAGCACCAAAGACTGCTAGGAAACCTTGCTCAGTCCTACAATAAACACATGCTTTCACTGTAACTCAGTCAGTTGATTGATTTTACTTCACAGTAGCGAGTAGATCCAAGTTTGCATGCGTAACAGTAATGAATATTAAGAATGTGTGTCTAGGAGGATGATAAATCGCTTTTAGTTCAGATTTCAAGTAGATTTATTGATATGATTTTTCTGTGTAAAAATTCTTTAGGAATGAGGTTTTGCAGCCTTCATGGCTTTGGTTAGTATTTCTGTAAGCAGTGTGTATTTTAAGTTGATGCTGAAGTAAGCACTGGTTGAACATTATCCTTCAATTGCTCGAAGACCAGTGACTTTGTGATGTCACAGTTACCCTTCAATTGCTAGGTGACTTTGAGGACCTCTGTGATGGTCTAGAGAGGTCTGTAGGCCAGCAAAGCAGCATTTGAAGTTGCAGTGTGTAAAATCAGACAAATGAGAAAAATATCTGAAGAAAGACTTTCTTTGAGATGGCACATATTTCTTCAGAAATTCAAGATGGGACTCCTAAGGATGGATCAACTGGTTCAGAAACCTCCGTTAGATCTTCTTTGTATGATTATACACTTACTAGGGACTCAGTTTTGAGATCTATGACTGAAGAATATGCTTTTCAGGCTTTGTCTGAGGATCTTGTGATAAAAAGGCTATGCTACACAAATTCTGTCTCTGAAACAGATGAGCTGAATGATTTTCTTTCACATTTCCACAAAACTTTGGAGTATAGTTGCAAATTATCAGCTGGAATCTATTAGGTAGGAAGAGAGTGGTGTATGTATAGTGATCAGTGAAGAACTTTTTAAAAAGGTCTTGAAAAGAAAGGAGCCTTTCAGAATATTTGAAACCAACAGTATGAAAAGTTTAGTTTGACAGGTTAACCTTTATGGGTTTAATAAAAAGCAACAAACTTTTCAAAGATCTGCTTCACAAGCGGACTTTCTGGAAGAAAACATCTCTCTTATGAGCAAGGTATTCCAAAAATTTCACTTATTAGCAATACATAAGATTAAATCATGTGACCTAGAAAGCATGTTCACATATGTAGCTAAAACGAATTTGAAATTGAGATAGGGAGGAGGAGCCAAGATGGCGGAGGAGTAGGACAGGCAGAACACTTTCTCCCCCACAAATTCATCAAAAGAGCATTTAAACGTCGAGTAAATTCCACAAAACAACTTCTGAATGCCGGCAGAGGACATCAGGCACCCAGAAAAGCAACCCAACTCTTCGAAAGGAGGTAGGAAAAAATATAAAAGACAAAAAAAGAGACAAAAGAGGGAGGGACGGAGTTCCGTCCCGGGAAGGGAGTCTTAAAAAGAGAGAAGTTTCCAAACACCAGGAAACCTTCACACTGCCGAATCTGTGCCGAGCTTTGGAAGCACAGAGGGCAACATAACAGGAAGAAAAAACAAATAAACAATTAAAACTCGAAGATTGCGAGTCCTACAGTAACTCCCCCAGCGGAGAAGCAGCGTAGACGCCTGCACGCGCCATTAGCAAGTGGGGGCTGGGCAGGGAGGCGCAGCGCGGGCTGCATCGCTTAGAGTAAGAATCTGGCCTGAATACCCTGAGCACTATCTGAGCGAAATAATCTGGGCTAGCAAACCAGACTGTGGGATATCTACCACGCGAAAAGCCAGCCCCAACTTAAGACACCGCCAGGCCCGTGCACGGAACAAAGAATTGAACAGAGATAGCCGGCTGCAGACCTTCCCCCTCCGGTGACAGGCAGCCAGAGCCAGAAGGGGGCAATCGCAGCCCCAGAGAGAAATAATCTATAAAACTGTAAGCAGGCTTCTTTGCTAACTAAACCTTCTTGGGGGTCTGGACGGTTAACATCTGCCTGAGAAGGTGCGCTGGTTTTACGCCCAGATAACCGAGTGGCGGGAGGCGATAAGTCGCAGCATTGGCGCTCGCCAAACACCTCATCACTTGAGCTGCTCGGACCTGGGAAGAGCACAAAACTCAGGCCCAACTGAGTCTGCGCCTCTGAGGACCACCCGAGTGCCTGAACCTGAGCGGCTTGGACCAGGGAGGTACATGCAACCCAGGGCCAGCCTCGGATTGTTCCCGGAGGAACAACCTAGAGCCCGAGCAGTGTGGGCAGGGAGGCTACACGCGCTGTGAGCGGGGGGCAGACCCAGTGTGGCTGAGGCACTGCGAGCGCACGCCAGTGTTATTTGTTTGCAGCATCCCTCCCTCCCTCCCCACAGCGCGACTGAACAAAGAGAAGAAATACAGCTCCACCCATCAGAACACCGACACAAGCTTCCCTAACCAGGAAACCTTGACAAGCCACCTGTACAAACCCACACACAGCGAGGAAAAGCCACAATAAAGAGAACTCCACAAACTGCCAGAATACAGAAAGGACACCCCAAACTCAGCAATTTAAACAAGATGAAGAGACAGAGGAATAGCCAGCAGATAAAGGAACAGGATAAATGCCCACCAAACCAAACAAAAGAGGAAGAGATAGGGAATCTACCTGATAAAGAATTCCGAATAATGATAGTGAAATTGATCCAAAATCTTGAAATTAAAGTGGAATCACAGATAAATAGCGTGGAGACAAGGATTGAGAAGATGCAAGAAAGGTTTAACAATGACCTAGAAGAAATAAAAAAGAGTCAATATATAATGAATAATGCAATAAATGAAATTAAAAACACTCTGGAGGCAACAAATAGTAGAATAACAGAGGCAGCAGATAGGATTAGTGAATTAGAAGATAGAAGGTAGAAATAAATGAATCAGAGAGAATAAAAGAAAAACGAATTAAAAGAAATGAGGACAATCTCAGAGACCTCCAGGACAATATTAAACACTACAACATTCAAATCATAGGGGTTCCAGAAGAAGAAGACAAAAAGAAAGACCATGAGAAAATACTTGAGGAGATAATAGTTGAAAACTTCCCTAAACTGGGGAAGGAAATAATCACCCAAGTCCAAGAAACCCAGAGAATCCCAAACAGGATAAACCCAAGGCGAAACACCCCAAGACACATATTAATCAAATTAACAAAGATCAAACACAAAGAACAAATATTAAAAGCAGCAAGGGAAAAACAACAAATAACACACAAGGGAATTCCCATAAGGATAACAGCTGATCTTTCAATAGAAACTCTTCAAGCCAGGAGGGAATGGCAAGACATACTTAAAATGATGAAAGAAAATAACCTGCAGCCCAGATTATTGTACCCAGCAAGGATTTTACTCAAGTATGAAGGAGAAATCAAAAGCTTCTCAGACAAGCAAAAGCTGAGAGAATTCTGCACCACCAAACCATCTCTACAACAAATACTAAAGGATATTCTCTAGACAGGAAACACAAAAATGGTGTATAAATTCGAACCCCAAACAATAAAGTAAATGGCAACGGGATCATACTTATCAGTAATTACCTTAAACGTAAATGGGTTGAATGCCCCAACCAAAAGACAAAGACTGGCTGAATGGATACAAAAACAAGACCCCTACATATGTTGTCTACAGGAGACCCACCTCAAAACAGGGGACACATACAGACTGAAAGTGAAGGGCTGGAAAAAGATTTTCCATGCAAATAGGGACCAAAAGAAAGCAGGAGTAGCAATACTCATATCAGATAAAATAGACTTTAAAACAAAGGCTGTGAAAAGAGACAAAGAAGGTCACTACATAATGATCAAAGGATCAATCCAAGAAGGAGATACAACAATTATAAATATATATGCACCCAACACGGGAGCACCGCAGTATGTAAGACAAATGCTAACAAGTATGAAAGGAGAAATTAACAATAACACAATAATAGTGGGAGACTTTAATACCCCACTCACACCTATGGATAGATCAACTAAACAGAAAATTAACAAGGAAACACAAACTTTAAACGATACAATAGACCAGTTAGACCTAATTGATATCTATAGGACATTTCATCCCAAAACAATGAATTTCACCTTTTTCTCAAGCGCACATGGAACCTTCTCCAGGATAGATCACATCCTGGGCCATAAAGCTAGACTTGGTTAATTCAAAAAAATAGAAATCATTCCAAGCATCTTTTCTGACCACACTGCAGTAAGATTAGATCTCAATTACAGGAGAAAAACTATTAAAAATTCCAACATATGGAGGCTGAACAACATGCTGCTGAATAACCAACAAATCACAGAAGAAATCAAAAAAGAAATCAAAATTTGCATAGAAACGATTGAAAATGAAAACACAACAACCCAAAACCTGTGGGACACAGTAAAAGCAGTCCTAAGGGGAAAGTTCATAGCAATACAGGCACACCTCAAGAAACAAGAAAAAAGTCAAATAAATAACCTAACTCTACACCTAAAGCAACTAGAAAAGGAAGAAATGAAGAACCCCAGGGTTAGTAGAAGGAAAGAAATCTTAAAAATTAGAGCAGAAATAAATGCAAAAGAAAGAAAAGAGACCATAGCAAAAATCAACAAATCCAAAAGCTGGTTCTTTGAAAGGATAAATAAAATTGACAAACCATTATCCAGACTCATCAAGAAACAAGGGGAGAAAAATCAAATCAATAAAATTAGAAACGAAAATGGAGAGATCACAACAGACAACACAGAAATACAAAGGATCATAAGAGACTATTATCAACAATTATATGCCAATAAAATGGACAACGAGGAAGAAATGGACAAATTCTTAGAAAAGTACAACTTTCCAAAACTCGACCAGGAAAAAATAGAAAACCTTAACAGACCCATCACAAGCACGGAAATTGAAACTGTAATCAAAAATCTTCCAGCAAACAAAAGCCCAGGTCCAGACGGCTTCACAGCTGAATTCTACCAAAAATTTAGAGAAGAGCTAACACCTATCCTGCTCAAACTCTTCCAGAAAATTGCAGAGGAAGGTAAACTTCCAAACTCATTCTATGAGGCTACCATCACCCTAATACCAAAACCTGACAAAGATGCCACAAAAAAAGAAAACTACAGGCCAATATCACTGATGAACATAGATGCAAAAATCCTTAACAAAATTCTAGCAATCAGAATCCAACAACACATTAAAAAGATCATACACCATGACCAAGTGGGCTTTATCCCAGGGATGCAAGGATTCTTCAATATCCGCAAATCAATCAATGTAATACACCACATTAACAAATTGAAAAACAAAAACCATATGATTATCTCAATAGATGCAGAGAAAGCCTTTGACAAAATTCAATACCCATTTATGATAAAAACTCTCCAGAAAGCAGGAATAGAAGGAACATACCTCAACATAATAAAAGCTATATATGACAAACCCACAGCGAACATTATCCTCAATGGTGAAAAATTGAAAGCATTTCCTCTAAAGTCAGGAACAAGACAAGGGTGCCCACTTTCACCATTACTATTCAACATAGTTTTGGAAGTTTTGGCCACAGCAATCAGAGCAGAAAAAGAAATAAAAGGAATCCACATTGGAAAAGAAGAAGTAAAACTCTCACTATTTGCAGATGACATGATCCTCTAGATAGAAAACCCTAAAGACTCCACCAGAAAATTACTAGAACTAATCAATGATTATAGGAAAGTTGCAGGATATAAAATCAACACACAGAAATCCTTTGCATTCCTATACACTAATAATGAGAAAACAGAAAGAGAAATTAAGGAAACAATTCCATTCACCATTGCAACGAAAAGAATAAAATACTTAGGAATATATCTACCTAAAGAAACTAAAGACCTATATATAGAAAACTATAAAACACTGGTGAAAGAAATCAAAGAGGACACTAATAGATGGAGATATATACCATGTTCATGGATTGGAAGAATCAATATAGTGAAAATGAGTATACTACCCAAAGCAATTTATAGATTCAATGCAATCCCTATCAAGCTACCAACATTATTCTTCACAGAGCTAGAACAAATAATTTCACAATTTGTATGGAAATACAAAAAACCTCGAATAGCCAAAGCGATCTTGAGAAAGAAAAATGGAACTGGAGGAATCAACCTACCTGACTTCAGGCTCTACTACAAAGCCACAGTTATCAAGACAGTATGGTACTGGCACAAAGACAGAAATATAGATCAATGGAACAAAATAGAAAGCCCAGAGATAAATCCACGCACATATGGACAGCTTATCTTTGACAAAGGAGGCAAGAATATACAGTGGATTAAAGACAATCTCTTTAACAAGTGGTGCTGAGAAATCTGATCAACCACTTGTAAAAGAATGAAACTAGAACACTTTCTAACACCATATACAAAAATAAACTCAAAATGGATTAAAGATCTCAACGTAAGACCAGAAACTATAAAACTCCTAGAGGAGAACATAGGCAAACACTCTCTGACATACATCACAGCAGGATCCTCTATGACCCACCTCCCAGAATATTGGAAAGCAAAGCAAAAATAAACAAATGGGACCTAATTAAACTTAAAAGCTTCTGCACATCAAAGGAAACTATTAGCAAGGTGAAAAGACAGCCTTCAGAATGGGAGAAAATAATAGCAAATGTAGTAACCGACAAACAACTAATCTCAAAAATATACAAGCAACTCCTACAGCTCAACTCCAGAAAAATAAATGACCCAATCAAAAAATGGGCCAAAGATCTAAATAGACATTTCCAAAGAAGACATACAGATGGCTAACAAACACATGAAAAGATGCTCAACATCACTCCTTATCCGAAAAATGCAAATCAAAACCACTATGAGGTACCATTTCACGCCAGTCAGAATGGCTGCGATCCAAAAGTCTACAAATAATAAATGATGGAGAGGGTGTGGAGAAAAGGGAACCTCTTACACTGTTGGTGGGAATGCAAACTAGTACAGACACTATGGAGAACAGTGTGGAGATTCCTTAAAAAACTGGAAATAGAACTGCCTTATGATCCAGCAATCCCATTGCTTGGCATACACACTGAGGAAACCAGAAGGGAAAGAGACACGTGTACCCCAATGTTCATCTCAGCACTGTTTCTAATAGCCAGGACATGGAAGCAACCTAGATGTCCATCAGCAGATGAATGGATAAGAAAGCTGTGGTACATATACACAATGGAGTATTACTCAGCCATTAAAAAGAATACATCTGAGTCAGTTCTAATTAGGTGGATGAAACTGGAGCCTATTATACAGAGTGAAGTAAGCCAGAAGGAAAAACATAAATACATTATACTAACGCATATATATGGAATTTAGAAAGATGGTAATGATAACCCTGTATATGAGACAGCAAAAGAGACACTGATGTATGGAGCAGTCTTATGGACTCTGTGGGAGAGGGAGAGGGTGGGAAGTTTTGGGAGAATGGCATTGAAACACGTGAAATGTAAAAAAAAAAAGAAAGAAAGAAATTGAGATAGTAAATTTTTAAAAAAAAGTTTTGTTTTGAAGTTGAGAACAGCTGGAGGTTAAAATATTGGATGTTTAAAAAACTTTCCTAGCAATATTAAACCAGATACAAGTCCTGAAGCCACTTAAAGTGGTATTTACTGTATATATACAACATATTTTTAGTTGAGCATAATTGCTTTTAACATATTACCTGTTAAAACTACTAATGGAGGTGTTTTATTTGATGCTATTTAATTGGTGTCATTAAAGGAATAATTTTTTATAGCTTAGCTTTGATTGTCAGTTTTACCTTGCTTTATAAAGAAACTAAATAAGTTTTTCTTTGATTTTAGTTACAAACCTACTATAAATCAAATTCCAAACAGGCCATCCCCAACTTTTAGTAAGAATGCAAAGAAGACTTGGAATTAACAATGTGTCTCTAATATCTTCATTAGTTCAAGATAACAAGACGTATGTTAACGCAAGGGTCAACAAAGATGATCATAACTCTGACTTTCTTTGAGAAACGAGTGGAGAGAGTGCATTTTCAGCCTCCAGAACTTTAAATGTGCCATACATACCAAAGCCTCATAGCAGCCAGATATTTGCTAATACAAGCGCTGTAAGTCCATGTGACTTACCTTCCCCATCCCAATATCACTTAGACAAACAGACCAGATTGTAGTAGATCAACCTGCTGTTTTTAAAACACTGAGCATTTTTAATTGGCACTCACATAGCAGCTACACTCAGGTAAATGGCCACGTTGAGGACTTTGCTACTACAACTACATCTACTTCTCAAAACCACATTGTGTCTCCATTACAAAGCAGTTATTCCAGACTGATGGTGGAATCTTCTAAATTTCCAGTCACATATAGCAATATGTCACCACATGACAGCCCTTTTCCTATCCTGCAAGAGACAGGCAACTCATGGTCCTCAATGTCAATGATCGCTTATACATCTGCCTCCTCTCTTTCAAGTCAACTGATCAACAATCATCATCAGATGAAAACTATGCTAATTAAAACTGACCTATCAAATAAGTGTCAGATTATGGAGCCTAAAGAAGATTGAACTTTATATTGGGAGATGTCAACAAATACCTAAAATTCTTGCATTTCAACAATAAATTTACATATTCATCTTCATAGTTTCATTTTCTATTTTCAAACAATGAAGCGTAAAATTATGCTTTAGTTCAAATGGCTGGCTATTTTACTGCACGGTTTTATAAACTCTACAGTTCAAGACAAAATTTGTTATGCATCCTAGGTAAATGACACCTGATCTAATGTTTGTAAGCAAAAAAAAAAAAAAAGAGAGACCCAAGGGAAAATAGATAATGGATGTAAAGTGATTTCTGAAATCATCCCTGCTGAAATGAATGGGTGGCTCAATTAGGATGGCATGGGTGAAGGAAGAGATGCAAATAAAATCAGAAAAATGGAAATACACAGGATGTACCTTAGTGTGTTCACAGTTACCTTATATTCTATTAGTTACTGGTAGAGTCTTAAAAGGTTAGACAGCAGATTTTCTTCATTATAGAAAGTCATTTCATCCTTGAAATATAGACAGTGTAGCATGTCCAAAATCATGATCACCATTATACCATGACTGTGTACCAAAGATAACATGACATAATCAGTGATTGTCCCATGGTAAGCACAAGATATATAGTTTACAGGTGGTATGCTGTAGGGTTATTTCTGCTCTACTGTCCTTAAGGCATGCCTTTATTTCCTGACACCAAGATCCACTCTATATTTCCTAAGACATGTTTCAATGTTGCTTATCTGTCCCCACAGAGACAGATACATTCCTGATGGTGTTTTCAGCACATCAGCATGGTCAACAAGTTCTTTGAAGACATGATATATTTTCCTTAGTAATTTCATTATCTTTCTCTTCTGGAGCTACAATCACACAAACTATTTTCAGTCATGCTAAGACCCTTCTCAGATTTTTGCCTCAATTCTTTCTTGGGGTTGGAAGGAACTTCTGTTTGCCCTCCTACCAAGGTGAGCGCAGATATCATGTCTTCAATGTGTTTTATGTCTACTCTCATTTTTTAATGTATCTTTCACATCAGGTGAAACTTAGAGCCTGCAAATGACACATTTTAAGCACTTACTAAATTATCAATAAAGAAATGTAATAACCAATCAATGCTCTACACATTACTTAACAGCATCCTATAACGTGCACTTATCATAATTCACCTTTCCTATTTGCTGAGAAATTATTACAAGTTGATACCTATTTATTGTATTTACATGAATGTTAAATGTGGGAATTCAAATTATAAAATGATTGCTGCTTTTATGAAATTTACAGTCTACAATAACCCATTCTAAGCATGTTGTTTCAGGCCACAGTTCCCTAAAATGCAGTAGTAGTTACAGAGACATGTATCCAAAGGGGTGGGAGGAGAAGAAGAAAAGGAATCATTTATTTTAATAATCTAGAAAAGTCATGGAGTAAGCAAGGATCAAAATCAATGGTGGATCCTAAATATATTTCAGTTTGAAATACTCTGAACAGAGTCCCTGCTTATTGGACTATCCACACTGTCATGAAGACTACCTAGAAATATTGGCAATCTCAAATTTGTGGTCATTCCTTCAGATGGCAGTGGGAACATCAAGTCATGTCCCTGTTTTGGTATGGTAACCCCCATAGGACAACACCAAGTTAAGTTCAACGTTCTCATTCTTGCAGCTAACGGACAGTGAAATCTGTCGAATATCTGTGTAGTTAAGGGAGTGGTAGAAAAATCACACTCTTTTTCTTTCACTGAAATGTTTTGCTAAATGTAAGAGAGCATACTATGCTTTAGAGAGGTGAGCATTTTGGAGCCATTGTAAGAGTTATTGAAATTGGTGTCCTTAGTAATCATTTCAAGACCAAAGTCCAATAGCCTTGTTTTAAATTTCAGGTGTCTTACTATGTAGTCAAATTTGCATGCTTTGTACAATATCACCTTAAAGGCAATTCCATCTTCCATTTCATTGCCTTGTACTGACTAATCCTTCTCAGTCCCTTTTATCTTCTTTTCATGCTCTGCTTTGAGTGGCAGGTCCTTCTCAAAAAGAACAGGATTAATTCATGTCATCCTCTGTCATAACTTGGAAGAGGCATGGATAAGGATATTCAACATATCATGTTGAAAAGCTGCTGTTTTTGTTCCTTCATGAGAGCATATTAGTAAACTGTACTTCAATTGTCTGATCAAAAGAAGCCTGGTAAATGATCCTTTACCTTGATGATCAATTCCCAGATGGCTTCAACATATTGGTGCCTTTAATTCTCAAAAGAATAAAGAAAATAGCTCAATACATTAGGGAAACATTGTACATGAATTCAAATTTTCTTTCCTTTATGCATTTACCTTATAATTGGTGCCTAAAATTGTAAAACAATGGAAACAGATTCAGACTTTCATTGTAAAACAATGGAAACGGTTTCAGTGGAAACAGTGTCAGACTTTATTTTTGGGGGCTCCAAAATCACTGCAGATAGTGACTGCAGTCATGAAATTAAAAGACACTTACTCGTTGGAAGGAAAGTTTGGACCAACCCAGAGAGCATATTGAAAAATAGAGACATTACTTTGCCAACAAAAGTCCATCTAGTCAAGGCTATGGTTTTTCCAGTGGCCATGTATGGAAATGAGAGCTGGACTGTGAAGAAAGCTGAGAGCCAAAGAATTGATGTTTTTGAACTGTGGTGTTGGAGAAGACTCTTGAGAGTCCCTTGGACTGCAAGGAGATCCAACCAGTCCATCCTAAAAGAGATCAGCCCTGTGTGTTCTTTGGAAGGAATGATGCTAACGCTGAAACTCCAGTACTTTAGCCACCTCATGGGAAGGGTTGACTCATTGGAAAAGACTCTGATGCTGGGAGGGATTTAGGGCAGGAGGAAAAGGGAACGACAGAGGATGAGATGGCTGGATGGCATCACCAACTCGATGGATGTGAGTTTGAATGAGTTCTGGAAGTTGGTGATGGACAGGGAGTCCTGGCCTGCTGCGATTTATGGGGTTGCAGAATCGGACATGACTGAGAGACTTAACTGAACTGAACTGAACTGAAAATTGTAAAAGTAAAAACAAAAATGTAAGTGAGGTAAATACGGCAAATTGAGGCAAAAAGTAGAAATATTGGATGGAGAAAGTTAGAGGATGAAATTGGATGCTTTAAATATAACAAGCAAAATTGTAACTGCAGGGCCTAACGAGGTCAAAATGACTTCCACATTGTTACCCTGCATTATTTTCATTTTAGCAAATCACAGAAGTTTTACATGCAAAATATTCTAAGATCCCATGGGATCCAGAACAACGTTATGTATAGCAAAGCATTCTGACTTAAAATGTCACTAGACTGAAATCATTCAACTACAAAATAACTTCCAACCTTAAGCCTAAAAACAAATATCAGAGAACTCTGTGCAGTTCGTAGGTTTCCTTCTGTGAGTCCTTTGGTTTTATTTTCCTTTCATAATTGTGTTTTGAGTATATAAGACTGAGACTGTGCTTGTGTGTGTGTGTGTGCACATCAGATTAAAAATGTGTTTGTGAGTGTATGTCTAGGTTCTCCTTTGGACTTTTATGTTAGAGATTTCAGCTGAAGAAATGGCTAATTCAAAAATATAAAGAGGCACAAATTAAAATGCCCACTCAAATCATCCCTCCCCTCCCTCTCCCACAGAGTCCAAAAGACTGTTCTATACATTTGTGTCTCTTTTCCTGTCTCACATACAGGGTTGTCATTACCATCTTTCTAAATTCCATATATATGCCTTAGTATACTGTGGAGAAGGCAATGGCACCCCACTCCAGTACTCTTGCCTGGAAAATCCCATGGAGGGAGGAGCCTGGTAGGCTGTAGTTTATGGGATCGCTAAGAATTAGACACGATGGAGAGACTTCACTTTCACTTTTCACCTTCATGCATTGGAGAAAGAAATGGCAATCCACTCCAGGATTATTGCCTGAAGAATCTCAGGGATGGCGGAGCCTGGTGGGCTGCTGTCTATGGGGTCACACAGAGTCGGACATGACTGAAGTGACTTAGAAGCATACTGTGTTGGTGTCCTTCTTTCTGGCTTAATTCACTCTGTATAATAGGCTCCAGTTTCATCCACCTCATTAGAATGAATTCAAATTGAAACATGTATAATATCATATAAGAAATGAATTGCCAGTCTAGGTTTGATGCAGGATACAGGAAGCTTGGGGCTGGTGCACTGGGATGACCACTGGGATGGTATGGGGAGGGAACTAGAAGGAGGGTTCAGGATGGGGAACACATGTACACCCTTGGCAGACACATGATGTATGGCAAAACCAATACAATATTGTAAAGTAAAAAATAAACATAATAATAATAATAAATGCCAAAAAGCTCAAGACAACTGGCTGAGTTTCAGAAGTTGAAAGCATTTCAGTAATAACCAAGCTACTCCATCCTAACTTTTGTACAAACTATGGTACTCTCCCAATCACCTAGCAAAAATTTAATGGGACCTTAGATGTTTATTTTGTCTGGCAATAACAAAACACAAACCTGCTAATATGGCAGTACCAGAGAAGGCTCAGTAGATGCCTGAAGTTTCAACCAGGCCTTCCTATAATAGGATACTACCTTCCTACAGGAGGCTGGACACTCACCAATAACAAAGAATACTCTTAGGCATCAAAGAACCTAAGGATGAAATCTGTAATTCTATTCCCACATGGTCGACATTGATTTCCCCCTTCCCAAGAGTATCTGACAGACAGTTAAAATAGAAGGAAGTTATAACATAGCCCACATACTTCTTACATAATACCTTAAATGTCCAAGCCCAACTACACTACTAAGATGATGACAATACAGGAGTTCCAGCTTCAAATCTGTGTGGCAGTCATCATATAAACATTTTATGAATATTTGAGATGCACTGATAGTACAAATCTATTAAGCCAGAAGCCTTGAGATCTGATTCAAAGAGGAAAACTGTGTACTCCATGTCCTCAGTTTTATGGGACATTCACACGCATTCACACATTTCCACAATCCTCAACCTTTATCTGAAGTCAAAAACTGACATTAAGAGGAATGGTCTATTTACACAGAAGCCAAGCATAAAAGTCAAAAATGGATCCAGTCTCCTACATACTTCCATGCTCAGTAATGGAACCCCTTGTAAGCATTCCTAAGGGCAACTAGGATAAACAACTCAAAGATGCTTCTCCCAGGATAAGAGAGGTTGATTGAGAAGCTATAAGTGTGCTTAACTTAGAGATAACCCTTAAGATCACATACCATTCCTGTTAACACATCAGAAGATGGACAGCTCTACCAGGTATTTACAGACAATGTCTGCTTCTGCCTAAGGCCAAGCTTATATATCCAAGTGGCAGGTGGGATAAGGTTTCCATCTCAGGATATCATATGACACCGCCGGTGTTCTCCTTCTCTGGGAAGCTTTAAAAAGACATTGTGGGAAGTACAATATGAGGGAGGAAAACAAGGAAACTGACAAGAGCTGTGTTCTTTCTAAATGTCCCAAATCTCACTTATCATTCCAATTACAATGACAGACTTAACATGCAATCTGAACCATGTCCCAAGCATTGCCAGTTCTAACTTTTTGATGTTGTTCAGTCACTCAGACTTGTCAGACTCTTGTGACTCCATGTACAGCAAGAACCCAGGGCTCACCTGCCATTCAAATCTCTCAGAGTTGTATTCGAACCCATGACCTTTGAGTCAACAATGCTTTTCAGCCATCTCACCCTCTGTCGTTTCCTTCTTCTCCTGTGCTCAATCTTTCCCAGCATCAGTTTCTTCCCAGTGATTTTGCTCTTGGCTTCAAGAGGCTGATATATTGGCTCTTCATGTGCAGCATCAGTCCTTCTGAGAATAATCTGAAATCATTTCCTTCACACTTTATTAGTTTGAACTCCATTCTCAACATGTCTTCTCTAGCCCTCCTGTTGTAAAGCATCTATATTTTGGCAGTCAGTTCTTGTGTTCCTGCTCACTCCTCCATACATTACTCCTGAAAATCAACTTTGACCATTCAGGCCTTTTTCAATAATCTCTCAGCTTTGTAATATGGTTTTGAGATTGGTCATAGCTTTTCATCCAATGGGCAAGTGCCTTTTTGTTTCATGGCTTCAGTCACATCACGCAGTCATATCAGAGATCAAGAAAGTGAAACCTGTCACTAATTCAATTGTATCTCATTAAAATATCTCAAAATGATGGGGCCAAATTCCATGATCTTATGTTTTGTGTCTGTTTTTGTATTGAGTTTTAATTCAGCTTTTTCAATTTCTCCTTTCACCTTTAGTTCCTAGTGTTTTTCAGCCATTTATATGTTGTCATCTTAAAACTAAGGTTATTCATACTTCTCACAGTAATTTTGTTTCCCACTTCAGATTCTTTCAGCAAGTTACTTTCCATGAAGTACTCTGCACATAAGTCAAATAAGCTAGATGAAAATATATAGCCTTGACGTATTTCCTTCTCCATTTCCTGGAGAAGGAAGTGGCAACCCACTCCAGTGTTCTTGCCTGGAGAATCCCAGGGAAGGGGAAGCCTGGTGGGCTGCCGTCTATGGGGTCACATAGAGTCGGACACGACTGAAGTGACTTAGCATAGCACAGCATTTCCTTCCCTATTTTGTACCAGTTCATTGTTCTTTGTCCAATTCCAACTCCTGTGTCTTGACTTGCCTCCAGCCTTCCGTGGAAACAGGGACAGTAGTCTGGTATTCTTATCTCCTTAAGAATTTTCCACAATTTGTTGTGACCCTCACAGTCAAAGGTCTTCCCTGGTGTATCAGATGATAAAGCATCTGCCTGCAATGTGGCAGAACCAGTTTGGTACCTGGGTTTGGAAGATCCCCAGGAGAAGGAAATGGTAGGCTACAGTCCATGGGGTCACAAAGAGTCAGACACGACTGAATGACCTCATTTTCACACACAGTCTAAGCCAGTAAGAGATAATAAAGTAGATGTAGATGATTTTATGAAGCCCCCTTGCTTTTTTCTATGATCCAAACTCAATTTAAGGTTTACCTATTAATATTACATGAGTATGACTAACTATACCTGCCTGTTCTCTTTTATATATATATATATATATATTTTTTTTTTTTCCTCAGTCTCTCTTTTTCAAGCTATCATCTACATATTTTTACGTTCCTGGGCATTTGCCACCTTCTTATACAAGAATTAAATTATTATCATGCCAGTCTCTGGCCTTTGACACCTCTGTAAAACAACTAAGTTTCCAGGACAGAATGAATCTGTGCTCTGGGAAAACGTCAGGACATTTTGATAAATAGCTAGATATTTTCAGGAACTGACTGATTTTGAGAAAAATTCCTGTACCATCACTTATCTGGAAAAGAACTATGTTTCCTCATGTTGATGAGAATTTCTCATTAGCAGAAATTTTAGGAAAAATAAATGTGCTTATTGGAATGTTCATGTTAGTGAAGTACCAATTATGTGAGTATGTATGTAGCCTCCCATCAGACAGATTAATTTATGTCAAGCAAATTTGTTGTTTCACCAGCATGTCTAAAAGAATTACCTAGTTTGCCTAGAAAGGAAATCAAAACTTCTGATTTGACAGAAAATAAAAGAGCACATTGAGTGCAACTCTCTCCATGGAAGCATCACAAATAACCCTTCTATAAAGGCAACAGTTCCTCCAGAGCATCAAATGAATATTAGCAGACGATCTTGCTTAAGAGAGACTATATGAAAAGTAGACATAACTGGGAAGAACGGAGGGAAGATGGGAGAAGGAGGATGAGACAAATAGAAACAAATATGTGTCCTGGGTTAGGATTTGGAGAAGCAAGGAATAGATTGAGGATTCAGATAAGTCACCTCACTAAACTTAAATTTCTTTTGACTGAAAGGAAGCAAGGTGAAGAAGATGATGACATTTAGTTTGTCTAGAGTGAGAATCAAATAGAGAATGTGTTGTGTGGTCCTGCATCCCCCAAACTGCAATGCAGGTCAAGTAGTGTGCATAGGGCCTGGAAGATGAAACATGAGGTTAGAAAGCCAACCTGGGAGGGTTGGTTTTTGACTATGTGGAGACGGAATGTTGGATCTGTGATGACAAGGTGTGTAGAAAGGAATGGCTTTTGAAAATTCCCAAACTGACAAAGAAGCAGGACCTTAGGGCTCAAGTCACCCAGCGAGGTGGTGAGAGTATTGAATTTTCCCCTCTTGCCACATACTAAGACCTACTATCAGATGATAGAAGAGACTAGCCAGAACTACCACCCATGCTTCTGCCACCACAAGCTAGAAGATGATCGCATTAGCGCCATATCATTTCTGCCTGTGATTGCTGGTTTCTCAGAAAAACTGACACCACCAGGGTTCCAAAACTCCAAGCACCTGTAAAATGTGATGGCTTTTTCAAAGATCTGCTTCACTAGCTGACCGTCTGGCAGGAGAAAAAGAAGTCTCTGTTTTGAGTAAGGCACTCCATAAATTTCAATTATTATAGGAAATATATATTTTTAGAATATAGTGACAGTTTAACTGTGTTAACAAAGGTAGCTAAAACTAACTTTAAAATTGAGATAATATGCTGCTGAAATATTTTTCTATTCTTCTCAAGTTGAGAAGAGCTGGATATTAAGACATTTTAAGTGTAACAAATTTAAGTTTTAAGTTCCCCTAGCAACTTGGAACCAGAGAGAAATCCTGAAGCACTTAAAGGAGTATATGGTGTGGATATATAATATATTGTTACATGAGGAAATAATTCAAATATTTAAATATTTAAAACTATTAGTGGAGGTGTATTATTTGAGGCTATTATCTTTGTATGTTTAAAGGAATGATATTTTGAGTCTGGCTGTTTCTCTATTTTACCTTGGTTTGAAAGGTCACTAATAATGTTCTTCTTTGGTTTTAGTTGAAGTTATCTCATAATCCAAATGTTAAGTGATACTATCCCCAAGTTTTACTAAGAATGGAAAGAAGAGTTGGCACTAAAAATATCTCTCCAGTACCTTCATTAGTTTGAGATTACAAGATGAAGCATGCTAAAGGAAGGAGTAATGTGGATGATCATATCTCCTGGATTCTTCCCGAAACTAGAGGAGAGTGTGTATTTTCAGCCTTCACAATTCTAAGTGTGTCTTTCATACGAAATTCTTCTACAAGCCACATAGTTGCTAGTGCAAGTGTCCCAACTCAAAGTGATTTTTTTCTTCATCATCAATGTCAGTTAGACTGAAAGAGCAAAGTGTGATAGATCAAACTGATGTTTAAAATCTGTTGATCTTTTTACATCAGCATTCACAGAGCAACTACAATCAAGCAAATGGTCACAGGGAGAATTTTGTTACTATGACTATTTCTGTTTCTCAGTACCACATCATATCTCTTTTGCAGATACATGATTTTGACTGATGATCAGCCTTGTACCTTTACAGTTAGATACAGCAATATGTCAGCCCCTGAAGATATTTTCCCTAAACTGCAACTGGGAGGCATGGTTCCCAGTGCAAACAATACTGATGCATTTACTACTTCTCTTTCAAGGTCAACTCAACAGCCATCTTTCATATAATTACATATAATTTCTTTCATATAATTACTAATTACAACTGATCTCCCAAGTAGGAACCTGATCATGCAGGATATTGTAGATTAAAATTTATGTTGGTGATGCCAACAAATTCCTACATTTCTCTTATTTCAATATTAAATTTACATCTTCACCTTCATAGTTTCACTTTCTACTCTGAAATAATTAAGAGGAATATGAGGCTTTATCTCAATGCCTGTGTTTATATAAATGTGCATTTGTATAAACTGTCGGGCTTTTGAATGGTCCTCTGAATTATATTCGTCCATTGCAGTGAATTTTAATTCATTGAATCCTGAAAGTCTGATGTTCACACATGTCATCTTCTGTTTGACCACTCCAATTTACCTTCCTTCGTAGACCTAGCATTCTAGGTTCCTATGAAATATCGTTCATTACAGCATCAAACTGTACTTTTATCCATAGTCATATCCATAATTATGTGTTGTTTTTCCTTTGGCTCCATCTCTTCTTTTTTAGTGATTTCCAGAAGCATAGAGGACACCGACAAACCTGGAGAGTTTACCTTTCAGTGTCCTATCTTTTTGGCTTATCATATTGTTCATGGGGTTTTCAAAGCAAGAATACTGAAGTGCTTTTCCATTTCCCTTCTCCAATGAACCACATTTTGCCAGAATTCTCCACCATGTCCAATCCATCCTGGGTGGCCCTACATGGCATGTCTCATAGTTTCATTGAGGTAGACAAGGCTGTGATCCATTTGATCAATTTGGTTAGTTTTCTGCGATTGTGGTTTTCATTCTGTCTGCCCTCTGATGGATAAGGATAAGAAGGCTTGTGGAAACTTCCTGATGGGAGAGACAGACTGTGAGTGAACCTAGGCCCTGTTCAGGCCTAATTATGGTATGAGTAATGAAAGAAATCGGGACCTTCTTCAAAAGGACTTGAGCAGGCACTCTTGTATTCAATGCCCACCACCCTGCTGCATCCCATTCTTGGACCATGCCTCTGCTGGAGACTCCTAGACACTCGCAAGCAAGTCTGACTCAGTCTTTTGTGGGGACACTGCCCTTACTCTTGGCTCCTGGTGGACACAAGGTTTTGTTTGTGCCCTCCAACAGTCTGTTTCAGTCCTGTGGAAGTTCTATAATTAAATCAACTGGCCTCCAAAGTCAAATTCCCTGAGGGTTCTCAATCCCTTTGCCAGATCCGCAGGTTGAGAAATCTCTAGTGGTCCTAAAACTTCCTTACCTGTACAAGAAATTCTTTAGAATAATTATCCTGCAATTTGTGGATTGTGCACTAGGCCACTTTTTGGTGGGTTGAAAGGTTACCTCCTCTGAGAGGGCTTATATCACAAACTGCATGAACAAGGTCTGTAGCAGACAGAGCCTCTCTTCCATGTTAGGCCATTGCTGACCCATGCTTCTGCAAGAGACACTCAATCACTCAAAAGCAGTTCTGACTCTGTCTTTGTGCGTTCCTTGGGTATAGGTGCACAAAATATTTTATTGAGCACTCTCAGTGTGGCTGGTAAGTATTGATTTTAAATGGAAATTCACCCCTTCTACAATCTTGTTGGGTCTTTTCCTTTGCCTTGGACATGTCTTTTTATTGTTGTTGTTGTTGTTGTTTTTCTTTTTGGTGGGACCCAACATTCTCCTGTCAATGATCATTCAGCAGAAAGCTGTAATTTTGGATCTCTCACAGGAAAAGATGAATTCACACCCTTCTACTTTGCCATCCTCACTTACTCTTGGGCACAAACCGGCAAAGGGCAAAATGTCTACATCCCACCTCTGAAATTTCTTCACCTTTCTGCACTGTCAGATAGGCTAGAAGCCCATGGACAGAGCGAAGGTCACCTCCTCTCTTCTAGGATGTCTGTCTTTTCACAATGAAGAATCCTACCTTATCATGTCATTTGTCTCACATGATGATATTATTTGTGACGTGTAAAGAGAGAATGTGCTTTTTGATGGGCTGACCCAAGGCAGCACTATCCCAGAGCCTTCCTCTAATATTGAAAACTTCTCCAGTGCAGTATTTTATCTTTCTGTTCCTCCTCCTTCCAGTCTCTACTCTTTTCTGAAGGACCTTCACCTCTTCACAGACTTAGATCCAGTTATAGCCATATCCACCATTTCGACAGGCCAGCCCAGTTATCATAGACTGAAAGGTCCACAGGTTATGCTTTAAAAGCCCCACACCACTGGATTTACACTGGATGAGTCCTCAAGCCTTCCACATACATTTTATGTACACACACACATCAACACAGCAGACACTGTGAGCTTCTTTATGTCTCTTGATGTAAACCCAAATTTGTGAACACACTGTTCTGTGTTGTCACTGGCCATTCTTTCCTCATTCCTGTCTTGAACAGGACGACCTCAGAGATGCATGGCCCAGTCTCCCACACTCTGTGGATGCCTGGTGCAGCCTTCTGCTTGCTCCATATCTCACGGTCTGTAACATTCATTTCTGTCAGCTGTGGTTGGACACAATCCACACAGAAAATCACACAAACGTGGGCAACAAGCTCATGTGGGTAGGCACACAAATGTTTAAGGCACGTGGAAACATAAGCAAACAGTGAATATAGATGTTTCCAGTGCTTCATATGAAATACAGCTATTTCCATTTTCTTATAGGAAAATCTCCATTCTAAGCTGAAATATGAAGTATAGAGAAGTCCAAGTTCCATGATGGAGACTTAGCACCTAGGTTTTCATGCAGTACATTCAAACCATTCCCCACTTCATGGAATCAATCCTTTGTTTTGGTATATATTATTAGAAATGCAGCAAACTCCTTACTTCACTTAAAAAAAGGGGTGCCCAGATTTTCATTTGTACAATAGAGATAATTCCATTTTCATAAGGGTTTTCCATATCTTCAGAAACCACTGCCAAGATTGTCCTATGTGAAATATCCAGAACTTCACATTTAATGGTAGAAAACCACCATCTAGATAGATATGATCGATGGACAAGTCCAAATTTCACATAAGAAAAAGAGGTTCAAGATTTTCATAAAGTGAGATAAAAACTGTGATATATCATGGAGGAAAACAAGCATCACTATATTTGCATGTAAAAATATAGGTACTTCTACGTTTGAGATCAGTTCAGTTCAGTCTCTCAGTCGTGTTCAACTTTAATGACCCCATGTACTGCACCATGTCACGTGTCCGTGTCTATCACCAACACCCAGAACCTCTGTAAACTCATGTCCATCAAGTTGATGATGCCATCTAACCATCTAATCCTCTGTCGTCCTCTTCTCTTATTGCCTTCAATGATTCCCAGCATCAGGGTCTTGTCCAATGAGTCCATTCTTCACATCAAGGGCCAGACTATTGAAGTTTCAGCTTCAGGATTAGTGCTTCCAATGTATATTCAGGACTGATTTACTTTAACATCCTTGCAGTGGAAGTGACTCTCAAGAGTCTTCACCAACACCACATTTTAAAAGCATCAATTCCTTTCATAT
The DNA here is from genome assembly GCF_002263795.3 of Bos taurus. NCBI lineage: Eukaryota > Metazoa > Chordata > Mammalia > Artiodactyla > Bovidae > Bos > Bos taurus. Next base: position 45,921,160 of record NC_082638.1, on the reverse strand, counting down.
GAAACGAGTTGCCAGTCCAGCTTCGATGCACGATACTGGATGCTTGGGGCTGGTGCACTGGGATGACCCAGAGGGATGGTATGGGGAGGGAGGAGGGTTCAGGATGGGGAACACATTTATACCTGTGGTGGATTCATTTTGATATTTGGCAAAACTAATACAATTATGTAAAGTTTAAAAAATAAAAAAAAAAATTAAAAAAAAGGAAAAAAAAAGAAAGAAAGAAATTGTATTGGTGAAGGGTTTTTCACTTGTTAGGCCAATGTTTGTTGCTAAGTTTCCATATCCCTTACCTGCTGTGTCCCTGGCAGTGTATTTATTAATATAATTGGTGTAAGTAGTAGCTTTAATGTTTGTAACCTTGGACCCTTGAGTTAATTATTTTTCTTGTTGTAGCCCACCATACCTTTACCCTATAGGAATGCAACTTTATCTAATGCTTTTGGATGGTGGCACCTGACTAATCACCTTCAGAGAAAAATAAGTTTTCTGAAGAAATGATCTTAAAATGTTAACAGTCCTCTGGGCCAGAAGATGATGCAAATCACCTAAACTTTTGCATATGATAAGTTTGCAGGAAGAAAGCCTGGCTTACTGTATGACTCTACCCTTTCCCCCATTATCCTCTATGCATAACTTAAGGTATAAAAACTACTTTGGAAAATAAAGTGTGGGCCTTGTTCACCGAAAAAATAAATAAATAAATAAAAGCGTCAATTCCTCCATGCTCAGCTGTCTTTCCAGTCATGACCTCTGGAAAAACCATAGCTTTGACCAGGTGGACCTTTGCTGGCAAACAATGTCTCTGTTTTTGAATATGTTGTCTAGTAGTTCCCGGCTTTTCATCCAAACAGTAAGTACCGTTTAATTTCATGGCTGCAGTCACAATCTCCAATAATTTTGGAGCCCCCCAAAATAAAGTCTTTTGGTATTTTCATTGTTTCTCCATCCATTTGCTAAGCAATGATGAGACCAGTTATCATGATCTTACTTTTTGAATGTTGAGTATTAAACCACATTTTTCACTCTTTTTCATTTTCATCAAGAGCTTCTTTACATTTCTTCACTTTTTGCCATAAGAGTGATTTCGTCTAAGTATCTGAGGCTGTTGATATTTCTCCCAGCATTCTTGATTCATGCTTGTGCTTCTTCAAGCCTGGCATTTAGCATGTTGTACACGACATATGAACTATGGACGGAGGTTTGTGACATTGTACAGGGAACAGAAATCAAGACCATCCCCAGCACAAAGAAAAAGGAAAAAAAAAAAAAAGCAAAGCGGCTGTCTGAGAAGGCCTTACAAAGAACTGTTAAAGAAGACAAGACAAAAGCAAAGGAGAAAAGGAAAGATTTATCTATTTCAATGCATAGTTACAAAGAATATCATGGAGTGTTAGAAAGTCTTCCTTAGCAATCAATGCAAAGAAATAGAGGAGAACAATAGAATGGGAAAGACTAGAGTCTATTCAAAAAATTAGACATACCAAGGGAACATTTCTTGCCAAAATGGCCTCAATAAAGAACAGAAATGGTATGGACCTATCAGAAGCAGAAGATATTAAGAGGTCTCAAGAATACACAGAAGAACTATACAAAAAACATTTTCATGACCTAGATAATCACAATGGTGTTATCACTTAGTCTCACCTAGAGCCAGACATCCTGGAATGAGAAGTCAAGTGGGCCTTAGGAAACATCACTATTAACGAAGCCAGTGGAGGTGATGGAATTCCAGTTCAGCTATGAGAAATCCTAAAAGATGATGCTGTGAAAGTTTTGCACTCAATATGTTAGCAAATTTGGAAAACTCAGCGGTGGTCACAGGACTGGAAACAGTCAGCATTCATTCCAATCCCAAAGAAAGCCAATGCCAAAGAATGCTCGAACTATCGCACAATTGCGCTCACCTCACACACTAGTAAATAATGCTCAAAATTCTCTAAGCCAGAGTTCGATATGTGTGACCATGAAGTCCTAGATGTTTAAAGTGGTTTTAGAAAAGGCAGACGAACCAGACATCAAATTGCCAACATCAAGGCAATGGCACCCCCACCTCAGTATTCCTGCCTGGAAAATCCCATGGATGGAGGAGCCTGGAAGGCTGCAGTCCATGGGGCCACCGAGGGTCAGACACGACTGAGCGACTTCATTTTTCACTTTCAGGTATTGGAGAAGGAAATGGCAAACCACTCCAGTGTTCTTTCCTGGAGAATCCCAGCGATGGGGGAGCCTGGTGGGCTGCCGTCTATGTGGTCACACAGAGTCAGACACGACTGAAGTGATTTAATAGCAGCAGCAGCAGCTACTATCATCAAAAAAGCAAGAGAGTTCCAGAAAAATATCTATTTCTGCTTGTTTGACTATGCCAAAGCCTTTGACTGTGTGGATCACAATAAACTATGGAAAATTCTGAAAGAGATGGGAATACCAGACCACCTGACCTGACTCCTAAGAAACTTGTATGCAGGTCTGGAAGCAACAGCTGGAGCTGGAGATGGAACAGCATTTTGGTTCCAAATAGGAAAAGGAGTATGCCAAGGCTGTATATTGTCACCCTACTTATTTAACTTAAATGTAGAGTACATCATGAGAAAAGCTAGGCTGAAAGAAACACAAGCTGGAAGCAAGATTGCTGGAAGGAATATCAATAATGTCAGATACGAAGACAACACCACACATAGGGCAGAAAGTGACGAACAACTAAAGAGCTTCTTGATTAAAGTGATGAGGAGAGTGAACAATTTGGCTTAAACGCCAGCATTTACAAAAACTAAGATCATGGACTCTGGCCCCATCACTTCATGCCAAATAGAATGGGAAATGGTGGAAAGAGTGCCTGACATTATTTTAATTTTTATTTATTTATTTATTTTTGGTGGTGCGTCTCCAAATCACTTCAGATGATGATTGAAGCCATTAAATTAAAAATGCTTACTCCTTGGAAGGAAAGTTATCACCAACCTAGACAACATATTAAAAAGCAGAAACATTAGTTTGCCAACAAAGGTCTGTCTAGTCAAGGCTATGGTTTTTCCTGTAGTCATGTATGGGTGTGTTATTTGGACTATAAAAAAGTTAAGAACCAAGAATTGATACTTTTGAAATGTGATGTTAGAGGAGAGTCTTGAAAGTGCCTTGGACTGCAAGGAGGTCCAATGAGTACATCCTAAAGAAGATCAGTCCTGGGCTTTCATTGGAAGGATTGATGTTGAAGCTGAAACTGAAATACTTTGGCCACCTGATGCAAACAATTGACTCATGGAAAAGCTTCTGATACTTCAAAATATTGAGGGCAGGAAGATAAAGGGATGGCAGAGGATGAGATGGTTAGATAGCATCTCCAACACAATTGACATGAGTGGGTAAACTCAAGGAGCTGGTCACGGACAAGGAGGCCTGGCATGCTGTGGTTCATGGGGTCACAAAGAGTTGGACACCACTGAACTATTGAAGTGAACATTACATACAATTTAAATAAGCAGGGTGACAGTATGCAGCCTTGTCATACCCTTTTCCTTTTGAGAAGCATTCAGTTGTTTTACATTCAGTTCTAACTGTTGCTTCTTGAGCTGAAACAGATTTCCTGGAGGCAGGTAAGGTGATCCGGTATTCCTATCACTTTAAGAATTTTCCAGTTTGTTTTGATCCACACAGTCAAAAGCTTTGGTATAAACAATGAAGAAGAAATAGATTTTCCCCACCTTTGGAGCTCTCTTGTCACTTTGATAACCCCACACATGTTGGATATTTGATTATTAGTTCCTCTGCCTTTATTAAATCCAGCTTGAACATCGGGGATTTCATGGTTCATGTACTGTTGAAGCCTGGCTTGGAGAATTTTGAACATTACTTTGCTTCCGTTTTAGATGAGGACAATTGTATGGTTGTGTGAACAGTTTTTGGAATTGCCTGTCTATGGAATTGGATGAACTTTCCCAGTTCTGTGTCCACTGTTGAGTTTTCCAAATTTGCTGGCATATTGAATGAAGCATTCCCATAGCTATGAAATAACTCAAGTAGAATTCCATCAATTCCACAAGCGTTGTTCATAAGGATGCTTCATAAGGACTCCTTGACTTCACATTCTAAGATGTCTGGCTCTAGGTGCGTGGTCATTTTGGCTATCTGGTTCATGAGTATTTTCTTTGTGCAGTTCTTCTGTGAGTGCTGAAAAATTGATGCTTTTGAACTGTGGTGTTGGAGAAGACTCTTGAGAGTCCCTAGGACTGCAAGGAGATCCAACCAGTCCATTCTGAAGATCAGCCCTGGGATTTATTTGGAAGGAATGATGCTAAAGCTGAAACTCCAGTACTCTGGGCACCTCATGTGAAGAGTTGACTAATTGGAAAAGACTCTGATGCTGGGAGGGATTGGGGGCAGGAGAAGAAGGGGACGACAGAGGATGAGATGGCTGGATGGCGTTACTGACTCGATGGACGTGAGTCTGAGTGAACTCCGGGATTTGGTGCGGACAGGGAGGCCTGGCATGCATGGGGTGCTGTGATTCATGGGGACACGACTGAGCGACTGATCTGATCTGTGTATTCTTGCCACCTCTTCTTAATATCTTCGGCTTCCATTAGGTCCGTGAAGTTTCTGTCTTTTATTTTGACCAACATTGCATGAAATATTTCCTCGGTATCTCTAATTTTTTAGAGAGACTTCAAGTCATACCCATTCTATTATTTTTCTCTATGTCTTTGCATTGATCACTGAGGAAGCCTTTCTTAAGGGATTTGACGTAGGTTATACCTGAATAGTCTAATGTTTTTCTCTACTTTAAAATTTTAAGTCTGAATTTGGCAATAAGGAATTCATGATTTGAGCCATAGTCAGGTCACCATCCTGGTTTTGCTGACTACAATTGCTTCTCCATTTTGGCTGCAATGTGATGTCAGTCCTGAACTTACGGTGAATCCATGAGTAGAGTCTTCTCTTGTGTTGGTGGACCAGGGTGCATGCTATATGTTGTGTGGTCTCTTGGCAGAACTCTGTTAGACTTTGACTGGATTCCTTTTGCACTCCAATGCCAAATTTGTCTGTTATTCCAGGTATCTCTTGATTTTCTACATTTGCATTCCATTCCTCTATGGGGAAAATGATGTCTTTTTTTGGATGTTAGTTCTAGATGGTCTTTCAAGTCTTCATACAAATGTTCCACTTCAGCTACTTCAGCATAACTGGTCAGGACACAGACTTGGTTTACTGTGCTGTTGAATGGTTTGTCTTGGAAATGAAGAGAGATCCTTCTTCTTCTTACACATCTTGTGATCTGTCAGCTTCATCTCTTCATCAACTGTGGAAGAACACACAACCACGCAGAAAAATATACAGAAAAGAGTCAACAATCTCACATATACAGACACAAATTAATATTCAAGACACAGGAAACAGGTAAACAGGAAACATAGGTGTTTCTGTAGCTGCAGAACCCGTTCTTTGTATGAAATATAAGATTTCCAGGTTTTTATGGTAAAATCTCCATTCTGATCTCAAATACTATATCAGTTCAGTTCAGTTCAGTCGCTCAGTTGTGTCTGACTCTTTGTGACCCCATGAATTGCAGCACGCCAGGCCTCCCTGTCCATCACCAACTCCTGGAATTCACTCAAACTCAAGTCCATTGAGTGGGTGATGCCATCCAGCCATCTCATCCTCTGTCTTCCCCTTATCCTCCAGCCCTCAATCCCTCCCAGCATAAGAGTCTTTTCCAATGAGTCAACCAACTCTTCACAAGAGGTAGGCAAAGCACTGGAGTTTCAGCTTTAGCATCGTTCCTTCCAAAGTAAACAGGACTGATCTCCTTTTGAATGGACTGGTTGGATCTCCTTGCAGTCCAAGGCACTCTCAAGAGTCTTCTCCAACACCACAGTTCAAAAGCATCAATTCTTCAGGACTCAGCTTTCTTCACAGTCCAACTCTGACATCCGTACATGACTACTGGAAAAACCATAGCCTTGACTAGATGGAACTTTGTTGACAAAGTAATGTCTCTGCTTTTCAATATGCTATCTAGGTTGGTCATAACTTTTCTTCCAAGGAGTAAGCGTCTTTTAATTTCATGGCTGAAATCACCATCTACAGTGATTTTGGAGCCCCTCAAAATAAAGTCTGACACTGTTTCCACTGTTTCCCCATCTATTACCCATGAACTGATGGGGCCAGATGCTATGGTTTTAGTTTTCTGAATGTTGAGCTTTAAGGCAACATTTTCACTCTCCTCTTTCACTTTCATCAAGAGGCTTTTGAGTTCCACTTGACTTTCTCCCGTAGAAGTCCAAAATTCTAGATGGAAAATTTGCACCTAAGTTGTGATACAGCTGATACAGAACATTACATATTTCATCAAACAAACTCTTTGTTTTGATATATGTTTAAGAAATGCAAACACTCTCTATGAAGAAACAGTGGTGTCCAGATTTTCATTTGTGAAATAGAATTGAAATTTCATATGGGTTCTTCTTATCTTCAGATCGAAGATTCAAATCTTCAGTGCCATGGTTTTCATATGTGAAATATACATATGTCCACATTTAATGGTAGAGAACCACCGCCCAGATTTTCATGCATGAGGTGGAGAGAATTCCACCTTTCATGTAAGAAGAACAGCTTCCATATTTTCATGAAGTGAAAAAGAAATGCAATATATCATGTGGTAAATCCAGCATCGTTATATTGGCATGTAAAAATATAGGTGATTCTACATTTGTGTTTAGTTCAGTTCAGTTTCTGGATCTTGTCCAACTCTGCGACCCCACGGACTGCAGCACGCCATGCTTCCCTGTCCATCAACAATTCCTTGAGCATACCCAAACTCGTGTCCATCGAGTAGGTGATTCCATCCAACCACCTCATCTTCTGTCATCCTCTTCTTCTCCTGCCTTCAATCTTTCCAAGCGTCAGGGTCTTTTCAAATGCGTCATTTATTTGAATCAGGTGGCCAAATTATTGGAGTTTCACCTTCAAAATCAGTCCTTCCAATGAATAATCAGAAACGATTTCCTTTAGCCACCTTAAGGCCAAGAGACCCTTAAGAATCTCCACCAAAAGCACAGATTAAAAGCATCGATTCTTCCACCTTCAGCTATCTTTAGACTCCAAATCTCACATTCATACATGACTGCTAGAAAAGCCATATTTTTGACTATGTGAGCCTTTGTCGGCAAAGCAATGTCTCTGCTTTTCAGTATGCTGTCTAGTTTGGTCATAGCTTTCTTCCAAGGAGGATGTTTTAATTTCATGATGAAGTCAACATCTGAAGCAATTTTGGACCCACCAAAATAATGTCTTTTGCTCTTTCCATTGTTTCTCCATCCCTTTACTAATCAGTGATTGTATCAGAAGTCATGATCTTAGTTCTTTGAATATTGAGATTTTAAGCCAGATTTTTCACTCTTCTCTTTCATTTTCATCAAGAAGCTCTTTAGTTCTTCTTCATTTTCTGCCATAAGGCTGATGTCGTCTACTTCTCTGAGTTTATTGATATTTCTCCCAGCAGTATTATTTAAAGCCTGTGCTTCATACAGCCTGGCATTTCTCATGTTGCACATTGCATTGAAATTAAATAAGCAGGGTGACAATATACAGCCTTGGTATAATCCTTTCCTTATTTGAAAGCACCCTGTTGCTCCATAGCCTGTTGCTTCTTCACCTGGATACAGATTTCTCAGGAGGCAGGTCAGGTGGTCGGTTTTCCCAGCACTTTGTATGTATTTAACAATTTTTTCTGATCCCCTCAGTCAAAGGCTTCTGTATAAAGAATGAAACAGGTCTTTTTTTTTATATCTTACTTTTTTGATGACCCCATGGTTGTTGGCAATTTGATCTTTTATTCCTCACACTTTTCTAAATTCAGCTAGAACATGTGGAAGCTCATTGTTCAGGAACTGCTGAAGCCCAGATTGGAGAATTTTGAGCATTACTTCTCTCCCATTTGACATGGGGGAAAATGTGTGATAGTGGACATTCTTTGGTAATGCCTTTCTTTAGGATTGGACTGAAAACAGATATTTTCCAGTCCTGTTTCAACTGGTGAGTTTTTCAAATGTCCTGGCATATTGAATGTAGCACTTTCATAGAATCATCGGTTAGTCTGTGAATTAGGCCTACTGGAATTCCATCAGCTCCACTAGTTTTCTCCATAGTGATGATTCATAAGGATGGCTTGATTTCACATTCCAAGATGCCTGGCTCTAGGTGAGCGATCATCGTGGATATCTGGATATTGAAGATCCTTTTTGTATAGTTCTTCTGTGTATTATTTACACCTCTTCTTGATACATTCTGCTTCTGTTAAGTCAGTACCACTTCTGTTCTTTATTTCGACCATCTTTGCATGGAATGTTCCCGTGGTATCTCTAATTTTCTTGAACATATCTTGTCTTTGCCATTACATTATTTTCCTCTGTTTCTTTGCATTCTTCACTAAAGTCAGCTTTCTTATCTCTCCTTCCTCTTCTTTGTAATTCTGCATTCACATGGATATATCTTTGTCTTTCTCCTTTGCTTTCGCTTCTCTTCTTTTCTCAGTAACTTGTAAGGTATATTCAGACACACATTTTGGCTTTTTGCAGGTTTTTTTTTTTTTTTTTTCTTGAGGATGGTCTTGATCACTGCCTTTTGTACACTTTCACAAACCTCTGTCCATAGTTACTCAGAAACCCTTTCTATCAGATCTAATCTCTTGAATCTATTTGTCACTTTCACTGTGTAATCAAAAGGGTTATGATTTAGGTTCTACCTGAAAATTCTAGTGGTTTCCCCACTTTTTTTTCAATTTAAGCCTGAAATTGGCAACAAGGAGGTCATGATCTGAGTTACAATAGATCCCAGTCTTGTTTTGCTGAGTGTATATAGTTACTCCATGTTTGGCCACAAATAAAAGAATCAATCTGATTTCAGTATGAGCATCTGGTAATGTCCTTGTGTAGAGTCTTCTCTGGTGTTCTTGGAAGTGAGTGCTTTGTATGAGCCGTGTGTTCCCTAGGCAAAACTCTGTTTCTTTTCAGTGGTTTCATTTTGTCCTCCAGGGCCATATTTGCGTGCTACTCCTGGTGTCTCTTGACTTCCTATTTTGAATTCCATTCCCCTGTGATGAAAAGGACATATTTTATGCATGTATGTTCTATAAGTTCTTGTAGGTCTTCATAGAAAAAGCTATTACTTCATTTCCTTCAACATTACTATTACTTATAGTGGCATAGAACTAGATGACTGTAATATTGTTTGTTTTGAAAATGAACAGGGATCATTCTATCATTTTTGAGATTGCCTCCAAGTACTACATTTCAGACTCTTTGTTGACTATGGCCACTACTCCATTTTTTCTAAGAGCTTCATGCCCACAGTAGTAGACATAGTGGTCATTTGAGTCAAATTCACCCATTCCAGTCCATTTTAATTCACTGATTCCTAAAATGTTGATGCTCACTCTTGGCACCCCCTGTTTGACCCCTTGCAATTCTCCGTAATTCATGGACATAACCTTCCAGGTTCCTATGCAACATTACTCTTTTTTAAATTTAAATATATTTATTTTAATTAAAGGCTAATTACTTGACAATATTGTACTGGTTTTGCCATACATCAACATGAATCCGCCACGGGTGTACACATGTTCCCCATCCTGAATCCCCCTCCCTCCTCCCTCCCCATACCGTCCCTCTGGGTCATCCCAGTACTCCAGCCCCAAGCTTCATGTATCCTGCATCCTGCATTGAACCTTGACTGGCAGTTCTTTTCTTATATGATATTATATATGTTTCAATGCCATTCTCACAAATCATGCCCCCCTCCCTCTCCCACAGGGCCCAAAAGGCTGTTCTACACATTTGTGTCTCTTTTGCTCTCTCCCATACAGGGTTATCATTACCATCTTTCTAAGTTCCATATATATGCATTAGTATATTGTATTGGAGTTTTTCTGTCTGGCTTATGTCACTCTGTATAATAGGCTCCAGTTCCATCCACCTCATTAGAACTGATTCAAATGAATTCTTTTTAATGGCTGAGTAATACTCCATTGTGTATTTGTACCACAGCTTTCTTACCCATTCATCTGCTGATGGTCATCTAGGTTGCTTCCATGTCCTGGCTATTAGAAACAGTGCTGTGATGAACATTGGGGTACACGTGGCTCTTTCAATTCTGGTTTCCTCAGTGTGTATGCACAGCAGTGGGATTGCTGGGTTATATGGCAGCATTACTCCTTATAGCATCGGACTTCATTCCATCACCAGTCATATCTACAACTGGGTGCTGTTTTTTCTCTGGTTCCATGCCTTCATGGAACAAGAATTTTCTTTCTGTAGTTTCTTCTCAACTGATCTCCTGTAGCATATCAGGCACCTGCCACCCTTGGGGGTTCTTCTTTCTGTATGGTATATTTTGCCATAGCATCCTGCTAACGGCTTTCTCAAAGCAGGGATACTGAAGAGGTTTTCCATTTCCTTCTCCAAGGACCTCGTTTTGTCAGAACGCTTCACCATGACCCGTCCATCTTGGGTGGCCCTACACCCATGACTCATAGTTTCATTGAGTTAGACAAGGCTATGGACCATGTGATCAGTTTGGATAGTTTTCTGTGATTGTGATTTTCATTCTCTTTACCCTCTGATGAATAAGAATAAGAGGCTTGTGGAAACTTCCTTATGGGAAAGACTAACTGAGGGGGAATCTGATTCTTGTTCTGATGGACAGGGCCATGTTTGGTTCAGTTTTGTGGCTCAATCATGTTCAAATCTTTGTTGATTTGAACAAGCTCCACATAAACTGGAGCTTGCCAGGAATCCCTGTTGGTCACCATCTCACTAAGTTTACTCAGTCTCATATCCATTGATTCAGTGATTCCATCCAATCTTCTCATCCTGTGTTGTCCCTCCTCCTCCTGCCTTGAACCTTTCCCAGCATCATGATCCTTTCCAATGTGTCAGTTCTTCACATCGTGTGACCAAAGTATTGGAGTTTCACCTTTAGCCCCAGTCCTTGCAAAGAATATTCAGGATTGATGTCCTTTAGGATGGACTGGTTGGATTTCTCCTAGCCATCCAAGAGACTCTCAAGAGCCTTCTCCAACACCACAGTTCAAAAGCATTAATTTTCCTGCTCACCTTACATTATAGTTCATCTCTCACCTCCATACATGACTTCTGGATAAACAAAGGCTTTGACTAAATGTATATTTCATGTAAAATTGCTTCATTCAAATTTTCATATCTGAAATATGTACAGTTCATATCTTATAAGACAAATTGTGGCCTGGTTTCCACATGTGAAAGGAACAAAAATCCGACTTTGCCATGTCCAAGATTCCTCAGCAGTTTTTCTTACGTTAAATATAGAGAATTCACTACCGCATATTGGAGACCCTGCTTGCAGATTTACATACATGAGATATAGAGAATTTCCTATTTCAGTTAGAAACATCTACATCTAGATGGTGAAATAAAAAATATAAGGAATACTATGTTTTAAGCAACTTTGTTAGTATATATTTTTAACTGATGGACAATTATTTTACAGAATTTTGTTTGGTATTAAACTTTAACATTCAGTTGAGAATACCATATTTCATGCAAGAAAGTATGTGCCTTGATTTTTATACATGAAATAACGTGCATTCCATAATTCATGTTAAATTATCAAGGACCCACCTTTTAGTGCATGAATTCCACAGATTTCATCTATCATACTGCCAAGTTCAAAGCTATATTTTCAAAAGGGAAATAGAAACAATTGCATATTTCATGTAACAAAAACTGTGCTCAGTTTTTGGTCCTGGAAATACGGAGAATTTCATCTTTAATATAGGAAAATGGACACCCAGATTTTCTAATGGCATGTCCCATAAGGACGTGTATACCCTCATTTTCACATTTGAAATGTACAATACTCTGTATTACATGTAAACATCGTTGTATTAAAATTTGCTTCCTGAATAATTGAATCTCTCATAGATTAAGAAGTGAAATATCCACCCAGACTTTCATAAATGAAATGGAGAGATATTCATAATTCATAAAGAAGCATTTAATTTTTCTAAGGGGATATAGAAAATTCCATATTTCAGGTACAAAAATCTCCTCCTGATTGACATATATGAGACAGAGTTTTTGCTGGTTTTCAGTTGACTGGCCAGTTCCAACACTGTAACACCATGGACAGCATCACTGCAGCCTTCCCAACCCTTCCCTGTTTCCAACACTTTGCTCAGATTCACCTTTGTTGAGTCAAGAGATTCCAGGATGGACGTCCAAGCAACTCAACTTCTGTTGCCTTCTTCTCCTTCACTCAGTCTTTCCCACATTAGAGCCAATAATGTTTCATGACAAGTTAGAGTGGCAGTCTTTTCTCATGAGTCCTTTAGCCAAAATATTGGAGCTTGAGCTTCAGCATCAGACCTTCCAATGAACATTTACAGTTAGTTTCTTTTAGGATTGACTGGGTTGAACTCCTGCTGTTCAAGGGACTCTCAGTAGTTGCCTCCAGGACAGGGTTCAAACCTCAGTTTTGATACTCAGGCTTCTTTATAGTCGAACTCTCACATCCATACATCGGCTCAGATCAGTTCAGTTCATTCTCGCAATCATATCCAACTCTTTGTGACCACATGGACCACAGGAGTCCAGGTCTCCCTGTCCATCACCAACTCCCAGAGTCTACACAAACTCATGCCCATTGAGTCTGCTATGCCATCCAACCATTTCACCCTCTGTCATCCCCTTGTCCTCCTTCCCTCAATCTTTCCCAGCATCAGGGTCTTTTCCCATGAGTCAGCTCTTCTTATCAGTTGGGCAAAGTATTGGAATTTCAGCTTCAACAGCAGTTTTTCAAAGGAACATCCAGGGACTGAACTCCTTAAGATGGAATGATTGGATCTCCTGCAGTCCAAGGGTTTCTCAAGAGTCTTCTCCAAAATCACAGTTCAAAAGCATCATTTATTCTTCTCAGCTTTCTATATAGTCCAACTGTCACATTCATATATGACTACTGGAGAAACAGTAGCCTTGACTAGACAGACATTTGTTGGCAAAGTAATGTCTCTGCTTTTTAATAGACAGTGTAGGTTGCTCATAAATTTTCTTTCAAAGAGGAAGCATCTTTTAATTTCATGGATACAGTCACCATCTGCAGGGATTTGGACCCACCATCCACCAATAAAATAAATAAGGTCTAACATTGTTTCCCTATCTATTTGGCATGAAGTGATGGGACCAGATACCATGATCTTAGTTTTCTGAATGTTGAATTTTAAGTCATTTTTTCTCTCTTTTTCACTTTCATCAAGAGACTTTTAGATCTTCCGTTTTTTCTATCATAAGGGTGGTGTCATCTGCATGTTTATATTTATTGATATTTCTTGGCACAAGCTTGATTCCAGCTTGTACTTCATACAACCCAGTGTTTCTCATGATGTATTATGCATATAAATTAAATAAGCAGGGTGACAATACAGCCTTGACCTACTCCATTTCCTATTTGAACCAGCCTGCTCTTCTATGCCTTGTTCTAACTGTTTCTTACTGACCTGCATCCAGATTTATCAAGAGACAGCCCAGGTGGTCTGATACTCCCATTTCTTGTAGAATTTTTCAGTTTGTTGTGATCCATAGAGTCAAAGTCTTTGGCATAGTCAATAAAGCAGAAATTGATGTTTTTCTGAAACTCTCTTGCTTTTTCAGAGATCCAGCAGATGTTTGCAATTTAATCTCTAGTTCCTCTGTCTTTTCCAAAACCAGCTTGAACATCTGGAAGTTCACAGTTCACATATTGTTGAAGCCTACCTTGGAGAATTTTGAGTATTACTTTACTAGTGCATGAGATGAAGGCAATTGTGTTGTAGTTTGAGTATTCTTTGGCATTACCTCTCTTTGGGATTGGAATGCAAACTGACATTCCATTCCTGTGGCCATTACTGAGTTTTCCTAATTCACTAGAGCAGCGAGCTGTGGCTCTGTGGCACTGGAACCGCCAGCAGTCAGGAGGAGATATCCCACGTCCAAGGTAAGGAGCAGCGGCTGTACTTTGCAGTAGCAGGAGTGAAGAGATACTGCACATCCAAGGTAAGAGAAATCCCAGTAAGATGGTAGGTGCTGAGAGAGGGCATTAGGGGGCAGAAACACTGAAACCACCATCGCAGAAACTTAACCAATCTATCACATGACCCCGGCTTGTCTAACTCAGTGGAACTAAGCCATGCTTTGTAGGCTCACACAAGGTGGACATCCATACATATCCCCTGAGGGGGCGGGGGGAGGAAAAACTAGCTTTGCCTGGGGGTGGGGGGAAGGAAAAACCAGCTTTGCCTAAACGGACCTTTGTCAACAAAATGATGTCTCTGCTTCTCAGCACATTGTATCTAGGTTTATCATAGGTTTTCTTCCGTGGAGCTAGAGTGTCCTATTTTCGTGGCTGTAATCACTGTCCCCAATGATTTTGGAGACCAGGAACACTGTCGTCTTTCTATGTTTAACCTTTGTATTTGAAAAACTGCATTTAGCCTTTGTTCTGCATCATTTTATACCCAAGTCCAAACTTGCCTGTTACCCATGTATCTCCTGACTTCCTGTTTTACATCACAGTCAGCTATCATGAAAAGGGCATCTCTTTTGGGTGGTAATTTTAGAAAATCTTGGATGGTTTCCTAAACTATTAAAGTTCCGTGATAGCTTCAGTGGTAAGAATTTGAAATGCAGAAATTTGCATTGTTTATCTATGAAAATCTACATTCAAATTTTCATACAAAATTAAGGAATTCCACATGTGCAGTAGGAAGCATAATCATCCTGAATTTCAAAAGTGAATTATAGAGAATAGCAACTTTCAAATAGAATTGACACCTATGTTTTCCTATGTGAAATTTAGAGACTCATATAGGAAAATCTACACCAAAATTCTTATATGTGAAATATAGAGAATTTATATTTCATTTAGGAATAGTACCCTTGATTTTAATATTTGAAAGATAGGAATTCCATATTTCAAGCAGTCAATCCAACATCTGGATATTCAATGAAATACAGGAAATTCATATTATATGAAAGAAATTTAAAAATCTAGAATTTATTTATATTTTTTAGAAATTATTTATTTATTTATGGCTGCACTTTCTTCATTGCTGTGCACAAAGTTTCTCAAGTTACAGTAGTTGGGGACTACTCTTCATTGCAGTTAGCTAGTGTCTCATGGTACTCCCTTCTATTGCAAACAGAAGCCCTAGGACGCCCAGATTAGGTAGTTGGGGCAAAAAGGGTTATCTACTTTGGTAGCATGTGCCATATCTTCAGACCAAGGATCGAACCCACGTCCCCTGCATTGGCAGGGAAATTCTAAACCCACAGGATCACTGGAGAAACCCAGCAGGCTTTTTTTAAAGTATATATATATATTTTTAAATTTCATTTATATTAATTGGGGCCTAATTACTTTAAAATATTGGAGACTAGTCTAAGATGATGGAGGAGTAGGACGGGGAGAACACTTTCTCCCCCACAAATTCATCAAAAGAGCATTTAAACGTCGAGTAAATTCCACAAAACAACTTCTGAATGCCGGCAGAGGACATCCGGCACCCAGAAAAGCAATCCAACTCTTCGAAAGGAGGTAGGAAAAAATATAAAAGACAAAAAAAGAGACAAAAGAGGGAGGGACGGAGTTCCGTCCCGGGAAGGGAGTCTTAAAAAGAGAGAAGTTTCCAAACACCAGGAAACCTTCTCACTGCCGAATCTGTGCCGAGCTTTGGAAGCACAGAGAGCAACATAACGGGGAGAAAAAATAAATAAACAATTTAAACTCGAAGATTGCGAGTCCTACAGTAACTCCCCCAGCAGAGAAGCAGCGCAGATGCCTGCACACACCATTCGCAAGCGGGGGCTGGGCAGGGAGGCGCAGCGCGGGCTGCATCGCTTAGAGTAAGAATCTGGCCTGAATACCCTGAGCACTATCTGAGCGAAATAATCTGGGCTAGCAAACCAGACTGTGGGATATCTACCACGCGAAAAGCCAGCCCCAACCTAAGACACCGCCAGGCCCGCGCAGGGAACAAAGAACTGAACAGAGATAGCTGGCTGCAGACCTTCCCCCTCCAGTGACAGGCAGCCAGAGCCGGAAGGGGGCAATCGCAGCCCCAGAGAGACATTATCTATAAAACTGTAAGCCGGCTTCTTTGCTAACTAAAACTTCTTGGGGGTCTGGACGGTTAACATCTGCCTGAGAAGGTGCGCCGGTTTTATACCCAGATAACCGAGTGGCTGGGAGGCGGTAAGTCGCAGCATTGGCGCTCGCCAAACACCTCATCACTTGAGCTGCTCGGACCTGGGAAGAGCACAAAACTCAGGCCCAACTGAGTCTGCGCCTCTGAGGACTGCCCGAGCGCCTGAACCTGAGCGGCTTGGACGTGGGAGGTACATGCAGCCCAGGGCCAGCCTCGGATTGTTCCCAGCGGAACAACCTAGAGCCCGAGCAGTGTGGGCAGGGAGGCTACACGCGCCATGAGCGGGGGCAGACCCAGTGTGGCTGAGGCACTGCGAGCGCACGCCAGTGTTATTTGTTTGCAGCATCCCTCCCTCCCTCCCCAAAGCGCGACTGAACAAAGAGAAGAAATACAGCTCCACCCATCAGAACACCGACACAAGCTTCCCTAACCAGGAAACCTTGACAAGCCACCTGTACAAACACACACACAGTGAGGAAAAGCCACAATAAAGGGAACTCCACAAACTGCCAGAATACAGAAAGGACACCCCAAACTCAGCAATTTAAACAAGATGAAGAGACAGAGGAATAGCCAGCAGATAAAGGAACAGGATAAATGCCCACCAAACCAAACAAAAGAGGAAGAGATAGGGAATCTACCTGATAAAGAATTCCGAATAATGATAGTGAAATTGATCCAAAATCTTGAAATTAAAGTGGAATCACAGATAAATAGCGTGGAGACAAGGATTGAGAAGATGCAAGAAAGGTTTAACAAGGACCTAGAAGAAATAAAAAAGAGTCAATATATAATGAATAATGCAATAATTGAAATTAAAAACACTCTGGAGGCAACAAATAGTAGAATAACAGAGGCAGAAGATAGGATTAGTGAAGTAGAAGATAGAATGGTAGAAATAAATGAATCAGAGAGAATAAAAGAAAAACGAATTAAAAGAAATGAGGACAATCTCAGAGACCTCCAGGACAATATTAAACACTACAACATTCAAATCATAGGGGTTCCAGAAGAAGAAGACAAAAAGAAAGACCATGAGAAAATACTTGAGGAGATAATAGTTGAAAACTTCCCTAAACTGGGGAAGGAAATAATCACCCAAGTCCAAGAAACCCAGAGAATCCCAAACAGGATAAACCCAAGGCGAAACACCCCAAGACACATATTAATCAAATTAACAAAGATCAAACACAAAGAACAAATATTAAAAGCAGCAAGGGAAAAACAACAAATAACACACAAGGGAATTCCCATAAGGATAACAGCTGATCATTCAATAGAAACTCTTCAAGCCAGAAGGGAATGGCAAGACATACTTAAAATGATGAAAGAAAATAACCTACAGCCCAAATTATTGTACCCAGCAAGGATTTCATTCAAGTATGAAGGAGAAATCAAAAGCTTCTCAGACAAGCAAAAGCTGAGAGAATTCTGCACCACCAAACCATCTCTACAACAAATACTAAAGGATATTCTCTAGACAGGAAACACAAAAATGGTGTATAAATTCAAACCCCAAACAATAAAGTAAATGGCAACGGGACCATACTTATCAGTAATTACCTTAAACGTAAATGGGTTGAATGCCCCAACCAAAAGACAAAGACTGGCTGAATGGATACAAAAACAAGACCCCTACATATGTTGTCTACAGGAGACCCACCTCAAAATAGGGGACACATACAGACTGAAAGTGAAGGGCTGGAAAAAGTTTTTCCATGCAAATAGGGACCAAAAGAAAGCAGGAGTAGCAATACTCATATCAGATAAAATAGACTTTAAAACAAAGGTTGTGAAAAGAGACAAAGAAGGCCACTACATAATGATCAAAGGATCAATCCAAGAAGAAGATATAACAATTATAAATATATATGCACCCAACACAGGAGCACCGCAGTATGTAAGACAAATGCTAACAAGTATGAAAGGAGAAATTAACAATAACACAATAATAGTGGGAGACTTTAATACCCCACTCACACCTATGGATAGATCAACTAAACAGAAAATTAACAAGGAAACACAAACTTTAAATGACACAATAGACCAGTTAGACCTAATTGATACCTATAGGACATTTTATCCCAAAACAATGAATTTCACCTTTTTCTCAAGCGCACATGGAACCTTCTCCAGGATAGATCACATCCTGGGCCATAAAGCTAGCCTTGGTAAATTCAAAAAAATAGAAATCATTCCAAGCATCTTTTCTGACCACAATGCAGTAGGATTAGATCTCAATTACAGGAGAAAAACTATTAAAAATTCCAACATATGGAGGCTGAACAACACGCTGCTGAATAACCAACAAATCACAGAAGAAATCAAAAAAGAAATCAAAATTTGCATAGAAACGATTGAAAATGAAAACACAACAACCCAAAACCTGTGGGACACAGTAAAAGCAGTCCTAAGGGGAAAGTTCATAGCAATACAGGCACACCTCAAGAAACAAGAAAAAAGTCAAATAAATAACCTAACTCTACACCTAAAGCAACTAGAAAAGGAAGAAATGAAGAACCCCAGGGTTAGTAGAAGGAAAGAAATCTTAAAAATTAGAGCAGAAATAAATGCAAAAGAAACAAAAGAGACCATAGCAAAAATCAACAAATCCAAAAGCTGGTTCTTTGAAAGGATAAATAAAATTGACAAACCATTATCCAGACTCATCAAGAAACAAGGGGAGAAAAATCAAATCAATAAAATTAGAAACGAAAATGGAGAGATCACAACAGACAACACAGAAATACAAAGGATCATAAGAGACTATTATCAACAATTATATGCCAATAAAATGGACAACGAGGAAGAAATGGACAAATTCTTAGAAAAGTACAACTTTCCAAAACTCGACCAGGAAAAAATAGAAAACCTTAACAGACCCATCACAAGCACGGAAATTGAAACTGTAATCAAAAATCTTCCAGCAAACAAAAGCCCAGGTCCAGACGGCTTCACAGCTGAATTCTACCAAAAATTTAGAGAAGAGCTAACACCTATCCTGCTCAAACACTTCCAGAAAATTGCAGAGGAAGGTAAACTTCCAAACTCATTCTATGAGGCCACCATCACCCTAATACCAAAACCTGACAAAGATGCCACAAAAAAAGAAAACTACAGGCCAATATCACTGATGAACATAGATGCAAAAATCCTTAACAAAATTCTAGCAATCAGAATCCAACAACACATTAAAAAGATCATACACCATGACTAAGTGGGCTTTATCCCAGGGATGCAAGGATTCTTCAATATCCGCAAATCAATCAATGTAATACACCACATTAACAAATTGAAAAATAAAAACCATATGATTATCTCAAAAGATGCAGAGAAAGCCTTTGACAAAATTCAACACCCATTTATGATAAAAACTCTCCAGAAAGCAGGAATAGAAGGAACATACCTCAACATAATAAAAGCTATATATGACAAACCCACAGCGAACATTATCCTGAATGGTGAAAAATTGAAAGCATTTCCTCTAAAGTCAGGAACAAGACAAGGGTGCCCACTTTCACCATTACTATTCAACATAGTTTTGGAAGTTTTGGCCACAGCAATCAGAGCAGAAAAAGAAATAAAAGGAATCCACATTGGAAAAGAAAAAGTAAAACTCTCACTATTTTCAGATGACATGATCCTCTACATAGAAAACCCTAAAGACTCCACCAGAAAATTACTAGAACTAATCAATGATTATAGTAAAGTTGCAGGATATAAAATCAACACACAGAAATCCCTTGCATTCCTATACACTAATAATGAGAAAACAGAAAGAGAAATTAAGGAAACAATTCCATTCACCATTGCAATGGAAATAATAAAATACTTAGGAATATATCTACCTAAAGAAACTAAAGACCTATATATAGAAAACTATAAAACTCTGGTGAAAGAAATCAAAGAGGACACTAATAGATGGAGAAATATACCATGTTCATGGATTGGAAGAATCAATATAGTGAAAATGAGTATACTACCCAAAGCAATTTATAGATTCAATGCAATCCCTATCAAGCTACCAACATTATTCTTCACAGAGCTAGAACAAATAATTTCACAATTTGTATGGAAATACAAAAAACCTCGAATAGCCAAAGCGATCTTGAGAAAGAAAAATGGAACTGGAGGAATCAACCTACCTGACTTCAGGCTCTACTACAAAGCCACAGTTATCAAAACAGTATGGTACTGGCACAAGGACAGAAATATAGATCAATGGAACAAAATAGAAAGCCCAGAGATAAATCCACACACATATGGACACCTTATCTTTGACAAAGGAGGCAATAATATACAATGGATTAAAGACAATCTCTTTAACAAGTGGTGCTGGGAAATCTGGTCAACCACTTGTAAAAGAATGAAACTAGAACACTTTCTAACACCATATACAAAAATAAACTCAAAATGGATTAAAGATCTCAACGTAAGACCAGAAACTATAAAACTCCTAGAGGAGAACATAGGCAAAACATTCTCTGACATACATCACAGCAGGATCCTCTATGACCCACCTCCCAGAATATTGGAAAGCAAAGCAAAAATAAACAAATGGGACCTAATTAAACTTAAAAGCTTCTGCACATCAAAGGAAACTATTAGCAAGGTGAAAAGACAGCCTTCAGAATGGGAGAAAATAATAGCAAATGAAGCAACTGACAAACAACTAATCTCAAAAATATACAAGCAACTCCTACAGCTCAACTCCAGAAAAATAAACGACCCAATCAAAAAAATGGGCCAAAGATCTAAATAGACATTTCTCCAAGGAAGACATACAGATGGCTAACAAACACATGAAAAGATGCTCAACATCACTCATTATCAGAGAAATGCAAATCAAAACCACTATGAGGTACCATTTCACACCAGTCAGAATGGCTGCAATCCAAAAGTCTACAAATAATAAATGCTGGAGAGGGTGTGGAGAAAAGGGACCCTCTTACACTGTTGGTGGGAATGCAAACTAGTACAGCCACTATGGAGAACAGTGTGGAGATTCCTTAAAAAACTGGAAATAGAACTGCCTTATGATCCAGTAATCCCACTGCTGGGCATACACACTGAGGAACCAGAAGGGAAAGAGACACGTGTACCCCAATGTTCATCGCAGCACTGTTTATAATAGCCAGAACATGGAAGCAAAAATAAAATAAAATAAAATATTGTAGTTGTTTTTCCATACACTGACATGAATCAGCCATGTGTTTACACGTGTTCATGATATGAACATTCCTTCCACATCCCTCCCCATCCCATCCCTCAGGATCATCCCAGTGCACCAGCCCTGAGGACCTTCTCTCATGTATCAAATCCAAACTGGAGATCTGTTTCTCATATCATCATATACATTTTTCAATGCTAACCTCTAAAATCATCCCACCCTCGCCTTCTCTTCAGATCAGATCAGATCAAATCAGCTGCTCAGTCGTATCCGACTCTTTGTGACCCCATGAATTGCAGCACGCCAGGCCTCCCTGTCCATCACCAACTCCCGGAGTTCACCCAGACTCATGTCCATCTAGTCAGTGATGCCATCCAGTCATCACATCCTCTGTCGTCCCCTTCTCCTCTTGCCCCCAATCCCTGCCAGCATCAAAGCCTTTTCCAATGAGTCAATTCTTCACATGAGGTGGCCAAAGAACTGGAGTTTCAGCTTTAGCATCATTCCTTCCAAAGAAATCCCAGGGCTGATCTTCTTCAGAATGGACTAGTTGGATCTCCTTGCAGTCCAAGGCACTCTGAAGAGTCTTCCCCAACACCAGAGTTCAAAAGCATCAATTCTTTGGCGCTCAGCCTTCTTCACAGTCCAACTATCACATCCATACATGACCACAGGAAAAGCCATAGCCTTGACTAGACGAACCTTTGTTGGAAAAATAGTGTCTCTGCTTTTGAATATGCTATCTAGGTTACAGAGTGCAAAATACCGTTCTGTACATTTATGTCTATATTGCTGTCTCACATATAGGGTCATCGTTACCATCTTTCTAAATTCCATATACATGTGTTAGTATACTCCTGATCCTGGGCATTTTCTTTCCTTTGGCCTCTTCTCATCTTTTGATGTATTCCATAGATACAGGGTCTGTGTCATTAATCATGTATATTTAATTTGCAGCGTGCACAACTGGTTGGAAGGTTTCCAATCCTCTTGCTTAATGGCTCTATCCCTGGGTCTCTGGTGTAATTTTTGTCCTTCCTCACATGTGGTCACCAAAGGAGTCTGCCCTGAGAAACTCGTGGCACACCGGGGTCTGCCTGGGTGAGCACAGGTTGTGGTACAGCTGCTTGGAGTGCTGGAACCCTGGTGGTGCCAATTATGAATAGGAGCCAGCAGCCATGGGCAGAAGAGATTTGGCCTTAATGGGATCCTTATCTAGCGTGTTTTTGCAGAAGCATGAGTAGTACTTCTGACTGGTCTTTCTCTATTGCCTTGTAGTAGGTGTTAACAGGCAGGAAGAGGAGTGGCTACAAAGGTATCTCTACCTCCTGAGTGTGACACAGCAGTAAGGTCCTGCCTCTTTGGCAGTTTGTGATTTCTCAAAAGGCATTTTCTGCTACACAACTACTCATACGTGCTCCGTCAGGCCATCTCCACATAACCAACAACAGTCCTCTCCCAGGATGGCTCTCTAAATCCCGTGTCCAGCTTCCGGACCCCATGCACACTGGTTGAGCTGCATTGCAGTTTGGGCCATATAGAGCCACGACACACATTATCTGTGTAACTTTTGCTCTACATAAATAATATTTCATCAGCTGTTCTACCTTGCTTCCTTTTAGTCCAAAGCAATTTACCCTTTACTGAAGGGGCTTGCCTCATTCTGGAAATCTCTTCCCTGCTTCTCCATCTCCCACCACAAGGCTCAGGTTTTGTTTTGCTTCCTCTTATACTCCTTCTCCCATCCTAATTCCTTCCCACCCAGGTATGTCTGAAACCCACATGGGACACTCTGGGGACTAGGGTCTTCTGCTAGTATTTATCTGATGCTCTGGGAAAACTGTTGACCATGTAGAAGTATTATTTCTGATCTATACATTGAGAGAGGTGTATTTCATATCCTTCTACATTTCTGCCTTCTTTGAACTTCTCAGTGTTTCCTGGAAAGCTCTATTATTCTTTTTCCTTGACAGCAAAACATGAAACATTAGTGGACATGAATTACTCTGTTTGATGGGACGTTGCTTACGTACACATGTAACTGGCATTACTTTGACTTCCAACATGCAATCAAGCACATTTGTTGTTGTTGTTGTTTTCCCCCTAGAAAATTTCTCTTAATGATGAATTGTCATCAGCATGAAGAAATGCAGAACTTTCCACATAAAATATAATAGCATAACTGGGCTCAAAAAGTCAGCACTTGAATATATCTAGCTATATTTTGAATGTTCCTGACATTTTCCCAGAGTACCGATGTCTGATTTTGAATCTCAAAGCTTAATTCCATTCAGTGAGTCTCAAGGGTCAGAGTCTGCCATGGGCATAATTTAATTCCTGTAGAATAAGTTGGCAAGTTCATACTGACTTGACTACTTGGTACTTGACTACTTGATAAAGAGAGAAAATGACAATAGCAACAATGACCAAAAAATAAACAAACAAAAAAACACAGAAATGTGTAGTTAGGGATTCAGTCATAACAGGTACACATGAATTGATGTATGGACTATATAAACATCTATATCTGCTTAATTGTTTCTGCTAATGACTTGGACTCTGTGAATCGCACATAAACCATTAAAAAAGAAAAGTAATTTTGGAAAATTCTTAGAGAAAAGAATACTATAATCCCTTACCTGTCTCCTGGGAAATGTGTACGCTATTAAATTTACAACAGTTAGACCTGGACACGGGACAATGAAGTGATTCAAAATCGGGAAAGGAATAAGTCAAAGCTATCTAGTGTTGCCCTGGTTATTTGACTTCTGTGCAGAGGACATCATGAAAAAATAAAATCCCAGGTGAATCTCAAGCTAGACACAAAATTTATGTGGGCGATATGATAACTTAGTTATCCAGATGACAACACCCAAATGACAGAAGAATAATAGGAATTAAGGCACCTCTTGATGAAGGTATTACCTGTTTCAAGTACAGACATCTGAAATGACATAGTCCTTCATAAAATATGAAATTCTCAGTTTCACATATGAAAATCTAGATGCATATTTCAGAATGTGAAATATAAATTTCAGTCACATATACAAATCTGGGGACAATTTTTCCGACTAGAAATGTGGAATTCTCACATGAAAGTATAGATACAATATTTTCTGTGTAAAATGTGGAATTTTTCATGTTAGAGATATGAAAATCGGGATGCAGATTCTTTGACAGGAAATACAAAAATGGCTATTTCACATATCAAAATATAGTCACAGGTTTTTCTCACATGAAATATGGAATTTTTTCATATTTCTCATTTGAAAATCTTTGTGCTGTCTTTCCTTCATGAAATATTGAATACTGTCTATTTAACATTTGAAAAAAGTGCATTCATTCTCCTACAAGAAATGCAGAATTTTCCCACAGATTTTTATGCTTGAGCTGTGAAATTCTCTATATTTCCATCAAGAAAGCTTGAATGAAGGTCTTCTGATATGAGACTTGGAATTTTGTGTATTTCACATATAACAATTTGGGGAGAAATGTTCTCATATGAAATATGAAATCTTGATTATTCACTTACGAAATTTTTTCTAGATTTGTACACATGAAACTTATATGCAGGTCAGGAAGAAACAGTTAGAACTGAACATGGAACAACAGACTGGTTCCAATTAGGAAAAGGAGGACCGCAAGCCTATATATTGTCACCCTGCTTATTTAAATTATATGCAGGGTACATCACTAGAAACATTTGGCTGGAAGAAGTGCAAGCTGGAATCAAGATTGCTGGGAGAAATATCAGTAACCTCAGATATGCAGATGACACCACCCTTATGGCAGAAAGAGAAGACGAACAAAAAAGCCTCTAGAAGAAAGTGAAAGAGGAGGGTGAAAAAGTTGGCTTAAAGCTCAACATTAACAAAACAAAGATCATGGCATCTGGTCCCATCACTTCATGAGAAATAGATGGTGAAACAGTGGAAAGAATGTCAGTCTTTATTTTTGGGGGCTCCAAAATCACTGCAGATAATGAGCAGCCATGAAATTAAAAGATACTTACTCATTGGAAGAAAAGTTATGACCAAGCTAGATAGCATATGCAAAAGCAGAGATATTACTTTGTCAAGAAAGGTTCATCTAGTCAAGGCTATGGTTTTTCCAGTGGTCATATATGGATGTGACAGTTGGACTGTGAAGATTGTTGAGCGCTGAAGAACTGACGCTTTTGATCTGTGGTGTTGGAGAAGACTCCTGAGAGTCCCTTGGACTGCAAGGAGATCCAACCAGTGCATTTGGAAGGAGATCAGCCCTGGGATTTCTTTGGAAGGACTGATGCTAGAGCTGAAACTCCAGTACTTTGGCCACCTCATAGGAAGAGTTGACTCATTGGAAAAGACTCTGATGATGGGAGAGATTGGGGATAGAAGGGAAAGGGGATGACAGAGGATGAGATGGTTGGACAGCATCACTGACTCGATGGAAGTGAGTTAGAATAAACTCCGGGAGATGGTGATGGACAGGGAGGCCTGGCATACTGCAATTCATGGGGTTGCAAAGAGTCAGACACGACTGAGTGACTGAACTAAACTGAACTGAACTGTATACGTGAAATAGAGAATTTTCAATGAATCAGAAATTGATATTTGAGCTAAAACATCAAATAGGTACAGCTATATTTCATGTATTTCCTGAATAACAGAAAGGGTTCTCTGTATTTCTTTGAAAAAAGTCTGGGTGAAGATTTCTCTGCATGAAATAGGGGATTAGCATATTTTACACATGCAAAACCAAAACACTTATGATTATACAGTGGAAGTGATAAATAGATTCAGGGGATTCTATCTGATAGACAGAGTGCCTGAAGACCTATGGGTGGAGGCGTGACATTGTACAGTAATCAGGGATAAAGACCATTCCCATATAAAAGAAATGCAAAATGACAAAGTGATGAGGCCTTGCAAAGATCTGAAAAGACCAAAGACGCAAAACAAAAACGGGAAAATGAAAACAATACCCATTTGAGTGCAGAGTCCCAAAGAATAGCAAGGAGAGATAAAACCTTCCTCAGTTATCAAAACCAGTTAATAGAGGAAATAAATAGAATGGGAAAGCCTACAGATCTCTTCAAGAAAATCAGAGATACCAAGGGCACATTTCATGCAAAGAGGGGCACAATAAAGGACAGAAATGGTATGGAGATAACAGAAGCAGAAGCTCTTAAGAAGAGGAGGGAAGAATACACAGATGAACTATGCACAAAAGATCTTCATGACCCAGTTAAGCACATGGTGTGATCACTCACCTAGAGCCAGACGTCCTGGAATGCAAAGTCAAGTCAGACTTTAGAAGCATAACTATAAACAAAGCTCATGGAGGTGATGGAATTCAGTTGAGCTCTTTCACATTCTAAAAGATGATGTTGTGAGTGTGCTGCCCTCCATATGCCAGCAGATTTGGAAGACACAGCTGTGACCAGATGACTGGAAAAGTTCAGTTTTCATTCCAACCACAATAAAAGGCAATCCATCGAATGTGCAAACTACTGCTTAACTGCACTCATCTCACACATTCGCAAAGTATTGCTCAAAATTCCCAAAGCCAGGCTTCAATAGAATGTGAACCATGAGCTTCCAGATGTTCAAGCTCGATTTAGAAAGGTCAGAAGAACCTGAGATCAAATTACCAACACACGTTGGGTTATCAAAAAAGCAAGAGAGCACCAGAAAAACATCTACTCCTTTTTGGCTATGCCAAAGTCTTGTTTGTGTAGATCACAACAAAACATTTTAAATTCTTCTAAACATGGGACTACTAGAGTATGTTATATGCCTCCTGATAAATCTGTATGCAGTTCAAGAAGTAACAGTCAGAAAAGGAAATGGAACAACAGACAGGTTCTGAGTTGGGAAAGGAATATTTCAAGGCTGTACTGTCAATCTCTTTATTGAACTTACATGAAGAGTTCATCACACAAAATGCCAGACTGAATGAAACAGGGTTTGGGATCAAGTTTTCTGGGAGAAATATTAATAACATCAGATATGCAGATGGCATGATTCATGTAGCAGAACACGGAAAGAACTACAGAGTATCTTGAGGAAAGTAAAAGAGGAGAGTGATTCAGGTGACTTAAAACTCAACATTCAAAATGAGATTCATGGCATCTAGTCCCATCACTTCATGGCATAAAGATGGGGAACCAACAGAAACACTGAGAAACTTTATTTGGGGGGAGCAGGTTCCAAAATCACTGAAGATGGTGACTCTGTTCAGGAAATTAAAATATGCTTTCTGCTTAGAAGAAAAGTTACAACCAGGCTAGACGGTACATTATAAAGCAGACAAAGGTCAGTCTCATCAAAGCTATGTACAGAGATGAGAATTGGACCTAAAGAATCTTGACCTCCAAGGAATCGATGCTCTTGATATGTGGTGTTAGAGAAAACACTTGAGAGTCCCTTGGACTGCAAGGAAATGAAAGGAGTCAATTCTAAAGGAAATCAGTTCAGAATATTGATTGGAAGGGCTGATGCTGAAACTGGATCCTGGATATTTTAGCCACCTGAAATGAAAGGCTGACTCATTGGGAAAGAACCTGATGCTGAGAAACATTGAAGTCTGGAGGAGAGGGTGACAACAGAAGATGAAATGCATGGTGGCATCAGGGAATCAGTGGTTATGGGTTTGAGCAGGCTCTATGAGTTGGTGATTGACAGGGAAGCCTGGCATGCTGCAATCCATGGGGTCAGAAGTCGGACTGGACTAAGTACTTAATGATATCACCGTACTTACTTAGGTTCTCAGCAAAATGAAAATGGTAAAGAACTCTCTTACCCATCAATTGAATCCTGACGATGGGACCTCACCAATCCTGAGGAATGGTCATTGCAAATGGATGTTATCTAAAACAATTTCTGCCTATTACTTTAGTGATGACACAAAGCAAGCACATTATGGTAATCATGCCTTCGTTAACCTTCCCTAACCAAGACAATAGGCTGCACTAGCCATTGGGGAGCTTACAGGATCACAAGGTCTCCTGTAAATGGTTGGAGCCACCTGGGCCTTTCCCACAGAGGGTTTGCAGGTGTGATGAGGTCACCTTTTCCATGGCAAAAATTCTCATCTATGGCCACCAGTCTTACTGCCAGTCCTCTGAATTTGTGAGAACCCCACAAGACCAATTCTAGCTTGCAAAGTATACATCTGCTTAAAAAACAAACAAAAGGATAAAATCCAGTCCAAACTGAAGTGCCTAAGGATAATCAAATGGTCCTCAGTTCTATGAAGGGCCATTAGGGCCACAAAAGCACGGGTCCAGGCAAGTTCATTGTTAACACCTGCAGCCCTTCAAAGGACGTGTCCTGGTAATGGATAAAGATTGTAGATTGTAAGTCCTCTACCGATTTGAGAAATTGTGTCAACAAGACCTCTGAACCTCCCATCTTAGCCAAGCCTAAAAGACAGAATATGTGCATATCAGGCCCAAGACACATTCAACTGGGAATATTTGGAGGTAACAGTACCAGGTATAGGACACTATAGAGAAGGTGTACACAGAAATGAAATAATAAAAAAAAGCCTTTTGTGCCAGTTTCAGACTGAAAATGTGCATTTCCCAGATGCCCAAGTGAACAGGATTCAAGTCACTAATAACACTCAACGTAGCCACATGTCAATGCAGATTCCCACTAGGTAACTTCAGAAGCTTCTGTGCAGGCCTGTCTTCAGCCTCTGCTTTCCATTCATAAATTATGTTCATTCAATCAGCAGACAGTATGAAATATAGGCAATGGGTAGGCACTCAAGGAAGATGATGAAGACTGTAAGAACAAAGTATCTTTCCAGGGCAAGGGACAGACAACACCACAGGTTGGTGATAAGATGGAGGAAGTTGGAGAGGAGAATGAAGGGCAGATTTCAGATCTAGCTTCTGGACATTTAGGGTGATGGCAGCTGCTCCAGACCTGGCTGCAGGCCTTGAGGAGATATTTCCAAATGTAATAAATTAATGTGGTCTCTGTCCTTTATGAGCTTTTACAACCTTAAAGCCTCAGCCTATGATACTATACCAAGTAGAGAGTCATAGCTTAGAAATTCAAGAGATATTAATTTAGGGAGGGTGTGTGAGACTTGTCGGAGATGTGTTCTATCAGACATGTTCTAACATTTAGCATAATTAACGGGGCTCGAGCCAGGACTCACTTATATGCATGTAGACTGCTATCTTAGGAAAATTCCAATTATGAGATCATATAACCTGATATCTGGGATTTCACTTTCTTGGTGAGTACTTCTCCACTTAAGAAAAAGGAAGATAGCACTAGTTAGAAGGTACATCTTTGTATTAGGACTTTTCTATCAATTTCCCAACTCTACCAATTGTTCTAGGTAACTTCCTGACACTACTAAATATGGCCAACTATATAGTATCTCCTCCTGCCATACTAGAGGCACTACAGTAAGTGTAAAGGCAGATAACACACACAAGTACATTTATAGCTCATGATTCTTTGCTAATTTTCTTTTCAGTTGATGTATCCATAGGTGTGAGTGGGGTATTAAAGTCCCCCATTATAATTGTGGTACTGTTAATTCCCCCTTTCCTACTTCCTTGCATTTGCCTTGCATCTTGAGGTGCTCCTAAATGGCACAATGGACTAGTTACACCTAACTGTTATACATAGGCATTACACTCATTAGTAATGGAATCACCTTTTTCCAGTGCAGTCCTGAGCCCAAGTCTTGGTCCCTGCACAATAGCAGGCTGTATCCTTCCCATGTTCAAACCGTGAGAAACACTCCTGAGCCCACATCTCTGTCACTGCACTGAACTAGGCTGGGTCCAGCAGTTGCTCAAACCCCTGGAAAATACTCATGAGTCCACATCTCGGTCACTGCACTGAACCAGTCTAGGTTCTTCCTTAGTTAGTCCCCCGACACATACCTCTGAACCAACATCTCGGGCCCTGCCCTGAAGCAGGTTGGTCCTTCCCATGTTCAAGCCCCGACAAATGCTCCTGAGCCGACCTCTCGGTCACTGCACTGAACTAGGCTCGCTCCTACACTTGAATCTCATGCCCTGCACAAGATCCAGTCTATGTCTTGCCCTTGGTAGATCCCCCAACACATACACCTGAGCCCACATTTCAGTCCCCGCACTGAAGCAGGCTGAGTCCTGCCTATTGTTCAAGCCTCCGGCAAACAACCGTGAGCCCACAACTCGCTCCCTGCCCCTGAAATTAGGTCTGTCCTGCCCTTGTTCAATCCCCCAGAAAACACTCCTGATCCCTCATCTCACTCCCTGCTCTGAGACCCCGATAAATACTCCTGAACCTACGTCTTAGTTCGTGCACTGAACCAGTCTAGGTCATGCCCTTGTTAGATCCACCAACACATACTGCTGAGCGCACATCTCAGTCCCTGCACTAAACTAGGCTGGGTCCTGCCCTTGTTTAAGACCCCAACAAACACTCTTGTGTCCATATCACATCCCCAGCACTGAACCAGTCTAGATCATGCCCTTGTTAGATCCCCCAACACATACTCCTCAACCCACATCTCGGTCCCTGCACAAAAGCAGTCTGGGTCCTGCCCTTGTTGAAGACCCTGACAAACACTCCTGAGCCTGCATCTCAGTCCCTGCACTGAACTAGGCTGGGTCCTGCCCCTGTTCAAACTCCCGACAAACATT
This sequence comes from Bos taurus, assembly GCF_002263795.3. NCBI lineage: Eukaryota > Metazoa > Chordata > Mammalia > Artiodactyla > Bovidae > Bos > Bos taurus. The sequence continues at coordinate 45,890,134 of NC_082638.1, read as the reverse complement.
CCAGAGCCAACATCTCTGTCCATGCACTGTCCATGTTCAAGCCCCCTGGCAAACAATCCTGAGCCGACACCTAGCTCCCTGCCCCTGAACTAAGGTGTGTCCTCCCCTTGTTCAACTCTCTGCCCCCCAGGAAACACCCCTGATCCCACATATCACTCCCTGCACTGAAGCCGCCTGGGCCCTACCCTTGTTCAAGACCCTGACAAATACTCTGGAACCCACATGTCAGTCCCTGCACTGAAGCAGATGGGTTCTTGCCCATGTTCAAGCCACGACAAATACTCCTGAGCCCACATATCACTCACTACAATGAACTAGGCTGGGTCCTACACTTGTTCAAGACCCTGACAAACACTCCTGAGCCAACATCTCGGTCACTGCACTGAACGAGTCTGCTGCTACCACTGCTAAGTCTCTTCAGTTGTGTCCGACTCTGTACGACCCCATATATGGCAGCCCACCAGGCTCCCCCATCCCTGAGATTCTCAAGACAAGAACACTAGAGTGGGTTGACATTTCCTTTTCCAAGAATGAGAGTGAAAGTGAAGTCGGTCAGTCGTGTCCAACTCTTAGTGACCCTGTGGACTGTAGCCCACCAGGCTCCTCCATCTATGGGATTTTCCAGGAAAGAGTACTGAAGTGGGGTGCCATTGACTTTTCCGACTGAACGAGTCTAGGTCCTGCCATTGTTCGATCCCCCTACACATACTCCTGAGGCCACATCTCGGTCTCAGCACTGAACTAGGCTGGGTCCTGCCCTTGTTCAAACCCACGACAAACACTCCTGAGCCTGCATCTCGGTCTCAGCACTGAACTAGGCTGGGTCCTGCCCATGTTCAACTCCCTGACAAAAACTCCTGAGTCAACATCTCCATCCCTGCACTGAATCGGGATGGTTTCTGCCTCTGTTCAAGCCCTGACAAACAATCCTGAGCCGACGACTCACTCCTTGCCCCTGAACTAAGGTGAGTCCTTCCCTTGTTCAAACCCCCAGAAACACTACTAAGCCCTCATCTCACGAACTGCACTGAACCAGGCTGGGTCCAGACCTTGTCGAAATCCCTGACAAAAACTCCTAAGCCCACATCTCAGTACCTGCACTAAAATAGGCTGGGTCAAGCCCTTGTTCAACCCCCCCGACAAACACTCTTGAGCCTCCACCGCCATCCCTGCACTGAACTAGGCTGTGTCCTGCACTTGTTCAAGACCCTGACAAACTACTCCTGAGCCAACATCTTGGTTCCTGCACTGAACCAGGATAGTTCCTGCCTTTGTTCAAGCCCCGGCAAACAATCCTGAGCCGAAAACTCTCTCCCTGCCACTGAAGTAAGGTGTGTCCTCCCCTTGACCAATACCCCAGGAAACACTACGAGCCCATATCTCATTCACTGCACTGAAGTACGCTGGTCCCTGCCCTCATTCAAATCCCTGACAAACACTCCTGAGCCAACATCTCCATCCCTGCACTGAACTAGAATGGTTTCTACTTTGTTCAAGCCCCCACAAAACCATCCTGAGCTGACAACTCGCTGCCTGCCCCTGAACTAAGGTGTGTCCTCCCCTTTTTCAATCCCCCTGGAAACACTCCTGTACCCACATCTCACGCCCTGCCTTGAAGCCGCCTGGTTCCTGCCCTTGTTCAAGACTTTGATAAATGCTCTTGAAGCCACATTTCGGTCCCTGCACTGAAGCAGGTGGGTCCTGCCCACGTTGAAGCCCTGACAAACACTTCTGAGCCCACATCTCGCTCCCTACACTGAACTGGGCTGAGTCCTACACTTGTTAAGATTAGATCAGTCGCTCAGTCATGTCTGGCTCTTTGCGACCCCATGAATCTCAGCACGCCAGGCCTCCCTGTCGAACACCAACTCCAGGAGTTCACTGAGATTCACGTCCATCGAGTCAATGATGCCATCCAGCCATCTCATCCTCTGTGGTCCCCTTCTCCTCCTGCCCCCAATCCCTCCAAGCATCAGAGTCTTTTCCAATGAGTCAACTCTTCGCATGAGGTGGCCAAAGGACTGGAGTTTCAGCTTTAGCATCATTCTTCCAAAGAAATCCCAGGGCTGATTTCCTTCAGAATGGACTGGTTGGATCTCCTTGCAGTCCAAGGGACTCTCAAGAGTCTTCTCCAACACCACAGTTCAAAAGCATCAATCCTTAGGTGCTCAGCCTTCTTCACAGTCCAACTCTAACAACTATACATGACTACAGAAGAAACCATAGCCTTGACTAGACTGATTTTGAATATGCTATCTAGGTTGGTCATAACTTTACTTCCAAGGAGTAAGCATCTTTTAACTTCATGGCTGCAGTCACCATCTGCAGTGATTTGGAGCCCAGAAAAATAATGTTTGCCTCTTTTTCCACTATTTCTTCATCTATTTCCCATGAAGTGATGGGATTGGAGGCCATGATCTTTATTTTCTGAATGATGAACTTTAAGCCAATTTTTTCACTCTCCACTTTCACTTTCATCAAGAGGCTTTTCAGTTCCTCTTCACTTTCTGCCATAAGTGTGGTGTCATCTGCATATCTGCAGTTATTAATATTTCTCCCGGCAATCTTGATTCCAGCTTGTGTTTCTTCCAGTCCAGCATTTCTCATGATGTATTCTGCACGTAAGTTAAATAAACAGTGTGACAATATACAGCTTTGGGGTATTCCTTTTCCTATTTGAAATGAGTCTGTTGTCCCATGTCCAGTTCTAACTCTTGCTTCCTGACCTGCATACAAATTTCTCAAGAGGCAGATCAGGTGGTCTGGTATTCCCATCTCTTTCAGAATTTCCCACACTTTACTGTGATCCACACACTTGTTCAAGACCCTTACAAACACTCCTGTGCCAATATCTTGTTCCCTGCACTGAAATAGGCTGGGTTCAGCACTTGCAGAAGTCCCCTGCAAATGCTCCTGAACCCACATCCTGGTCCCTGCACTGAGGCAGGCTGGGTCCTGCCCTTGTTGAAACCCCTGACAAACACTCCTGAGCCCACACATCAGAAACTTCACTGAACCAGGCCAGGAACTGCACATATTCAAGTCCCTGACCAACTGTTCTGGGTCTGCATCTGACTCAAAGGCTGGTTTCTGGTCTTATTTAAGCCCCAGCAAGCAATCCTGAGCCCACAAATTGCTCCCTGACCCTGAATTAAGGTGTGTGCTCCCCTTGTTCAATCCCCCAGGAAACATTATTGAGCCTGCATCTCACTCGCTGCCCTGAACCAGGGTGGGTCCCTCTAAAGTTCAAGCCATGACAAATACTGCTGAGCCAACATCCCAGTTCCTGCACCAAACCAGGCTGGTTCCTGCCCATATTAACCACGACAAACACTCCTAAGACCACATCTTGGTTCCTGCACTGATAGCGGCTGGGTCCTGCCCATATTCAAGCCCAGACAAACACTTCTGACCCCAGTTTTTGCCCCTGAACTGGACTAGGCTGGGTCCTACATATGTTCAAGACCCTGACAAACACTGCTTGGCGTGCATTTGACTCTCAGGCTGATCTCGTTCCCTACACTGAACTAGGCTAGGTCCAACACTTGCTGAAATCCGTGGGAAATACTCCTGAGCCCATATCTGGGTCCCTTCTCTGAACCAGGCCGGGTCCTGCCCTTGTTCAAGCACCCGAAAAACACTCCTGAGCCCACATCTTGGTCCCTGCACTGATCGCGGCTGGATCCACCCCTTGTTCATCCAGACAGACACTCCTGAGGCCACATCTCAGTCGCTCCAATGAACCAGGCTGGGTCCTGCCTTTGTTCAAGCCCCCAACAAACACTCTTGAGCCCACATCTCAGTCCTTGCACTGAATCCGGTGGGTCCTGCCCATGTTCAAGCTCTTTGTAGAATGCATGTATCATATATCAGGACTATAGGATGGCTGGCTTAGCTTGGTCCTCTTGCTGCTCCAGGCCCCACAGGCTTGGGTGACAGGGCAGGCTGGGATGTGTTCTCACATGGAGAACAGTGCCACTTTGAAAGGGCCTCAATAGGGTAAATGGCAGACATGCATGTCTCCGACACCGGTGAGTCATGGAACTTAAGGGGAACTGTCTTTAGAGTCTCCCTGGCAGGCATTCGAACAAGGTTCAGGGAGTTCCCTCATGCCAGCAGAGCGGGCCCCATTTCTCCCTCTGTGCAAAGTGTGGCCAAGCCACCTCAGGCCTGTGCAGTGTTCACATCTGTCCAGCGAGGGAGGGAGGGTCGCACGTCCAATTCTGCAGTTCAGCAGTGACCGCCCACTGTTGGCTCTCAAGGTTGAGAAAGCTCTCTCCGAACGTGTGGACTAAAACCGTCTAATCTCCCATTGCTGCAACTCACTCAGGACGCGAAGGGCTTGCAAAGGATAAGCGTCTTTTCTGAGAGCTGCTGTCCAGAGAGTGGCAGACGGCAACAACACTACTTAGAGAGACAGAGACACACAGACATCAGCCCCTGGTACACATACAGAAGGATTGCCCCAAACAGTGCTATGCCGGAAGCAAAGATAGAGAGACAAAGAGTGAGCTCTGCACCCTAAGGCTCTGGTCTCCCTGAACAGTGAAGATCAACTGTAGCAAATTTGGGGTTTTTTCCCTACTCCCCTAGCATCAGGACAGCAACAGGCTCCCTGTCCCATGAAGAAAAGTATCCAGCCATTTGGCACCCCTGCATATCCTTGGGATAGTCGGGGAGAGCTCCCAGTTATTGCCGGTTCTAGGGGACACAGAAGTGTATTGTTTGGATTGCGGAGCAGGAACCCGGGGTTGGAATTTCCAGAGCCAGGTCAATGACAGCGCCTGGGGCTACCCCAGCCATATGCAAAACCCTCTACATTCCTGGGGCAGAATCTGGCCACGTCGGGGCACTGGAGCACAGGAACCGCGGAAGATGCCCTCCGGTCTAGGGGCATGTCCATAAGGGTGCCGCCCACTACCCTCTCCGCCTTTGGTCTAGATTTGGGCAAGGAGCCTGTGCGTGGCTCACAGCCTAGGCTCCTGCCTGTTTTCCGCTGATGTCCCAGGGCCCGTTCACCCTGGCCTGGGCTGTGCGGCACCCCTTTCCTTGGCCTCACGCCATCCCCAACACACCAATCCCCACCTCCCGACGATCCCCCTCACTCCCCACCCCCAAAGAGCTAGTGGGTCCCACAGGTTTACTGCAGCCTGGGCCGCCATTATGCACCATTGTCTGTGCTGTTATATCGTGTCCCTTCACATCTGCCCCAGCTTGGGCCAAGAGGAGCGTGAGAGGCAATCAAAGGAAGGCGGGAGTGTCCTGGAACCCCCGACCTTCTTAGCTGTGAGCCCCAGTACTCAGGAAGAAACCCCCACCCCTCATCCCTGGATCTGCCGTCCTGATGCTGTGTGCAGCTGGAACCTTGCAACCACCAGTTGTCACGCCAGGTGAAGAAGCCATCCTCTCTAGGGTGGAGGCAGTGCAAGACAGCGAGACCCTGGTGGACGGAGACGTGGCAGGTATCGGGTGGAAGTTCCAGCTGCTTGCAGAAGACATCATGGAAGAGGTGGAAGCTGTGGCAGATGAGCAGTGGGAACAGTGGTTCTCCCAAGAGCTGGAGGAGAAGACGGTGAAGGAGCAAGGCCAGGACAGGCCGGGAGGCCCGAGTGAGCACCAAGTGCTAGATGTCCTGAAGGCACTGGCCGCCCTGCAGGTGGAACTGAGCTCTGAGTGTGAGCAAAACCACAGGGCCTACCATCAGAGGAGGAAGCATCACTTGGCTTGGGGGAGTGCCATCATCCAGGGCATCCCTGGCTTCTGAGCCAAAACTGTATCCTTTCTGCTGCTCCTTTGGGTCCGCTGCTCATGAGAAGAAGGAGATGGGGCAGGAGCAGGAGGAGGGGGAGGGGTGAGGGCACAGGAAGGGCACTGGAGGCCCCTGAAAGAAATGTGGTCCTGGGCAATTGGCAAGCTCCAAAGGCCCAGCCGAGTAGGATCCGGGCAGGGCTACATATGTACACGTTGCAGCCATACCTTTGAGTGTCTCCTTCAGGCCTGCATCTGAGGAGGAGCAGCATCTGAGGCCTCCAAGTCAGGAATGACCAGAGATGGTACACCAGAGCAGCATCGGCACACAGTTATTGCTGTAAATGCGGGTGATCCTGGCATATAGCTGAGACATGTGAGTCATTCATATGCACACACACAACACACACACACATACATACACACGTACACACACACACACACACAACCCCTTTGCTTTCAAACACGGATTGTCACAGGACTGCAAATCTGACCATGTAAGCAGTGACATGCCACTACCCAGCATACACAGGTCTGGAGGAGAACAGTAGTGGTCAGAACTAGCCCCTGCTTGGAGAATGCAGACCACCTCAGATGCACACCACAACAAGGGGCCCAGAGCCATGAGCGTTTCTGATGGTATGGCAAAGCCTGATGACATCAGTGGTGGCCAGGTAACAGGCAGTACCCAGCTCCTTGCAGATGCCTTTTCCAGTATCCTTGTTCCACCCCAGACTAGGACTGATGCTCCTGGCTCTTTTTGGCCTGGCATGTAGCTCCCTGAATGGCTTCTTGACCTAAAGCAGAATATTAGCCACCCTCAAGTTTCCGTCATGATCAGCAACCAAGATCAAGACTTTCTCCGCTACATGATAGACTTGAACGTCAGTGAGGGAGACTGAGGAAGGGTGGGTATGGGACCTGGCGGGGAGTGGGAGGATCCTGTTAGCCATGTTGCTGCACTGTGAGACTTTAGAGAGGCATCTTGGAGGCTGTTAATGCCTGCCTGGGAGGCAAGCTGAGGCCCCTAGAAGTTTGCACTTTTCCCCTCCTCCCTATCCTGGCAGGTGCAGGTGCGGAACCATCTGCAGTCCCCCTGCAAGCTGGTCTTTTCCTTTCAGGACAACTCCTACTTCTTGAACACCATGATCATTAAGGAGTATTACCTTGACATCACTGGTAAAACGTGGCTCCCAGGATGATGAATGTGGGTGTGCAAGCATGTAGATGCTCCACCTGTGGAGTCCACCCCAGTCTCCCCTGTCTTTCTGCAGGGTACAGGGCATGTCATTCCACTCCAGTCCACTGGTTCTGGGACTTTGAATGGGGATCCCCCAGCCACAGTCTAGACACCAGGAGCCTTAATTTTCTCAACTGGCTTTCAGGCCACAATGGCCCAGAATCGAACAGGATTGCTGATGTGAGGTTGCTTTGGGCCTGCACAAAGTTGATGATTGATGGTGGAGTTCTTGGCTGCTCATGGGAAGGTTCGGGGCCTGGTCAGCCCTGGGTTGACCTTGCTCGGGTTGCCAGCAGCTCATCAGCAATGACGTGTGGGATCATCCCCTGAAGTACTACCTCAGGGAGGAAGGTTCTTCCATCAGAGATAACTGACAGAAACACATGTAGTGAGGGGGTCTGGAGGTAGGCCCTGAGGGACAGCCTTATCGTAGCCGGGACACTATCCTTTCCCAAATGGGATGCTCAGGCTCATGCAAGCTGGCTGCAGAGCCGGCATTTGGGTTATGCACGTAGCAGGTGACTTGCTGAGACTGGGGGCATGGGGGACTCGGTGTGTCTGTGAGTGAAGTAAGTCTCCCTCAAGTCAGCTATGGTTGCAGCTCGAGAGTCCTAGGTGATACCTAGGTGATACCCTATTCCTCTAGAGGCCTAGAGGTAGGGTGAATTAAGGGTCTGTGTCAGAATCATCCGTCCCTGGGTCCTGCCATCCTCCAGCCTCCTGCTGCTCACTGAGTTTGAGATTAACTGGGCCCTTCACTCCCGCCCCTTACCCTGCAATGGCCTATCATTGAAAGGGCATCCTCTCAGTGGTCCCAATGCACCTGTGTGCTGACTTTGGGATCTTGGGTGAATTTCCACATTCACCACTCGGATCTCACCACCACCACCACACATGCTGCGCTCGAAGTGGCTTCAGGCTGCCTTGGGAAAATCGGATGAATTTGGGAAGAGGTGGACAGGGAGACCCAAAGGCAGGACATGATGCCGACTGACACCATCTCTGACATTGCTGGACATGGGCGTCTTCAGCTCCTGAAACACCTGCATTCCCTGTTTGCATTTGTGTCCCCATGCCAAGCATGTGTGTATACACACATGTGCTTGTGTTGGCTGTGTTTATGTGTGTGTTTTTGTGTATCCAGCCCAGGGCAGATGCAGAGATGAAGGCGACAGGAAAGGAGGTGCTGAGTAACCAGAAGAGGAGGCACGAGGTGTTCCCAGTCTGAAGGTGGTTTGTTCCGTATCTCTGCACTGACCCTGTCCAGGATGGGAATGAAGAAAGGATGACCAGTGGTAACTCCCGTCAATGGCTCCAGATATCTGCAATTAGACCAAACACAAAACACGCTCACCATTTCTACTGTGTTGTTGTGTGTGTTTGGACTGGGAAAAGGGATTCATGGTCTGAGGGTTCACTCAGGGCATATCAGGTGGGGTGGGACTTTGAAACCACTGCCTATGGATCCCTGAGTCTGGGGGAACACTGCTGGCCTGTTGAAATGGTGGATGTGGCTATGGCAAGACCCAGGATGGTGAGGAGGCTAAGATTGCCTGATGCACTGGAGACTTGTTCCACACATGTGAGAAGGAGAACTGGAAAGGTCCTGGGCCAGTGCTGCCCAGGAGCAGCCCATCAGCCAGCACACTCCCTCCCTGAGGGTGGCACACACTGTGACACAAAACGGGAGACATGCTAAAGTAAGCTGTACCTGCAAACCCACAGGCATCCTAGGAGAGACAGGATGTGAGCGTGGCATGCCTCCAGGCACTTCCAGCCTGCCTCCCTGGCAGTGCAGAAAGGCGAGGAAAGCACAGGTGGTTGTACGTGTTTGACCCTCTGCCCGGATGAGCCTATGAGGGAGGGAACGGAGTGAGTAAGGAGTAATTGCATGTCCCAAAGGACCTCAGGAGAGTGGGAGACAGGGAAGCCCCTGGGGGCAGTTCGGGGCCTGCTGGTTTTCAGGGTCCAGGGTCTAGGCAATAGCCGTCCTGCCAAAGATACCCCATGGTGCATGCTGAAAGTCCTGACGAGAATTCCTTCTTTCCTCTGGGGTCTTGCCACTGGCTTTGGGGGCCTGAGGGGCAAAAGTGTGCATCTGCATTTGAGAGAATTTGAGCAGTCTCGATGAAGCAAAATCTCTGATTTAGTCATAGGGGATCTGAAACCAGGTGACACTCAGAGGGAAGCTGCATTCCAGGTGACCGTCTTGGACACTCCTGGGCCCAACTTGGGGCTGGCTTCCTTGGCATGTGGGCTGGGTAGGCAAGCAGAGATGCGTGTCTGTAGGGAGTCCTACCTGGGCCTAATGAGAGCAACTGAAAGACAGTCTTGACATTTAGCAAATCACTGTGGCCTGGGTGGTTCAAGCCCTCTTGGTGCCTTTGAGCTAGAAAAGCTGCTTTCTGCCCAAAGGAGGCATGAGCTGTGGGCCCAGAAAGGGAAAGTTTTGCAGGGCATCATCTGTTCGGGGACTCCGTGTTCATGGGTACTGTTAAACAGAAGGGAGGACGTGTAGGGATGCCACCTTACCTTTATGGCCTCAGGTTCCAATCTTTGTATCTGAAGAGACCCTGTGTCCATGTGCACCTTTCTCACAACATTGGATAAGACCCAGGCCTATCACAGTCTCTTGGGGCTCTTGGAGGCTCTTTGGCCTTTTCCTGCTACATGGAGTTAGCACTTGGGGGCACATGTAGACAGGAGCACACAGAAAGCTACACGGAGAGAAAGAACAGAAGGCCTCACTCAGAATGTTGTTGGCCATAAAGGGTTGTAGGCTAGCAAGAGGGACACAACATTGACAAGGAATGACCTAGATAGGTGCACACCGAGAGAGAGCTTCTCCGAGTCACCTGAGCCCAAAGGTCCTTGTTTTCTGTCCCCACATGGATCAGACCAATGTGACTGGTACTGTGAAGCTGTCCAAGGTGATGGGAGAATGCAGAACGCAAGCGCATGTCATACAGCTGTTCATGGCGAGTGCTTCCAACCCGCTCGCTGCTCTGCAGGTCAGTCCGTGTCACTAGCAAATGCCAAGATTTTGTAACCTTTGAGGATAAGTCACAGAGTTAGATGGAGAAGGCAATGGTACCCCACTCCAGTACTCTTGCCTGGCAATTCCCATAGACAGAGGAGCCTGAGAGGCTGCAGTCCTATGCAGGGGTCGCGAAGAGTCGGACATGATTAAGCGACTTCCCTCTCACTTTTCACTTTCATGCATTGGAGAAGGAAATGGCAACCCACTCCAGTGTTCTTGCCTGGAGAATCCCCCGGACGGGGGAGCCTGGTGGGCTGCCATCTATGGGGTCACATAGACTCAGACTTGACTGAAGTGACTTAGCAGCCGTAGCAGCACAGAGTTAGAAGTGCAAGGTGACATGATTAATTAACAAGTGAAAGGAAACAACCAGGACAAAGAAAGTTACTTTTTCGTTGTGAGTACAAAGGTGCTTACCAAAATTCATATTCCTAGAGAAGAAAGCTTGTAATTCTGCACGTGTGCAAGTTTCCTCTCAGGGATGTTACTGTGTACACGTACATGTGTGTGCTCACATGCGCATAGAAGTCCCTGCCAGTGTGCTTGTGAGTATGAGCTTCCAGAATTGACCTAGCCAGGTGATGGAAGTTGGATAGCAAAAACATGAAGATCTTAGAGAAAGGTACATAAACTCTGGCCAGCAGAAGCACTGAAGCCAGGGATTCGATCCCCTTTATCTCACTGAGCAAACACGTTCTAAGTGGGATCACAGGGGTGCACCCAGGATGTGTGGCAGAAAGTAGTGGCAGGAAAAAAGAGCCCGGGGAGTGTGCAGAGAAAAGTCCACTACATCTGCAGTTTGTGAAAAGCAGAAAATGTACCAGGAAGGAGAAACTGTACTTAATTAATTGAGATATCTAGCTAAGGAGATTTCCAGCCAAACAGCCAAAAGTGCTTCCTGATTTCTTCTTGCTGCCTATAGTAAAATATAAAGGGAAATTAAAAAAAAAATATTTAAGAGAAAGACTATTAAAAAATAAGACAAAACTTCCTGAATTGGAAATTTTCTAGTCTTTTAACATGACAGAGGATGCTAAAATTAATGGCTCTCAAGCAAGGTTCTATCCAGGTCATTGAGATAAGGTGGTCTAAATATAACATTTTATAGCACCTATACATCAATTCTTATTCCTTTATTTATTTTTAATAAAGGTGGTCTAAAGATGAGTGTGACTGTAAAATTCTTTGTTAAGCCTCAGAAAGCTGGAAGGGGATGCTTCATGGCATTATTTAGGCAGGCCAATGCCCTCCAAAGAGTTTAGGGGTGTCACTCAGAGATCATTTCAGTCACACAATAAGACTTCTACCAGGTTTCAGGGTGTTATCCCTCAGCTATCTCAGCAGAAAACCAAGACAGACTAGGCCTTATTATGAAGACATGTGTGATGGTGGCTTTGGAGTGGGGTGCTTTGCCATGAAAACCAGTAAGACTATCAGGAGACACACCAAGTTTTTAAAATAACATATTTAAGTTCAGATTGGACTGAAAGGACCAGCAATAGTACAAAATAAGAGACCTCTGGATTTCTACCTTCAACAAGCAGAAAGTAGGCTAGGGAGACTGTTTCACTGTAACCATATACTATCCACCTTTCATGCAATGGAATCATGTCAGAGGGCAGAATTAAAAATTCAGAGACTGAAGCCTAGGAAGTTTCCAGGCCTTAAATCCTAATCAAAGGACTGCCAACAAGAACCTGTGGGATTTCAGAACTGCTACTGTTGACTCCTATCTCCCCTCCCCTTTCTGGAACAGGAGTGTCTATGAAGGTTATCTATGCCTGACCCAGCACTGTATGTTGGCTGTGAAATGAGCAGATCAACTCATCTCTTTTGCTCACAGATCATCAGGTCTACAGGAACTACACTTTTATAATTTGAACTGATGTGTTAGAGATGACTTGAGAGTCTCATGGACTGCAAGGAGATCAGACCAGTCAATCCTAAAGTAAAGCATTCCTGCATATTCATTGGAAGGACTGATGCTGAAGCTGCAGCTCCAATACTTTAGCTACCTGATGCGAAGAAGTGACGCATTGGAAAAGTCCCTGACGTGGGAAAGATTGAAGGCCGGAGAAGGGGACGGCAGAGGATGAGATGGTTGGATGGCATCACCAACTCAATGGACCTGAGTTGGAGCACGCCTCTGGAGTTGATGGTGGACAGGAAACCCTGGCGTGCGGCAGTCCATCGGGTCGCAAAGAGTAGCACACAACTGAGTGACTGAACACTTGAGATAGTGCCCAAGTGCACCCTGGTCCATATCTGGACCTGACTTAGATGACAAGGTCCTGAACTTCAAGTTAATGCTATAATGGATAAATTATTTGAAAGCATTTGCAGGAAAATGCATTTTGGACATACAAGTATGTAAACAATTTGTGGCCATGGGTTTTAAAGTATGTCCACAAGTCCTTTCCTTCAAGGGTGGACCTTATACTCCCCTTTACATGTTGGCTGGACTTAGTGGCTCATTTCTAATGTTAGAATATTGTAGAAATGAAAATGAAGTGTCTGACTATGCCTTTGTAGGTCATAAAAGGCACTGCAGCCTCCTTGCTCATCCTCTTGGATTACTCACTCTAGAAGCCAGCTTAGTCATATCTTGAGAACACTCAGGTAGCCCAGGGGCCCATGTGAAAGAACTGAGGCTTTCCCCCAATAGCCAGCAAGGAAACTGGTTTCAACAGCTATGTGAGTAAGCCATCTTGGAAGGAAATCCACCAGCCCATGTCAAGGCTTCAGATGACAAAAATCTCATGAAAACCTGAGCCAGAACACTCAACTGAATTACTCCTGGATTCCCAACTTTCAGCAGCAGTATGAGATAATATTGTTTTAAGCTGTTGCTTTGGGATAATTTGTTATGCAGCAGTAGTTCATTAACGCACTGCCAACTTTGGTTCATGTCTTTATACCGGGGTGCCTGTCCATTTAGTCTAATCTAAGCTAGATTCTGCTACTTCAGTTTAGAAAACATACTTCACCCTTGATCTGACCACCCTCAGATCAGATCAAATTCTTTATCACTCACTTCAATATCTTATCAGTCTTGCCTAGCCTCAGCAATGATCCTCTCAGTTGAGCCAGAATCCACCGGCACACTTATGGTCGTCTTAATAAGCTTCCATCCACTGACACCCACTCTGTTGTTGTTCATTGCTTTTCAGTCTCCCAGTCTCTCTTTGCTATCACATGGACCCACCCTGTTCCTTAGCTATAAATCCCAGCTGTGTCCCTGCTGGAGTCAGACTTAAAATCAATCTCTCTCCCGTATTATAAGACCTCAGCTGTAGTACTCTTACCTTGAATAACGTTTTTCTTACCACCTTTAGGAAGCGTTATGCATCATTTGTTTAACTTTTCCAGGTTCTGTTAGTAGGGATTATTCTCAAAGGAATAGTTTTATACTTTTACTTTTTATACTATATTCCTTTGGGGAGCAAATTTCTAGAATGAAAACATTTCGTGTTTTTACCGTACAAACAGAAAATATCTTTTAAAATACATTTATATATCTTTAAAAAATGTAGTAATCTGAAAAGGATGTGTATATAGACATGCCAGTGTATATACACACATACCCTCAGACCTCCAAGGAAAACTTAATTCTCAGTAAACTATAAATTAAAACATTCAGCCTGCAGGTAGTGAAATTTTTGTAATTAATGTGCCAAAAATCATAGAGAATGAAATTTTAATTTTAAAAATGTATACATAAAACCATCTGGGATTCAGACAAAATAGGTTATTTAAATAAAGTTAGGTCAAGCCCTAAACCATCTAGTTAAAGAAATAAAAAAGAGAGAAAGAAAAGAAATAGCCTCATGTAATAACCTATAATGAAAAATAACCTAAAAAATAGATATATTTATGCATAATTAAATCACTCTGATATACATCTGAAACACAACATTGTAAATCAAATATATTTCCATAAAATTTGTAAAGAAAGCTTTTAAAGTATATGATTATAAAGAAAAAATCCTAAACAAAGTAGAAGGTATATATGAATGGAAACAAAAATAGAAAACAACAAAAATAAAACTTGCTGGGATAATAAAACAAGAGCTGCTTCTTAAAAAAAAAAAAATCAGAAACATTGATACAACTATAGCCAATCTAATAAGGGGAAGAGGAGGTTAATTCCAATACTAGAAATGACACATGGAATGGGATTCTGAGACGGTAATATTCAACCCTGAGTGGAATTACTTTTGCTTCAGGAAAGGTCAAGTCAAACCAAAACCTGGGAAAAGAAAGGGAAGGAAAGAAAGAGAAAGACGGCCATGGGAAGAAAGGAAGAAAAGGAAAGTAAGGGAGAAAGAAAGAAAAGTAAATGTCTCAACAGATGTTGTAAATATCCAATGAAACAATTCTCTTTAAAATCTAAAAAGAGAAACAGAAATTCATTAAGCCATATCCTCACTGCCTTTGATGGTACTAAGAACCAGAAAACCCATTTACACATCGCTGTTTAGAATTTCTGGACAACACAATAAGATTATTTAAAAAAAAGAAACAAACAAAAAAATGCTATGTTATTTGTAAAAAGATGGACAGCAGAAATAATTTTTAAAAAAACATTTTATTTTTATAAATAGTAATTTTACTGACAATGTTTTGGCAACATTAATAAAACAATAAATTTTACCTGAACGAACAAGCAAAGTAGACAAGGAAATTCACCAAAGGCAAAGCAAAATAGTCATCTTGACAGATATTCAATACATTTGTAAAAAAACACAAAGTGTCATTGCTTGAAAAAAATAGAGAGGTATCAATAGAAAAAGAGAGGAAGCTCCTGAAAGAACTCAACTCAGTATTAACTATCTTTGTTCTGCAGGCACAGAAACTTGCTCAAGTTAATTTTACGAAGCAAAGCCCTGATGTTATTATCTCTTTTCAGGTTTTGTGTGTATGTGTGTCTGTGTGTGAAAATCTAGGAAGTTTAGGCTGGACAGGGAAGAAGAGTGTAGAGACTTAAAGTACCTTTAAGGAGGAGAAGGAAAAGGAGGGGCGAGAGGATTTCATTGTGTGATTTGAACAGCATTGGTGAAGCTCAAACAAGGGATGTAGCAAGCCATGCTGGCCTAGGGGAAGAGCATTTCCAGAAGAAGAGAATTTGGAAAGTCTTTGGATTGGGAAGAAATGGAATTTGCTTAGGGAAAGCAAGGCCAGTGTTGTCAAACACTGGGCAGCAGTGGGGAAAACAGTAGAGTAGAATGACAGAGAATGGAAGAGAGGAAGTAGTCAGGGACCATATCACTGGAAACTTTTCATTTGGCAGTAAATCAACTTGTACTCCTTAGGAGCATACTACAGAGCAAACAACAGTAACAGTGTTGATAATCCTAAGCAACAATAAAAACATATAAATAAAACATTTCATATTTTTACAATAGAAATAGAATAAAGGAGATAAGAATGCAATAGTCTGCACATTTATACATAGTTTTCACCTGAGACCAGAAGACACACACACACTCTTTATACACCTAAAAGCGGTTTAAGCTGACACTTAGCAAAGTGCTTTGGCCCAAGCAAACTAACTGGAAAGGCCTAGTAAAATATTCAAAGTGCAAACCAATCAATCAAGCATTGAGTAAATAAATACAATTTACTTGTGTTTGAATTCACACTCAGGAAATTACCTAAAATGGAGACAAGAGACTCACTACAGCTTAGTCATCTGTAGTCCTTCCACTTTTGTTCTGAGAGGGATGGTAACCCCTTGGTGATGATCACTTTCTAGCATTTTGTGAAAGCTTAGAGGATTTAAATGAATTGTGGAGGTGGGTCGGGGCAGGGGGGAAAGAGTGGGGAGAGACAAAGAGGAGGAGAAAGGAAGAGGAAACAGAGAGATTTCTCCTGGCATAGGTCTACAGCCAAGATTCCAGGTTCCTTGAATGGTGCACAGAGATTCTAGGTATCTGTGCCAGAAGTGGAGAAGGTATGGCATTCAACTCCAGGAGGAGACTCAACTCCAGGAACCCACAGAGGAAGCCAAGTGTGCTGAAACACAGGAACCAGTACTTAGAGGGTACACCACAGGTCTGTGAAAGAGCCCTTGGAGATCACACGAAAAAAGGTTTCCACAAGTATAATCACAGACTAGGTAGTTGGATACAGTAGAGGAAGGATGATAACTCTATGACCTGATAATTACTGAAATAAATGAGAAAATTCCTGCACATCAGACTGTGTCAAGTAAGACAGAAACCAAGTATTAGTTTGATAAAATGGGAAATTAAACAAAGAATTAGCTGTTAACTTTAATACATTCATGCCCAAGGCAAGATAAGATACAAAACTGAAATCGTCACATGTTTAAACTAGGGTAAGACACATGTAACTGGAAAATGTAAGGAAAAGTTCTATAGAGGCTTTAATCACCTTTGTATCCACTACATTTACTATTCTCAGATAACTCCTTTGTAGCTTAAGGGAAAGAGAACTAAATTTAGCTCAATTCATAAACTGAAAAGGTTCCCTGTGTTTGATCCTTTTCAGTTAAAACTATGGGTCCAGTACAAATCAAACTGGATGTCAAGGCTTTTTTCTTGGGGAATCTTAACTTGCTTTACTACTGTGATGGAGACTGATAGGGCTACTTCACTTTGACTAGAGGCCAGCCCAATGGGAAAGGAGATGGAATGAATCAAATTCCCCTTTTGATCACTCAACAGGAGGTCCACAGGCACCAGGCCTCATTCTATTAGCTGTCTCTGCTTCTCCAACTGCAGTCAATGATACACAGGTCCTGCTTGATCCTTGCAGGTGCCTCTCACCTAACAGGCATTTTAATGGTTGGCTTCCTTGAGATGTCTCTGGGCTAGGTAAAGACACTCTCAGACAGTGTTCCTTCTGCCTTGGCTCCATGCCTGGAGTGCATGCATGCCTCTTCCTCAACTGGGACAAGAAGCCACAGCTCTCCACTAACTAAATCCCGTGTCTGGTCCAAACTCACATCATAGTTTCTCCATCAACTTCTCCACATCAGGCTTTCGGAACCATTTTATCTTAGAACAGCACAACAGAGGCACTTCACAGAGTTCAGCAGCACACAGGACCATACCATAACAAAGCCATTCCAATCTGGCTATATAGTTAATACTGAGATCTTCAAGGCATGAAAAGAGTTGAAATTTTCATTGCTAAACACTCTACAGATTACATGTATAGTGAAGAAGGCAATGGCACCCCACTCCAGTACTCTTGCAGGAAAAATCCTACGGATGGAGGAGCCTGGTGGGCTGAAGTCCATGGGGTTGCTAAGAGTTGGGCACGACTGAGTGACTTCACATTCACTTTTCATTTTTATACATTGGAAAAGGAAATGGCAACCCGCTCCAGTGTTCTTGCCTGGAGAATAACAGGGACAGGGTAGCCTGGTGGGCTGCTGTCTATGGGGTCGCACAGAGTCGAACATGACTGAAGCAACTTAGCAGCAGCAGTAGCAGCAGCAGCAGAGCTTTCAAACTTGCAAATAACATGAAATACCAAAATACATTGTTACTTTTCCTTTCTCCACCTCTCTCGTTCTCTCTCTCTCACACTCACACACACACACACACACGCACACATAATTTTTACATGTTAAAATACTTATATGAAAAACAGGTACTATATTTTTAAATAACATCTCAATATTTAAACAAAGCTGTACGTCATGTATTTAAAATAAAAACACATAAATTACACATTGGTTTCCCTATATTTGATATTATTGAATAATTCTATAATTTGAATTTTTTGTTTTTAATGGGGTTTTTAACTTTGACTGAAATACTTGCTTCAGACTTATTGAAAGCAGAATTAATGTTTTTTTTTTTTTTTTGACCTCCTACTTTTAGATTTGGGGTGATGGTTCAGAATCAGATGTGTTCACAGTAATGGATGCCACTTCCACCAATCTTGTTGAAGGGGTTCCAGTGATACCTGAATAAAAACTCTTGTTTCAGGAGGTAATCCTTCTAGATGCTGAGGCTTCTTATATATTTGATGACACTGGGTCTTGTGCTGTCTTTTCTCTTTAAAAGTTAAAAAGTGTAGCTGACATTTGGAACACTGATGAAAACTTTTCCTAGTGCTGTCTATAATGACATATGTATGGTGTTGCAGTTTTAAAAATTTGTAGACAAAAGGGGCAAAGTAAATTCTTAATGTTACCATGGTAAGCTCTGAAATGTGCATCCACATCTGCAAAGAATGATGATCTGTAACTGCAAACCTGGCATGCATAGGGCATGTCTCCAGGCTTATGATTATCTTTCATGTGCTGTTAGAGAACCCGATCTGTCTCAAAGGACAATTCACAGATTTTACAGACTGCAGAGGGCTCCTGGGAATTATGGACACTTTCAATGTGACACTGCAGCTGGAAGGGAGTAGGAAACTGGCAGTTGCATTGCTGGCAGGTGGTGTGGTATTTCCAGCTGTCACCTCTCTGCCTCTCAAGCTCCAAATGGTGCTTCATGTGATTCATAAACTTGACATTTTTTAGAACTTTCAAGCAGCTGAGGCATTTAAAGGCTGTGTGAGTTTGCGGTTCTGGCTGCCTATCTCCTATATGCTGTCCATAGTAGAAATCACAGAGTAACACAATCAGATTGCCTTCTGTGGGATCAACAATCTTGTTTTGACTTGCTACACTTGGAAAGTCAATTTTTGTCAGTCCATTTTACCCTAAAGCACTTATAGGCTTGCAATGGACATTGTCCTTTGGAAAATGTGTTGGACAAGATTCTCCATTCTGAACATGGCTTACTGAGGTATGAACACTGTCTGGTGTGCTTCGCTGAGTAGTCACTGTTTGAAAAATACCTGGAGGGGACAAAGCTAAAGAATGTTCTCCTATAATTCCATCACTGAGTTTAGGCCTTTTGGGATTTATTGCTATTTGTTTCAGAAGTGGAAAGTCACTTTGATATATGAGCAATTTTATCCATAGCTCCTGCAGTAACTGCTGTTTCTACTGGATGCTGCAATGAACTTGTGAAGGTAATCAAAGGAGAACATAACTCTGAAAAGCTGTTAGGCACTATTTGTGGTGAAATATTTTTATAGTCCACTTTGGACAAAGGCTCAATAATAATAGGACTATATGTTGATCTTGATTCAGAGACAGAAAGTGGCAAGACAGTCTTTGCTTCTGATGCAGGAGTCACATGACTAACACACTGTAATTTCTGAGCATTATCTTTCCTGAAGTGAACATACTTTTTTCTCCTTGAACAAGAACCTGGGGTAACTCTGTTCAGTATGTTTGAAACAACTGATTTTGAATTTGAGGTCATCCCCACAAAGATCACATCAGCATCTTCATTTACATGTTCCACTCCAAACAAGATCAGTTCAGCATCTTCATCATCTACTTGTTTGGTTTCTCCCTTGCTTTTCTGTGGTTCTGGCTCTTGTTCTTTTTCACATACATGGTCGTTCCATATTTTAAGTACTTTTTTTCTTTTATTCTTGGAGGATGTGGCCACAAGTCCCAGTGCTTCCTTTAAAAAAACTTCCACCTAAGTATAAATATATTACATATTAGCTAAGTACAGAACAATGTGCTATTTGTTTATCTCCAAAACTCTAGGGGAGTTATAAACACCCTTATCTTACAGATAAGGACATTTAGCATCAAAGAGACTAAATGGCAGCGGAAAAACCTATGACTACAAGTCTACATGACTCGAGAATCATAGCTTTGTCCCATGTTGATTTTAATCTTTTCTATTTAAAAAAAGAAAGAAAGGAAAAAAAAAAAAAAACACCACTGATCATTAGGTCAAATCACATGTAAAAGACAAATCTTTTTACAAAAGCACTATTTTACACTGTTTAGAAACATGGACTTTGGAGTCAAAGAAGATTAAACTGGAATTCTAAGTTAACCACACACCAGCTGCATCTTTTTCGGCAAATTTATAATTTTTAAATGTGTTTCCGTATCTTAAAGATAAACAAGCTTATTTCCAAGACTTAAGGTTAACAGCTCTTTTTTAAAAGCATCAGCTATTCAATGGCATCTTGCTTTGTAGGAAAATTGAAAAAAAAACTTATCTTAAATGCACATTACAACTGGTTCACAAATACTAATTTCATAAATATTAATACAGAAAATAGGGCACAAATTCAAAGTATATAGTATCTCTACATAATTAACAAACAGCATAATTCGATGTCAAGCACTTAACACAGGCCTAGGAAATTGAGAATGAACTCTCTTGATAACCTCACCTCAAATCCACACTGATGCATCCTAAATTTCTCCCTCTAACCCTGACTAAACTTAAATCCAACAATGTTTTATCCTTCACTCCACATGTCTCTTCCCTATATAGCAGGCAAAATGAGGTCAGTATTTCTCTAATACCAAGATAAGACAGAGACATCACACACAGACACACAACCAATGTCCCTTATGAATACAGATGCAAGAGTCCTCAACAAAATACTGGCAAAAAAACCCTAACAACATATAAAAAAGGCTATATGACATGATCACGTGGGATTTATGGAGGTATGCAAAGTTGGTTCATTATATGAAAGTCAATCGACATTATGCCATTTTAATACAATAAAGGAGAAAAAACATATCTGCCTGCCGAAAAAGCATTTCCCTGAGTCTAGCACCTAAGAGGGGTTAAAAACACATAATAACTAAGAACAGAAGAGCACTTTCTCAATCAAAGGGTACCTGTAAAAGACCCACAGCTAACATCATACTTAATAATGAAAAACTGAGAGCTTTCCCCCTAAGAATGGGAACAACACAAGGAAGTCTATCCCACACTTTGGCTCAATATTATACTGGCAGTTCTATAACCAGAACAATCAGTTAAGAAAAGGAATTATTGTTTTTGTTGTTAAAAAAAAAAAAGCCTTCAGAATGGAAAGGAAAAAGTCAAAGTATATTGGAGATAACATACTTTTATATATAGAAAATCCTGAAGAAACCACAAGTACGAGAAGTAATAAAAACCTTGCAGAATACAAGATAAATATTTTAAAAATCAAGCAGATTTCTATACAATATCAACAAAAGTTTTGAAAATGAAATTAAGTAAACACTTGACTGTACACTAGCATTAAAAAGAATACTTAGGATGTCAGAAAGAGAAAGACAAATATCATATGGTATCACTTATATGTGGACTCCAAAATATGATACAAACGAACTTATCTATGAAACAGAAACAGACTGAGAGACATAGAGAGGAGACTATGTGATTACCAAGAGGGGAAGGGTGGGGGAGGCATAGATTGGGAGCTGGTGATGAGCAGATGCAAACTATAATGTTAATATATAGAATAGATAAACAAGATCCTACTGTATAGCACAAGGAAATATATACATAGTTTGTGATAAATAATAATGGAAAAGGATATGGAAAATATTGTGTGTGCATGTGTGCGTGTTTACATATGAATGAAAGGAAAGGTAAAAGGAAAGAAAGGAAAGGACAATTCTTGGCAAGCAGGTACAGAAAGTAGATCCTTGTGTGTTATGGATAGATTTTAAAATGGTGCAACTGCTACAGAAAACAGTATAAAGGCTCCTCAGTAAACTAAAAATAGAACTACCACACGATTCAGCAATTCCACTTCTGGATGTAAATTCAACAGAAGTTAACATGGGGTCTTGAGATATTTGCACAGCCATGCTCAAAGCAGTGCTAATCACAAAATCTAAGGGTTGGAAGTATCTAAACATCCATCAAATGTGATATATACATACAATGGAATATTATTTATCCATATAAAGGAAATTTTGCCACATGCCACAACATGCATGATTCTTTAAGACATCACCTAGAGGAGAACATAGGCAAAACACTCTCCGACATACATCACAGCAGGATCCTCTATGACCCACATCCCAGAATATTGGAAATCAAAGCAAAAATAAACAAATGGGACCTAATTAAACTTAAATGCTTCTGCACAACAAAGGAAACTATAAGCAAGGTGAAAAGACAGCCTTCAGAACGGGAGAAATTAATAGCAGATGAAGCAACTGACAAATAACTAATCTCAAAAATATACAAGCAACTCCTACAGCTCAATTCCAGAAAAATAAATGACCCAATCAAAAAATGGGCCAAAGAACTAAATAGACATTTCTTCAAAGAAGACATACAGATGGCTAAAAACACATGAAAAGATGCTCAACATCACTCATTATCAGAGAAAGGCAAATCAAAACCACTATGAGGTACCTTTTCACACAAGTCAGAATGGCTGTCATCCAAGTCTACAAGGAATAAATGCTGGGGAGTGTGTGGAGAAAAGGGAACTCTCTTACACTGTTGGTGGGAATGCAAACAAGTACAGCCACTATGGAGAAGAGTGGGGAGATACCTTAAAAAACTGGAAAAAGAAATGCCATATGGCCTAGCAATCTCACTGCTGGGCATACACACTGAGGAAACCAGAATTGAAAGAGACAAATGTACCCCAATGCTCATTGCAACAGTATTTCTAATAGCCAGGCCATGGAAGCAACCTAAATGTCCATCAGCAGATGAATGGATAACAAAGCTGTGGTATATATACACAATGGAGTATTAAAAAGAATACATTTGCACCAGTTCTAATGAGGTGGATGAAACTGGAGCCTATTATACAGAGTGAAGTAAGCCAGAAAGAAAAAGCACCAATACAGTATACTAACACATATATATGGGATTTCAAAAGATGTAACCATAACCCTGTATATGAGACAGCAAAAGAGACAAAGATGTATAGAACAGTCTTTTGGACTCTGTGGGAGAGGAAGAGGGTGGGATGATTTGGGAGAATGGCATTGAAACATGTATAATATCATATATGAAACGAGTCGCCAGTCCAGGTTCGATGCATGATACTGGATACTTGGGGCTGGTGCACTGGGACGACCCAGAGGGATGGTATGGGGAAGGAGGAGGGAGGAGAGTTCAGGATTGGGAACACATGTATACCTGTGGTGGATTCATTTTGATATATGGCAAAACCAATACATTATTGTTAAGTTAAAAAATAAAATAAAAAATAAATTCACTTAAAAAGTAAATAAAGACATCCAGCCAAAGGAATTAAGCCAGTCATAAAAAAAGACAAATACTATACGTTTCCACTTATATGAAATATAACATAGTCAAGCAATAGAAAGGAACAAAGTAGAATGATGGAGTCCAGGATCTAGGGAAACAGGGAAGAAAAGAGGAGTTGTTGTTGAATGGGACAGGTGATGGGTATAGCGTTTCAATTTTGCAAGATGAAAAGGTGTAAAGATATGTTTCATAACAATATGATAAGGAATTCCATGGTAGTTCAGAAGTTAGGACTCCACGCTTTCCTATCAGGGGCCTGGGTATGGTTCTCAACCAGGAAACTGTCATTCAAGCTGCATAGCACAGCGAAAACAATGACAACAACAACAAAACAACACTGTGACTGTATGTGTGTGTGTGTGTGTGTGTGTGTGTGTGTGTGTGTGTGTGTATTAGTTGCTCAGTCATGTATGAGTCTTTGCTTTCGCATGGACTGTAGCCCATCAGGCTCCTTTGTCCATGGGGTTCTCCAGGCAAGAATACTGGAGTGGGTTGCCATTTCTGCCTCCAAAAAGGCTGATGAAAGTATGTGAAATACTTAGCATGTAAAAATGGTTAAAATGGTAAAAATTTAAGTTAGATTTTTTTTACAACAATTAAAAACATTTAACAACCAGGAAAAGAATTTGAATAGAATTTTCACCAAAAATACTGCTTAACATGATTGAAAGTGAAAGAAATTAAGTCGCTCAGTCGTGTCTGAGTCTTTGCGACCCCATGGACTGTCGCCTATCAGGCTCCTCCATCCATGGGATTTTCCAGGCAAGAGTGCTGGGGTGGATTGTCATTTCCTTCTCCAGGGGATCTTCCTGGCCCAGGAATCGAACCCAGGTCTCCTGCATTGCAGGCACACACTTTACCTTCTGAGCCACCAGGGAAGCCCTTAGCAAAATGTAAATCAGTTTCATTGAAATACTACTTCACACACATTAGCTTGGCTATAATCAAAACCAGGAAAAATAACAAGTGTGGCAGAGGATGTGGAGAAAATGAATCTTCATATATTGTTGAAAAGATGTTGAAAATATACTGCTAAAATATATTGTTGAAAATATATTGCTGTAAAATTGTACAACCACTTTGGTTTGTCAGTACCTCAAAAATTAAATATATAGTAGCCATATGATCCAGAAATTCACTCTTTTGTATATATCAAAAAAAATAAAAAATCCCTGAAACTATTAAGTCCATTCAAAAACAGTGTTCCCAACAACATTACTCAAAAGAGCCACAAAGAATACACCATCCAAATATTATCTATTAATTGATGAATGGATAAAAAACCTGTGGTATTTGTTCACAATGGAGTTCATGTAAGCCGTATACCATATTGATATACCATATCCAGCCATATAAAAAAAAAAAAAGCATTGCTATACAGCCAAGAAATGGATGAATCTTGAAAATACACAAACTAGGGGACTTCCCTGGAAATCCAGTGTTTAAGACTATGCACAGGTTCCGTCCCTGGGCAGGGAACTAAGATCCCACATGCCACATAGATAAATAAGTAAATATTTCAAAAAAAAAAATGACATATGAATAAAGCCAGACACAGAGGTCACACATTGTATGTGGGAGAATGTAGGTAGAAAAGAAGCAGGAAAGAGAAGCATTCTGTAATGCAAATGAAACATTTTTTTTTTTTTTTAGGGAGGAGGAAATGCACTGCTCTGATAAAGGCTGTCAATAAATTAAATAAAATAACAACTAAAAATTGACCATTGAGTTAAACATTTGGAATTCACTGTTGATCTTGACAAGAGTGAATTTAAAGGAAAATGAGAGACCTGGAGATAACAAATTCTACAAACAACTCTGCAGAAGTCTACCATAAGCAAATATGAAATAAAAAAAGCATAGGCAGGACATGACACCAAAAGACAGATTTTTAATGAGAGGTAACATTATAGTCATTCTGTTTGCTGATGGGAACTATCCAGAGAAACAGAAAACTTAATCCAGGACAAAGAAGAGACTTGCTAGAATATCACTGAATAAACAAGAATTGAGGTGGCAAGAATACACGGAAGAACTGTACAAAAACAGATCTTCATGACCCAGATAATAAAGATGGTGTGATCACTGACCAAGAGCCAGATATCCTGGAATGTGAAATGAAGTGGGCCATAGAAAGCATCACTATGAGAACAGCTAGAGGAGGTGATGGAATTCCATTTGAGCTATTTCAAATCCTGAAAGATGATGCTGTGAAAGGTTGCACTCAATATGCCAGCAAGTTTGGAAAACTCAGCAGTTGGCCAAAGGACTGGAAAAGGTCAGTTTTCATTCCAATTCCAAAGAAAGGCAATGCTAAAGAATGCTCAAACTACCGCACAATTACACTCATCTCACATGCTAGTAAAATAATGCTCAAAATTCTTCAAGTCAGGGTTCAGTAATATGTGAACTGTGAACTTCCTGATGTTCAAGCGGGTTTTAGAAAAGGCAGAGGAGCCAGAGATCTAGTTGGCAACATACAATGGATCATGAAAAAAAAAAAAAAAAAAAGAGTTCCAGAAAAAAAACATTTATTTCTACTTTACTATGTCAAAGCCTTTGACTGTGTGGATCACAATAAACTGTAAAGTTCTGAAAGCGATGGGAATACCAGACCACCTGACCTGCCTCTTGAAAAATCTGTATGCAGGTCAGGAAGCAACAGTTAGAACTCGTCATGGAACAACAGACTGGTTCCAAATAGCAAAAGGAGTAAGTCAAGGCTGTATATTGTTACCCTGCTTATTTAACTTCTATGCAGTGTATATCATGAGAAACTCTGGACTGGAAGAAGCAAAAGCTGAAATCAAGATTGCAGGGAGAATTATCAATAACCTCAGATATGCAGATGATACCACCCTTATGGCAGAAAGTGAAGAGGAGCTAAAAAGCCTCTTGATGCAAGTGAAAGTGGAGAGTGAAAAAGTTGACTTAAAGCTCAACATTCAGAAAATGAAGATGATGGCATCCAGTCCCATGTACTTCATGGGAAATAGATGGGGAAACAGTGGAAACAGTGTCAGACTTTATTTTGGGGGGATCCAAAAGCACTGCAGATGGTGACTGCAGCCATGAAATTAAAAGACGCTTACTCCTTGGAAGGAATGTTATGTCCAACCTAGATAGCATATAGAGACATTACTTTGCTAACAAAGGTTCATCTAGTCAAGGCTATGGTTTTTCCTGTGGTCGTGTATGGATGTGGGAGTTGGACTGTGAAGAAGGCTGAGCACTGAAGAATTGATGCTTTTGAACTGTGCTGTTGGAGAAGACTCTTGAGAGTCCCTTGGACTGCAAGAAGATCCAACCAGTCCATTCTGAAGATGAGTCCTGGGATTTCTTTGGAAGGAATGATGCTAAAGTTGAAACTCCAGTACTTTGGCCACCACACGCAAAGAGTTGACTCATTGGAAAAGACTCTGATGCTGGGAGGGATTGGGGGCAGGAGAAGAAGGGAACGACAGAGGATGAGGTGGCTGGATGGCATCACTGACTCCATGAACGTGAGTCTGAGTAAACTCTGGGAGTTGGTGATGGACAGGGAGGCCTGGAGTACTGCTATTCATGGGGTCACAAAGAGTTGGACACGACTGAGCGATTGAATTGAACTGACCCTTAGAAAATGGCCAGGCGTGGCATGCCAACAAACAAACAAACAAACGGGTGCAAACCACATGTAAGGAAGGAAACATCAACAGGTAAATACTTAGTCAATGCTTAGAAAGAAGCCTCTGGAAATGTGCCTCATTTGCTCTATTATCAGTGAATTGAAAACTTAAACTGCAAGGCAATATCACTAATAAGAAACCAAAAAGGTCATTATCCAAAAGTCTACAGACAAGAAAGAGTAGATCAATGTTAGTAAAGGGGAACCCTGTATGCCATTAGTGGGAGGAAAGTGGTCAGAGACTTTATAAGCATGGCTGCCAAAGTGCCTAGGAATCACAAAATGACATAGAGAATGTCATATGTCAGCTCGACTCCCAGAGTATTTGAGCAATCAACAGATTGTGAAAAACACACACAACACCACCACCTCCACAAACATACCCTGGAGCAGCAGTCACAATGCCCAAGAGATGAAAGGAAAGAGAATCGCTGGCTGCAAATTAAAAGAGAAACATATGGGACATAGAGACACAATAAATATGAGTCTGACATTATGAAAATGCAAAAAAAAAAAAAAAAAAAAAACATTTGCAGGAATATGCAGAAATCTAGGGCGAATCACAGAAAGTAAAGAAAGGCAGATTAAAGAGATATTATAACATATGCCTTCCAGAAGGGATTAAAAAACATATTGATGGGATGAGTACCCAAGGAAAAGTGAAATGGACTTACACTCCTGGTAAGAAAATTACAGTTGGCAAAGGGTATTGGTGGGTGAGAGGCCAACAGGTGAAGGCTGGAATAGAGTTATACCCACAAATACCTATGCAATTCATAATCCACATGGACCTCCTGTATCAAGAGATATGTACCCAATAGATTCCAAAAGATACCTCTGACAATAACTAGAGCTAAATTCCTCCAAGTGTCTGTGGAAAGGAAGGTGGAAATGTTTCTAAGCAACAACTACAAGAGTGTTAATAGTCTTAAAAAATATATAGTTTCGCTTAAAAAAAAGATCAAAGAGTAAACAACCAAAACTTTTGGTGACTACCTGTGTCTCATTTTACTCTCATTTACAACCAGACTTGGGAATAACACAGAGGCTGCTGTTACCATGGGAAAAGAGGAGGGGATGAAGAAATGCTGTCACCTTGTGGACATTTTCTCTAACAGCAACCTTAAAATGCATGCTGATGGCCACAATATTTGCAAGGGTGCTGAGTTCTAATTTATACCCACCCTTAACAAATTTTCAGGGTTCACAGAGGGGAAAATAAGTAAAGTAAACTTGGGAGAAACTAACAGGAAGAGGATATGAACAGCCAAACATAGTTCTGTGTTTCTTGAAAAAAGCACATGACACATAGGGTGAATTCTAAGAGATACAGGCATCTAACCTCCGAGGACATTATCACCTCCGCATGAGCATGGAAAGGGCCACTGTCAAATTCTGGACATGGCATCAATGGCAGAGTAGGAGTAGTACAGTGGATGCTTTAAGGTAATGCTTTAATGGACCTGGTAAGAGCCACTATGGACATGACTAGAAAGGTGCACTCCCATGAGAGAAAAATAAATAAATAAACATGTCATGACAGCATGATAAATCAAATCCTCTCCTGCAGTATTTCAGACATGTACAGATTTCAAACACCACACACCCCAAACTAGGTCCTGCTGCATCTTTCAGAACATCAAAGAAAGGAAAGTTAAGATAGTGTACTTGGATAGAGGAATGGATAAAGAAGTGTGATATAGGTCTGGAATGAAGCTTTAATCAGGATTGAGATTTGAAAGTAGGCCCTCTTCACCAATAGAGAGAAATCCAGAGATCATCACACTAAACGAAGGAACATTTCAAGAAACATCATGGGATACATTGGAGTGGTGGGATACAGAAATCCACTGCAGTGTGCACCCACATAAATGTGATGTGGACATCCAAACTGGCAAGAAACTTATGGTAGCCAAGGACCTTGGTGGATGGAAGGGATACATCTGGAACTTGATATTAATTTCTTCCCACAGATACATCTTAAATACAAAATCCGTATAAACCTATTGCAGCAAGAGTGGTAGACAAAACAATTTCTAATAATATGTAGGGAAAAGCAAGCACTGCTGAATACATAAAGTCATCTCAGTGTTTCAGAACAAGAATCTGTACACGTAAAACCAACTCATCCTTATCTTCAACTTAAAGAGAATATGAACACTTACTTCAAAGATCCAAAAGTGAGGATACATTAGGTTTGGTGGCATCCTTTGGGTCATTCTACTCTAATGTACTTCCAGGCCTGACAAAAACTCTCAGACATCACAGGCCATCCTAAAAAGGAGCAAATAATAAAGCCTTGCAGCATGGATTTTCTCTGTAACAGCAGCCTTAAAACTATCACTGATGGACGTCTGATATACACAAGGTCCTATTGCTGGACTTGATATGACACCTACCCTTGAACATGACAGTAGTCACTCATCAAAAAAAAAAAAAAATAATAATAATAAGTGAAAAAGAAATCCAGGACACTCTTAAGAAGAAAACATCAACATTTAAATACAGCTCAAACTGCTTGAAAAAAAAAAAAAAAAAGAAACAGACTCACTTAATATTCCAAAGGCTTCTGAGCTTTAAATATATCTGTCTTTAGAGGATAACATAGGCAAAATACTCTCTGACATACATCACAGCAGGATCCTCTATGACCCACCCCCCAGAATATTGGAAATTAAAGCAAAAATAAACAAATTGGACCTAATTAAACTCTAAAGCTTCTGTACAACAAAAGAACTATAAGCCAGGTGAAAACACAGCCTTCAGAATGGGAAAAAAAATGATAGCAAATGAAGCAACTGACAAACTAAACTCAAAAATATACAAGCAACTCCTACAGCTCAATTCCAAAAAAATTAATGACCCAATTAAAAAATGGGCCAAAGAACTAAATAGGTATTTCTCGAAAGAAGACATACAGATGGCTATGAAACACATGAAAAGATGCTCAGCATCACTCATTATTGGATAAATGCAAATCAAAACCACAATGAGGTACCACTTCACACCAGTCAGAATGGCTGCGATCCAAACGTCTACAAGCAGTAAATGCTTGAGAGGATGTGCAGAAAAGGGAACCCCTTTACACTGTTGGTGGGAATGTAAATTAGTACGGCCACTATGGAGAACACTGTGGAGATTCCTTAAAAAAAAAAAAAAACTAGAAATAGGACTGCCATACGACCTAGCAATCCCACTGCTGGGCATACACACTGAGGAAACCAGAAGGGAAAGAGACACGTGTACTCCAATGTTCATCGCAGCACAGTTTCTAATAGCCAGGACATGGAAGCAACATAGATGTCCACCAGCAGATGAATGGATAAGAAAGCTGTGGTACATATACACAATGGAGTATTACTCAGCCATTAAAAAAATGCATCTGAATCAGTTCTAATGAGGTGAATGAAACTGGAGCCTATTATGCAGAATGAAGTAAGCCAGAAAGAAAAACACCAATACAGTATACTAACACATATATATGGAATTTAGAAAGATGGTAATGACAACACTGTATGCGAGATAGCTAAAGAGACACAGATGTATAGAACAGTCTTTTGGACCCTGTGGGAGAGGGAGCGGAGGATGATTTGAGAGAATGGCATTAAAACATGTATAATATCATATTAGAAATGAATCGCCAGTCCATGTTTCATGCAGGATACGGGAAGCTTGGAGCTGGTGCGCTGGGATGACCCAGAAGGATGGTATAGGGAAGGAGGTAGGAGGGGGTTCAGGATGGGGAAAACGTGTATACCTGTGGCGGATGCATGTTGATGTATGGTGAACCACTACAATAGTGTAAAGTAAAAAACAATAAGAATAAAATAAATAAATACAGAAATACAGAAATGAAAGCAAACAACAAAAATTTCTAACTCTTTTGTGTGGATGAAAAATGTCAAATAGCACACCGTATCTGGAAGAAAATACCAACAGGTAAATACATTTCTCAGTATTTCTTTAACAGCACATGAAATACACTCAT
Source organism: Bos taurus (assembly GCF_002263795.3). NCBI lineage: Eukaryota > Metazoa > Chordata > Mammalia > Artiodactyla > Bovidae > Bos > Bos taurus. The sequence goes on along the minus strand of NC_082638.1, from coordinate 45,859,357 downwards.
TATAGTGAATTACCAAGAAGTCTTTTAGGTTCACCTTTTTGCTATCCTGGAGACCATAGCCCAACAAGTTCCTCTGTCCTTGGAATTTTCCAGGCAAGAATTCTGGAGTGAGTTGCCATTTCCTCCTCCAGGGCATTTTCCCAAATCACATCTCCTTTGACTCCTGCCTTTGCTGGAAGATTCTTAACAACAGTGCCACCTGAGAAGCCCAGTGTATTTTTATAAATAATCAAACTATGGTAATGAAGTATCACCTCTGAGTAGTGAAAAAGTATCAAACACTATACAGAGAAGACATGGTAGAGAAACATTGCTAAAGGGGAATCTTTATGGTACTAGTGAGATATATTTGGTAGGAGCCATTATAAATGTCACTACTAAGTGCCCTTTATTTTTTTTTTAATTTAATTTAATTTTTTAAATTTTATTTTCTTTTTAAACTTTACAATACTGTATTACTTTTGCCAAATATTGTAAGAATCCGCCACAGGTATACCCGCGTTCCCCATCCTGAACCCTCCTCCCTCCTCCCTCCCCATACCATCCCTCTGGGTCGTCCCAGTGCACCAGCCCCAAGCATCCAGTATCGTGCATTGAACCTGGACTGGCGACTTGTTTCATATATGATATTATACATGTTTCAATGCATTCTCGCAAATCAACCCACCCACTCCCTCTCCCACAGAGTCCAAAAGACGGTTCTATACATCTGTGTCTCTTTTGCTGTATCGTATGCAGGATTACTGTTACCATCTTTCTAAATTCCATATATATGCATTAGTAAACTGTATTGGTGTTTTTCTTTCTGGCTTACTTGACTCTGTATAATAGGCTCCAGTTTCATCCACCTCATTAGAACTGGTGCAAATGTATTATTTTTAATGGCTGAGTAATACTCCATTGTGTATATGTACCACAGCTTTCTTTTGATGGACATCTAGGTTACTTCCATGTCCTGGCTATTATAAACAGTGCTGCTATGAACATTGGGGTACATATGTCTCTTTCCCTTCTGGTTTCCTCAGTGTGTATGGTAAGCAGTGGGATTGCTGGATCATAAGACAGTTCTATTTCCAGTTGTTTAAGGAATCTCCACACTGTTCTCCATAGTGGCTGTACTAGTTTGCATTCCCACCAACAGTATAAGAGGGTTCCCTTTTCTCCACACCCTCTCCAGCATTTATTGCGTGTAGGTGTTTGGATCGCAGCCATTCTGACTGGTGTGAAATGGTATCTCATAGTGGTTTTGATTTGCATTTCTCTGATAATGAGTGACGTTGAGCATCTTTTCATGTGTTTGTTAGCCATCTGTATGTCTTCTTTGGAGAAATGTCTATTTAGTTCTTTGGCCCATTTTTTCATCGGGCCATTTATTTTTCTGGAATTGAGCTGTAAGAGTTGCTTGTATATTTTTGAGATTAGTTGTTTGTCAGTTGCTTCATTTGCTATTATTTTCTCCATTCTGAAGGCTGTCTTTTCACCTTGCTTATAGTTTCCTTTGTTGTGAAGAAGCTTTAGAGTTTAATTAGGTCTCATTTGTTTATTTTTGCTTTGATTTCCAATATTCTGGGGGGTGGGTCATAGAGGATCCTGCTGTGATGTATGTCGGAGAGTGTTTTGCCTATGTTCTCCTCTAGGAGTTTTATAGTTTCTGGTGTTACATTTAGATCTTTAATCCATTTTGAGTTTATTTTTGTGTATGGTGTTAGAAAGTGTTCTAGTTTCATTCTTTTACAAGTGGTTGACCAGTTTTCCCAGCGGCACTTGTTAAAGAGATTCTCCTTAATCCATTGTATATTCTTGCCTCCTTTGTCAAAGATAAGGTGTCCATATGTGCGTGGATTTATCTCTGGGATTTCTATTTTGTTCCATTGATCTATATTTCTGTCTTTGTGTCAGTACCATACAGTCTTGATGAATGTGGCTTTGTAGTAGAGCCTGAAGTCAGGCAGGTTTATTCCCCCAGTTCCATTCTTCTTTCTCAAGATAGCTTTGGCTATTCGAGGTTTTTTTTTTGCATTTCCATACAAATTGTGAAATTATTTGTTCTAGCTCTGTGAAGAATACCGTTGGTAGCTTGATAGGGATTGCATTGAATCTATAAATTGCTTTGGGTAGTATACTCATTTTCACTATATTGATTCTTCCAATCCATGAACATGGTATATTCCCCCATCTATTAGTGTCCTCTTTGATTTCTTTCACCAGTGTTTTATAGTTTTCTAATATAGGTCTTTAGTTTCTTTAGGTAGATATATTCCTAAGTATTTTATTCTTTCTGTTGCAAAGGTGAATGTAATTGTTTCCTTAATTTCTCTTTATGTTTTCTCATTATTAGTGTATAGGAATACAAGGGATTTCTGTGTGTTGATTTTATATCCTGCAACTTTACTATAATCATTGATTAGTTCTAGTAATTTTCTGGTGGAGTCTTTAGGGTTTTCTATGTAGAGGATCATGTCATCTGCAAATAGTGAGAGTTTTACTTCTTCGTTTCCAATTTGGATTCCTTTTATTTCTTGTTGTGCTCTGATTGCTGTGGCCAAAACTTCCAAAACTATGTTGAATAGTAATGGTGAAAGTGGGTACACTTGTCTTGTTCCTGACTTTAGAGGAAATGCTTTCAATTTTTCACCATTGAGGATAATGTTTGCTGAAGGGTTTGTCTCATATAGCTTTTATTATGTTGAGGTATGTTCCTTCTATTTCTGCTTTCTGGAGAGTTTTTATCATAAATGGATGTTGAATTTTGTCAAAGGCTTTCTCTGCATCTTTTGAGATAATCATATGGTTTTTGTTTTTCAATTTGTTAATGTGGTGTATTACATTGATTGATTTGTGGATACTGAAGAATCCTTGCATCCCCGGGATAAAGCCTACTTGGTCGTGGTGTATGATCTTTTTAATGTGTTGTTGGATTCTGATTGCTAAAATTTGCCTTTTCAAGAATACAAGAGACTGAGCATATGACCTGGCAGCTCCACTCCTAAGACTATGTATTAAAACAAAACTAAACAAAACAGATTTTGAAAAAAACATGTAACTCAGCCATGTACTGCAGGAAGATCAACAACATTCTATAATGGCACCACACTCCGGTACTCTTGCCTGGAAAATCCCATGGATGGAGGAGCCTGGTAGGCTGCAGGGCATGGAGTTGCGAAGAGTCAGACAGGACTTAACGGCTTCCTTTTCATTTTCTACTTTCATGCATTGGAGAGGAAATGGGAACCTACTCCAGTGTTCTTGCCTGGAGAATCCCAGGGATGGGGGAGCCTGGTGGGCTACCGTCTATGGGGCCTCACAGAGTCAGACACAACGAAGCGGCTTAGCAGCAGCAGCAGCATACATGAAAAATCAGGCTTCCCTGGTGGCTCAGCTGGTAAAGAATCCACCTGCAATGCAGGAGACCTGGTTTCGACCCCTGCGTGGGGAAGATCCCCTGGAGAAGGAAAAGGCTGCCCATTACAGTATTCTGGCCATGGGCTATATAATCCATGTGGTAGCAAAGAGTCGGACATGACTGAGTGACTTTCACTACCACTACTATACATGAAAATCAAGAAACTGATGCAGCCACTATTGAAAACAGTAAGCAGTTATTTTATAATTATTATTATTTTTTTCTTAAGGGTAATTGCTTTTCAGAATTTTGTTGCTTTCTTTCAAACCTCAACATGAATCAGCCATATGTATACATATATTCCTTCCTTTTGAACCACCTGCCCATTATCTCCTTCCCTCGTATAGAGTTTTTTAATACTCTAAAAATACAGTTACTATATGATCCAAAAATAACACTACTGGGCATATATCCATTAAGATGAAAACTCCCATCAGAAAAGTGATACGCAAAACAGTGTTTATAGTAGCACAATGTACAGTAGCAAAGACATGCAAACGACCTTAAGGCACTTAAATATGTGAGTGGATAAAGACAGATATATTATGCATACAATGGAATATTTTCCATAAGAAAGAATGAAATAATGTTATTCTTTCCAACATGGGTGGATCTAGAGATGATCATACTAAATAAGTCAGAGAAAGACATGAGGAGCTTAGGTGGGTTCAGCTTACCTTGACACATCCTTTGGACCTCAGTTGGTGGGAGATCTTCATCCTTTCCTCCTGGGTATCTAGAGTCAGCTGTCCAAGAATGAGGCTAAAGCTGAAACTCCAGCACTCTAGAGCCTTCCCAGTTACCTTAGTAATTTTGAAGACTTGCAGTCGTCTACTTCAGAGCCCCTGAACACCCCTATATATATCCTTCCCCAGGTGGCCACACCCTTACACTTTATGAGGTCAGCAAGCCACTTCCACAGCCAACGGTGGCCCTGCTGAGCCTTGACATCACAAAGCCTCATCCTGACACCTCTAGGGGAGTATGGGGAGCAAGTCAGAGAGAGTTGACCTCTCCCGATTCTTTTAACCACACCCTCTATCTTCCTAGAGTTTTGGGCCACCTTTAAAATTTCTTATTTTACATGTTCTTTGTCCAGAAGTTTAAAAGGGAAAATTTACATAATGTTTTTTGTAGTAAAACTCCTGCATGACTGAATAGAAAATAAACACGGAATTATAAAATGACAATTGAGAAATATTTGGAAGACAGCTGACAAATGACTCATTTACCTCATTTATGCAGAGTCCAAAGTTAAAATAAGAAAAGATGAAAAACCCAATAGAAGAGAATTGTGAAGTAAACAAGAATACAAAAAAAAAAAAAAAAAATTACCCAGAAAAAAAAGGAAAATTACCAAAAATCAGGGGAAAATATCAAACCTACTTGGTATTAAAATAAATGCAAACAAAAATAATAATGGAATATGATTTCTCAACATGAAAATTGCCAAAGTTCAATGACAAAGTTGAAATATACCAAATTGTTCCTCCAAATGGAGGATGACAAATTGGAAAAGGAGTGTTTAAGCAGTGTTGTGAGCGCATAGTGTGATGCAACTTTCTGAAGGACAATATGACATTATCTAGTAAATTTATAAATACATAGAGCAACTTGGCAAGACCCTGTTTGGAATTTCCATTTCAGAAATATTTCTGCAATTTCACCTAGATTATATACCTAATGCTCACTGAAAAAAAATTTTTTTTCCACATCTTCCTAGATAATTTCTTTGGTACACTTCCCCACACTGTCCTTCCCCATGCAACCCCTGTTCTCAGTTCTGTTATTGTAGATTACTTCTGCTTCTTTTAGAACTTCCTTTAAATGGAGCCTAGAGTATGTACGTATGTACACATGTAGTTGCTTAACAATGTTGTGTTACATTCTTCTGTCGCAAATCACACTAGGTGTACAAGTGTATAAACATAACATCTTTCATTTAATTTTCTTCTAAATTTAAGTCATCACAGAGCATGGAGGACAGTTTCTTGTGCTACACAGATAGTTCCCATTATTTATCAAGGCATTATTTTCCAAAATATACAAACGGCTATGTAGCCCAGTATCAAACACACACACAGACACACACACACACACAAACACACACACACCACCTCAGTAAAAAAACAGGCAGATCTAAATAAACATTTCCCAAAAGAAGTTATACAGATGATGAAAAAACCCTTGTAAAGAGGCTAAGTTCAGGTTAGTCACTCAGTCGGGTCCGACTCTTTGCGACCCCATGGACTTCAGCACGCCAGGCCTCGCTGTCCATCACCAACTCCCGGAGTCCTCCAACTTATGTCCACTGAGGCAGTGAAGACATCCAACCATCTCATCCACTGTCGTCCCCTTCTCTGTCTGCCCTCCATCTTTCCCATCATCAGGGTCTTTTCAAATGAGTCAGCTCTTCACATCAGGTGGCCAAAATATTGGAGTTTCAGCTTAAACATCAGTCCTTCCAATGAACACCAGGACTGATCTCCTTTACGATGGACTGATTGGATCTCCTTGGAGCCCACAGGACTCTCAAGAGTCTTCTCCAACACCACAGTTCAAAATCATCACTTCTTCAGTGCTCAGCTTTCTTTACAGTCCAACTCTCACATCCATACAGGACTACTAGAAAAAACATAGCCTTGACAAGATGGACCTTCATTGGCAAAGTAATGTCTCTGCTTTTTAATAAGTTGCCTAGTTTGATCATAACTTTCCTTTCAAGGAGTAATGTCTTTTAATTTCATGGTTGCAGTCATCACCTGCAGTGATTTTCGAGCCCCCCAAAATAAAGTCAGCCACTGTTTCTGCCATTTCCCCATCTATTTGCCATAAGGTGATGAGACCATGATCTTCATTTTCTGAATGTTGAGCTTTAAGCCAACTTTTTCTCTCTCCTCTTTCCCTTTTGTCAAGAAGCTCTTTAGTTCTTCTTCACTTTCTGCCTGCAGAAATGGTGGTGTCGCCTGTGTATCTGAGTTTATTGATATTTCTCCCAGCAAACTTGATTCCGGCTTGTGCTTCCTCCAGTGCAGGGTTTCTCATGTTGTAGTCTGCATATGAGTTAAATAAGCATGGCAAGAATATACAGCCTTGATGTACTCCTTTCCCGCTTTGGAACCAGTTTGCTGTTCCATGTCCAGTTTTAACTCTTGCTTCCTGACCTTCATACAGATTTGTCAAGAGGCAGATCAGGTGGTCTGGTATTTCCATCTCTTTGAGAATTTCCTACAGTTTATTGTTATTCACACACTCAAAGGCTTTGGCATAGTCAATAAAGAATAAATAGGTGTTTTTCTGGAATTCTCTTGCTTTTCATGATCTGACAGATGTTGGCAATTTGTTCTCTTGTTCCTCTGCCTTTGCTAAAACCTCCTTGAACATCTGGAAGTTCATGCTTCATGTATTGCTGAAGCCTGGCTTGGATAATTTTGAGCATTACTTTACTAGTGTGTGAGATGAGTGTAATTGTTCTGTAGTTTGAGCATTCTTTGACATTGCCTTTCTTTGGGATTGGAAGGAAAGCTAATGTTTTCTTGTCCTGTGGCCACTTATGAGTTTTCCAGATTTACTGGCATATTGAGTGCAGAACTTTCACAGCAGCATCTTTGATAATTTGAAATAGCTCAACTGGAATTCCATCACCTCCACTAGCTTTGTTCATAGTGTTGCTTCCGAAGGACCACTGGACTTCACATTCCAGGATGTCTGCCTCTAGGTGAGTGATCAGACCAGTGTGATTAAATGGGTCTTGAAGATATTTTTGGTACAGTTCTCCTCTTAATGTCTTCTGCTTCTGTTAGGTCCATATCATTTCTGTCATTTATTGAGCCCATCTTTGCATGAAGTGTTCCCTTGGTATCTCTAATTTTCTTGAAGAGATCTCTAGTCTTTTTCATTCTTTATTTCCTTCTATTTCTTTGCACTGATCACTGAGCAAGGCTTTCTTATCTCTACTTGCTATTCTTTGGAAATCTGCATTCAAATGGATATATCTTTCCTTTTCTCCTAGCTTTTGGCTTCTCTTATTTTCACAACTATTTGTAAGGCCTCCTCAGACAGCCATTTTGCTTTTGTGCATTTCTTTTTCTTGGGGATGGTCTTGGTTCCTGTCTCCTGTACAGTGTCATGAACCTCCATCCATGGTTCATCATCACTATTCATTAGAGAAATACAAATCAAAACTACAATGTGGTATTCCTTCACGCCAGTCCGAATAGATAGCAACAAAAATTCTACAAGCAATAATTCCTGGGGAGAATGCGGGAAAAAAGGGAACAATCTTGCACTGTTAGTGGGCATGTAAATTGGTACGACCACTATGATGAAGACTATGGCAGCTCCTTTAAAAACTAAAAAATATAGTCACCTTATGACCTACTCCTGGGCATTTTTTTTGGAAAAAACCTTAAAACCAAAAGATTGACGCACACTAATGTTCATTACAGCATTATTTCCTGGAGGCGCGACATGCAACATTTTTTATTTATAGCAAAAACGGAAAAAAGAATAAAAAAACGTATAAAGCAAGCAGTCTCTAAAGATGTGGTCAAATTACTCAGTATTTGTAAAAGGAAAATCTTCAGTATAAGTAAACAAAACAAGAACCACATATCAGAACCAAGTTATATGTTAAAATTCAAATAACAGAAAGTATTTTATAGTGAAAGAACTAACACACCCTGATATTTTATCTCTCCAGCTCAGGAACTCAGAATTCTGAGCCAGTGTTAAATGAGATCATGAGCGATTTTTTCTTCTTTTTTTTTTCGAGCAAATTTACATTTTCTATTAAGAGCATGTATTAATTTTTTAATAAACTTATACAGTATCTTTTTCAATATGTGAAGAATGGATCTGGATTTTTAAAATTTCATTCATAAGCATTCTTATATTTTTCCATGAGATGGCAGTATAACCACAGTAAATATTTCTTCATACACATTTATACATATGAGTGAATACATTCGGATTTTATATTTTCATTTGTTATCATTTTTCTATTTCTGCTTGAGAGGGCATCATATGCATCCGTTCAGTTCAGTTCAGGGGATCAGTGGTGTCCGACTTTTTTGAACCCATGAATTGCAGCACGCCAGGCCTCCCTGTGCATCACCAACTCCTGGAGTTCGCTCAGACCCACGTCCATTGAGTCAGTGATGCCATCCAGCCATCTCATCCTCTTTCGTTCCCTTTTTATCCTGCCCCCAATCCCTCCCAGCATCAGAGTCTTTTCCAATGAGTCAACTCTTTGCGTGAGGTGGCCAAAGGACTGGAGTTTCAGTTTTAGCATCATTTCTTCCAAAGAAATCCCAGGGCTCATCTCCTTCGGAATGGACTGGTTGGATCTCCTTGCAGTCCAAGGCACTCTCAAGAGTCTTCTCCAACACCACAGTTCAAAAGCATCAATTCTTCGGCGCTCAGCTTTCTTCACAGTCCAACTCTCACATCCACTTGACCACTGGAAAAACCATAGCCTTGACTAGATCGACCTTTGTTGGTAAAGGAATGTCTCTGTTTTTGAATATGCTATCCAGGTTAGTCATAACTTTCCTTCCAAGGAGTAAGCGTCTTTTAATTTCATGGCTGCAGTCATCATCTGCAGTGATTTTGGAGCCCTAAAAATAAAGTCTGACGCTGTTTCAACTGTCTCTCCATCTATTTCCCATGAAGTGATGGGACCAAATGCCATGATCTTCGTTTTCTGAATGTTGAGTTTTAAGCCAACTTTTCCCCTCACCTCTGTCACCTTCATCAAGAGCATAGTAAACTTTTATTCATACCCACATATACATATGAGAGAATACATCAACATTTTATGAATTACATTCATAAGTATTATTCTATGTCTCCAAAAGACGTAACATAAGCACAATAAATATTTGTTCATACCCACATATACTCTGGAGAGTCTCTTGGATTGCAAGGAAATCAATCCAGTCAATCCTTAAGGGTATTACTCTTGGATATTCACTGGAAGGACTGATGCTGAAACGTCAATTCTTTGGCTACCTTATGTGAAGAACTGACTCATTGGAAAGGCCCCTGATGCTGAGAAAGATTGAAAGCAGGAGGAGAAGCAGAAAACAGAGGATGAGATCATTGGTTAACATCACCCACTCGGTGGATCTGGGTTTAAAGCAGGCTCAGGTAGTAGATAATTGAACAGGGAAGCGTGGCATGCCACAGTTCATGGAGTCGCAAAGAGTTGGACATGACTGGGCAACTGAGGTGAAGTGATAGATACATATAAAATCCTTATACAGACTCAAAATGGACATACTATACCAAGAGTGCTTTATAAACACCTTTTAATAATATATTTTAGAAAATAACCATAGATGAATAGCTCTATGTATGGTTAAAATGATACAGGAATATGTACAGTTACAACAATAAGGCCATTTGAGTCAACATGCATGGCCTGAGAGTTGATCGTACTAAATGAAGTGAGGCACACAGGGAAACATATGTACCAAATAATATCATAATATCCAAATGTGGAATCTAAGATATGACACAAATGAACATATGTGTGAATCAGAAAGACACTCATAGACAGAGAGAATAGACCTACAGCTTCAAGGCAGAGAGAATTGGGGGAGAAATGGAGTAAGAGACTGGGGTTAATAGATATAAAACAAACTATATGGATTGGATTGACAAGTTCCTACTGTAGAGCACAGAGGACTACATTCAGTATCCAATTTCTCCCCCAATTCTCTTTGCCTTGAAGCTGTAGGTCTATTCTCTCTGTCTATGAGTGTCTTTCTGATTCACACATATGTTCATTTGTGTCATATCTTAGATTCCACATTTGGATATTATGATATTATTTGGTATATATGTTTCCCTGTGTGCCTCACTTCATTTAGTATGATCAACTCTCAGGCCATGCATGTTGACTCAAATGGCCTTATTGTTGTAACTGTACATATTCCTGTATCATTTTAACCATACATAGAGCTATTCATCTATGGTTATTTTCTAAAATATATTATTAAAAGGTGTTTATAAAGCACTCTTGGTATAGTATGTCCATTTTGAGTCTGTATAAGGATTTTATATGTATCTGTCACTTCACCTCAGTTGCCCAGTCATGTCCGACTCTTTGCGACTCCATGAACTGTGGCATGCCACGCTTCCCTGTTCAATTATCTACTACCTGAGCCTGCTTAAACCCAGATCCACCAAGTGGGTGATGTTAACCAATGATCTCATCCTCTGTTTTCTGCTTCTCCTCCTGCTTTCAATCTTTCTCAGCATCAGGGACTTCCCTGGCAGTCCAGAGGTTAAGACTGCAGATTTCCACTGCAGGGGAGGCAAGGTCAAACCCTGGTCAGGGAACTAATTCCACTTGTAGCACAGTGTAGCCAAAAAAGAAGAGAGATTAAATAAAAGAATGTGTGTATGTGTATATATATATATATATATCCACACACAACATATACATATATACATGTATATCTATAACTGAATCATTTTGCTGTAAAGCAGAAATTAACACAAAATTACAAATGAACTATACTACAGTTAAAAAATAGCATGACTGAGGAAAGAAAAGATTGCTATATTTCATTGTGTGTAAAGTTAATATCCAAAGAAAATTGCTATACACAAACACGGCTGACTACTTAACGGCAGGCTTGCTGAGATACTTAAGGAGACACATACTGAAATGCACCAAGGAAAAAGATTGATTGTTGATTGGATAGAGGGATGGACAAATGGATAGATATGTGACAAAGAAAGTATTATAAATAGGTTACAAAACCAGACTTCTATGTATGCTGTGCAAAAGAGACCCACCTGAAGCCAAGGAGCACATACAGAGTGAAAGTGAAGGGCTGGGAAAAGGTATTTCATGCAAAATGTGAGCAACAGAAATTAGAAGTAGCAATACTCATATCATATAAAATAGACTTTGAAATAAAGGGTGTGAAAAGAGACAAAAAAGGCCACTATATAATGGTCAAAGGATCAATCCAAGAAGAAGATATAAAAATTATAAATATATATGCACCCAAGATAGGAGCACTCAATATGTAAGGCAAATGCTAACAAGTAAGAAACGGGAAATGAAAAATAACACAATAATAGTGGGAGACCTTAAGACCCTACACACACCTATGGATAGATCAACCAAACAGAAAATTAGCAAGGAAACACAAACTTTAAGTGATACAATGGATCAGTTAGACCTAATTGATTTCAAAAGAACATTTCACGCCAAAGCAATGAATTTCACCTTTTTCTCAAGTGCACATGGAACATTCTCCAGGATAGATCATATACTGGGCCATAAATCTAGCCTTGGTAAACTGAAAACAAAAATCAAAATCATTTCAAGCATCTCTTCTGATCACAAAGCAGTAAGATTAGATGTCAACTACAGGGGGAAAGAAACCATGACAAATAGAAACATATGGAGGGTAAACAACATGCTTCTGAATGACCAACATATAACAGAAGAAATCAGAAAAGAAATGGAAATATGCATAGAAACAAATGAAAATGAAAATACAACCCATACAAATAGCTGTGAAAAGAAGAGAAGCGAAAAACAAAGGAGAAAAGGAAAGATATAAACATCTGAATGCAGAGTTCCAAAGAATAGCAAGAAGAGAAAAGAAAGCCTTCTTCAGCGATCAATGCAAAGAAATAGAGGAAAATAACAGAATGGGAAAGACTAGGGATTTCTTCAAGAAAATCAGAGATACCAAAGGAACATTTCATGCAAAGATGGGTTCAATAAAGGACAGAAATGGTATGGACATAACAGAAGCAGAAGATATTAAGAAGAAATGACAAGAATACACATAAGAACTGTACAAAAAAGATCTTCACGACCCAGATAATCACGATGGTGTGATCACTGACCTAGAGCCAGACTTCCTGGAATGTGAAGTCAAGTGGGCCTTAGAAAGCATCACTACGAACAAAGAGAGTGGAGGTGATGGAATTCCAGTTAAGCTATTCCAAATTCTGAAAGATGATGCTGTGAAAGTGGTGCACTCAATAAGCCAGCAAATTTGGAAAACTCAGCAGTGGCCACAGGACTGGAAAAGCTGAGTTTTCATTCCAATCTCAAAGAAAGACAATGCCAAAGAATGCTCAAACTACCGCAAAATTGCACTCATCTCACGCTAGTACAGTAATGCTCAAAATTCTACAAGCCACGCTTCAGCAATATGGAAACCATGAACCTCCTGATGTTCAAGCTGGTTTTAGAAAAGGCAGAGGAAACAGAGACCAAACTGCCAACATCAGCTGGATCATGGAAAAAGCAAGAGAATTTCAGAAAAACCTCTATTTCTGCTTTATTGACTATGCCAAAGCCTTTGACTGTGTGGATCACAATAAACAGTGGAAAATTCTGAGAGAGATGGGAATACCCGACGACCTGATCTGCCTCTTGAGAAATTTGTATGCAGGTTAGAAAGCAACAGTTAGATCTGGACATGGAACAACAGACTGGTTCCAAATAGGAAAAGGAGTACATCAAGGCTGTATATTGTCACCCTGTTTATTTAACTTCTATGCAGAGTACATCATGAGAAACGCTGGACTGGAAGAAATACAAGCTGGAATCAAGATTGCTGGGAGAAATATCAATAACTTCAGATATGCAGATTATACGACCCTTATGGCAGAAATTGAAGAGGAACTCAAAAGCCTCTTGATGAAAGTGAAAGTGAAGAGTGAAAAAGTTGGCTTAAAGCTCAACATTCAGAAAACGAAGATCATGACCTCCAGTCCCACTACTTCATGGGAAATAGATGGGTAAATAGTGAAAACAATGTCAGACTTTATTTTTAGGGGGCTCCAAAATCACTGCAGAAGGTGACTGCAGCCATCAAATTAAAAGACACTTACTCCTTGGAAGGAAAGTTATGACCAACCTAGAGAGCAGATTCAAAAGCAGAGACATTCCTCTACCAAAAAAGGTTCGTCTAGTCAAGGCTATGGTTTTTCCTGTGGTCAGGTATGGATGTGAGAGTTGAACTGTGAAGAAGCCTGAGTGCCGAAGAATTGATACTTCTGAACAGTGGTGTTGGAGAAGACTCTTGAGAGTCCCTTGGACTGCAAGGAAAACCAACCAGTCCATTCTGAAAGAGATCAGCCCTGGGATTCCTTTGGAAGGAATGATGCTAAAGCTGAAGCTCAAGTACTTTGGCTACCTCATGCGAATACTTGACTCATTGGAAAAGTCTCTGATGCTGGGAGGGATTGGGGGCAAGAAGAGAAGGGGAAGACATAGGATCAGATGGCTGGATTGCATCACTGACTCCATGGGCATGAGTCTCAGTGACTCCAGGTTTTGGTGATGGACAGGAAGGCCTGGCGTGCTGTGATCCATAGGGTCGCAAAGAGTTGGACATGACTGAGTGACTGATCTGATCTGAAGGGGAAGGTTCATAGAAATACAAGCTTACCTCAAGAAACAAGAGAAACCTCAAATAAATGACCTAACTTTACACCTAAAGCAACTAGAAAAAGAAGAAGTGAAAAATCCCAGGGTTAGAAGAAGGAAAAAGTAATAATAACAATTAGGTAGTATACTCATTTTCACTATATTGATTCTTCCAATCCATGAACATGGTATATTTCTCCATCTATTAGTGTCCTCTTTGATTTCTTTCACTAGTGTTTTATAGTTTTCTATGTATAGGTCTTTAGATTCTCTAGATAGATATATTCCTAAGTATTTTATTCTTTCTGTTGCAATGGTGAATGGAATTGTTTCCTTAATTTCTTTTTCTGTTTTGTCATTATTAGTGTATAGGAATGCAAGGGATTTCAGTGTGTTGATTTTATATCCTGCAACTTTACTATAATCATTGATTAGTTCTAGCAATTTTCTGGTGGAGTCTTTAGGGTTTTCTATCTAGAGGATCATGTCATCTGCAAATAGTGAGAGTTTTACTTTTTTTCCAATTTGGATTCCTTTTATTTCTTTTTCTGCTCTGATTCCTGTGGCCAAACTTCCAAAACTATGTTGAATAGTAACAGTGAAAGTGGGCACCCTTGTCTTGTTCCTGACTTTAGAGGAAATGCTTTCACTTTTCACAATTGAGGATAATGTTTGCTGTGAGTTTGTCATATATAGCTTTTAATATGTTGAGGTATGTTCCTACTATTCCTGCTTTCTGGAGAGTTTTTATCATAAATGGATGTTGAATTTTGTCAAAGGCTTTCTCTGCATCTTTTGAGATAATCATATGGTTTTTATTTTTCAATTTGTTAATGTGGTGTATTACATTGATTGATTTGTGGATATTGAAGAATCCTTGCATCCCTGGGATAAAGCCCACTTGGTTGTGGTGTATAATCTTTTTATTTATTTATTTACTTATTTTTTTTTATAATCTTTTTAATGTGCTGTTGGATTCTAATTGCTAGACTTTTGTTAAGGATTTTTGCATCTAAGTTCATCAGTGATATTGGCCTGTAGTTTTCTTTATTTTGGGGATCTTTGTCAGGTTTTGGTATTAGGGTGATAGTGGTGATAGAATGAGTTTGGAAGTTTCCCTTCCTCTGCAACTACCCAAAGCAATTTATAGATTCAATGCAACCCCTATCAAGCTACCAACGGTATTCTTGAAAGAGCTAGAACAAATAATTTCACAATTTGTATGGAAATACAAAGCGCCTAGAATAGCCAAAGCTATCTTGTGAAAGAAGAATGGAACTGGAGGGTTAAACCTACCTGACTTCAGGCTCTACTACAAAGCCACAGTTATCAAGACAGTATGGTACTGGCACAAAGACAGAAATATAGATCAATGGAACAAAATAGAAAGCCCAGAGAGAATTCCACACACATATGGACACCTTATATTTGACAAAGGAGGCAAGAATATACAACGGATTAAAGAAAATCTGTTTAACAAGTGGTGCTGGGAAATCTGGTCAACCACTTGTAAAAGAATGAAACTAGAACACTTTCTAACAACATACACAAAAATGAACTCAAAATGGATTAAAGATGTAAATGTAACACCAGAAACTATAAAACTCCTAGAGGAGAACATAGGCAAAACACTCTCTTCCATACATCACAGCAGGATCCTCTATGACCCACCTCCCAGGATATTGGAAATAAAAGCAAAAATAAACAAATGGGACCTAATTAAACTTAAAAGATTCTGCACATCAAAGGAAACTATTAGCAAGGTGAAAAGACAGCCTTCAGAATGGGAGAAAATAATAGCAAATGAAGCAACTGACAAATAACTAATCTCAAAAATATACAAGCAACTCTTAGCTCAACTCCAGAAAAATAAATGACCCAATCAAAAAAATGGGCCAAAGAACTAAATAGACATTTCTCCAAAGAAGACATACAGATGGCTAACAAACACATGAAAAGATGCTCAACATCACTCATTATCAGAAAAATGCAAATCAAAACCACTATGAGGTACCATTTCACACGACTCACAATGGCTATGATCCAAAAGTTTACAAGCAATAAATGCTGGAGAGGGTGTGGAGAAAAGGGAACCCTCTTATACTGTTGGTGGGAATGCAAACTAGTACAGCCACTATGGAGAACAGTGTGGAGATTCCTTAAACAACTGGAAATAGAACTGTCTTATGATCCAGCAATCCCACTGCTTACCATACACACTGAGGAAAACAGAATTGAGACACATGTACCCCAATGTTCATTGCAGCACTGTTCATAATAGACAGGACATGGAAGCAACCTAGATGTCCATCAACAGATGAATGGATAAGAAAGCTGTGGTACATATACGCAATTGAGTATTACTCAGCCATTAAAAAGAATTAATTTGAATCAGTTTTAATGAGGTGGATGAAACTGGAGCCTATTATACAGAGTGAAGTAAGCCAGAAAGAAAAACACCAATACGGTATACTAAAGTATATATATGGAATTTAGAAAGATGCTAACAATAACCCTGTGTATGAGACAGCAAAAGAGACACAGATGTATAGAACAGTCTTATGGACTCTGTTTCAGAGAGAGAGGGTGGGAAGATTTGGGAGAATGGCATTGAAACATGTATAATATCATGCATGAAACGAGTCGCTAGTCCAGGTTTGGTGCATGATACTGGATGCTTGGGTCTGGTGCACTGGGACAACCCAGAGGGGTGGTATGGGGAGGGAGGATGGAGGAGGGTTCAGGATGGGGGACACATGTATACCTGTGGCGGATTCATTTTGATATTTGGCAAAACTAATACAATTTTTAAAGTTTAAAAATAAAATAAAATTTTAAAAAAATAAACAATTAGGGCAGAAATACATGAAAAAAAGCAAAGGAACCTATAGCAAAACTCAGCAAAAATAAACGCTGGTTCTTTGAGAAGATAAATAAAATAGGCAAACCATTAGCAAAACTCATCAAGAAAGAAAGGGGGGATAATCAAATCAACAAAATTAGAAAGGAAAATAGATAAATCACAGCGGACAACACAGAAGTACAAAGGATCATAAAAGACTACTATCAGCAGCTATAGGACAATAAAATGGACAACTTGGAAGAAATGAACAAATTCCTAGAAAAGTATAACAATCCAAAACTGAACCAGGAAGAAATAGGTAATCCCAACATACCCATCACAAGCATGGAAAGCAAAACTGTAATCAAAAATCTTCCATTGAACAAAAACGAAGCTCAGGACCAGATGACTTATTCACACTCCTGGTTACCCTGGACACCTGGAGAGAACAAGAGAGGGAGCACAGAATACCACTTGTTTGGGGAAGAGGGTGAAGATGGATAGGAACGATAGTTTCAGGAAAAGTGTGACCAGAGGAGAGCTATGTGCCAGGCCAGTAGAGGGCAGGGGGGTCTCATGGGGCGGTGTCAATGGGCAAGAGGAGCTTGGATGGGTTCAACTCACCTTGACACTTTTGTGGACCCCAGTTGACAGGAAGTCTTCATCTTTTCCTCCTGCTTACCTGAAGTTGGCTCTTCCATAAGTGTTCTAGAGCCTTGTGGCTTCTGAGTCTCTTTAGTCATTTTGAAGACACCCAGTGGTCTGCTCCAGAGCCCCTGAGCACACCTCTATATACCCCTCCCTAGGGTCCACAGCATTATGCTTTAAGAGATCAGCAACTCACTTCCCCAGCCAATGGTGGCCCTGGCTGAGAATTGACATCACAAAGCGCAATCCTGATACCTCTAGGGCAGAATGGGGGGCAACTCAGATGATTTGATGGGGTGGGGGGGGGGGAATGCATCACTTTTAATGGCCCTTAGGAGCCCTCCAAACTCACCTGTCATCCTCATCTCTCTAAGTCAACTCTGTTGTGTCACAAGGGAGGGAGCATGTGTCTCCTCCAAACCTTGACCCACAGCCACAGTATCGAGGCTTTGATTCTGTTCTCTCCCACATTTCACCATCATCTAGATTGTAATATCTTGCCTAAAGTTCCTCCATGATAATTAGGCTGTATTGAAGTGTCTGTGGAAATGAGAATCATCCCACTTTCCTCGTTCAGTTCAGTTTCTCAGTCATGTCTGACTCTTTGAGAGGTGGTCTTAAAGCACTTTCAAGACCATTTAATTCTGGGCCACCTCCCAGAACCTTTTTCCATCCCATCTCCTTTGTTCTAGCTTCCATTCAGACACTGCTGTCTTCAGGCTGTGAGACTGCACTGAATACACTTACCCTTTCTCCACTTGGAGCTGTCTTGCTTCAAGTCTTGGAATCATGGTCACCTCACTATGTGTAAAAAAAAAAAAAAAAAAATGTTTCCCCAAAGACGTGCACATGAATGTTCATAGCAGTCTTATTTCTAATAGTCAAAAAGTTGAGATGAACAAGATGGCAGAGTGGTAGTTGCAGGAGGAATACACCTCTCTCCTTGGACACATCAGGAATACATCTTCAGACACAGAAGTGCTTGCAGAACACCAGCTGAGAGCTGACAGGAGTACCTGACCAGTGGAAAAGAATGTATAGAACCACAAAACTTGGTAGGATGAAGGAACTAGGGGGAAAAACAGGAGTGTTAATAGGTCTGGACCTGCCCTTGGTGGGTGGGAGAACTGAAGTAGGTTTCCACTTCCCTCATTGGAGTAATTGTCTGGATCAGAGGAGAAACATTTAAGGCTGAGAATGAAACAGCTGATCTGTGGCAGCCTACACCAATACATACAATGTATGACATAGCAGAATCCATTGGTTTTTGTCCCCTTAAGAGTGTAGCATTCATTAAACATTTGAAAATCCATCAGGATAAACAACTTACTAAAGAACTGAAAATGATGACACAGTAGGGTCATTTAGATGAATGCTGAAAAATAATTTGATAAAATCTAATATCCCTGGGTTGGGAAGATTCCCTGAAGTAGGGATTGGCTACCCACGTCAGTATTCTTAGGCTTCGCTGGCAGCTCAGCTATTAAAGAAAGTGCCTGGCATCTCAGAGATCTGGGTCCATCCTTGGGCTGGGAAGATCCCCTGGAGGAGAGCATGACAATCCATTCCAGTATTCTGGCCTGGAGAATCCCCAAGGCCAGAGGAGCCTGTTTGGCCTACACTTCATGGGGTTGCAAAAAGCTGGACACAACTCTGTGACTGAGCACATTCTGTATAAAATATTTTAGCGAACTAGAAATAGGAGAAGAAATAGAAATAGAATTGGAGAAGGCAATGGCACCCCACTCCAGTACCTTTGCCTAGAAAATCCCATGGATGGAGGAGCCTGGTAGGCTGCAGTCCATGAGGTCGCTAAGAGTCGGACACGACTGAGCGACTTCACTTTTACTTTTCACTTTCATGCATTGGAGAAGGAAATGGCAACCCACTCCAGTGTTCTTGCCTGGAGAAAACCAGGGAAGGGAAGCCTGGTGGGCTGCCGTCTATGGGGTCGCACAGAGTCGAACACGACTGAAGCGACTTAGCAGCAGCAGAAAGAGAAGACTTCCTCAACCTTATGAAAGTACTAAACTATCACTAATATCACACTTTATGGTAGAACACTGAGTGTTTTACTTCTAAAATCACAATCAACAGAAAGATGTCCACTCTCATTATATTGAATTTCTGTCCGTGAAGTCATATTAGGAAATGATTGAAAAGTTATCCAGTTTGGAAAAGAAGAATAAAGCTGTTTTTATCTGTTGGTGACATCTATGTAGAATATCCAATGAAATCTACAGGAACAGAATACCTAAAACTAAGAATTAATTTAAGCAATGTCACAAGATATAGAGATGATATATAAAATTTAATTAATTGCTTTCCTATATAGTAGGCCAATTTAAAATTAAAATAAAAAATAATAACAGTCACATTGAAGTAAGAAAAACTTAAGAATCAGACAGAATATATGAAACACACCAATGCAAAAATGGACAAAAGATGTGAACAGGAAATTCACTAGATAATGATATACAGATGGCAAGTAAGCATGCAGGGCACACCGAAAGTATGGCTCTCATGAGAGACAGAGAAGAACAAGTCTGATGAGGAAGTGGAAATATTTGAACTTTCATGCACTGTTTATGGGAATACAAAATAGTACACCATGGTGGAAAACAGTTTGGAAGTTCCTTCAAAAGTTAAACATAGAGTTACCATATGTCCCAGCAATCCCTTTCTTAGGTTTATACAAGCAAGTATGAAAAAAAAAAAAAATACCCACAGACATGCACATGAATGTTCATAACAGTCTTATTTTTAGTAGTCCAAAAGTTGAGATGAACAAAATGGCAGAACTGTAGCTGGAAGTGGAGTACATTTCACTCCACGGATACATCAAGGATACACCTTCAGACACAGAAGTGTGTGCAGAACACCAGCTGAGAGCTGACAGGAGTACCTGACCAGAGGAAAATAATAAATAGAACCACAAAACTCGGTAGGGTGAAGGAACTAGGGGTGGGGGGAACAGGAATGGTAATAGGCCTGGACCTGCCCTCGGTGGGTGGGAGAACTATAAGTTGGTGTCCGACGCCCCACCTGGGATCAACTGTCTGGATCAGAGGAGAAATATTTTAGGCTGAGAGTGAAACAGTTGATCTGTGGGAGCCTAAATGGAATGAGAATCAGACAGTCCTTGCCACAGTCATACACACCCCAGACAGGGACACAGGTCCCATAGAAGGGACAGCAGTTGGGATCTGGATTTTTCGGATTGTGGAGCAATCCCAGGGCAAGGGCTGCTACTGACTGCAGAGAGATGGACTGATGGGATGTGAGGAAGGAGATCGGGATGGGAAATGCTTGTGGAGGAACACCAGGCCCCATGGAAGCAAGGGGATCCTACTGGGTCAATCATAGTAGGTGGAGCCATCACCATAGTCTCTTTCTCCCCATACACCAGCATAGGCAGCTGAACAATAGAGAGGCTGGCCAATCAAGTGCAGGACTTACTGATCTGCAGACTAGGACCCCACCCAGGGGCCCCATCTATGTACCTGATGCTCCAAACAACAGAGAAGTACCCCAGGTAAGGGAGCCCTCTAAGTGCCTGAAAAGGTGGAGCTATGGAGGAAGAGTGGCAAAAGAGGCCTCCTTATCACCAGCTACAAGAGGCTGGTGAAAAGACTCTGATAGGGTCAAAACTTCTGCGGCAGAGGAGGTCATTGTCCCTGCACAGTTATCGCTACCATGGTCCCCAGAGATCAAGAAGCTATGCCAAGTTCATGCTCAATGCTCGCTGGGGCGGAGCTGCTACAGGCCAAAAAAGTCTTGTGTCTATGGATACCTGGTCACTTCAGTTCAGTTCAGTTCAGTTCAGATCAGTTCAGTTCAGTTCAGTCACTCATTCCTGTCCCACTCTTCGCGACCCCATGAATCGCAGCACGCCAGGACTCCCTGTCCATCACCACCTCCCGGAGTTCACCCAGATCCACGTCCATAGAGTCAGTGATGGCATCCAGCCATCTCATGCACTGCTGTCCCCTTCTCCTTCTGCCCCCAATTCCTCCTAACATCAGAGTCTTTCCCAATGAGTCAACTCTTCTCAAGAGGTGGCCAAAGTACTGGAGTTACAGCTTCAGCATCATTCCCCCAAAGAAATCCCAGGGCTCAATTGCTTCAGAATGGACTGGTTGGATCTCCTTGCAGTCCAAGGGACTCTCAAGAGTCTTCTCCAACACCACAGTTCAAAAGCATCAATCCTTAGGTGCTCAGCCTTCTTCACAGTCCAACTCTCACATCCATACATGACCACAGGAAAAACCATAGCCTTGACTAGACGGACCTTTGTTGGCAAAGTAATGTCTTTGCTTTTGAATATGCTATCTACGTTGGTCATAAATTTCCTTCCAAGGAGTAAGTGTCTTTTAATTTCATGGCTGCAGTCACCATCTGCAGTGATTTTGGAGCCCCCCAAAATAAAGTCTGACACTGTTTCCACTGTTTCCCCATCTATTTCCCATGAGGTGATGGGACCGGATGCCATGATCTTCGTTTTCTGAATGCTGAGCTTGAAGCCAATTTTTTCACTCTCCACTTTCACCTTCATCAGGAGGCTTTTTAGTTCCTCTTCACTTTCTGCCATAGGGCGGTGTCATCTGCATATCTGAGGTTATTGATATTTCTCCCGGCAATCTTGATTCCAGCTTGTGTTTCTTCCAGTCCAGGGTTTCTCATGATGTACTCTGCAAAGAAGTTACATAAACAGGGTGATAATATATAGCCTTGACGTACTCCTTTTCCTAATTGGAACCCATCTGTTGTTCCACGTCCAGTTCTAACTGTTGTTTACTGACCTGCATAGAGGTTTCTCAAGAGGCAGGTCAAGTGGTCTGGTATTCCCATCTCTCTCAGAATTTTCCACAGTTTATTGTGATCCACACAGGCAAAGGCTTTGGCATAGTCAATAAAGCAGGAATAGAGGTTTTTCTGGAACTCTCTTGCTTTTTCCATGCTCCAGCAGATGTTGGCAATTTGATCTCTGGTTCCTCTGCCTTTTCTAAAACCAGCTGGAATATCAGGAAGTTCACAGTTCACGTATTGCTGAAACCTGGCCTGGAGAATTTTGAGCATTACTTTACTACCATGTGAGGTGAGTGTAACTGTGCAGTACTTTGAGTATTCTTTGGCATTGCCTTTCTTCAGGATTCCAATGAAAACTGACAATTCCAGTCCTGTGGACACAGCTGAGTTTTCCAAATTTGCTGGCATATTGAGTGCAATACTTTCACAGCATCATCTTTCAGGATCTGACATAGCTCAACTGGAATTCCATCACTTCCTCTAGCTTTGTTCGTAGTGCTGCTTTCTAAGGCCCACTTGATTTCACATTCCAGGATGTCTGGCTCTAGGTCGGTGATCACATCATCGGGATTATCTGGATCATGAAGATCTTGATTTTATAGTTCTTCTGTGTATTCTTGTCATCTCTTCTTAGTATCTTCTGCTTCTGTTAGGTCCATGCCGTTTCTGTCCTTTATTGAGCCCATCTTTGCATGAAATGTCCCCTTGGTATCTCTAATTTTCTAGAAGAGATCTCTAGTCTTTCCCATTCTGTTGTTTTCCCCTATTTCTTTGCATTGATCACTGAGGAAGGCTTTCTTATCTCTTCCTGCTATTCTTTGGAACTCTGCATTCAGATGCGTATATCTTTCCTTTGCTTTTCACTTCTCTTCTTTTCACAGCTATTTGTAAGGGGTGCCCAGACAGCCATTTTGCTTTTTTTTGCATTTCTTGTCCATGGGGATTGTCTTGATCCCTGTCTCCTGTACAATGTCATGAGCCTCATTCCATAGTTCATCAGGCACTCTATCTAACAGGTCTAGGCTCATAAATCTGTTTCTCACTTTCACTGTATAATCATAAGGGATTTGATTTAGGTCATACCTGAATGGTCTAGTGGTTTGTCCTACTTTCTTCAATTTCAGTCTGAATTTGGTAATAAGGAGTTCATGATCTGAGTCACAGTCAGCTCCTGGTCTTGTTCTTGTTGACTGTATAGAGCTTCTTCATCTTTGGATGCAAAGAATATAATCAATCTGATTTCAGTGTTGACCATATGGTGATGTCAATGTGTAAAGTCTTCTCTTGTGTTGTTGGAAAAGGGTCTTTGCTATGACCAGTGCATTTTCTTGGCAAAACTCTATTAGTCTTTGCCCTGCTTCATTCCGTATTCCAAGGCCAAATTTGCCTGTTACTGCAGGTGTTTCTTGACTTCCTATTTTTGCATTCCAGTCCCCTACAATGAAAAGGACATCTTTTTTGGGTATAGTTTGAAAAGGACTTGTAGGTCTTCATAGAACCGTTCATCTTCAGCTTCTTCAGCATTACTGGTTGAGGTCTAGACTTGGATTACTGTGATATTGAATGGTTTGCCTTGGAAACAAACAGAGATCATTCTGTCGTTTTTGAGATTGCATCCAAGTACTGCATTTCGGAATCTTTTGTTGACCATGATGGCTACTCCATTTCTTCTGAGGGATTCCTGCCTGCAGTAGTAGATATAATGCTCATCTGAATTAAATTCACCCATTCCAGTCCATTTTAGTTCGCTGATTCCTAGAATGTCTACATTCACTCTTGCCATCTCTTGTTTGACCACTTCCAATTTGCCTTGATTCATGGACCTGACATTCCAGGTTCCTATGCAATATTGCTCTTTACAGCATCAGACTTTGCTTCTGTCACCAGTCACGTCTGCAACTGGGTATTGTTTTTGCTTTGGCTCCATCCCTTCATTCTTTCTGGAGTTATTTCTCCACTGATATCCAGTAGCATATTGGGTCCTTACTGACCTGGGGAGTTCCCCTTTCAGTATCCTATCATTTTGCCTTTTGATACTTTTCATGGAGTTCTCAAGGCAAGAATACTGAAGCGGTTTGCCATTCCCTTCTCCAGTGGACCACCTTCTGTCAGATCTCTCCCCCATGACCCGCCCCTCTTGGGTTGCCCCCAGGGCATGGCTTAGTTTCATTGAGTTAGACAAGGCTGTGGTCCTAGTGTGATTAGATTGACTAGTTTTTTGTGAGTATGGTTTCAGTGTGTCTGCCTTCTGATGCCCTCTTGCAACACATACCATCTTACTTGGGTTTCTCTTACCTTGGGCGTGGGGTATCCCTTCACGGCCGCTCCATCAAAGCGCAGCCACTGCTCCTTACCTTGGAGGAGGGGTATCTCCTCACTGCCGCCCTTAGTGTCCAACTGCATGTGACATTGTAACTGTGGCTTGCCAGGCTTCTTTCTCAGGGAAGGGGCTTGTACATGCAAAAATACTGGTACGTATGGGCCAGTACTGGTTGACATACCCTTCTAGAGCACTATATGTCCTGCTGCCCTAGCCACCAACTCCTCTGAGTCCCTGATGCAGCCAGAGCCACTATGACTGAAGCAGTTGATTCCCCATATCTGGCCCCCTCACAGGGGCAAACCCAAGTCCTCCAGGACAGTCTCAAGAGCACACCCCAGTGGATGATTCACATTGAAAAGTGGGAATAAAACCACAATTGGAACCCAGGAGCAGTGTTGTTAAGGAAGATGACCCAAAACCTTCCTACCACCTGTACAAGCTGCAGATTAAATCCACATAGCTGTGAAAAGAAGAGAAGTGAAAAGCAAAGGAGAAAAGGAAAGATATAAGCATCTGAATGCAGAGTTCCAAGGAAGAGCAAGAAGAGATAAGAAAGCCTTCCTCAGGGAGCGATGCAAAGAAAAGGAGGAAAACAACAGAATGGGAAAGACTAGAGATCACTTCAAGAAAATTGGAGATACCAAGGGGAGATTTCATGCAAAGATGGGCTCAATAAAGGACGGAAATGGTATGGACCTAACAGAAGCAGAAAATATTAAGAAGAGATGGCAAGAATACACAGAAGAACTGTACAAAAAAGATATTCACGACCCAGATAATCACGATGGTGTGATCACTGAACTAGAGCCAGACATTGTGGAATATAAAGTCAAGTGGGGCTTAGAAAGCAGCATTATGAACAAAGCTAGTGGAGGTGATGGAATTCCAGTTGAGCTATTTCAAATCTCAAAGGATGATGCTGTGAAAGTGCTGCACTCAATATGCCAGCAAATTTGGAAAACTCAGCAGTGGCCACAGGACTGGAAAAGCTGAGTTTTCATTCCAATCCCAAAGAAAGGCAATGCCAAAGAATGCTCAAACTACCACAGAATTGCACACATCTCACACACTAGTAAGGTAATGCTCAAAATTCTCCAAGCCAGGCTTCAGCAATACATGAACTGTGAACCTCCTGATGTTCAAGCTGGTTTTAGAAAAGGCAGAGGAACCAGAGACCAAATTGCCAACATCTGCTGGATCATGGAAAAGCAAGAGAGTTCCAGAAAAACCTCTATTTCTGCTTTATTGCCTATGCCACAGCCTTTGCCTGTGTGGATCACAGTAAACTGTGTAAAATTCTGAAAGAGATGGGAATACCAGACCACCTGACCTGCCTCTTGAGAAACCTCTATGCAGGTCAGGAAGCCACAGTTAAAACTGGACGTGGAACAACAGACTGGTTCCAATTAGGAAAAGGAGTACGTCAAGGCTGTATGTTCTCACCCTGCTGATTTAACTTCTATGCAGAGTACATCATGAGAAACCCTGGACTGGAAGAAACACAAGTTGGAAAGAAGATTGCCGGGAGAAATGTCAATAACCTCATATATGCAGATGACACCACCCTTATGGCAGAAAGTGAATAGGAACTAAAAAGTCTCTTGATGAAATGAAAGTGGAGAGTGAAAATGAAGATCATGGCATCTGGTCCCATATACTTCATGGGAAATAGATGGGGAAACAGTGGAAAGAGTGTCAGTTTTGTTTTGTTTTCTTTTGTTTTGTTTTGTTTTTGGGGGGGGGCGGTGTTGGTGGGGCAGTGCTCCAAAATCACTGCAGATGATGACTGCAGGTATGAAATTAAAAGACGCTTACTTCTTGGAAGGAAAATTATGACCAACCTAGATAGCATATTCAAAAGCAGAGACATTACTTTGCCAACAAAGTACCATCTAGTCAAAGCTATGGTTTTTCCTGTGGTCATGTATAGATGTGAGAGTTGGACTGTGAGGAAGGCTGAGCACTGAAGAATTGATGCTTTTGAACTGTGGTGTTGGAGAAGACTCTTGAGAGTCCCATGGACTCCAGGGAGATCCAACCAGTCCATTCTGAAGGAGACCAGCCCTGAGATTTCTTTGGAAGGAATGATGCTAAAGCTGAAACTCCAGTACTTTGGCCCCCTCATGCAAAGAGTTGACTCATTGGAAAAGACTCTGATGCTGGGAGGGATTCGGGGCAGGAGAAGGGGACGACAGAGGATGAGATGGCTGGATGGCATCACTGACTCGATGGACGTGAGTCTGAGTGAACTCCGGGAGTTGGTGATGGACTGGAGGCCTGGCGTGCTGCGATTCATGGGGTCGCGAAGAGTCGGACACGACTGAGCGACTGAACTGAACTGAATAATATATAAAAAGACACTGATAACTGCCACAAAAGGAAACGTCCTGGTTCTGATAGTTGTGAACATTGGAGACAAAAAACATATAGGAGTAGGACCGGATTAGAATGAGCTCCCCCCAAATCAGGTTCAGAGTTCAGCACAGTTTTGGAGGGCATCCTAGGGAGGTGAGGTGGACTGCAATTTTAGCGGGCGAAAGGACTCTGAGAGCAATGACTAAAGAAAAACCTGTATTATTCTCATGTTTTGACTTGTTCTGTAGATTCTCTAGGATTTTTGTTTTTGTGGTTGGTTTCAATTCCTTCCCCTCTCCCACGTTGTAGTTGCCAATTTCATTGGCACTATGAAATCTAATGAAGCTTTTGAGCCTTATTATTCTTCGGTCACATTTGTATTGCTGTTATAAATCTCTGTCTCTATATACAGCTTTTGAAATTCTGTGGCATTTCCTTTTCTCTCTCTCTCTCTCTTTTTCATTTTTTAAACCTATTATTATTGTTTCTACATTTATTATTTGTTTACTTTTCCTACTGTTCTTTTCCCCTTGCAGTCAATCTTTAATGTATATACATCTTTTCAGTTCAGTTCACTTCAGTTCAGTGGCTCAGTTGTGCCCGACTCCTTGTGACCCCATGAACCGTTACAGCACGCCAGGCCTCCCTGTCCATCACCAACCCCTGGAGTCCAACCAAACCCATGTCCATCGAGCTGATGATGCCATCCAACCATCTCATCCTCTGTTGTTCGCTTCTCCTCCTGCTCTCAATCTTTCCCAGCATCAGGGCCTTTTCCAATGAGTCAGCTCTTCGCATCAGGTGGCCAAAGTATAGGAATTTCAGCTTCAACATCAGTCCTTCCAATGAACACCCACGACTGATCTCCCTTAGAATGGACTGGTTGGATTTACTTGCAGTCCAAGGGACTCTCAACAGTCATCTGTACCTCTATTTAACTCTGCATACGTATTTTTTCCTTTCTTTCCTTTTCTCTCAATATATTTGTTAGTTTTATTTTCATTCTTTTATTCTCCAATTGGCACCTTGCTCTAGTTTTGTTTCCCAGTTTGTGCTTCAGGTGGTTCTATTCTGGTATATATATGTATATCTATCTATATATATAGATATAGATATAGATATATAGATATATAGATATATAGATATATATTTTTTTTTTCCTTTGTTCACCAGGTCAATCAATCTATTGTACTTTATTTTGCTGGAATGTTTTGATTTTGCTTGTGGGTGTATATGTACATGTGTATATTCAGTCATACTTTTTACTCTTGTGATAAACCTCTGCTTCTACATTGGATTTTTACAGTTCTTTGGAGGATTCCTGGCTTTCCCAGTTATTTTTGATTTTTTTATTATTTTCTATTTTTATTGTTTTAAATGTTAATTTTTTAAACCTGTTATATTTATTCCATTGTTTGCCTTTCCTCTGTTCTTGTCCCCTTGCAGTTAAACTTTAAACAAACCTTGTTCACCTACCTCTGTTGAACCTCGCATGTCTATTCTTTCTTTCTTTTCTTTCCTTCCTTTCCTCTCAACATTTTGTTAGTTTTATTTTCAGTGCTTTCATCCCTACTTGGGACTTTGCTTTAGATTTCTTTTCCAGCTTGTGCACTCGCACTCGTTAGTTTTGTGCTTAACTGGTAGATATCATTTTTGGTTTCCGTTGTTTGCTAGGTCAGTCTATTGTAGTTTATTTTTGTTGAACTGTTTGGATTTTGCTGATGGTTGTATGTGTGTATATTCCCATATACTGGAATATATGTGTATATTCCTTTATTTTAATTATTATTTGTGTGACAGTGTAGCTGCCATTTGTCAGGGGTTCACCTTTGGTTTCTCTCTCTTTTTTTTTTTTTTTTGGATATTTATTTTAATCTAACTTAATACCATAACAAACCACCTGTTGTAATGGTGTTCCTGGCCAATGATCCAGCCCCGAGCATTTGGAGTGGGAGCACTGACTCCAAGACCCTATACAACCGGAGAACTCCTAACCTTAGGGAGTATCAATTACTGAGAACTCACTCATGCAAACTAAACCACTTGAATACAAGACCTAGAATCACCCAACCACCAATCAGGACAACCCAACCCAGTGTAGGACACCTCATCCAAACAGCAAATAGGACAAAAGTAGAAACCCAGTCATCAGCAGACAGGATTATCCTTCTCAATCAAACCTGTGCATCAGAAGGAAAAGAAAAAAAACCAAAAAAACTCAGCACCAATCTCACCCAATGCAAAGCTTACACAAACCATTGGACCAAATTTAGGAGTGCAGAAACTAA
Source organism: Bos taurus (assembly GCF_002263795.3). Lineage (NCBI taxonomy): Eukaryota > Metazoa > Chordata > Mammalia > Artiodactyla > Bovidae > Bos > Bos taurus. The sequence continues at coordinate 45,830,275 of NC_082638.1, read as the reverse complement.
AAGGAAGAAAGAATGCAAATTTGAAGGCTGGCAAAAGGAGACCTCAAACACAATAAGATCTTTTTAAAAAGGAAGAAATGACAAAGAAATGCTGCACAAATAAAGGAACAAACTAGACACACAGAAATTTAAACAAATGAAGAGGAAATAGGCAAGCTGCCTGAAAAACTATTCAGAATAATGATAGTAAAGATGATCAAAAACTTTGAAAATGACATGGAGACAATGCAAGAATCAATGAGCAAACCCCTAGTTGAATTGAAGAATAAGCAAAAAATAAATTGAAAAATAAATAGAGAGACAAACAACAATTACTGAAATTAAAAATACTCTAGAAAGAATCAAGAGCAGGGTATCTGAACCAGAAAATGGATCAGTGTGTTGAAAGACAAAATGGTGGAAACAACTGCGGAAGGGCAGAATAAAGTCAAAAGAATGAAAAGAACTGAGGATAGTCTCAGAGACCTCTTGGACAATGTTAAATGCACCAAGATTCAAATTATAGGGGTCCCAGAAGAAGAGAGAAAAATAAAGGGTATGAGAAAAGTTTAGAGGAGATTATACTTGAAAAACCCCCAACATGGAAAAGGAAATAGTCAATCAAGTCCAAGAGGTGCCAAGAGTCCCATTTGTGATAAACCCAAGGAGAAACAGCCCTAGACATATACTAAGCAAACTAAGGAAGATGAAACACAAAGAAAGAATATTAAAAGTAGCAAGTTAAAAGTAAGAAGTAACATCCAATGGAAACCCCATATGTTTCACAGCTGATCTTTCAACAGAAACTCTGCAGGCCAGAAGAGAATGGCATGGCATATTTAAAGCACTGAAAGAGAAAAATCTACAGCCAAGATTACTGTACTTGGCAAGGATCTCCTTCAAAATTGATGGAGAAATCAAAGATTTTCAGATGAGCCAAAGGTAAGAGAATTCTTTACCACAAAACCAGCTTTACAACAAATGGTAAAGGGACTTATATAGTCAAGAAATATAAGAGAAGAAAAAAGATCGACAAAATCGACCCCCAAAAATTAAGAAAATGGCAATAGGAGCACTGCTGCTGCTGCTGCTAAGTCGCTTCAGTCCTGTCTGACTCTGTGCGACCCCATAGACGGCAGCCCACCAGGCTCCCCGGTCCCTGGGATTCTCCAGGCAAGAACACTGGAGGGGGTTGCCATTTCCTTCCTCAATGCATGCAAGTGAAAAGTGAAAGGGAAGTCGCTCTGTCATGTCGAACTCTGTGTGACCCCATGGACTGCAGCCTACCAGGCTCCTCCGTCCATGGGATTTTCCAGGCAAGAGTACTGGAGTGGGGTGCCATTGCCTTCTCCGAAAAGGAGCACATATGTCAATAATTATTCTAAATATAAATGGATTAAATGTTCCAACCAAAAAGCCCAGACTGGCTAAATGGATACATAAACAAGACCTCGGGGTGGGGGCGCGGTCCTAAGATGGCAGAGGAATAAGATGGGGAGACCCCATTCTCCCCAACACATTCATCAAATGATCATTTGAACGCTGAGCAACTTCCACAAAACAATTTCTGAATGCTGGCAGAGGACACCAGGTACCCGGATAGGCTGCTCATTGTCTTTGAAAGGAGAACAAAGGATTGAGCAAATACCAAAGCAGAACTAGCCGGCTGTCTCCAGGCCCCTCCCCCAACAAGAGGCAGACAGCCATGTGTGTGGCAGCCAGAATCAGAAGGCAAGGGGCGGCCTCAGCCTCAGAGACCGGCATTCTCCACCAAACTGTGAGCAGGCTGCCAGTTTCTAACCATGTCTTCCTGGAGTCCTGGACGGTTGACATCTGCCAGGAAAGTTGCAGCTTGAGATCAGCTCCCCAGAGGAGATACATGATACACCTGAGGCAGTGTTCTCATGGCACACCCAGGAAACTGAGCGGCCTGGACCCAGTAGGTAATTAAGATGCATGGCCCACTTGGGACAGTGCGTTGGCCAAGCACCTGGTCGCCTGAGCTGCTGGGACCTGGGAAGGGCACAAAACGCACATGCATCTGAGTCTGTGACTTTGCGGTGTACCTGAAAACCTGAACCTGAGCAGCTTAGACCTGGGAATTGCAGGAAATGCAGGGCCCACATTGGGCAGTACCCCTGAAGAGCAATCTGGAACCTGAGCAGTGTACACGTGGAAAGCACACACCACCGTGAGTTTGGGAAAGCCCAGTGTGTTCCATACACTGCAAGCACTTTCCCAAAATACACATCAACATTATTTGTTTGCAGTGTTCCTCCCTCCCCACAACTCAACTGAACAAGTGAGCCGAAATAAGTGACCACCTTTGCCCCCTTGTGCCAGGGCAGAAATTAGACACTAAAGAGACTTGCAAAGAGAGAAAGCCAAAATAAATAAAGAAAAGGGAACTCCTCTGGGAGTGAAAGGTGCAACAGATTAAAACCCTGTAGTTAATATTGACTAAGCATAGGAAGGGGCTTATAGATCTTGTAAAGAAATGCAAGCTGGAACAAGGAATTATCTGAAACTCAACTGAAACCACACTGCCCACAACGGCTCCAGAGAAATTCCTAGATATAGTTTTTCTATTATCAACCTTCTAATTGATTAAAATTATTTATTATTTTTCCTTCTTACTTTTTTTTTTTTAATTTTACAATATTGTATTGGTTTTGCCATACATCCACATGAATCTGTCATGGTTGTACACGTGTTACCCATCCTGAACCCCCCTCCCACTCCCTCCCTGTACCATCCTTCTGGGTCATCCCAGTACACCAACCCCAAGCATCCTGTAACCTGCATCAAACCTGGACTGGCGATTCGTTTCTTATATGATATTATACATGTTTCAATGCCATTCTCCCAAATCATCCAACCTTCTTCCTCTCCCACAGAGTCCAAAAGACTGTTCTATACATCTGTGTCTCTTTTGCTGTCTCACATCCAGGGTTATCGTTACCATCTTTCTAAATTCCATATACATGTGTTAGTATACTGTATTGGTGTGGGTTTTTTTTTTTTTTCTTTCTTTCTTTCTTTCTGGCTTACTTCACTCGATATAATAGGCTCCAGTTTCATCCACCTCATTAGAACTGATTCAAATGTATTCTTTTTAATGGCTGAGTAATACTCCACTGTGTATATGTACCACAGCTTTCTTATCCATTTGTCTGCTGATGGACATCTAGGTTGCTTCCATGTCCTGGCTATTAGAATCAGTGCTGTGATGAACATTGTGGTACATGTGTCTCTTTCAATTCTGGTTTCCTTGGTGTGTATGCCCAGCAGTGGGATTGCTGGGTCATAATTAATCCTTTAATTTTCAATTTTAAAACCTATTACCTTGCAAAATATGACCCTATTTTTAAAGCATATTTCATATTTGTTAAATATATTTTGTGACTGATTGTGTTTTGTATTTTTAATATTGTATTTCAGAGAGTCTACCCTCTACTCAAGATTTTTTTTTTTTACTTAAATTAATTTACTTGTTTTAATTAGAGGCTAATTACTTTACAAAATTGTAGTGGTTATTGCCATACATTGACATGAATCAGCCATGGATGTATCAGTTCAGTTCAGTTCAGTTGCTCAGTTGTGCCCGACTATTTGCGACCCCACACGCTGCAGCATGCCAGGCCTCCGTGTCCATCAACAACGGCTGGAGTCTACCCAAACCCATGTCCATTGAGTCGGACATCCAAACATCTCCTCCTCTGCTGTCCTCTTCTGCCCTCAGTCTTTCCCTGAATCAGGGTCTTTTCAAATGAATCAGCTCTTCACATCAGGTGGCCAAAATATTGAAGATTCAGCTTCAAAATCAGTCCTTCAAATGAACACCCAGGACTGATCTCCTTTGGGATGGACTGGTTGGGTCTCCTTGCAGTCCAAGGGACTCTCAAGAGTCTTCTCCAACGCCACAGTTTAAAATCATTTATTCTCAGGTGCTCTGCTTTCTTTATAGTTGAACTCTCATATCCATACATGACCATGGGAAAAACCATAACCTTGACTAGATGGACCTTTGTTGACGAAGTAATGTCTCTGCATTTCAATTTACTGTCTAGGTTGGTCATAACTTTCCTTCCAAGGTGTAAGTGTCTTATAATTTCATGGCTGCAATCACCATCTGCAATGATTTTGGACCCCCTTCCTCCTCTCAAAATATAACGTCAGCCACTGTTTCCCCATCTATTTGCCATGAAGTGATGGGACTGAATGCCATTATCTTAGCTTTGTGAATGTTGAGCTTTAAGCCAATCTTTTCAATCTGCTCTTTCTCTTTCATCAAGAGGCTCTTTTTTTTTTTTTAATTAAAAAAATTAATTTATTTATTTTAATTGGAGGCTCATTACTTTACAATACTGTAGTGGTTTTTGCCATACATTGACATGAATCAACCATGGGTGTACATGTGTCCCCCATCCTGAATCCCCCTCCCACCTCCTTCCCCGTCCCATCCCTCAGGGTCATCCCAATGCACTGGCCCTGAGCGCCCTATCTCATGCATCAAACCTGGACTGAAGATCTATTTCACATATGGTAATATACATGTTTCAATGGTATTCTCTCAAATCATCCCACTCTTGCCTTCTCCCACAGAGTCCAAAGTCTGTTCTTTTTCTCTGCGTCTCTTTAGCTGTCTCATATATAGGGTCATTGTTACCATCTTTCTAAATTCCATATATATGCATTAATATACTGTATTGGTATTTTTCTTTCTGACTTACTTCACTCTGTATAATAAGCTCTAGTTTCACCCACCTCATCAGAACTGATTCAAATGCATTCTGTTTAATGGCTGAGTAATATTCCATTGTGTGTATGTACCACAGCTTTCTTATCCATTCATCTGCTGAGGGACATCTAGGTTGCTTCCATGTCCTGGCTATTATAAACAGTGGTGCGATGAACATTGGGGTACATGTGTCTCTTTCAATTCTGGTTTACTTTGTGTGTATGTCCAGCGGTGGGATTGCTGGGTCATATTTCCAGTTTTTTAAGAAATTTCCACACTCTTCTCCACAGTGGCTGTACTAGTATGCATTCCCACCAATAGTGTAATATAGTTCCTTGTACTCCACACCCTCTCCAGCATTTACTGTTTGCAGACTTTTTGATAGCAGCCATTCTGACCGGTGTAATATGGTACCTCATTGTGGTTTTGATTTTAATTTCTCTGATACCGAGTGTTGTTGAGCATCTTTTCATGTGTTTGTTAGCCATCTGTATGTCTTCTTTGGAGACACGCCTATTTAGTTCTTTGGCCCATTTTTTTGATTGGGTCGTTTATTTTTCTGGTATTGAGCTGCATGAGCTGCTTGTATATTTTTGAGATTAACACCTCTGTACAGAAAACTATAAAACACTGATGAAAGAAATCAAAGAGGACACTATTAGATGGAGAAATATACCATGTTCATGAATCAGAAGACTCAATATAGTGAAAATGAGTATTCTACCCAAAGCAATCTGTAAATTCAATGCAATCCCTATCAAGCTATCAATGGTATTTTTCAGAGAACTAGAACAAATAATTTCACAATTTGTATGGAAATACAAAAAAACCTTGAATAGCCAAAGCAATCTTGAGAAAGAAGAATGGAACTGGAGGAATCAACCTGCCTGATTTCAGACTATACTACAAAGCTACAGTCATCAAGACAGTGTGGTTCTGGCACAAAGACAGAAACATAGATCAATGGAACAAAATAGAAAGCCAGAGATGAATCCATGCACCTATGGACACCTTATCTTTGACAAAAGATGCAAGAATATACAATGGAGAAAAGACCATCTCTTTAACAATTGGTGCTTGGAAAACTGGTCAACCACTTGCAAAAGAATGAAACTAGAACACTTTCTAACACCATACACAAAAATAAACTCAAAATGGCTTACAGATCTAAATGTAAGACCAGAAACTATAAAACTCCTAGAGGAAAACATAGGCAAAACACTCTCTGATATAAATCACAGCAGGACCCTCTATGACCCACCTCCCAGAGTAATGGACATAAAAGCAAAAATTAACAAATGTAACCTAATTAAACTTAAAATCTTTTGCACAACGAAGGAAACTATAAGCAAGGTGAAAAGACAGCCTTCAGAATGGGAGAAAATAATAACAAAAGAGGCTCTTTAGTTCTTCTTCACTTTCTGTCAAAAAGTGGTGTCATCTGCATATCTGAGTTATTGATATTTCTTCCAGCAAACTTGATTCCAGATTGTACTTCCTCCAGCCCAGCGTTTCTCATGATGTACTCTGCATATAAGTTAAGTAAGCAGGGTGACAATATACAGCCTTGACCCACTCCTTTTCCTATTTGGAACCAGTCTGTTATTCCATGTTCAATTGTAACTGTTCCTTCCTGACCTGCATACAGGTTTCTCAAGCGGCAGGTTACGTGGTCTGCTAATATGTACCATGGGTGTATACCCATGGATGTATATGGGTGCCTAATCCTGAACCCCCTCCCATCTCCCTCCCCATCTCATTCCTCAGGATTGTCCCAGTGCACTGGCCCTTGGCACCCTGTCTCATGTACCAAACCTGGACTGGTCTTCTATTTCACATATGGTAATATGCATGTTCCACTTCTATTCTCCCAAATCATCCCACCCCTAGCTTCTTCCATAGAATCCAAAAGTCTGCTATTTATATCTGTGACTCTTTTGCTCTCTCACATGTAGGGTCCTCATTACTATCTTTCTAAATTATATATATATATATATATATATATATATATATGTTAATATAGTGTATGGATGTTTTCCTTTCTGCCTTGCATCACTCTGTATCATAGGATCCAGTTTCATTCACCTCATTAGAACTGATTCAAATGCACTCTTTTAAGTAGCTGAGTAATATTCCATTCTGTATATGTACCAAAGCTTTACTATCCACTCATCTGCTCATGGATATCTAGGTAGCTTCCATGTCCTAAACATGAAAACACTGCTGTGATGATGAACATTGGGGTAGACATGTCTCTTTCAATTCTGGTTTCCTCAGTGTGTATGCCCAGCAGTGGGTTTCTTGGGTCACATGACAGTACTAGTTCCAGCTTTTTAAGGAATCTACACAGCGTCCCCCATACTGGCTGTATTAGTTTGCATTGCCTCCAACACTGTAAGAGGATTCCCTTTCTTCTGCAGTCTGTTCAGCATGTATTTTTTGTCGACGTTTTGATAACAGCCATTCTGACAGGTGTGAGATGGTATAACATTGTGGCTTGATGTCCATTTCTGTGATAATGAGTGATGTTGAGCATCTTTTCATGTGTTTCTTAACCATCTGTATGTCTTCTTTGGAGAACTGTCTGTTGAGTTCTTCAGCCTAATTTTTGATTGGGCCATTAATTTTTTCTGGTATTGAGTTGCATGAGCTTCTTGTATATTTTTGAGTTTCACTTAGTCAATTGCTTCATTTACTATCATTTTCTCCCGTTCTGATGACTGTCTTTTCACCTTCCTTGTTTCCTTCATTGTTCAGGAGCTTTTAAATTTGATTCGTTCCGTTGGTTTATTTTTGCTTTTATTTACATTACTCTGGGAGGTGAGTCACAGAAGGTCCTGCTGTGATTTATGTCAGAGACTGTTCTGTCTATATTTTCCTCTAGAAGTTTTACAGTTTCTGGTCTTTCATTTAGATCTTTAATCCATAATTAGTTTATTTTTGTGTATCATTAGAAAGTATTCTAGAATCATTATTTTACAGGTGGTTGGCCAGTTTTTCCAGTGCCACTTGTTAAAGATATCGGTCTTTTCTCCATTGTATATTCCTGAGTACTTTGTCGAAGATAAAGTGACCATAGGTGCGTGGATTTATCTCTGGGCTTTCTATTTTGTTCCATTGATCTATATTTCTGTCTTGGTGTCAGTAACATACTGTCTTGATAACTGTAGCTTTGTACTATAGCCTGAAGTCATGCAGGTTGATTCCTTCAGTTCCATTCTTCTTTCTCAAGATTGCTTTGACTATTCGAGGTTTGGTTTTCCCCCCCCCCCCCCCCCTTCATACAAACTGTGCAATGATTTGTTCTAGTTCTCTGAAAAACACTTTTGGTAGGTTGATAATTACTTTAAATGTAAACAGATTAAATGTTCCAACCAAAAGACACAGACTGATTGAATGGATACAAAAACATGACCCATATATATATGCTGTCAACCAGAAACCACCTTCAGATGCAAGGACACATATAGACTGAAATTGAGAGGATGGAAAAATACATTCTATGCAAATGGAAAGCAAAAGAAAGCTGGAATATTAATCCTGATATCAGACAGGCCTTAAAATAATAATACTATAAAAAATAAGGAAAGACACTACACTATGATAAAAGGATCAATCCAAGAGGGAGACATAACAGTTGTAAACATCTATGCAGTGAACACTTTACTGCCGAATTTTACCTTAAATTGAAGAAACTAGCGAAAATGACTAGATGATTCAGGTATGAACTAAATCAAATCCCTTATGTTTATACAGTGGAAGTGACAAATAGATTCAAGACAGAATATTGAAGATTCAAGACAGAATCAAGATAGACAGAATGCCTGAAGAACTATCGATGGAGTTTTGTGACAGTGTACAGGAGGCAGTGATCAAGACCATACCCAAGAAACACAAATGCCAAAAGTCAAAATGGTTCTCTGAGGAGGCCTTCCAAATAGCTGAGAAATGAAAGGAAGCAAAAGACAAAGGAGAGAGGGAAATATATACCCATTTGAATGAAGAGTTCCAAAGAATTTCAAGTAGAGATAAGAAAGCCTTCCTCAGCAATCAACAAAAAGAACAGAGGAAAACAATAGAATGGGAAAGACTAGAGATCACGTCAAGGAAATTAGAGATACTAAGGGAGCATTTCATGGAAAGATGGGCACAATAATGGACAGAAATGGTATGGACATAAGAGAAGCAAAAGATATTAAGAATTGATGGCAACAATGCACAGAAGAATTATACAAAAAAGATCTTCATGATGCAGATAACCAGGATAGTGTGATCACTCACCTAGAGCCAGACATCCTGGAATGTGAAGCCAAGTGGATCTTAGGAAGCAAAGCTAGTGGAAGTTATGGAATTCAAGTTGAGCTATTTGAAATCCTAAAAGACGATGTTGTGAAAGTACCACGCAATACGCCGGCAAAGTTTCAAAGCTTGGCAGTGGCCACCGGACTGGAAAACGTCAGTTTTCATCCCAGTCTCAAAGGAAGGTAATGCCAAAGAATGCTCAAACAACCACACAGTTGCACTCATCTCACGTGCTAGTAGAGTAATGCTCAAAATTCTCCAAACCAGGCTTCAACAGTATGTGAACTGTGAACTTCCAGATGTTAAAAGTGGACTTAGAATAGTCAGAGGAACCAGAGATCAAATTGCCAACATCCACTGGATCATGGAAAAAGCAAGAGTTCCAGGAAAAAACATATATTTCTGCTTTATTCATTATGCCAAAACCTCTGAGTGTGTGGGTCAAAATAAACTGTGGAAAATTCTAAAAGAGATGGGAGTACCAGGCCACCTGACTTGCCTCCTGAGAAATCTGTGTGCAGGTCAAGAAGCATCAGTTAGAACTGGACATGAAACAACAGACTGGTTGCAAGTCGGGAAAGGAGTATATCAAGGCTGTATTTCATCACCCTGCTATTTAACTTATAAGCAAAGGACATCATGCTAAATGCCAGGCTGGATGAAGCACAAGCTGGAATCAAGATTGTCAAGAGAACTATCAGTAATCTCATATATGCAGATAACACCACCCTTATGGCAGAAAGTGAGGACCTAAAGAGCCTCTTGATGAAAGTGAAAGAGGAGAGTGAAAAAGTTGGCTTAAAACTCAACATTCACAAAACTAATATCATGGCATCCAGGCACATCCCTTCATGGCAAATAGATCAGGAAACAATGGAAACAGTGCCAGACTGTTTTTCGCAGTTGGGCAGGCAAATCACTACAGATGTTGATTGCAGCCATGAAATTCAAAGGTGCTTGCTCCTTGGAAGTCACGCTATGACTTACTTAGAAAGCATTAAAAAACAGAGACATTATTTTACCAACAATCAACCAATGTGTCAAAGCAATCCTTTTTGCAATAGTCATGTACTGATGTGAGAGTTGGAGGAGAAGGAAAGCTGAGTGCCTAAGAATTGATCCTTTGGAACTGTGGTGTTGGAGAAAACTCTTGAGGATATCAAAGCAGTCAATCCCAAGAAAATCAGTCCTGAACATACATTGAAATGACTGAAGCTCCAATACTTTGGCAACCTGATGCAAAGAAGTAACTCATTTGAAAAGACCCTGATGCTGGAAAAGATCGAAGGCCAGAAGAGAAGGGGACGATAGAAGATGAGATAGTTGGATGGCATCCTCAATGCACATGAGTTTTACCAAGCTCCGGAAGTTGGTGATGGACAGGGACAGGGAAGCCTGGTGTGATGTTTTACCATAAAGTATGATGTTAGTTACACAGTTTATTACCATCATCAGGTTGAGGAAGTTTTCTATTTCTAGTTTGCTAAGAGTTTTTATACAGAATGTGTTCAGTCACTCAGATCTGCCCAGCTCTTTGCGACCCCATGGAGTTTAAACCCAAACGGTTCCTCTGGTTGAGGATTCTCCAGGCAAGAATACTGGAGATGGTTGCCATGCCCTCCGCCAGGGCATCTTCCCAACCCTGGAATAGATATTAGACTTTATCAAATTATTTTTCAGCGTTTTTCGAGATGACCCTACTGTGTTTTATTTTTTGTCCTTTAGTACTTTAAATTACACTGATTGATTTTCAAATGTTTAACCAATCCTGCATTCTTAGGGGACAAAAAGTAATAGATTATGCTGCGTTGTCTTTGTATATATTGGCATAGACTGCGCTTCACTCTGAACACTTTCTGTTGCTACGTCTTCAAGTGCACAATTTTCTCCTGCTGTCCTGTCTAATCTGTCATTTATTCCATCGACTGTGTTTGCCATCTGACGCTACAGTTTTCCTATCTACAAGATGGAATTGGTCTACTTTATTATTTGCATGTCTCTACTTAATTTTACAAAATGCAAAACACAGTCATTCCAATATTTTAATGTCTCTGTCTGCAATGTCTTAAATCTATGCCGCTTCTGGGTCAGTTTGATTTCTCAAGGGAAATTTAATATGATTTTTTCTTACCTTAGTGAGATTAAATATCTTTTTAATGTGGTTAGTGTATAGTCCCATATCTTTCTTGTCAAATGTCTGCTCATGTCTTTTAAACATCTCTTAATAAAGTGAATGTCCAGTAGTACATCTTTCTTAGAAACTGTTGGCTCGTGTGTTTTTCACATTTTCTATCATTCTTTAGGTTCTTTGTTATAAAATTTTAACAGTCATTTTTTGGGTTTGTTTATGGTGCTTTTTTTTTTTTTTTCTACCTCTTAAAATTTTAAGCAGTGTCATGCATCCAGGGTGAATAAGGAACCAGTGAACACCAGGAAGTGAGCACTTCACAGGAAATCCAGGAAGTCCCACTAAGACAAAAAACTGTGTACCCCAGGGCACACCTCAGGCTGGCTGACCCTGCTTGTCAATTAGGAACACAAGGACTGAGATGAAGCCGACACCTCATTCCCCTTTCCTCCAGAGGCAACCACCTCAATGAGAGACCTTGGGAACTAGGTGAGGATACATGATTACACAGTGTTTCTTCCAGGAAGCTGGAATCTTGTCGTAGTTCTTCATGGAAATGAATTCCAGCATGGTCTCAATGGTGACGTAAGCAGTAATGGAGGTACCAGCTGGAAAACAAGATGAGAAAAGAGATTTGTAAGGGCACATGTTGAGAAAGCCCTTTCCAGACGAGGCTCACACAACTCTGAGCCAGCACCGCCCCTTCGGGGGAATACTAATCACTCAAAGGTCGTCATTTCCTTCTTGGGATGCCTCATCCCCATCACCCTGTAGAAACCCAAACTTGGGTATTACACCTAATGTGGTGAGCATGAGTCCTAGATTTGAAACTAGACAGCTCCAAGTGGACCAATAGCAAAAATATTCAGTGCATTCTCACAGCCTGAAGACAGGGTTTTCAGACTGGAAACTAGAAAAGTGAGGACACCTATGTGCAAACTGAGCAAAGGAAGTGGGATGGAAAAGATTCCTGGTAGGTGGTCCAGAATTAAATGGTGCTCAAAGTGCTTTAAGACCACCTTATAGGAGGAAAGTAGAATGATTCTCTTTTCCACAGATACTTCGATAGAACCTAATTATCATGGAGGAATTTTAGGCAGGATATGAAAAACTAGATAATGGTGAAATGTGAGAGAGAAAAGAATGAAAGCCTGAATACTGTGGCTGTGGGCCAAGGTTTGGAGGAGACCCAGTCTCCCTGCCATGTGGCCCTTCATGTAGACTTAGAGAGATGAGGATGGCAGGTGAGTTTGGAGGGCTCCTAAGGCCATTAAAAATGCTACCTTTCCCCCACCAAATCATCTGAGTTGCTCTCCATCCTCCCCTAGAGTTGACAGGATCGGGCTTTTTGATGTGAAGGCCCACCCAGGGCCACCATTGGCTGGTGGCAGCAACTTTATGAGTTGCTGACCTCAGAAAGCATAAGGCTGTGGCCCCCTGGGAGGGGTATACATAGGGCTGCTCAGGGGCTCTGGAGCAGACCACTGTGAGTCTTCAAAATGACTAAGGTGACTGGGAAGCCACAAGGCTCTAGAGAAGTTGTGGAACAGCAGACTCTAGTACCCAGGAGGAAAAGATGAAAAGCTCCTGTCAACAGATGTCCAAAGAAGTGTCAAGGTGAGCTGAACCCATGCAAGGTCCTCTTGTCCATTGAGACCGCCCCATAAGACACCTCCCCTTGTCCTTGCCAGGCCCTTACCCCTTCTCCTCCCACACCCCTTCTCCTGAAGCCATTGTTCCCATCCATCTTCACCCTCTTCCCCAAACAAACCGCCACTCTGTACTCCCTTTTTTTGTTTTCTCCAGGTGGCCAGGGTAACCATGAGGGTGAATAAGCCATCTGGTCCTGAGCTTAGTTTTTCTTGTGGTTGCAAGCTTTTTGATTGCAGTTTTGCCTTCTGTGTTCGTGATGGGTCTGTTGAGATTATCTATTTCTTCCTGGTTCAGTTTTGGAAGGTTATACTTTTCTGAGTATTTGTCCATTTCTTCTAAGTTGTCCATTTTATTGTCATATAGCTGCTGATAGTAGTCTCAGGATCCTTTCTATTTCTGTGTCGTCTGTTGTGATTTTTCCATTTTCATTTCTAACTTGTTGAATTGATTCTTCTCCCTTTCTTTCTTGATGAATCTGGCTAATGGCTTGTCTTTTTTTTTTTTTTTATTCTTCTTAAAGAACTGTCTTTTCCTTTCACTGATTTTTGTAACAGTTTCCTTTCTTTTTCACTTATTTCTTCCCTAATTTTTATGATTTCTTTCCTTCTGCTAACCCCGGGGTTCTTCATTTCTTCTTTTTCTCATTGCTTTAGCTGGGACGTTAGGTCATTTATTTGAGGTTTCTCTTGTTTCTTCAGATAAGCTTGTATTTTTATGAATCTTCCCCTTAGCACTGCTTTCTGAATCCCATTGGTTTTCATTTCATTTTCATTCATATCGTGTTTTCATTTTTGTTTGTATCTATGCATATTTTCATTTCTTTTCTGATTTCTTCTGTTATATGTTGGTTATTCAGAAGTGTGTTGTTCAGCCTCCATATGTTTGTATTTTTAATAGTTTTATTTTTCCTGCTGTTTTAGGTTGTTTAGTCGCTCAGTTGTTTCCGACTCTTGTGGCCCCATGGACTGTAGCCTGCCAAACTCCTCTGTCTGTGGAACTCTCCAGGCCAGAATACTGGAGTTGGTTGCCATTTCCTTCTCCAGAGAATCTTCCCAACTCAGGAATCGAACCTGGGTCTCCTGCATTGCAGGCAGATTCTTTGCTGACTGAGCTACAACATCTAATCTTACTGCATTGTGATCAGAAACGATGCTTGAAATGATTTCATTTTTGTTTTCTTTTTCTAATTTATCAAGGCTAGATTTATGCGATCTATCCTGGAAATGTTCCATGTGCACTTGAGAAAAAGGTGAGATTCATTGTTTTGGGGTGAAGTGTCCTATAGATATCCATTAGGTCTAACCGGTCCATTGTATCACTTGAAATTTGTGTTTCCTTGCTGATATTCTGCTCGGTTGATCTATACATACATGTAAGTGGGATATTAAAGTCTCTGGTTTCTGCCTTTTAGCAGGGCTGCTGAAAATACTCCTGATCACACCTCTCTGTCACTGCACTGAACGAATCTAGGTTCTGCCCTCGTTAGTCTCCCAACACATAATCCTGAACGCACATAAGGATCCCTGCACAAAAGCAGGCTGGGTGCTCCCAATGTTTAAGCCCCGAGAAACACTCCTGATCCTGCAATTCGGTCCCTGCACTGAACCAGGATGAGTCCTAACCTTGTTCAAACCCCCAACAAATACTCCTGAGTCAGCATCTCTGTCCCTGCCATGAACCAGGCTGGGTCCTTCTCTTGTTCAAGCCCCTGACAAATGTAGGTTAACATTAGTATCCAAACAAAAGTGAAATGTACTTACACTCCTGGTAAGAAACTTACAGTTAGCAAATGGTGTCAATGCGTAAGAAGCTGAAAGGTGAAGGCTGCAATAGACTTATTCCCCTGAATACCTATGCAATTCATAATCCACACAGACCTCCTGTATCAAGAGACATGTCCTCAACAGATTCTGTTGATTTTTTCAGATTCTGAAAAAAATAGGTGACAATAACTGCAGCAGAATACCTCCAGTTGTCTGTGGAAGGGAGGGAGAAACTGTGTACCTGCAATAATTACAATGGAGTAAATAGTCTTAAGTAAGAAATAAAACTTTACTTATAGTAAAAAATCTTAAAGGCTCAAGAGACAAAAGCTTTGGGTGGCTTCCTCTTTCTTATTTTACTCTCATTTACAAGCAGGTCTGGGATAACCACAGAGGCTTCTGTTACCAGAGCAACAAGAGCAGGGCATGAAGAAATGCTGGCGTCTTGTGGACATTTTTTTCTAATAGTAACCTTAAAATGCTTGCTGATGGACACACTATTCACAAGGGTGCTGAGCTCCAACTGATACCCACCCATGACAAATTACCAGAGCTCACCTAAGGGGAAAAATAACGTAAACACAGGAGAAGCTAACAGGAAGAGCATGTGAACAGGTAAACACAATTCCATGTTTATCTAAGAAAGCACATGGCAATTTGCACATTGGGTTGAATTCTAAGAGACATAAACATCGAAGTTGTGAGGACATTATCACCTCTGCATGAGCATGGAACAAGACCATGTGTCAAAAGCTGGACATGGTATCAATGGTAGAGTAACATTACTACAGTGGACAGTTTAGAGTACTGGTGGGATAGACTTGGTAAGAGTCATATGAGCATGACTAGAAAAGTGCACTCCCATGAGAGAGAAATAAATAAATAAATAAATAAAGAGGTAGAGACAGTTTGATTAATCAGATCCTCTCCTGGAATATTTCAGAAATGAAGAGATTTTGCACACAACACACCCCAAACCTCCCGTGGCACCATTCAGAACATTGAAGAGATGAAAGCAAAGTTAGCATACCTGGAGAGAGCAATGGATAAACAAACATGATACAGGTCTAGAATGATTTTTGAATCAAGCATTGAAATATGAACATAGGCCGTCTTCAGAGAGAGAGATCAACCCAGAGATC
Source organism: Bos taurus (assembly GCF_002263795.3). Classification (NCBI taxonomy): domain Eukaryota; kingdom Metazoa; phylum Chordata; class Mammalia; order Artiodactyla; family Bovidae; genus Bos; species Bos taurus. Next base: position 45,814,567 of record NC_082638.1, on the reverse strand, counting down.
ATCACACTGAGTGAAGGAGAGTCAACTCAAGAAACATTATGGGATGCAACGGACAATTGCTATACAAAAATCCAGAGCAGTTAGCACCCGCACAAAGGTGATGTGAGCATCCAACCTGGCATGAAATTTATGGGTAGCAGAGGACCCTGGTTGCATGGAAGGGATACATCTGGAAATTGGTACTAATTTCTTCCCAGAGATACATATAACATACAGAATCCATGCAAACCTAGTTCAGCAAGAGTGGTAGATGAGACTCGTTCTAATAACATGTAGGTGAAAACAAGCACAGCTGAATATCTAGTATTCTCAGTCCCATGGAACAAGAATCTGTACAAGTAAAACAAACGTGTCCTTGTCAATCAAGGACTGACTTTTACTTAAAATAAAATCCAAGTGTGAGCAGTCACCAAGTGTGAGCAGTCACCAGGTTTGCCGGCATCCTCTGGCTCTTTCTACTTTAATATACAACCAGGCCTGAGTAAAACTCTCAGGCGGCACAGACCATCCTAAAATAGGACAGAATAAAGAAACCCTTCAGCATGGAAGATTTTCTCTGCAACTGCAGCATCAAAACTATCGCTGATGGACATCTGATATTCACAAGGCCTCTGGACTCGACAGGACACCCACCCTTGAACATGTCAAGGTCACACACCCAAAATTAAATAAATAAACACACACACACACACAACTGGAACACTCTCAGGAAGAAAGTATCAACAGGAAAATACAACTCAAAGTGCTTTCTAAAAGCAAAAAGCCCATGAATAGTACTCCACAAGGTTTCTTATCAGAGATACAAACTGCCACAAGATATCAACTCTGACCAGTGAAAAAGGCCACCGTGGAAAACAGACCAGGCCAGAAATGGTAGATTAACATTAGTCAGCGGGATCCTTTTATAGTAGTGAGGGTATATCAGCGGGAGGAGCCAGTATAAGAATCACTGTCCACGTGGCTTTATAAAAAAAAAAAAGAAAATATGACAGGGCTTCTCCACTCCTATGATACTTCAGAAATACACAGACTTTGAAAACCACATGCCCCAGAGCATGCACTGCAGCAGGATTCCCAATGCCCAGAGATGAAATTAAAGGAAGTACACAGGGACAGAGAGATGAACAGATAAAGGAATGGGGTAGGGGTTCATGACGGAATATGACTCAAGCATTGAAACAAGGAAAGAATGACCTTGTCAGAGGTACAGACAATTGTGATAATCAGAGTCACTGAAGAAGGGCAGATGAGAGTTGTGTTACAGAATTTACGTTTCACATAGGACAGACAATATTGCTGGTAGTGAGTACCCCAACCGAGGTAAAATGGAACTCCCTGGAAGGCTTATATTGGTAGGCTGAAATTCATGGATTCCCACAAATACCTGTCACATACATAATCTACAGGGACCGACTTAGCAAGAGTGATGTCGTACACACTTCTGAGAGCAGGTCAGAGAAAATAAACACTGCTGACTGCCTCTGTGTATCGATGTAAGGGAGCGAGAATCAGTACAGCCACAACAAAGGAAACTCTGTACAGATTCGTCAAACAAGAAATACGAACTATAATAAAGCTGAGAAGGAAGGAGACACAAGCTCCCGGAGTTAGTGATTGACAGGGAAAGCGGGGCATACTACAGTCCATGGGGTTCCAAACCATCGGACACAACTGAGCAATTGAATTGAAGTGACTGACATATCCATATAAAATCCTAATACAGACTCAAAATGGATGTACTATACCAAAAGTGGTGTACTACACTCATTTAAAAATATATATACAGGAAATTAATCACAGATGAATAATTCTATGTATAGTTAGAAGGATACAAGAAAATGTACAACTACAAAAATAAGGCCATTTGAGTCAACATGCATGGCCCGAGAGATAATCATACTAAATGAAATAAGGCACACAGAGAAAGACAAATACCAAATTATATCATTCAAATGTAGAATCTAAGATATGACACAAATGAACATGTGTATGCAACAGATGCAAGCTCATGGACATATATAACAGACTTGAGGCTTCCAAGGCAGAGAGAATTGGGGGAGCAATGGACTAAGAGATTGGGGGGAGGAGATATAAACTAGAGTACATGGAATAGATTGACAAGTTTCTACTGTAGAACACAGAGAAATATATTCAGTACCCCATGATAACTTATAATGAAAACAAATATATATGGGGGAACCCTGGCAGTCCAGCAGTAAAGATTCCACACTTGCACTGCAGTGGATACATGTTCAAATCCTGGTTATAGAACTAATCACACACACTACAGTGTAGTAAAAAAAATTAAATAAATAAATAAATGCATACATACATAAAGATTAAATAAAAGAATGTGTATATATATGTGTGTGTGTGTGTGTGTGTGTGTGTGTGTACACACAATGCATTTACACGTATATATGTGCATAACTGAATCACTTTTCTGTAAAACAGACATTCACACAATGTTGTAAATCAACTATACTTCAGTTAAAAAGTAACGTGACTGTGAAAAGAAAATATTGCTATATATCATTGTATCTAAAATTAGTATCCAAAGAAAATTGCTGTAAACAAATTCGGCTCACTACTTAATGGCAGGCTTGCTGAAATATCTAAGGAGACACATACTGATGTCTGCAATTTAAAACAAAAGCAACAAGGAAAAAGATCGACTGTGCGTTGGAAAGAGGGATGGACAAATGGATAGATAGGTGACAAAGGAAGTATTGTAAAATGGTTACCAAACCAGACTCCTTTATATGCTCTCTACAAGAGAACCACCTGAAGCCAAGGTACACATATAGCTTGAATGTGGAGTGCTGGGAAAAGGTATTTCATGCAAGTGGAGACCGAAAGAATGCAGGAGTAGCTATATTCATATCAGATAAAATAGACTGAAATAAAGCCTGTGAAATGAGAAGGTGAAGGCCACTACATAATGATCAAAGCATCAATACAAGAAGAAGATATCAGATCAGATCAGATCAGTCGCTCAGTTGTTTCTGACTCTTCGCAACCCCAGGAATCGCAGCACGCCAGGCCTCCCTGTAGATCACCAAATCCCGGAAGTCACTGAGACTCACGTTCATCGAGTCAGTGAAGCCATCCAGCCATCTCATCCTGTGTCGTCCCCTTCTCCTCTTGCGCCCAATCCCTTTCAGCATCAGAGACTTTTTCAATGAGTCAATCCTTCTCAAGAGGTGGCCAAAGTACTGGAGTTTCAGCTTTAACATCATTCTTCCAAAGAAATCCCAGGGCTCATCTCCTTCAGAATGGACAGCTTGGATCTCCTTGCAGTCCAAGGGACTCTCAAGAGTCTTCTCCAACACCACAGTTCAAAAGCATCAATCCTTAGGCGCTCAGCATTCTTCGCAGTCCAACTCTCACATCCATATATGACCATAGGAAAAACCATAGCCTTGACTAGATGGACCTTTGTTGGTAAAGGAATGTCTCTGTTTTTGAATATGCTATCTAGGTTAGTTATAACTTTCCTTCCAAGGAGTAAGCGTCTTTTAATTGCATGACTGCAGTCACCATCTGCAGTGATTTTGGAGCCCAGAAAAATAAAGTCTGACACTGTTTCCACTGTCACCCCATCTATTTCCCATGAAGTGATGGGCCCAGATGCCATGATCTTCGATTTCTGAATGTTGAGCTTTAAGCCAACTTTTTCACTCTCCACTTTCACCTTCATCAAGAGGCTTTTTAGCTCCTCTTCACTTTCTGCGATAAGGGTGGTGTCATCTGCATATCTGAGGTTATTGATATTTCTCCCGGCAATCTTGATTCCAGCTTGTATTTCTTCCAGCCTAGCGTTTCTCATGATGTACTCTGCATGTAAGTTAAATAAACAGGTTGACAATATACAGCCTTGACGGACTCCTTTTCCTATATGGAACCAGTCTGTTGTTCCATGTCCAGTTCTAACTGTTGCTTCCTGACCTGCATACAAATTTCTCAAGAGGCAGATCAGGTGGTCTGGTATTCCCATCTCTTTCAGAAGTTTCCACAGTTTATTGGGATCCACACAGGCAAAGGCTTTGGCATAGTCAATGAAGCAGAAATAGATGCTTTTCTGGAACACTCTTGCTTTTTCCATGATCCAGTGGATGTTGGCAATCTGATCTCTGGTTCCTCTGCCTTTTCTAAAACCAGCTTGAACAGCAGGAAGTTCACGGTTCCCATATTACTGAAGCCTGGCTTGGAGAATTTTGAGCATTACTTTACTAGTGTGTGAGATGAGTGCAAATGTGTGGTAGTTTGAGCATTCTTTGGCATTGGCTTTCTTTGGGATTGGAATGAAAACTCACCTTTTCCAGTCCTGTGGCCACTGCTGAGTTTTCCAAATTTGCTGGCATATTGAGTGCAGCACTTTCACAGCATCGTCTTTCAGGATTTGGAATAGCTCAACTGGAATTCCATCACCTCCACTATTTTTGTTCGTAGTGCTGCTTTCTAAGGCCCACTTGACTTCACGTTCCAGGATGTCTGGCTCTAGGTCAGTGAATACACCATCATGATTAACTGGGTCATGAAGATCTTTTTTGTACAGTTCTTCTGTGTATTCTTGCCATCTCTTCTTAATATCTTCTGCTTCTGTTAGGTCCATACCATTTCTGTCCTTTATCGAGCCAAGGTTTGCATGAAAGGTTCCTTTGGTATCTCTGATTTTCTTGAAGAGATTCCCTAGTCTTTCCTATTCTGTTGTTTTCCTCTATTTCTTTGCATTGACCGCTGAAGAAGGCTTTCTTATCTCTTCTTGCTCTTCTTTGGAACTCTGCATTCAGATGTTTATCTCTCTCCTTTTCTTCTATAAATACCTATGTACCCAACATAGGAGTACCGCAGTACGTAAGGCAAATGCTAACAAATTTGAAAGGGGAAATTAAAAGTAATGTAGTAATAGTCGGAGACTTTCATATCCCAGTTACATGTATGTATAGATCAACCGAGCAGAAAATCAGCAAGGAAACACAAACTTCAAATGATACAATGGACCGGTTAGACCTAATTGATATCTATAGGACACTTCACCCCAAAACAATGAATCTCACCTTTTTCTCAAGTGCACATGGCACATTTCCAGGATAGATCGCATAAATCTAGCCCTGGTAAATTAGAAAAAGAAAACAAAAATGAAATCATTTCAAGCATCATTTCTGATCACAATGCAGTAAGATTAGATGTTGTAGCTGAGTCAGCAAAGAATCTGCCTGCAATGCAGGAGACCCAGGTTCGATTCCTGAGTTGGGAAGATTCTCTGGAGAAGGAAATGGCAACCAACTCCAGTATTCTGGCCTGGAGAGTTCCACGGACAGAGGAGTTTGGCAGGCTACAGTCCACGGGGCCACAAGAGTCGGAAACGACTGAGCGACTAAACAACCTACAACAGCAGGAAAAATAAAACTATTAAAAATACAAGCATATGGAGGCTGAACAACACACTTCTGAATAACCAACATATAACAGAAGAAATCAGAAAAGAAATGAAAATATGCATAGATACAAACAAAAATGAAAACACGATATGAATGAAAATGAAATGAAAACCAATGGGATTCAGAAAGCAGTGCTAAGGGGAAGATTCATAAAAATACAAGCTTATCTGAAGAAACAAGAGAAACCTCAAATAAATGACCTAACGTCCCAGCTAAAGCAATGAGAAAAAGAAGAAATGAAGAACCCCGGGGTTAGCAGAAGGAAAGAAATCATAAAAATTAGGGAAGAAATAAGTGAAAAAGAAAGGAAACTGTTACAAACATCAGCGAAAGGAAGACAGTTCTTTAAGAAGATTAAAAAAGAAAAAAAAAAAAAAGACAAGCCATTAGCCAGATTCATCAAGAAAGAAAGGGAGAAGAATCAATTCACCAAATTAAAATGAAAATGGAAAAATCACAACAGACAACACAGAAATAGAAAAGATCCTGAGACTACTATCAGCAGCTATATGACAATAAAATGGACAACTTAGAAGAAATGGACAAATACTCAGAAAAGTATAACCTTCCAAAACTGAACCAGGAAGAAATAGATAATCTCAACAGACCCATCACGAACATAGAAGGCAAAACTGCAATCAAAAAGCTTCCAACCACAAGAAAAAATAAGCTCAGGACCAGATGGCTTATTCACCCTCATGGTTACCCTGGCCACCTGGAGAAAACAAAAAAAGGGAGTACAGAGTAGTGGTTTGTTTGGGGAAGAGGGCGAAGATGGATGGGAACAATGGCTTCAGGAGAAGGGGTGTGGGAGGAGAAGGGGTAAGGGCCTGGCAAGGACAAGGGGAGGGGTCTTATGGGGCGGTCTCAATGGGCAAAGGGACCTTGCATGGGTTCAGCTCACCTTGACACTTCTTTGGACATCTGTTGACAGGAGCTTTTCATCTTTTCCTCCTGGGTATCTAGAGTCTGCTGTTCCACAACTTCTCTAGAGCCTTGTGGCTTCCCAGTCACCTTAGTCATTTTGAAGACTCGCAGTGGTCTGCTCCAGAGCCCCTGAGCAGCCCTATGCATACCCCTCCCAGGGGGCCACAGCCTTATGCTTTATGAGGTCAGCAACTCATTTCCCCAGCCAATGGTGGCCCTGAGTGGGCCTTCACATCACAAAGCCCGATCCTGTCAACTCTAGGGGAGGATGGAGAGCAACTCAGATGATTTGGTGGGGGAAAGGTAGCATTTTTAATGGCCTTAGGAACCCTCCAAACTCACCTGCCATCCTCATCTCTCTAAGTCTACATGAAGGGCCACATGGCAGGGAGACTGGATCTCCTCCAAACCTTGGCCCACAGCCACAGTATTCAGGCTTTCATTCTTTTCTCTCTCACATTTCACCATTATCTAGTTTTTCATATCCTGCCTAAAATTCCTCCATGATAATTAGGTTCTATCGAAGTTTCTGTGGAAAAGAGAATCATTCTACTTTCCTCCTATAAGGTGTTCTTAAAGCACTTTGAGCACCATTTAATTCTGGACCACCTACCAGGAATCTTTTCCATCCCACTTCCTTTGCTCAGTTTGCACATAGGTGTCCTCACTTTTCTAGTTTCCAGTCTGAAACCCCTGTCTTCAGGCTGTGAGAATGCACTGAATATTTTTGCTATTGGTCCACTTGGAGCTGTCTAGTTTCAAATCTAGGACTCATGCTCACCTCGTTAGGTGTAATACCCAAGTTTGGGTTTCTACAGGGTGATGGGGATGAGGCATCCCAAGAAAGAAATGACGACCTTTGAGTGATTAGTATTCCCCCGAAGGGGCGGTGCTTGCTCAGATTGTGTGAGCCTCGTCTGGAAAGGGCTTTCTCAACATGTGCCCTTACAAATCTCTTTTCTCATCTTGTTTTCCAGCTGGTACCTCCATTGCTGCTTACGTCACCATTGAGACCATGCTGGAATTCATTTCCATGAAGAGCTACGACAAGATTCCAGCTTCCTGGAAGGAACACTGTGTAATCATTATCCCCGTCTGGTTCCCAAGGTCTCTCACTGAGGTGCTTGCCTCTGGAGGAAAGGGGAATGAGGTGTCGGCTTCATCTCAGTCCTTGTGTTCCTAATTGACAAGCAGGGTCAGCCAGCCTGAGGTGTGCCCTGGGGTACACAGTTTTTTTGTCTTAGTGGGACTTCCTGGGTTTCCTGTGAAGTGCTCACTTCCTGGTGTTCACTGGTTCCTTATTCACCCTGGATGCATGACACTGCTTAAAATTTTAAGAGGTAGGAAAAAAAAAAAAAAAAAAGCACCATAAACAAACCCAAAAGATGGCTGTTAAAATTTTATAACAAAGAACCTAAAGAATGATAGAAAATGTGAAAAACACACGAGCCCACAGTTTCTAAGAAAGATGTACTACTGGACATTCACTTTATTCAGAGATGTTTAAAAGACATGAGCAGACATTTGACAAGAAAGATATGGGACTATACACTAACCACATTAAAAAGATATTTAATCTCACTAAGGTAAGAAAAAATCATATTAAATTTCCCTTGAGAAATCAAACTGACCCAGAAGCGGCATAGATTTAAGACATTGCAGACAGAGACATTAGAATATTGGAATGACTGTGTTTTTTGCATTTTGATAAATTAAGTAGAGACATGCAAATAATAAAGTAGACCAATTCCATCTTGTAGATAGGAAAACTGTAACGTCAGATGGCAAACACAGTCGATAGAATAAATGACAGATTAGACAGGACAGCAGGAGAAAATTGTGCACTTGAAGACGTAGCAACAGAAAGTGTTCAGAGTGAAGCGCAGACCATGCCAATATGTACAAAGACAACGCAGCATAATCTATTACTTTTTGTCCCCTAAGAATGCAGGATTGGTTAAACATTTGAAAATCAATCAGTGTAATTCAAAGTACTAAAGGACAAAAAATAAAGCACAGTAGGGTCATCTCGAAAAACGCTGAAAAATAATTTGATAAAGTCTGATATCAATTCCAGGGTTGGGACGATGCCCTGTCAGAGGGCACGGCAACCAACTTCAATATTTTTGCCTGGAGAATCCTCAACCAGAGGAACCATTTGGGTTTAAACTCCATGGGGTCGCAAAGAGCTGGGCAGATCTGAGTGACTGAACACATTCTGTATAAAAACTCTTAGCAAACTAGAAATAGAAAACTTCCTCAACCTGATGATGGTAATACACTGTATAACTAACATCATACTTTATGGTAAAACATCACACCAGGCTTCCCTGTCCCTGTCCATCACCAACTTCCGGAGCTTGCTAAAACTCATGTGCATTGAGGATGCCATCCAACTATCTCGTCTTCTATCGTCCCCTTCTCTTCTGGCCTTCGATCTTTTCCAGCATCAGGGTCTTTTCAAATGAGTTACTTCTTTGCATCAGGTTGCCAAAGTATTGGAGCTTCAGTCATCTCAATGTATGTTCAGGACTGATTTTCTTGGGATTGACTGCTTTGATATCCTCAAGAGTTTTCTCCAACACCACAGTTCCAAAGGATCAATTCTTAGGCACTCAGCTTTCCTTCTCCTCCAACTCTCACATCAGTACATGACTATTGCAAAAAGGATTGCTTTGACACATTGGTTGATTGTTGGTAAAATAATGTCTCTGCTTTTTAATGCTTTCTAAGTAAGTCATAGCGTGACTTCCAAGGAGCAAGCACCTTTGAATTTCATGGCTGCAATCAACATCTGTAGTGATTTGCCTGCCCAACTGCGAAAAACAGTCTGGCACTGTTTCCATTGTTTCCTGATCTACTTGCCATGAAGGGATGTGCCTGGATGCCATGATATTAGTTTTCTGAATGTTGAGTTTTAAGCCAACTTTTTCACTCTCCTCTTTCACTTTCATCAAGAGGCTCTTTACGTCCTCACTTTCTGCCATAAGGGTGGTGTTATCTGCATATATGGAATTACTGATATTTCTCTTGACAATCTTGATTCCAGCTTGTGCTCCATCCAGCCTGGCATTTAGCATGATGTCCTTTGCTTGTAAGTTAAACAGCAGGGTGATGAAATACAGCCTTGATATACTCCTTTCCCGACTTGCAACCAGTCTGCTGTTTCATGTCCAGTTGTAACTGATGCTTCTTGACCTGCACACAGATTTCTCAGGAGGCAAGTCAGGTGGCCTGGTACTCCCATCTCTTTTAGAATTTTCCACAGTTTATTTTGACCCACACACTCAGAGGTTTTGGCATAATGAATAAAGCAGAAATATATGTTTTTTCCTGGAACTCTTGCTTTTTCCATGATCCAGTGGATGTTGGCAATTTGATCTCTGGTTCCTCTGCCTATTCTAAGTCCACTTTCAACATCTGGAAGTTCACAGTTCACATACTGTTGAAGCCTGGCTTGGAGAATTTTGAGCATTACTCTACTAGCACGTGAGATGAGTGCAACTGTGTGGTTGTTTGAGCATTCTTTGGCATTACCTTCCTTTGAGACTGGGATGAAAACTGACGTTTTCCAGTCCGGTGGCCACTGCCAAGCTTTGAAACTTTGCCGGTGTATTGCATAGTACTTTCACAACATCGTCTTTTAGGATTTCAAATAGCTCAACTGGAATTCCATAACTTCCACTAGCTTTGCTTCCTAAGATCCACTTGGCTTCACATTCCAGGATGTCTGGCTCTAGGTGAGTGATCACACTATCCTGGTTATCTGCATCATGAAGATCTTTTTTGTATAATTCTTCTGTGCATTGTTGCCATCAATTCTTAATATCTTTTGCTTCTCTTATGTCTGTACAATTTCTGTCCCTTATTGTGCCCATCTTTCCATGAAATGCTCCCTTAGTATCTCTAATTTCCTTGACGTGATCTCTAGTCTTTCCCATTCTATTGTTTTCCTCTGTTCTTTTTGTTGATTGCTGAGGAAGGCTTTCTTATCTCTACTTGAAATTCTTTGGAACTCTTCATTCAAATGGGTATATATTTCCCTCTCTCCTTTGTCTTTTGCTTCTTTTCGTTTCTCTGCTATTTGGAAGGCCTCCTCAGAGAACCATTTTGACTTTTGGCATTTGTGTTTCTTGGGTATGGTCTTGATCACTGCCTCCTGTACACTGTCACAAAACTCCATCGATAGTTCTTCAGGCATTCTCTCTATCTTGATTCTGTCTTGAATCTTCAATATTCTGTCTTGAATCTATTTGTCACTTCCACTGTATAAACATAAGGGATTTGATTTAGTTCATACCTGAATCATCTAGTCATTTTCGCTAGTTTCTTCAATTTAAGGTAAAATTCGGCAATAAAGTGTTCAGTGCATAGATGTTTACAACTGTTATGTCTCCCTCTTGGATTGATCCTTTTATCGTAGTGTAGTGTCTTTCCTTATTTTTTATAGTATTCTTATTTTAAGGCCTGTCTGATATCAGGATTAATATTCCAGCTTTCTTTTGCTTTCCATTTGCATAGAATGTATTTTTCCATCCTCTCAATTTCAGTCTATATGTGTCTTTGCATCTGAAGGTGGTTTCTGGTTGACAGCATATATATATGGGTCATGTTTTTGTATCCATTCAATCAGTCTGTGTCTTTTGGTTGGAACATTTAATCTGTTTACATTTAAAGTAATTATCAACCTACCAAAAGTGTTTTTCAGAGAACTAGGACAAATCATTGCACAGTTTGTATGAAGGGGGGGAAAAAAAAAAAAAAACAAACCTCGAATAGCCAAAGCAATCTTGAGAAAGAAGAATGGAACTGAAGGAATCAACCTGCATGACTGCAGACTATAGTACAAAGCTACAGTTATCAAGACAATATGTTACTGACACCAAGACAGAAATATAGACCAATGGAACAAAATAGAAAGCCCAGAGATAAATCCACGCACCTATGGTCACTTTATCTTTGACAAAAGACTCAGGAATATACAATGGAGAAAAGACCGATCTCTTTAACAAGTGGCACTGGAAAAGCTGGCCAACCACCTGTAAAATAATGACTCTAGAATACTTTCTAATGATACACAAAAATAAACTAAATATGGATTAAAGATCTAAATGAAAGACCAGAAACTGTAAAACTTCTAGAGGAAAATATAGACAGAACAGTCTCTGACATAAATCACAGCAGGACCTTCTATGACTCACCTCCCAGAGTAATGTAAATAAAAGCAAAAATAAACCAACGGAACGAATCAAATTTAAAAGCTCCTCAACAATGAAGGAAACAAGGAAGGTGAAAAGGCAGTCATGACTAAGTAAAACTCAAAAATATACAAGAAGCTCATGCAACTCAATACCAGAAAAAATTAATGGCCCAATCTGGACATGGGTTTGGGTAGACTCCAGCAGTTGTTGATGGACACGGAGGCCTGGCATGCTGCAGCGCGTGGGGTCGCAAATAGTCGGGCACAACTGAGCAACTGAACTGAACTGAACTGATACATCCATGGCTGATTCATGTCAATGTATGGCAACAACCACTACAATTTTGTAAAGTAATTAGCCTCCAATTAAAACAAGTAAATTACTTAAATTTAAGTAAAAAAAAAATCTAGTGTAGAGGGTAGACTCTCTGAAATACAATATTAAAAATACAAAACACAATCAATCACAAAATATATTTAAAAAATATGAAATATGCTTTAAAAATAGGGTCATATTTTGCAAGGTAATAGGTTGTAAAATTGAAAATTAAAGGATTAATTATGACCCAGCAATCCCACTGCTGGGCATACACACCAAGGAAACCAGAATTGAAAGAACACGTGTACCACAATGTTCATCACAGCACTGTTTCTAATAGCCAGGACATGGAAGCAACCTAGATGTCCATCAGCAGACGAATGGATAAGAAAGCTGTGGTACGTATACACAGTGGAGTATTACTCAGCCATTAAAAAGAATACATTTGAATCAGTTCTAATGAGGTGGATGAAACTGGAGCCTATTATATCGAGTGAAGTAAGCCAGAAAGAAAGAAAGAAAGAAACCCACACCAATACAGTATACTAACACATGTATATGGAATTTAGAAAGATGGTAACGATAACCCTGGATGTGAGACAGCAAAAGAGACACAGATGTATAGAACAGTCTTTTGGACTCTGTGGGAGAGGAAGAGGGTTGGATGATTTGGGAGAATTGCATTGAAACATGTATAATATCATATAAGAAACGAATCGCCAGCCCAGGTTTGATGCAGGTTACAGGATGCTTGGGGTTGGTGTACTGGGATGACCCAGAAGGATGGTACAGGGAGGGAGTGGGAGGGGGGTTCAGGATGGATAACACGTGTACAACCATGACAGATTCATGTGGATGTATGGCAAAACCAATACAATATTGTAAAATTTAAAAAAAAAAAAAGTAAGAAGGAAAAAATAATAAATAATTTTTAAAAATTAGAAGGTTGATAATAGAAAAACTATATCTAGGAATTTCTCTGGAGCCGTTGTGGGCAGTGTGGTTTCAGTTGAGTTTCAGATGATTCCTTGTTCCAGCTTGCATTTCTTTACAAGATCTATAAGCCCTTCCTATGCTTAGTCAATATTAACTACAGGGTTTTAATCTGTTGCACCTTTCACTCCCAGAGGGGTTCCCTTTTCTTTATTTGTTTTGGCTTTCTCTCTTTGCAAGTCTCTTTAGTGTCTAATTTCTGCCCTGGCACAAGGGGGCAAAGGTGGTCACTTATTTCGGCTCACTTGTTCAGTTGAGTTGTGGGGAGGGAGGAACACTGCAAACAAATAATGTTGGTGTGTATTTTGGGAAAGTGCTTGCAGTGTATGGAACACACTGGGCTTTCCCAAACTCACGGTGGTGTGTGCTTTCCACGTGTACACTGCTCAGGTTCCAGATTGCTCTTCAGGGGTACTGCCCAATGTGGGCTCTGCATTTCCTGCAATTCCCAGGTCTAAGCTGCTCAGGTTCAGGTTTTCAGGTACACCGCAAAGTCACAGACTCAGATGCACGTGCGTTTTGTGCCCTTCCCAGGTCCCAGCAGCTCAGGCGACCAGGTGCTTGGCCAACGCACTGTCCCAAGTGGGCCATGCATCTTAATTACCTACTGGGTCCAGGCCGCTCAGTTTCCTGGGTGTGCCATGAGAACACTGCCTCAGGTGTATCATGTGTCTCCTCTGGGGAGCTGATCTCAAGCTGCAACTCTCCTGGCAGATGGCAACCGTCCAGGACTCCAGGAAGACATGGTTAGAAACTGGCAGCCTGCTCACAGTTTGGTGGAGAATGCCGGTCTCTGAGGCTGAGGCCGCCCCTTGCCTTCTGGTTCTGGCTGCCACACACATGGCTGTCTGCCTCTTGTTGGGGCAGGGGTCTGGAGACAGCCGGCTAGTTCTGCTTTGGTATTTGCTCAATCCTTTGTTCTCCTTTCAAAGACAATGAGCAGCCTATCCGGGTACCTGGTGTCCTCTGCCAGCATTCAGAAATTGTTTTGTGGAAGTTGCTCAGCGTTCAAATGATCATTTGATGAATGTGTTGGGGAGAATGGGGTCTCCCCATCTTATTCCTCTGCCATCTTAGGACCACGCCCCCACCCCGAGGTCTTGTTTATGTATCCATTTAGCCAGTCTGGGCTTTTTGGTTGGAACATTTAATCCATTTATATTTAGAATAATTATTGACATATGTGCTCCTATTCGGAGAAGGCAATGGCACCCCACTCCAGTACTCTTGCCTGGAAAATCCCATGGACGGAGGAGCCTGGTAGGCTGCAGTCCATGGGGTCACACAGAGTTCGACATGACAGAGCGACTTCCCTTTCACTTTTCACTTGCATGCATTGGAGAAGGAAATGGCAACCCCCTCCAGTGTTCTTGCCTGGAGAATCCCAGGGACCGGGGAGCCTGGTGGGCTGCCGTCTATGGGGTCGCACAGAGTCAGACAGGACTGAAGCGACTTAGCAGCAGCAGCAGCAGTGCTCCTATTGCCATTTTCTTAATTGTTTGGGGTCGGTTTTGTAGATCATTTTTCTTCTCTTATATTTCTTGACTATATAAGTCCCTTTACCATTTGTTGTAAAGCTGGTTTTGTGGTAAAGAATTCTCTTACCTTTGGCTCATCTGAAAAGCTTTGATTTCTCCATCAATTTTGAAGGAGATCCTTGCCACTTACAGTAATCTTGGCTGTAGATTTTTCTCTTTCAGTGCTTTAAATATGCCATGCCGTTCTCTTCTGGCCTGCAGAGTTTCTGTTGAAAGATCAGCTGTGAAACATATGGGGTTTCCATTGGATGTTACTTCTTACTTTTAACTTGCTACTTTTAATATTCTTTCTTTGTGTTTCATCTTCCTTAGTTTGCTTAGCATATGTCTAGGGCTGTTTCACCTTGGGTTTATCACAAATGGGACTCTTGGCACCTCTTGGACTTGATTGACTATTTCCTTTTCCATGTTGGGGGTTTTTCAAGTATAATCTCCTCTAAACTTTTCTCATACCCTTTATTTTTCTCTCTTCTTCTGGGACCCCTATAATTTGAATCTTGGTGCATTTAACATTGTCCAAGAGGTCTCTGAGACTATCCTCAGTTCTTTTCATTCTTTTGACTTTATTCTGCCCTTCCGCAGTTGTTTCCACCATTTTGTCTTTCAACACACTGATCCATTTTCTGGTTCAGATACCCTGCTCTTGATTCTTTCTAGAGTATTTTTAATTTCAGTAATTGTTGTTTGTCTATCTATTTATTTTTCAATTTATTTTTTGCTTATTCTTCAATTCAACTAGGGGTTTGCTCATTGATTCTTGCATTGTCTCCATGTCAATTTCAAAGTTTTTGATCATCTTTACTACCATTATTCTGAATAGTTGTTCAGGCAGTTTGCCTATTTCCTCTTCATTTGTTTAAATTTCTGTGTGTCTAGTTTGTTCCTTTATTTGTGCAGCATTTCTTTGTCATTTCTTCATTTTTAAAAAGATCTTATTGTGTTTGAGGTCTCCTTTTGCCAGCCTTCAAATTTGCATTCTTTCTTCCTTTTAGTTTCTGCACTCCTAAATTTGGTCCAATGGTTTGTGTAAGCTTTGCATTGGGTGAGATTGGTGCTGAGTTTTTTTGTTTTTTTTTTTTTTTTTGGTTTTTTTCTTTTCTTTTCTTGTCCTTCTGATGTGCAGGGCTGATTGAGAAGGATAATCCTGTCTGCTGATGACTGGGTTTCTACTTTTGTCCTATTTGCTGTTTGGATGAGGTGTCCTACACTGGGTTGGGTGGTCCTGATTGGTGGTTGGGTGATTCTAGGTCTTATATTCAAGTGGTTTAGTTTGCATGAGTGAGTTCTCTGTAATTGATACTCCCTAAGGTTAGGAGTTCTCCGGTTGTATAGGGTCTTGGAGTCAGTGCTCCCACTCCAAATGTTCAGGGCTGGATCATTGGCAAGGAACACCATTACAACAGGTGGTTTGTTATGGTATTAAGTTAGATTAAAATAAATATCCAAAAAAAAAAAAAAAAAAGAGAGAGAGAAACCAAAGGTGAACCCCTGACAAATGGCAGTTACACTGTCACACAAATAATAATTAAAATAAAGGAATATACACATATATTCCAATATATGGGAATATACACACATACAACCATCAGCAAAATCCAAACAGTTCAACAAAAATAAACTACAATAGACTGACCTAGCAAACAACGGAAACCAAAAATGATATCTACCAGTTAAGCACAAAACTAACGAGTGCACAAGCTGGAAAAGAAATCTAAAGCAAAGTCCCAAGTGGGGATGAAAGCACTGAAATAAAACTAACAAAATGTTAAGAGGAAAGGAAGGAAAGAAAAGAAAGAAAGAATAGATATGCGAGGTTCAACAGAGGTAGATGAACAAGGTTTGTTTAAAGTTTAACTGCAAGGGGACAAGAACAGAGGAAAGGCAAACAATGGAATAAATATAATAGGTTTAAAAAATTAAAATTTAAAACAATAAAAATAGAAAATAATAATAAAAAAATCAAAAATAAATGGGAAAACAAGGAATCCTCCAAAGAACTGTAAAAATCCAATGTAGAAGCAGAGGTTTATCACAAGAGTAAAAAGTATGACTGAATATATACATGTACATATACACCCAC
Organism: Bos taurus; assembly: GCF_002263795.3. NCBI lineage: Eukaryota > Metazoa > Chordata > Mammalia > Artiodactyla > Bovidae > Bos > Bos taurus. The sequence goes on along the minus strand of NC_082638.1, from coordinate 45,798,066 downwards.
AAGCAAAATCAAAACATTCCAGAAAAATAAAGTACAATAGATTGATTGACCTGGTGAACAACGGAAAAAAAAAAAAATATATATATATATATATATATGTATATGTATATATATATATACATACATACCAGAATAGAATCACCTGAAGCACAAACTGGGAAACAAATCTAGAGCAAGGTGCCAATTGGAGAATAAAAGAATGAAAATAAAACTAACAAATATATTGAGAGAAAAGGAAAGAAAGAAAAAAATACATATGCAGAGTTAAATAGAGGTACAGATGACTGTTGAGAGTCCCTTGGACTGCAAGTAAATCCAACCAGTCCATTCTAAGGGAGATCAGTCGTGGGTGTTCATTGGAAGGACTGATGTTGAAGCTGAAATTCCTATACTTTGGCCACCTGATGCGAAGAGCTGACTCATTGGAAAAGGCCCTGATGCTGGGAAAGATTGAGAGCAGGAGGAGAAGCGAACAACAGAGGATGAGATGGTTGGATGGCATCATCAGCTCGATGGACATGGGTTTGGTTGGACTCCAGGGGTTGGTGATGGACAGGGAGGCCTGGCGTGCTGTGGTTCATGGGGTCACAAGGAGTCGGGCACAACTGAGCCACTGAACTGAAGTGAACTGAACTGAAAAGATGTATATACATTAAAGATTGACTGCAAGGGGAAAAGAACAGTAGGAAAAGTAAACAAATAATAAATGTAGAAACAATAATAATAGGTTTAAAAAATGAAAAAGAGAGAGAGAAAAGGAAACTCCACAGAATTTCAAAAGCTGTATATAGAGACAGAGATTTATAACAGCAATACAAATGTGGCTGAAGAAAAATAAGGCTCAAAAGCTTCATTAGATTTCATAGTGCCAATGAAATTGGCAACTACAACGTGGGCGAGGGGAAGGAATTGAAACCAACCACACAAACAAAAATCCTAAAGAATCTACAGAGCAAGTCAAAACATGAGAATAATACAGGTTTTTCTTTAGTCATTGCTCTCAGAGTCCTTTCGCCCGCTAAAATTGCAGTCCACCTCACCTCCCTAGGATGCCCTCCAAAACTGTGCTGAACTCTGAACCTGATTTGGGGGGAGCTCATTCTAATCCGGTCCTACTCCTATATGTTTTCTGTCTCCTATGTTCACAACTATCAGAACCAGGACGTTTCCTTTTGTGGCAGTTATCAGTGTCTTTTTAAATATTATTCAGTTCAGTTCAGTCGCTCAGTAGTGTCCGACTCTTCGCAACCCCATGAATCGCAGCACGCCAGGCCTCCAGTCCATCACCAGCTCCCGGAGTTCACTCAGACTCACGTCCATCGAGTCAGTGATGCCATCCAGCCATCTCATCCTCTGCTGTCCCCTTCTCCTGCCCTGAATCCCTCCCAGCATCAGAGTCTTTTCCAATGAGTCAACTCTTCGCATGAGGGGGCCAAAGTACTGGAGTTTCAGCTTTAGCATCATTCCTTCCAAAGAAATCCCAGGGCTGATCTCCTTCAGAATGGACTGGTTGGATCTCCCTGGAGTCCATGGGACTCTCAAGAGTCTTCTCCAACACCACAGTTCAAAAGCATCAATTCTTCAGTGCTCAGCCTTCCTCACAGTCCAACTCTCACATCTATACATGACCACAGGAAAAACCATAGCTTTGACTAGACGGACCTTTGTTGGCAAAGTAATGTCTCTGCTTTTGAATATGCTATATAGGTTGGTCATAATTTTCCTTCCAAGAAGTAAGCGTCTTTTAATTTCATACCTGCAGTCATCATCTGCAGTGATTTTGGAGCCCTGCCCCATCAACACCGCCCCCCCAAAAAAACAAAACAAAACAAAAATTGACACTCTTTCCACTGTTTCCCCATCTATTTCCCATGAAGTATATGGGACCGGATGCCATGATCTTCATTTTCACTCTCCACTTTCATTTCATCAAGAGACTTTTCAGTTCCTCTTCACTTTCTGCCATAAGGGTGGTGTCATCTGCATATATGAAGTTATTGACATTTCTCCCAGCAATCTTCTTTCCAACTTGTGTTTCTTCCAGTCCAGGGTTTCTCATGATGTACTCTGCATAGAAGTTAAATCAGCAGGGTGAGAACATACAGCCTTGACGAACTCCTTTTCCTATATGGAACCAGTCTGTTGTTCCATATCCAGTTTTAACTGTGGCTTCCTGACGTGCATACAGGTTTCTCAAGAGGCAGGACAGGTGGTCTGGTATTCCCATCTCTTTCAGAATTTTACACAGTTTATTGTGATCTACACAGGCAAAGGCTGTGGCATAGGCAATAAAGCAGAAATAGAGGTTTTTCTGGAACTCTCTTGCTTTTCCATGATCCAGCAGATGTTGGCAATTTGGTCTCTGGTTCCTCTGCCTTTTCTAAAACCAGCTTGAACATCAGGAGGTTCACAGTTCATGTATTGCTGAAGCCTGGCTTGGAGAATTTTGAGCATTACCTTACTAGTGTGTGAGATGTGTGCAATTCTGTGGTAGTTTGAGCATTCTTTGGCATTGCCTTTCTTTGGGATTGGAATGAAAACTCAGCTTTTCCAGTCCTGTGGCCACTGCTGAGTTTTCCAAATTTGCTGGCATATTGAGTGCAGCACTTTCACAGCATCATCCTTTGAGATTTGAAATAGCTCAACTGGAATTCCATCACCTCCACTAGCTTTGTTCATAATGCTGCTTTCTAAGCCCCACTTGACTTTATATTCCACAATGTCTGGCTCTAGTTCAGTGATCACACCATCGTGATTATCTGGGTCGTGAATATCTTTTTTGTACAGTTCTTCTGTGTATTCTTGCCATCTCTTCTTAATATTTTCTGCTTCTGTTAGGTCCATACCATTTCCGTCCTTTATCGAGCCCATCTTTGCATGAAATCTCCCCTTGGTATCTCTAATCTTCTTGAAGTGATCTCTAGTCTTTCCCATTCTGTTGTTTTCCTCCTTTATTTGCATCGCTCCCTGAGGAAGGCTTTCTTATCTCTTCTTGCTCTTCCTTGGAACTCTGCATTCAGATGCTTATATCTTTCCTTTTCTCCTTTGATTTTCACTTCTCTTCTTTTCACAGCTATGTGGATTTAATCTGCAGCTTGTACAGGTGGTAGGAAGGTTTTGGGTCTTCTTCCTTTACAACACTGCCCCTGGGTTCCAATTGTGGTTTTATTCCCACTTCTGAATGTGAATCATCCACTGGGGTTTGCTCTTGAGACTGTCCTGGAGGACTTGGGTTTGCCCCTGTGAGGGGGCCAGATGTGGAGATGCAACTGCTTCAGTCATAGTGGCTCTGGCTGCATCAGGGACTCAGAGGAGTTGGTGGCTAGGGCAGCAGGACATATAGTGCTCTAGAAGGGTATGTCAACCAGTACTGGCCCATACGTACCAGTATTTTTGCATGTACAAGCCCCTTCCCTGAGAAAGAAGCCTGGCAAGCCACAGTTACAATGTCACATGCAGTTGGACACTAAGGGCGGCAGTGAGGAGATACCCCTCCTCCAAGGTAAGGAGCAGTGGCTGCGCTTTGATGAAGCGGCTGTGAAGGGATACCCCACACCCAAGGTAAGAGAAACCCAAGTAAGATGGTATGTGTTGCAAGAGGGCATCAGAAGGCAGACACACTGAAACCATACTCACAAAAAACTAGTCAATCTAATCACACTAGGCCCACAGCCTTGTCTAACTCAATGAAATTAAGCCATGCCCTGGGGGCAACCCAAGACGGGCGGGTCATGGTGGAGAGATCTGACAGAAGGTGGCCCACTGGAGAAGGGAATGGCAAACCGCTTCAGTATTCTTGCCTTGAGAACCCCATGAACAGTATCAAAAGGCAAAATGATAGGATACTGAAAGGGGAACTCCCCAGGACAGTGAGGACCCAATATGCTACTGGATATCAGTGGAGAAATAACTCCAGAAAGAATGAAGGGATGGAGCCAAAGCAAAAACAATACCCAGTTGCAGTTGTGACTGGTGACAGAAGCAAGGTCTGATGCTGTAAAGAGCAATATTGCATAGGAACCTGGAATGTCAGGTCCATGAATCAAGGCAAATTGGAAGTGGTCAAACAAGAGATGGCAAGAGTGAATGTAGACATTCTAGGAATCAGCGAACTAAAATGGACTGGAATGGGTGAATTTAATTCAGATGAGCATTATATCTACTACTGCAGGCAGGAATCCCTCAGAAGAAATGGAGTAGCCATCATGGTCAACAAAAGATTCCGAAATGCAGTACTTGGATGCAATCTCAAAAACGACAGAATGATCTCTGTTTGTTTCCAAGGCAAACCATTCAATATCACAGTAATCCAAGTCTAGACCTCAACCAGTAATGCTGAAGAAGCTGAAGATGAACGGTTCTATGAAGACCTACAAGTCCTTTTCAAACTATACCCAAAAAAGATGTCCTTTTCATTGTAGGGGACTGGAATGCAAAAATAGGAAGTCAAGAAACACCTGCAGTAACAGGCAAATTTGGCCTTGGAATACGGAATGAAGCAGGGCAAAGACTAATAGAGTTTTGCCAAGAAAATGCACTGGTCATAGCAAAGACCCTTTTCCAACAGCACAAGAGAAGACTCTACACATGGACATCACCATATGGCCAACACTGAAATCAGATTGATTATATTCTTTGCAGCCAAAGATGGAGAAGCTCTATACAGTCAACAAGAACAAGACCAGGAGCTGACTGTGACTCAGATCATGAACTCCTTATTACCAAATTCAGACTGAAATTGAAGAAAGTAGGACAAACCCCTAGACCATTCAGGTAAGATCTAAATCAAATCACTTATGATTATACAGTGAAAGTGAGAAACAGATTTATGAGCCTAGACCTGTTAGATAGAATGCCTGATGAACTATGGAATGAGGCTCATGACAATCTACAGGAGACAGGGATAAATACAATCCCCATGAACAAGAAATGCAAAAAAAGCAAAATGGCTGTCTGGGCACCCCTTACAAATAGCTGTGAAAAGAAGAGAAGCGAAAAGCAAAGGAGAAAAGGAAAGATATACGCATCTGAATGCAGAGTTCCAAAGAATAGCAGGAAGAGATAAGAAAGCCTTCCTCAGTGATCAATGCAAAGAAATAGAGGAAAACAACAGAATGGGAAAGACTAGAGATCTCTTCAAGAAAATTAGAGATACCAAGGGGACATTTCATGCAAAGATGGGCTCAATAAAGGACAGAAACGGCATGGACCTAACAGAAGCAGAAGATACTAAGAAGAGATGACAAGAATACACAGAAGAACTATAAAATCAAGATCTTCATGATCCAGATAATCCCGATGATGTGATCACCGACCTAGAGCCAGACATCCTGGAATGTGAAATCAAGTGGGCCTTAGAAAGCAGCACTACGAACAAAGCTAGAGGAAGTGATGGAATTCCAGTTGAGCTATGTCAGATCCTGAAAGACGATGCTGTGAAAGTATTGCACTCAATATGCCAGCAAATTTGGAAAACTCAGCTGTGTCCACAGGACTGGAATGGTCAGTTTTCATTCGAATCCCGAAGAAAGGCAATGCCAAAGAATACTCAAAGTACTGCACAGTTACACTCACCTCACATGCTAGTAAAGTAATGCTCAAAATTCTCCAGGCCAAGTTTCAGCAATACGTGAACTGTGAACTTCCTGATATTCCAGCTGGTTTTAGAAAAGGCAGAGGAACCAGTGATCAAATTGCCAACATCTGCTGGATCATGGAAAAAGCAAGAGAGTTCCCGAAAAACCTCTATTCCTGCTTTATTGACTATGCCAAAGCCTTTGCCTGTGTGGATCACAGTAAACTGTGGAAAATTCTGAGAGAGATGGGAATACCAGACCACCCGACCTGCCTCTTGAGAAACCTCTATGCAGCTCAGTAAGCAACAGTTAGAACTGGACGTGGAACAACAGACTGGTTCCAATTAGGAAAAGGAGTACGTCAAGGCTATATATTATCACCCTGCTTATGTAACTTCTATGCAGAGTACATCATGAGAAACCCTGGACTGGAAGAAACACAAGCTGGAATCAAGATTGCCGGGAGAAATATCAGTAACCTCAGACATGCAGATGACACCGCCCTATGGTAGAAAGTGAAGAGGAACTAAAAAGCCTCCTGATGAAGGTGAAAGTGGAGAGTGAAAAAATTGGCTTCAAGCTCAGCATTCAGAAAACGAAGATCATGGCATCCGGTCCCATCACCTCATGGGAAATAGATGGGGAAACAGTGGAAACAGTGTCAGACTTTATTTTTGGGGGCTCCAAAATCACTGCAGATGGTGACTGCAGCCATGAAATTAAAAGACACTTACTCCTTGGAAGGAAAGTTATGACCAACGTAGATAGCATATTCAAAAGCAAAGACATTACTTTGCCAACAAAGGTCCGTCTAGTCAAGGCTATGGTTTTTCCTGTGGTCATGTATGGATGTGAGAGTTGGACTGTGAAGAAGGCTGAGCACCTAAGGATTGATGTTTTTGAACTGTGGTGTTGGAGAAGACTCTTGAGAGTCCCTTGGATGGCAAGGAGATCCAACCAGTCCATTCTGAAGGAATTGAACCCTGGAATTTCTTTGGGGGGATGATGCTAAAGCTGTAACTCCAGTACTTTGGCCACCTCTTGAGAAGAGTTGACTCATTGGAAAAGACTCTGATGTTGGGAGGAATTGGGGGCAGAAGGAGAAGGGGACAACAGAGCAGGAGATGGCTGGATGCCATCACTGAGTCTATGGACGTGGATTTGGGTGAATTCCGGGAGGTGGTGATGGACAGGGAGTCGTGGCGTTCTGCGATTCATGGGGTCACGAAGAGTGGGACAGGAATGAGCGACTGAACTGAACTGATCTGAACTGAACTGAACTGAAGTGACCAGGTATCCATAGACACCAGACTTTTTTGGCCTGTAGCAGCTCCGCCCCAGCGAGCATTGGGTATGAACTTGGCATAGCTTCTTGATTTCTGGGGACCGTGGTAGCGATAACTCTGCAGGGACAAAGACCTCCTCTGCCACAGAAGTTTTGACCCTATCAGAGTCTTTTCACCAGCCTCTTGTAGCTGGTGATAAGGAGGTCTCTTTTGCCACTCTTCTTCCATAGCTCCACTCTTTCAGGCACTTAGAGGGCTCCCTTGCCTGGGGTACTTCTCTGTTGTTTGGAGCATCAGGCACATAGATGGGGCCCCTGTGTGGGGTCCTAGTCTGCAGATCAGTAAGTCAGGCACTTGATTGGCCAGCCTATCTATTGTTCAGCTGTCTATGCTGGTGTATGGGGAGAAAGAGACTATGATGAGGGCTCCACCACCTATGATTGACCCAGTAGGATCCCCTTGCTTTCATGGGGCCTGGTGTTCCTCCACAAGCATTTCCCATCCCGATCTCCTTCCTCACATCCCATCAGTCCGTCTCTCTGCAGTCAATAGCAGCCCTTGCCCTGGGATTGCTCCACAATCCGAAAAATCCAGATCCCAACTGCTGTCCCTTCTATGGGACCTGTGTCCCTGTCTGGGGTGTGTATGACTGTGGCAAGGACTGTCTGATTCTCATTCCATTTAGGCTCCCACAGATCAACTGTTTCACTCTCAGCCTAAAATATTTCTCCTCTGATCCAGACAGTTGATCCCAGGTGGGGGTCGGACACCAACTTATAGTTCTCCCACCCACCGAGGGCAGGTCCAGGCCTATTACCATTCCTGTTCCCCCCACCCCTAGTTCCTTCACCCTACCGAGTTTTGTGGTTCTATTTATTATTTTCCTCTGGTCAGGTACTCCTGTCAGCTCTCAGCTGGCGTTCTGCACACACTTCTGTGTCTGAAGGTGTATCCTTGATGTATCCGTGGAGTGAAATGTACTCCACTTCCAGCTACAGTTCTGCCATTTTGTTCATCTCAACTTTTGGACTACTAGAAATAAGACTGTTGTGAACATTCATGTGCACATCTGTGGGTTTTTTTTTTTTTTTTTCTTTTCATACTTGCTGGTATAAACCTAAGAAAGGGATTGCTGGGACATATGGTAACCCTATGTTTAACTTTTGAAGGAACTTCCAAACTGTTTTCCACCATGGTGTACTATTTTGTATTCCCATAAACAGTGCATGAAAGTTCAAATATTTCCACTTCCTCATCAGACTTGTTCTTCTCTGTCTCTCATGAGAGCCATACTTCGGTGTGCCCTGCATGCTTACTTGCCATCTATATATCATTATCTAGTGAATTTCCTGTTCAAATCTTTTGTCCATTTTTGCACTGGTGTGTTTCATATATTCTGTCTGATTCTTAAGTTTTTCTTACTTCAATTTGACTGTTATTATTTTTTATTTTAATTTTAAATTGGCCTACTATATAGGAAAGCAATTAATTAAATTTTATATATCATCTCTATATCTTGTGACATTGCTTAAATTAATTCTTAGTTTTAGGTATTCTGTTCCTGTAGATTTCATTGGATATTCTACATAGATGTCACCAACAGATAAAAACAGCTTTATTCTTCTTTTCCAAACTGGATAACTTTTCAATCATTTCCTAATATGACTTCACGGACAGAAATTCAATATAATGAGAGTGGAAATCTTTCTGTTGATTGTGATTTTAGAAGTAAAACACTCAGTGTTCTACCATAAAGTGTGATGTTAGTGATAGTTTAGTACTTTCATAAGGTTGAGGAAATCTTCTCTTTCTGCTGCTGCTAAATCGTTTCAGTCGTGTCCGACTCTGTGCGACCCCATAGATGGCAGCCCACCAGGCTTCCCTTCCCTGGTTTCCTCCAGGCAAGAACACTGGAGTGGGTTGCCATTTCCTTCTCCAATGCATGAAAGTGAAAAGTGAAAGTGAAGTCGCTCAGTCATGTCCGACTCTTAGTGACCTCATGGACTGCAGCCTACCAGGCTCCTCCATCCATGGGATTTTCTAGGCAAAAGTACTGGAGTGGGGTGCCATTGCCTTCTCCAATTCTATTTCTATTTCTTCTCCTATTTCTAGTTCGCTAAAATATTTTATACAGAATGTGCTCAGTCACAGAGTTGTGTCCAGCTTTTTGCAACCCCATGAAGTGTAGGCCAAACAGGCTCCTCTGGCCTTGGGGATTCTCCAGGCCAGAATACTGGAATGGATTGTCATGCTCTCCTCCAGGGGATCTTCCCAGCCCAAGGATGGACCCAGATCTCTGAGATGCCAGGCACTTTCTTTAATAGCTGAGCTGCCAGCGAAGCCTAAGAACACTGATGTGGGTAGCCAATCCCTACTTCAGGGAATCTTCCCAACCCAGGGATATTAGATTTTATCAAATTATTTTTCAGCATTTATCTAAATGACCCTACTGTGTCATCATTTTCAGTTCTTTAGTAAGTTGTTTATCCTGATGGATTTTCAAATGTTTAATGAATGCTACACTCTTAAGGGGACAAAAACCAATGGATTCTGCTATGTCATACATTGTATGTATTGGTGTAGGCTGCCACAGATCAGCTGTTTCATTCTCAGCCTTAAATGTTTCTCCTCTGATCCACACAATTACTCCAATGCGGGGAGTGGAAACCTACTTCAGTTCTCCCACCCACCAAGGGCAGGTCCAGACCTATTAACACTCCTGTTTTTCCCCCTAGTTCCTTCATCCTACCACGTTTTGTGGTTCTATACATTCTTTTCCACTGGTCAGGTACCCCTGTCAGCTCTCAGCTGGTGTTCTGCAAGCACTTCTGTGTCTGAAGATGTATTCCTGATGTGTCCAAGGAGAGAGGTGTATTCCTCCTGCAACTACCACTCTGCCATCTTGTTCATCTCAACTTTTTGACTATTAGAAATAAGACTGCTATGAACATTCATGTGCACGTCTTTGGGGAAACATTTTTTTTTTTTTTTTACACATAGTGAGGTGACCATGATTCCAAGACTTGAAGCAAGACAAATCCAAGTGGAGAAAGGGCAAGTGTATTCAGTGCAGTCTCACAGCCTGAAGACATCAGTGTCTGAATGGAAGCTAGAACAAAGGAGGTGGGATGGAAAAAGCTTCTGGGAGGTGGCCCAGAATTAAATGGTCTTGAAAGTGCTTTAAGACCACCTCTCAAAGAGTCAGACATGACTGAGAGACTGAACTGAACTGTAGGAGGAAAGTGGGATGATTCTCATTTCCACAGACACTTCAATACAGCCTAATTATCATGGAGGTACTTTAGGCAAGATATTACAATCTAGATGATGGTGAAATGTGGGAGAGAACAGAATCAAAGCCTCGATACTGTGGCTGTGGGTCAAGGTTTGGAGGAGACACATGCTCCCTGCCTTGTGACACAACAGAGTTGACTTAGAGAGATGAGGATGACAGGTGAGTTTGGAGGGCTCCTAAGGGCCATTAAAAATGATGCATTTCCCCCCCATCAAATCATCTGGTTTGCCCCCCATTCTGCCCTAGAACTATCAGGATTGGGCTTTGTGATGTCAATTCTCAGCCAGGGCCACCATTGGCTGGGGAAGTGAGTTGCTGATCTCTTAAAGCGTAATGCTGTGGACCCTAGGGAGTGGTATATAGAGGTGTGCTCAGGGGCTCTGGAGCAGACCACTGGGAGTCTTCAAAATGACTAAAGAGACTCAGAAGCCACAAGGCTCTAGAGCACTTATGGCACAGCCGACTTCAGGTAACCAGGAGGAAAAGATGAAGACTTCCTGCCAACTGAGGTCCACAAAAGTGTCAAGGTGAGTTGAACCCATCCAAGCTCCTCTTGCCCATTGACACCGCCCCATGAGACCCCCCTGCCCTCTACTGGCCTGGCACATAGCTCTCCTCTGGTCACACTTTTCCTGAAACTATCGTTCCTATTCATCTTCACCCTCTTCCCCAAACAAGTGGCATTCTGTGCTCCCTCTCTTGTCCTCTCCAGGTGTCCAGGGTAACCAGGAGTGTGAATAAGTCATCTGGTCCTGAGCTTCGTTTTTGTTCAATGGAAGATTTTTGATTACAGTTTTGCTTTCCATGCTTGTGATGGGTATGTTGGGATTATCTATTTTTCCTGGTTCAGTTTTCGATTGTTATACTTTTCTAGGAATTTGTTCATTTCTTCCAAGTTGTCCATTTTATTGTCCTATAGCTGCTGATAGTAATCTTTTATGATCCTTTGTACTTCTGTGTTGTCTGCTGTGTTTTATCCATTTTCCTTTCTAATTTTGTTGATTTGATTATCCCCCCTTTCTTTCTTGATGAGTTTTGCTAATGGTTTGCCTATTTTATTTATCTTCTCAAAGAACCAGCGTTTATTTTTGCTGAGTTTTGCTATAGGTTCCTTTGCTTTTTTTCATGTGTTTCAGCTCAATTTTTTTTTTAATTTTATTTTATTTTTAAACTTTACAAATTGTATTAGTTTTGCCAAATATCAAAATGAATCCGCCTCAGGTATACATGTGTTCCCCATCCTGAACCCTCCTCCCTCCTCCCTCCCCATACCATCCCTCTGGGTTGTCCTAGTGCACCAGACCCAAACATCCAGTATCATGCACCAAACCTGGACTAGCAACTCGTTTCATGCATGATATTGTACATGTTTCAATGCCATTCTCCCAAATCTTCCCACCCTCTCTCTCTCAAACAGATTCCATAAGACTGTTCTATACATCTGTCTCTTTTGCTGTCTCGTACACAGGGTTATTGTTAACATCTTACTAAATTCCATATATATGCTTTAGTATACCGTATTGGTGTTTTTCTTTCTGGCTTACTTCAGTCTGTATAATAGGCTCCAGTTTCATCCACCTCATTAAAACTGATTCAAACTTATTCTTTTTAATGGCTGAGTAATACTCCATTGTGTATATGTACCACAGCTTTCTTATCCATTCATCTGTTGATGGACATCTAGGTTGCTTCCATGTCCTGTCTATTATGAACAGTGCTGCGATGAACATTGGGGTACATGTGTCTCTTTCAATTCTGTTTTCCTCAGTGTGTATGGTGAGTAGTGGGATTGCTGGATCATAAGACAGTTCTATTTCCAGTTGTTTAAGGAATCTCCACACTGTTCTCCATTGTGGCTGTACTAGTTTGCATTCCCACCAACCGTATAAGAGGGTTCCCTTTTCTCCACACCCTCTCCAGCATTTATTGTTTGTAAACTTTTGGATCACAGCCATTGTGAGTCGTGTGAAATGGTACCTCATAGTGATTTTGATTTGCATTTTTCTGATAATGAGTGATGTTGAGCATCTTTTCATGTGTTTGTTAGCCATCTGTATGTCTTCTTTGGAGAAATGTCTATTTAGTTCTTTGGCCCATTTTTTTGATTGGGTCATTTATTTTTCTGGAATTGAGCTGTAAGAGTTGCTTGTATATTTTTGAAATTACTTGTTTGTCAGTTGCTTCATTTGCTATTATTTTCTCCCATTCTGAAGGTTGTCTTTTCACCTTGTTAATAGTTTCCTTTGATGTGCAGAAGCTTTTAAGTTAAATTAGGTCCCATATGTTTATTTTTGCTTTTATTTCCAATATTCTGGGAGGTGGGTCATAGAAGATCCTGCTGTGATGTATGGCAGAGAGTGTTTTGCCTATGTTCTCCTCTAGGAGTTTTATAGTTTCTGGTGTTACATTTAGATCTTTAATCCATTTTGAGTTTATTTTTGTGCATGGTGTTAGAAAGTGTTCTAGTTTCATTCTTTTACAAGTGGTTGACCAGATTTCCCAGCACCATTTGTTAAACAGATTTTCCTTAATCCGTTGTATATTCTTGCCTCCTTTGTCAAATATAAGGTGTCCATATATGTGTGGAATTCTCTCTGGGCTTTCTATTTTGTTCCATTGATCTATATTTCTGTCTTTGTGCCAGTACCATACTGTCTTGATAACTGTGGCTTTGTAGTAGAGCCTGAAGTCAGGTAGGTTGATTCCTCCAGTTCCATTCTTCTTTCACAAGATAGCTTTGGCTATTCGAGGTTTTTTGTATTTCCATACAAATTGTGAAATTATTTGTTCTAGCTCTGTGAAGAATACCGTTGGTAGCTTGATAGGGGTTGCATTGAATCTATAAATTGCTTTGGATAGTTGTAGAGGAAGGTAAACTTCCAAACTCATTCTATGAGGCCACCATCACCCTAATACCAAAACCTGACAAAGATTCCCAAAATAAGAAAACCACAGGCCAATATCACTGATGAACTTAGATGCAAAAATCCTTAACAAAAGTCTAGCAATTAGAGTCCAACAGCACATTAAAAAGGTTATACACCACGACCAAGTGGGCTTTATCTCAGGGATGCAAGGATTCTTCAATATCCACAAATCAATCAATGTAATACACCACATTAACAAATTGAAAAATAAAAACCATATGATTATCTCAAAAGATGCAGAGAAAGCCTTTGACAAAATTCAACATCCATTTATGATAAAACCTCTCCAGAAAGCAGGAATAGTCGGAACATACCTCAACATATTAAAAGCTATATATGACAAACCCACAGCAAACATTATCCTTAATGGTGCAAAAGTGAAAGCATTTCCTCTAAAGTCAGGAAAAAGACAAGGGTGCCCACTTTCACTGTTACTATTCAACATAGTTTTGGAAGTTTGGCCACAGCAATCAGACCAGAAAAAGAAATAAAAGGAATCCAAATTGGAAAAAAAGTAAAACTCTCACTATTTGCAGATGACATGATCCTCTATATAGGAAACCCTAAAGACTCCACCAGAAAATTACTAGAACTAATCAATGATTATAGTAAAGTTGCAGGATATAAAATCAACACACAGAAATCCCTTGCATTCCTATACACTAATAATGACAAAACAGAAAAAGAAATTAAGGAAACAATTCCATTCACCATTGCAACAGAAAGAATAAAATACTTAGGAATATATCTACCTAGAGAATCTAAAGACCTATACATAGAAAACTATAAAACACTAGTGAAAGAAATCAAAGAGGACACTAATAGATGGAGAAATATACCATGTTCATGGATTGGAAGAATCAATATAGTGAAAATGAGTATACTACCTAATTGTTATTATTACTTTTTCCTTCTTCTAACCCTGGGATTCTTCACTTCTTCTTTTTCTAGTTGCTTTAGGTGTAAAGTTAGGTCATTTATTTGAGGTTTCTCTTGTTTCTTGAGGTAAGCTTGTATTTCTATGAACCTTCCCCTTCAGATCAGATCAGTCGCTCAGTCATGTGCAACTCTTTGCGACCCTATGAATCACAGCACGCCAGGCCTTCCTGTCCATCACCAAAACCTGGAGTCACTGAGACTCATGCCCATGGAGTCATTGATGCCATCCAGCCATCTGATCCTATGTCTTCCCCTTCTCTTCCTGCCCCCAATCCCTCCCAGCATCAGAGACTTTTCCAATGAATCAAGTCTTCGCATGAGGTAGCCAAATTACTTGAGCTTCAGCTTTAGCATCATTCCTTCCAAAGGAATCCCAGGGCTGATCTCTTTCAGAATGGACTGGTTGGTTTTCCTTGCAGTCCAAGGGACTCTCAAGAGTCTTCTCCAACACCACTGTTCAGAAGCATCAATTCTTTGGCACTCAGGCTTCTTCACAGTCCAACTCTCACATCCATACCTGACCACAGGAAAAACCATAGCCTTGACTAGACGAACCTTTTTTGGTAAAGGAATGTCTCTGCTTTTGAATCTGCTCTCTAGGTTGGTCATAACTTTACTTTTAAGGAGTAAGTGTCTTTTAATTTGATGGCTGCAGTCACCTTCTGCAGTGATTTTGGAGCCCCCCAAAATAAAGTCTGACACTGTTTCCACTGTTTACCCATCTATTTCCCATGAAGTGGTGGGACTGGAGGTCATGATCTTCGTTTTCTGAATGTTGAGCTTTAAGCCAACTTTTTCACTCTTCACTTTGCCATAAGGGTCGTATAATCTGCATATCTGAAGTTATTGATATTTCTCCCAGCAATCTTGATTCCAGCTTGTATTTCTTCCAGTCCAGCGTTTCTCATGATGTACTCTGCATAGAAGTTAAATAAACAGGGTGACAATATACAGCCTTGATGTACTCCTTTTCCTATTTGGAACCAGTCTGTTGTTCCATGTCCAGATCTAACTGTTGCTTTCTAACCTGCATACAAATTTCTCAAGAGGCAGATCAGGTGGTCGGGTAGTCCCATCTCTCTCAGAATTTTCCACTGTTTATTGTGATCCACACAGACAAAGGCTTTGGCATAGTCAATAAAGCAGAAATAGAGGTTTTTCTGAAATTCTCTTGCTTTTTCCATGATCCAGCAGATGCTGGCAGTTTGGTCTCTGTTTCCTCTGCCTTTTCTAAAACCAGCTTGAACATCAGGAGGTTCATGGTTTCCATATTACTGAAGCCTGGCTTGGAAAATTTTGAGCATTACTGTACTAGCGTGAGATGAGTGCAATTTTTTGGTAGTTTGAGCATTCTTTGGCATTGTCTTTCTTTGAGATTGGAATGAAAACTCAGCTTTTCCAGTCCTGTGGCCACTGCTGAGTTTTCCAAATTTGCTGGCATATTGAGTGCACCACTTTCACAGCATCATCTTTCAGAATTTGGAATAGCTTAACTGGAATTCCATCACCTCCACTCTCTTTGTTCGTAGTGATGCTTTCTAAGGCCCACTTGACTTCACATTCCAGGAAGTCTGGCTCTAGGTCAGTGATCACACCATCGTGATTATCTGGGTCGTGAAGATCTTTTTTGTACAGTTCTTCTGTGTATTCTTGTCATTTCTTCTTAATATCTTCAGCTTCTCTTATGTCCATACCATTTCTGTCCTTTATTGAACCCATCTTTGCATGAAATGTTCCTTTGGTATCTCTGATTTTCTTGAAGAAATCCCTAGTCTTTCCCATTCTGTTATTTTCCTCTATTTCTTTGCATTGATCGCTGAAGAAGGCTTTCTTTTCTCTTCTTGCTATTCTTTGGAACTCTGCATTCAGATGTTTATATCTTTCCTTTTCTCCTTTGTTTTTCGCTTCTCTTCTTTTCACAGCTATTTGTATGGGTTGTATTTTCATTTTCATTTGTTTCTATGCATATTTGCATTTCATTTCTGATTTCTTCTGTTATATGTCGGTCATTCAGAAGCATGTTGTTTACCCTCCATATGTTTCTATTTGTCATGGTTTCTTTCCCCCTGTAGTTGACATCTAATCTTACTGCTTTGTGATCAGAAGAGATGCTTGAAATGATTTTGATTTTTGTTTTCAGTTTACCAAGGCTAGATTTATGGCCCAGTATATGATCTATCCTGGAGAATGTTCCATGTGCACTTGAGGAAAAGGTGAAATTCTTTGCTTTGGCGTGAAATGTTCTTTTGAAATCAATTAGGTCTAACTGATCCATTGTATCACTTAAAGTTTGTGTTTCCTTGCTAATTTTCTGTTTGGTTGATCTATCCATAGGTGTGTGTAGGGTCTTAAGGTCTCCCACTATTATTGTGTTATTTTTCATTTCCCGTTTCTTACTTGTTAGCATTTGCCTTACATATTGAGTGCTCCTATCTTGGGTGCATATATATTTATAATTTTTATATCTTCTCCTTGGGTTGATCATTTGACCATTATATAGTGGCCTTTTTTGTCTCTTTTCACACCCTTTATTTCAAAGTCTATTTTATCTGATATGAGTATTGCTACTTCTAATTTCTGTTGCTCACATTTTGCATGAAATACCTTTTCCCAGCCCTTCACTTTCACTCTGTATGTGCTCCTTGGTTTCAGGTGGGTCTCTTTTACACAGCATACATAGAAGTCTGGTTTTGTACCCTATTTATAATACTTTCTTTGTCACCTATCTATCCATTTGTCCATCCCTCTATCCAATCAACAATCAATCTTTTTCCTTGGTGCGTTTCAGTATGTGTCTCCTTAAGTATCTCAGCAAGCCTGCCGTTAAGTAGTCAGCCGTGTTTGTGTATAGCAATTTTCTTTGGATATTAACTCTACACACAATGAAATATAGCAATCTTTTCTTTCCTCAGTCATGCTATTTTTTAACTGAAGTATAGTTCATTTATAATTTTGTGTTAATTTCTGCTTTACAGCGAAATGATTCAGTTATAGATATATATGTATATATGTATATGTTCTGTGTGGATATATATATATATATATATATATATATATATATATACACATACACACATTCTTTTATTTAATCTCTCTTTTTTTTGGCTACACTGTGCTACAAGTGGAATTAGTTCCCTGACCAGGGTTTGACCTTGCCTCCCCTGCAGTGGAAATCTGCAGTCTTAACCTCTGGACTGCCAGGGAAGTCCCTGATGCTGAGAAAGATTGAAAGCAGGAGGAGAAGCAGAAAACAGAGGATGAGATCATTGGTTAACATCGCCCACTCGGTGGATCTGGGTTTAAGCAGGCTCAGGTAGTAGGTAATTGTACAGGGAAGCGTGGCATGCCACAGTTCATGGAGTCGCAAAGAGTTGGACATGACTGGGCAACTGAGGTGAAGTGACAGATACATATAAAATCGTTATACAGACTCAAAATGGACATATATACCAAGAGTGCTTTATAAACACCTTTTAATAATATATTTTAGAAAATAACCATAGATGAATAGCTCTATGTATGGTTAAAATGATACAGGAATATGTAAAGTTACAACAATAAGGCCATTTGAGTCAACATGCATGGTCTGAGAGTTGATCATACAAAATGAAGTGAGGCACACAGGGAAACATATATACCAAATAATATCATAATATCCAAATGTGGAATCTAAGATATGACACAAATGAACATATGTGTGAATCAGAAAGACACTCATAGACAGAGAGAATAGACCTACAGCTTCAATGCAGAGAGAATTGGGGGATAATTGGATACTGAATGTAGTCCTCTGTGCTCTAGAGTAGGAACTTGTCTATCCATTCCATATAATTTGTTTTATATCTCTTAACCCCAGTCTCTTACTCCATTTCTCCCCCAATTCTCTCTGACTTGAAGCTGTAGGTCTATTCTCTCTATGTGTGTCTTTCTGATTCACACATATGTTCATTTGTGTCATATCTTAGATTCCACTTTTGGATATTATGATATTATTTGGTATACATGTTTCCCTGTGTGCCTCACTTCATTTAGTATGATCAACTCTCAGACCATGCATGTTGACTCAAATGGCCTTATTGTTGTAACTGTACATATTCCTGTATCATTTTAACCATACATAGAGCTATTCATCTATGGTTATTTTCTAAAATATATTATTAAAAGGTGTTTATAAAGCACTCTTGGTATAGTATGTCCATTTTGAGTCTGTATAAGGATTTTATATGTATCTATCACTTCACTTCAGTTGCCCAGTCATGTCCAACTCTTTGCGACTCCATGAACTGTGGCATGCCACGCTTCCCTGTACAATTACCTACTACCTGAGCCTGCTTAAACCCAGATCCACCGAGTGGGCGGTGTTAACCAATGATCTCATCCTCTGTTTTCTTTTCTGCTTCTCCTCCTGCTTTCAATCTTTCTCAGTATCAGAGGCCTTTCCAATGAGTCAGTTCTTCACATAAGGTAGCCAAAGAATTGACGTTTCAGCATCAGTCCTTCCAGTGAATATCCAAGAGTAATACCCTTAAGGATTGACTGGATTGATTTCCTTGCAATCCAAGAGACTCTCCAGAGTATATGTGGGTATGAACAAATATTTATTGTGCTTATGTTACGTCTTTTGGAGACATAGAATAATACTTATGAATGTAATTCATAAAATGTTGATGTATTCTCTCATATGTATATGTGGGTATGAATAAAATTTACTATGCTCTTGATGAAGGTGACAGAGGTGAGGGGAAAAGTTGGCTTAAAACTCAACATTCAGAAAACGAAGATCATGGCATTTGGTCCCATCACTTCATGGGAAATAGATGGGGAGACAGTGGAAACAGCGTCAGACTTTATTTTTTAGGGCTCCAAAATCACTGCAGATGATGACTGCAGCCATGAAATTAAAAGACGCTTACTCCTTGGAAGAAAAGTTATGACCAAACCTAGATAGCATAGTGAAAAGCAGAAACATTACTTTGCCACCAAAGGTCCATCTAGTCAAGGCTATGGTTTTTCCAGTGGTCAAGTGGATGTGAGATTTGGACTGTGAAGAAAGCTGAGTGCCGAAGAATTGGTGCTTTTGAACTGTGGTGTTGGAGAAGACTCTTGAGAGTCCCTTGGACTGCAAGGAGATCCAACCAGTCCATTCTGAAGGAGATGAGCCCTGGGATTTCTTTGGAAGAAATGATGCTAAAACTGAAACTCCAGTCCTTTGGCCACCTCATGCGAAGAGTTGACTCATTGGAAAAGACTCTGATGCTGGGAGGGATTGGGGACAGGAGAAGAAGGGAACAATAGAGGATGAGATGGCTGGATGGCATCACTGACTCAATGGACGTGGGTCTGAGCGAACTCCAGGAGTTGGTGATGCACAGGGAGGCCTGGCGTGCTGCAATTCATGGGTTCAAAAAAGCCCGACACCACTGATCCACTGAACTGAACTGAACGGATGCATATGATGCCTTCTCAAGCAGAAATAGAAAAATGATAACAAATGAAAATATAAAATCCGAATGTATTCACTCATATGTATAAATGTGTATGAAGAAATATTTATTGTGGTTATACTGCCATCTCATGGAGAAATAGAAGAATGCTTATGAATGAAATTTTTAAAATCCAGATGCATTCTTCACATATTGAAATAGATGCTGTATAACTTTATTAAAAAATTATTAAATGCTCTTAATAGAAAATGTAAATTTGCTCGGAAAAAAAAAAAAAAAGAAAAAATCGCCCATGATTTCATTTAACACTGGCTCAGAATTCTGAGTTCCTGAGCTGGAGAGATAAAATATCAGGGAGTGTTAGTTCTTTCACTATAAAATACTTTCTGTTATTTGAATTTTAACATATAACTTGGTTCTGATATGTGGTTCTTGCTTTGTTTACTTATACTGAAGATTTTCCTTTTACAAATACTGAGTAATTTGACCGCATCTTTAGAGACTGCTTGCTTTATACGTTTTTTATTCCTTTTTGTTTTCTTTTTTCCGTTTTTGCTATAAATAAAAAATGTTGCATGTCGCGCCTCCAGGAAATAATGCTGTAATGAACATTAGTGTGCATCAATCTTTTGGTTTTAAGGTTTTTTTCCAGAAAAAAATGCCCAGGAGTAGGTCATAAGGTGACTATATTTTTTAGTTTTTAAAGGAGCTGCCATAGTCTTCATCATAGTGGCTGTACCAATTTACATGCCCACTAACAGTGCAAGATTGTTCCCTTTTTTCCCGCATTCTCCCCAGGAATTATTGCTTGTAGAATTTTTGTTGCTATCTATTCGGACTGGCGTGAAGGAATACCACATTGTAGTTTTGATTTGTATTTCTCTAATGAATAGTGATGATGAACCATGGATGGAGGTTCATGACACTGTACAGGAGACAGGAACCAAGACCATCCCCAAGAAAAAGAAATGCACAAAAGCAAAATGGCTGTCTGAGGAGGCCTTACAAATAGTTGTGAAAATAAGAGAAGCCAAAAGCTAGGAGAAAAGGAAAGATATATCCATTTGAATGCAGATTTCCAAAGAATAGCAAGTAGAGATAAGAAAGCCTTGCTCAGTGATCAGTGCAAAGAAATAGAAGGAAATAAAGAATGAAAAAGACTAGAGATCTCTTCAAGAAAATTAGAGATACCAAGGGAACACTTCATGCAAAGATGGGCTCAATAAATGACAGAAATGATATGGACCTAACAGAAGCAGAAGACATTAAGAGGAGAACTGTACCAAAAATATCTTCAAGACCCATTTAATCACAATGGTCTGATCACTCACCTAGAGACAGACATCCTGGAATGTGAAGTCCAGTGGTCCTTCAGAAGCAACGCTATGAACAAAGCTAGTGGAGGTGATGGAATTCCAGTTGAGCTATTTCAAATTATCAAAGATGCTGCTGTGAAAGTTCTGCACTCAATATGCCAGTAAATCTGGAAAACTCATAAGTAGCCACAGGACTAGAAAACATTAGCTTTCCTTCCAATCCCAAAGAAAGGCAATGTCAAAGAATGCTCAAACTACAGAACAATTATTCACTAGTAAAGTAATGCTCATCTTACACACTAGTAAAGTAATGCTCAAAATTCTCCAAGCCAGGCTTCAGCTATACGTGAACCGTGAACTTCCAGATGTTCAAGGCGGTTTTAGCAAAGGCAGAGGAACAAGAGATCAAATTGCCAACATCTGTCAGATCATGAAAAGCAAGAGAATTCCAGAAAAACACCTATTTATTCTTTATTGACTATGCCAAAGCCTTTGAGTGTGTGAATAACAATAAACTGTAGGAAATTCTCAAAGAGATGGAAATACCAGACCACCTGATCTGCCTCTTGACAAATCTGTATGCAGGGCAGGAAGCAAGAGTTAAAACTGGACATGGAACAGCAAACTGGTTCCAAAGCGGGAAAGGAGTACATCAAGGCTGTATATTCTTGCCGTGCTTATTTAACTCATATGCAGACTACAACATGAGAAACCCTGCACTGGAGGAAGCACAAGCCGGAATCAAGTTTGCTGGGAGAAATATCAATAAACTCAGATACGCAGGTGACACCACCATTTCTGCAGGCAGAAAGTGAAGAAGAACTAAAGAGCTTCTTGACAAAAGGGAAAGAGGAGAGAGAAAAAGTTGGCTTAAAGCTCAACATTCAGAAAATGAAGATCATGGTCTCATCACCTTATGGCAAATAGATGGGGAAATGGCAGAAACAGTGGCTGACTTTATTTTGGGGGGCTCGAAAATCACTGCAGGTGATGACTGCAACCATGAAGTTAAAAGACATTACTCCTTGAAAGGAAAGTTATGATCAACCTAGGCAACTTATTAAAAAGCAGAGACATTACTTTGCCAATGAAGGTCCATCTATTCAAGGCTATGTGTTTTCTAGTAGTACTGTATGGATGTGAGAATTGGACTGTAAAGAAAGCTGAGCACTAAAGAAGTGATGATTTTGAACTGTGGTGTTGGAGAAGACTCTTGAGAGTCCCGTGGGCTCCAGGGAGATCCAATCAGTCCATCTTAAAGGAGATCAGTCCTGGTGTTCATTGGAAGGACTGATGTTTAAGCTGAAACTCCAATATTTTGGCCACCTGATGTGAAGAGCTGACTCATTTGAAAAGACCCTGATGATGGGAAAGATGGAGGGCAGACAGAGAAGGGGACGACAGTGGATGAGATGGTTGGATATCTTCACTGCCTCAATGAACATAAGTTGGAGGACTCCTGCAGTTGGTGATGGACAGCGAGGCCTGGCATGCTGAAGTCCATGGGGTCGCAAAGAGTCGGACACGACTGAGTGACTAACCTGAACTTAGCCTCTTTACAAGGGTTTTTTCATCATCTGTATAACTTCTTTTGGGAAATGTTTATTTAGATCTGCCTGTTTTTTTACTGAGGTGTTTTTGTGTGTGTGTGTGTGTGTGTGTGTGTGTGTTTAATACTGGGCTACATAGCCGTTTGTATGTTTTGGAAAATAATGCCTTGATAAATAATGGGAACTATCTGTGTAGCACAAGAAACTGTCCTCCATGCTCTGTGATGACTTAAATTTAGAAGAAAATTAAATGAAAGATGTTATGTTTATACACTTGTACATCTAGTGTGATTTGTGTACAGAAGAATGTAACACAACATTGTTAAGCAACTACATGTGTACATACGTACATACTCTAGGCTCCATTTAAAGGAAGTTCTAAAAGAAGCAGAAGTAATCTACAATAACAGAACTGAGAACAGGGGTTGCATGGGGAAGGACAGTGTGGGGAAGTGTACCAAAGAAATTATCTAGGAAGATGTGGAAAAAAATTTTTTTTTCAGTGAGCATTAGGTATATAATCTAGGTGAAATTGCAGAAAAATTTCTGAAATGGAAATTCCAAACAGGGTCTTGCCAAGTTGCTCTATGTATTTATAAATTTACTAGATAATGTCATATTGTCCTTCAGAAAGTTGCATCATATTATGCACTCACAACACTGCTGAAACAGCCCTTTTCCAATTTGTCATCCTTCATTTGGAGGAACAATTTGGTATATTTCAACTTTGTCATTGAACTTTGGCAATTTTCATGGTGAGAAATCATATTCCATTATTATTTTTGTTTGCATTTATTTTAATACCAAGTAGGTTTGATATTTTTTCCTGATTTTTGGTAATTTTCCTTTTTTTTCTGGGTAATTTGTTTTTGTTTTTTTTTTTTTTTTGTATTCTTGTTTACTTCACAATTCTCTTCTATTGGGTTTTTCATCTTTTCTTATTTTAACTTTGGACTCTGCATAAATGAGGTAAATGGGTCATTTGTCAGTTGTCTTCCAAATATTTCTCAATTGTCATTTTATAATTCCTTATTTATTTTCTATTCAGTCATGCAGGAGTTTTCCTACAAAAAACATTATGTAAATTTTCCCTTTTAAACTTCTGGACAAAGAACATGTAAAATAAGAAATTTTAAAGGTGGCCCAAAACTCTAGGAAGATAGAGGGTGTGGTTAAAAGAATCGGGAGAGGTCAACTCTCTCTGACTTGCTCCCCATACTCCCCTAGAGGTGTCAGGATGAGGCTTTGTGATGTCAAGGCTCAGCAGGGCCACCGTTGGCTGTGGAAGTGGCTTGCTGACCTCATAAAGTGTAAGGGTGTGGCCACCTGGGGAAGGATATATATAGGGGTGTTCAGGGGCTCTGAAGTAGACGACTGCAAGTCTTCAAAATTACTAAGGTAACTGGGAAGGCTCTAGAGTGCTGGAGTTTCAGCTTTAGCCTCATTCTTGGACAGCTGACTCTAGATACCCAGGAGGAAAGGATGAAGATCTCCCATCAACTGAGGTCCAAAGGATGTGTCAAGGTAAGCTGAACCCACCTAAGCTCCTCATGTCTTTCTCTGACTTATTTAGTATGATCATCTCTAGATCCACCCATGTTGGAAAGAATAACATTATTTCATTCTTTCTCATGGAAAATATTCCATTGTATGCATAATATATCTGTCTTTATCCACTCACATATTTAAGTGCCTTAAGGTCGTTTGCATGTCTTTGCTACTGTACATTGTGCTACTATAAACACTGTTGTGCATATCACTTTTCTGATGGGAGTTTTCATCTTAATGGATATATGCCCAGTAGTGTTATTGTTGGATCATATACTAACTGTATTTTTAGAGTATTAAAAAACTCTATACGAGGGAAGGAGATAATGGGCAGGTGGTTCAAAAGGAAGGAATATATGTATACATATGGCTGATTCATGTTGAGGTTTGAAAGAAAGCAACAAAATTCTGAAAAGCAATTACCGTTAGGAAAAAAAAAATAATTATAAAAGAACCGCTTACTCTTTTCAATAGTGGCTGCATCAGTTTCTTAATTTTCATGTATAGTAGTGGTAGTGAAAGTCACTCAGTCATGTCTGACTCTTTGCGACCATATGGATTATATAGCCCATGGCCAGAATACAGTAGTGGGTAGCCTTTTCCTTCTCCAGGAGATCTTCCCCACGCAGGGGTCGAAACCAGGTCTCCTGCATTGCAGGTGGATTCTTTACCAGCTGAGCCACAAGGGAAGCCTGATTTTTCATGTATGCTGCTGCTGCTGCTAAACCACTTCGTTGTGTCTGACTCTGTGAGGCCCCGTAGACGGCAGCCCACCAGGCTCCCCCATCCCTGGGATTCTCCAGGCAAGAACACTGGAGTGGGTTCCCATTTCCTCTCCAATGTATGAAAGTAGAAAGTGAAAAGGAAGCCGCTAAGTCCTGTCTGACTTTTCGCAATTCCATGCCCTGCAGCCTACCAGGCTCCTCCGTCCATGGGATTTTCCAGGCAAGAGTACCGGAGTGTGGTGCCATTATAGGATGTTGTTGATCTCCCTGCAGTACATGGCTGAGTTACATGTTTTTTTCAAAATCTGTTTTGTTTAGTTTTGTTTTAATACATTGTCTTAGGAGTGGAGCTGCCAGGTCATATGCTCAGTCTCTTGTATTCTTGAAAAGGCAAATTTTAGCAATCAGAATCCAACAACACATTAAAAAGATCATACACCACGACCAAGTAGGCTTTATCCCGGGGATGCAAGGATTCTTCAGTATCCACAAATCAATCAATGTAATACACCACATTAACGAATTGAAAAATAAAAACCATATGATTATCTCAAAAGATGCAGAGAAAGCCTTTGACAAAATTCAACATTCATTTATGATAAAAACTCTCCAGAAAGCAGGAATAGAAGGAACATACCTCAACATAATAAAAGCTATATGAGACAAACCCTTCAGCAAACATTATCCTCAATGGTGAAAAAATGAAAGCATTTCCTCTAAAGTCAGGAACAAGACAAGGGTACCCACTTTCACCATTACTATTCAACATAGTTTTGGAAGTTTTGGCCACAGCAATCAGAGCACAACAAGAAATAAAAGGAATCCAAATTAAAAAGAAGAAGTAAAACTCTCACTATTTTCAGATGACATGATCCTCTACATAGAAAACCCTAAAGACTCCACCAGAAAATTACTAGAACTAATCAATGATTACAGTAAAGTTGCAGGATATAAAATCAACACATAGAAATCCCTTGTATTCCTATACACTAATAATGAGAAAACATAAAGAGAAAATAAGGAAACAATTACATTCACCTTTGCAACAGAAAGAATAAAATACTTAGGAATATATCTACCTAAAGAAACTAAAGACCTATAATAGAAAAGTATAAAACACTGGTGAAAGAAATCAAAGAGGACACTAATAGATGGGGGAATATACCATTGTTCATGGATTGGAAGAATCAATATAGTAAAAATGAGTACACTACCCATAGCAATTTATAGATTCAATGCAATCCCTATCAAGCTACCAATGGTATTCTTCACAGAGCTAGAACAAATAATTTCACAATTTGTATGGAAATGCAAAAAAAAAAAAAAAAAAAAAAACCTCGAATAGCCAAAGCTATCTTGAGAAAGAAGAATGGAACTGGAAGAATAAACCTGCCTGACCTCAGGCTCTACTACAAAGCCACATTCATCAAGACTGTATGGTACTGACACAAAGACAGAAATATAAATCAATGGAACAAAATAGAAATCCCAGAGATAAATCCACGCACATATGGACGCCTTATCTTTGACAAAGGAGGCAAGAATATACAATGGATTAAGGAGAAACTCTTTAACAAGTGCTGCTGGGAAAACTGGTCAACCACTTGTAAAAGAATGAAACTAGAACACTTTCTAACACCATACACAAAAATAAACTCAAAATGGATTAAAGATCTAAATGTAACACCAGAAACTACAAAACTCCTAGAGGAGAACATAGGCAAAACACTCTCCGACATACATCACAGCAGGATCCTCTATGATCCACTCCCCAGAATATTGGAAATAAAAGCAAAAATAAACAAATGGGACCTAATTAAACTCTAAAGCTTCTGCACAACAAAGGAAACTATAAGCAAGGTGAAAAGACAGCCTTCAGAATGGAGAAAATAATAGCATATGAAGCAACTGACAAACAACTAATCTCAATAATATACAAGCAACTCCTACAGCTCAATTCCAGAAAAATAAATGGCCCGATCAAAAAATGGGCCAAAGAACTATATAGACATTTCTCCAAAGAAGACATACAGATGGCTAACAAACACATGAAAAGATGCTCAACATCACTCATTATCAGAGAAATGCAAATCAAAACCACTATGAGGTACCATTTCACACCAGTCAGAATGGCTGCAATCCAAACACCTACAAGGAATAAATGCTAGAGAGGGTGTGGAGAAAAGGAAACCCTCTTATACTGTTGGTGGGAATGCAAACTAGTACAGCCACAATGGAGAACAGTGTGGAGATTCCTTAAACAACTGGAAATAGAACTGTCTTATGATCCAGCAATCCCACTGCTGAGCATACACACTGAGGAAACCAGAAGGGAAAGAGACATATGTACCCCAATGTTCATAGCAGCACTGTTTATAATAGCCAGGACATGGAAGTAACCTAGATGTCCATCAGCAGATGAATGGATAAGAAAGCAGTGGTACTTATACACAATGGAGTATTACTCAGCCATTAAAAAGAATACATTTGCACCAGTTCTAATGAGGTGGATGAAACTGGAGCCTATTATACAGAGTCAAGTAAGCCAGAAAGAAAAACACCAATACAGTTTACTAATGCATATATATGGAATTTAGAAAGATGGTAGCAGTAACCCTGCATACGATACAGCAAAAGAGACACAGATGTATAGAACCGTCTTTTGGACTCTGTGGGAGAGGGAGTGGGTGGGATGATTTGCGAGAATGCATTGAAACATGTATAATATCATATATGAAACAAGTCGCCAGTCCAGGTTCAATGCACGATACTGGATGCTTGGGGCTGGTGCACTGGGACGACCCAGAGGGACGGTATGGGGAGGGAGGAGGGAGGAGGGTTCAGGATGGGGAATGCGGGTATACCTGTGGCGGATTCTTTCAATATTTGGCAAAACTAATACAGTATTGTAAAGTTTAAAAAGAAAATAAAATTTAAAAAATAAAATTAAATTAAAAAAAAATAAAGGGCACTTAGTAGTGACATTTATAATGGCTCCTACCAAATATATCTCACTAGTACTATAAAGATTCCCCTTTAGCAATGTTTCTCTACCATGTCTTCTCTGTATAGTATTTGATACTTTTTCACTACTCAGAGATGATACTTCACTAGCATAGTTTGATTATTTATAACAATACACTGGGCTTCTCAGGTGGCACTGTTGTTAAGAATCTTCCAGCAAAGGCAGGAGTCAAAGGAGATGTGATTTGGGAAAATGCCCTGGAGGAGGAAATGGCGACTCACTCCAGAATTCTTGCCTGGAAAATCCCAAGGACAGAGGAATTTGTTGGGCTATGGTCTCCGGGATCACAAAAAGGTGAACCTAAAAGACTTCTTGGTAATTCACTATAATGAGTGTATTTCATGTGCTGTTAAAGAAATACTGAGAAATGTATTTACCTGTTGGTATTTTCTTCCAGATACGGTGTGCTATTTGACATTTTTCATCCGCACAAAAGAGTTAGAAATTTTTGTTGTTTGTTTTCATTTCTGTATTTCTGTATTTATTTATTTTATTCTTATTGTTTTTTACTTTACACTATTGTAGTGGTTCACCATACATCAACATGCATCCACCACAGGTATACACGTTTTCCCCATCCTGAACCCCCTCCTACCTCCTTCCCTATACCATCCTTCTGGGTTATCCCAGTGCACCAGCTCCAAGCTTCCTGTATCCTGCATGGAACATGGACTGGCGATTCATTTCTAATATGATATTATACATGTTTTAATGCCATTCTCTCAAATCATCCTCTGCTCCCTCTCCCACAGGGTCCAAAAGACTGTTCTATACATCTGTGTCTCTTTAGCTGTCTCACATACAGTGTTGTCATTACCATCTTTCTAAATTCCATATATATGTGTTAGTATACTGTATTGGTGTTTTTCTTTCTGGCTTACTTCATTCTGCATTATAGGCTCCAGTTTCATTCACCTCATTAGAACTGATTCAAATGCATTTTTTTAATGGCTGAGTAATACTCCATTGTGTATATGTACCACAGCTTTCTTATCCATTCATCTGCTGGTGGACATCTATGTTGCTTCCATGTCCTGGCTATTAGAAACTGTGCTGCGATGAACATTGGAGTACACGTGTCTCTTTCCCTTCTGGTTTCCTCAGTGTGTATGCCCAGCAGTGGGATTGCTAGGTCGTATGGCAGTCCTATTTCTAGTTTTTTTTAAGGAATCTCCACAGTGTTCTCCATAGTGGCCATACTAATTTACATTCCCACCAACAGTGTAAAGGGGTTCCCTTTTCTCCACATCCTCTCAAGCATTTACTGCTTGTAGACGTTTGGATCGCAGCCATTCTGACTGGTGTGAAGTGGTACCTCATTGTGGTTTTGATTTGCATTTATCCAATAATGAGTGATGCTGAGCATCTTTTCATGTGTTTCATAGCCATCTGTATGTCTTCTTTCGAGAAATACCTATTTAGTTCTTTGGCCCATTTTTTGATTGGGTCATTAATTTTTTTGGAATTGAGCTGTAGGAGTTGCTTGTATATTTTTGAGTTTAGTTTGTCAGTTGCTTCATTTGCTATTATTTTTTTTCCCATTCTGAAGGCTGTGTTTTCACCTGGCTTATAGTTCTTTTGTTGTACAGAGGCTTTAGAGTTTAATTAGGTCCAAGTTGTTTATTTTTGCTATTATTTCCAATATTCTGGGGGGTGGGTCATAGAGGATCCTGCTGTGATGTATGTCAGAGAGTATTTTGCCTATGTTCTCCTCTAAAGACAGATATGTTTAAAGCTCAGAAGCCTTTGGAATATTAAGTGAGTCTGTTTTTTTTTCAAGCAGTTTGAGCTGTATTTAAATGTTGATGTTTTCTTCTTACGAGTGTCTTGGATTTCTTTTTCACTTATCATTATTATTATTATTATTATTATTTTTGATGAGTGACTACTGTCATGTTCAAGGGTAGGTGTCATATCAAGTCCAGCAATAGGACCTTGTGTATATCAGATGTCCATCAGTGATAGTTTTAAGGCTGCTGTTACAGAGAAAACTCCATGCTGCAAGGCTTTATTATTTGTTCCTTTTTAGGATGGCCTGTGATGTCTGAGAGTTTTTGTCAGGCCTTGGAGTACATTAGAGTAGAATGAGCCAAAGGATGCCACCAAATCTGATGTATCCTCACTTTTGGATCTTTGAAGTAAGTGTTCATATTCTCTTTAAGTTGAAGATAAGGATGAGTTGGTTTTACGTGTACAGATTCTTGTTCTGAAACACTGAGATGACTTTATGTATTCAGTGGTGCTTGCTTTTCCCTACATATTATTAGAAATTGTTTTGTCTACCACTCTTGCTGCAATAGGTTTATACGGATTTTGTATTTAAGATGCATCTGTGGGAAGAAATTAATATCAAGTTCCAGATGTATCCCTTCCATCCACCAAGGTCCTTGGCTACCATAAGTTTCTTGCCAGTTTCGATGTCCACATCACCTGTGGGACCCACTAGCTCTTTGGGGGCGGGGAGTGAGGGGGATGGTCGGGAGGTGGGGAGTGGTGTGTTGGGGGTGGCGTGAGGCCAAGGAAAGGGGTGCCGGACAGCCCAGGCCAGGGTGAACGGGCCCTGGGACATCAGCGGAAAACAGGCAGGAGCCTAGGCTGTGAGCCACGCACAGGCTCCTTGCCCAAATCTAGACCAAAGGCGGAGAGGGTAGTGGGCGGCACCCTTATGGACATGCCCCTAGACCGGAGGGCATCTTCCGCGGTTCTTGTGCTCCGGTGCCCCGACGTGGCCAGATTCTGCCCCAGGAATGTAGAGGGTTTTGCATGTGGCTGGGGTAGCCCCAGGCGCTGTCATTGACCTGGCTCTGGAAATTCCAACCACGGGTTCCTGCTCCGCAATCCAAACAATACACTCCTGTGTCCCCCAGAACCGGCAATAACTGGGAGCTCTCCCTGACTATCCAAAGGATATGCAGGGGTGCCAAGTGGCTGGATAATTTTCTTCATGGGACAGGGAGCCTGTTGCTGTCCTGATGCTAGGGGAGTAGGGAAAAAACCCCAAATTTGCTACAGTTGATCTTCACTGTTCAGGGAGACCAGAGCCTTAGGGTGCAGAGCTCGCTCTTTGTCTCTCTATCTTTGCTTCCGGCATAGCACTGTTTTGGGCAATCCTTCTGTATGTGTACCAGGGGCTGATGTCTGTGTGTCTCTGTCTCTCTAAGTAGTGTTGTTGCCGTCTGCCACTCTCTGGACAGCCTCTCTCAGAAAAGACGCTTATCCTTTGCAAGCCCTTCGCGTCCTGAGTGAGTTGCAGCAATGGGAGATTACACGGTTTTAGTCCACACGTTCCGAGAGTGCTTTCTCAACCTTGAGAGCCAACAGTGGGCGGTCACTGCTGAACTGCAGAATTGGACGTGCGACCCTCCCTCCCTCGCTGGACAGATGTGAACACTGCACAGGCCTGAGGTGGCTTGGCCACACTTTGCACAGAGGGAGAAATGGGGCCCGCTCTGCTGGCATGAGGGAACTCCCTGAACCTTGTTCGAATGCCTGCCAGGGAGACTCTAAAGACAGTTCCCCTTAAGTTCCATGACTCACCGGTGTCGGAGACATGCATGTCTGCCATTTACCCTATTGAGGCCCTTTCAAAGTGGCACTGTTCTCCATGTGAGAACACATCCCAGCCTGCCCTGTCACCCAAGCCTGTGGGGCCTGGAGCAGCAAGAGGACCAAGCTAAGCCAGCCATCCTATAGTCCTGATATATGATACATGCATTCTACAAAGAGCTTGAACATGGGCAGGACCCACCGGATTCAGTGCAAGGACTGAGATGTGGGCTCAAGAGTGTTTGTTGGGGGCTTGAACAAAGGCAGGACCCAGCCTGGTTCATTGGAGCGACTGAGATGTGGCCTCAGGAGTGTCTGTCTGGATGAACAAGGGGTGGATCCAGCCGCGATCAGTGCAGGGACCGAGATGTGGGCTCAGGAGTATTTTTCGGGTGCTTGAACAAGGGCAGGACCCGGCCTGGTTCAGAGAAGGGACCCAGATATGGGCTCAGGAGTATTTCCCATGGATTTCAGCAAGTGCTGGACCTAGCCTAGTTCAGTGTAGGGAACGAGATCAGCCTGAGAGTCAAATGCACGCCAAGCAGTGTTTGTCAGGGTCTTGAACATATGTAGGACCCAGCCTAGTCCAGTTCAGGGGCAAAAAATGGAGTCAGGCGTGTTTGTCTGGGCTTGAATATGGGCAGGACCCAGCCGCTATCAGTGCAGGAACCAAGATGTGGTCTTAGGAGTGTTTGTCGTGGTTGATATGGGCAGGAACCAGCCTGGTTTGGTGCAGGAACCGGGATGTTGGCTCAGCAGTATTTGTCATGGCTTGAACTTTGGAGGGACCCACCCTGGTTCAGGGCAGCGAGTGAGATGCAGGCTCAATAATGTTTCCTGGGGGATTGAACAAGGGGAGCACACACCTTAATTCAGGATCAGGGAGCAATTTGTGGGCTCAGGATTGCTTGCTGGGGCTTAAATAAGACCAGAAACCAGCCTTTGAGTCAGATGCAGGCCCGGAACAGTTGGTCAGGGACTTGAATATGTGCAGTTCCTGGCCTGGTTCAGTGAAGTTTCTGATGTGTGGGCTCAGGAGTGTTTGTCAGGGGTTTCAACAAGGGCAGGACCCAGCCTGCCTCAGTGCAGGGACCAGGATGTGGGTTCAGGAGCATTTGCAGGGGACTTCTGCAAGTGCTGAACCCAGCCTATTTCAGTGCAGGGAACAAGATATTGGCACAGGAGTGTTTGTAAGGGTCTTGAACAAGTGTGTGGATCACAGTAAAGTGTGGGAAATTCTGAAAGAGATGGGAATACCAGACCACCTGATCTGCCTCTTGAGAAATTTGTATGCAGGTCAGGAAGCAAGAGTTAGAACTGGACATGGAACAACAGACTCATTTCAAATAGGAAAAGGAATACCCCAAAGCTGTATATTGTCACACTGTTTATTTAACTTACATGCAGAATACATCATGAGAAACGCTGGACTGGAAGAAACACAAGCTGGAATCAAGATTGCCGGGAGAAATATTAATAACCTCAGATATGCAGATGACACCACACTTATGGCAGAAAGTGAAGAGGAACTGAAAAGCCTCTTGATAAAAGTGAAAGTGGAGAGTGAAAAAATTGGCTTAAAGTTCATCATTCAGAAAATAAAGATCATGGCCTCCAATCCCATCACTTCATGGGAAATAGATGAAGAAATAGTGGAAAAAGAGGCAAACATTATTTTTCTGGGCTCCAAATCACTGCAGATGGTGACTGTAGCCATGAAGTTAAAAGATGCTTACTCCTTGGAAGTAAAGTTATGACCAACCTAGATAGCATATTCAAAATCAGTCTAGTCAAGGCTATGGTTTCTCCTGTAGTCATGTATAGTTGTTAAAGTTGGACTGTGAAGAAGACTGAGCGCCAAAGAATTGATGCTTTTGAACTGTGGTGTTGGAGAAGACTCTTGAGAGTCCCTTGGACTGCAAGGAGATCCAACCAGTCCATTCTGAAGGAAATCAGCCCTGGGATTTCTTTGGAAGAATGATGCTAAAGCTGAAACTCCAGTCCTTTGGCCACCTCATGCGAAGAGTTGACTCATTGAAAAAGACTCTGATGCTTGGAGGGATTGGGGGCAGGAGGAGAAGGGGACCACAGAGGATGAGATGGCTGGATGGCATCATTGACTCGATGGACGTGAGTCTCAGTGAACTCCTGGAGTTGGTGTTCGACAGGGAGGCCTGGCGTGCTGAGATTCATGGGGTCGCAAAGAGCCAGACATGACTGAGCGACTGATCTAATCTTAACAAGTGTAGGACTCAGCCCAGTTCAGTGTAGGGAGCGAGATGTGGGCTCAGAAGTGTTTGTCAGGGCTTCAACGTGGGCAGGACCCACCTGCTTCAGTGCAGGGACCGAAATGTGGTTTCAAGAGCATTTATCAAAGTCTTGAACAAGGGCAGGAACCAGGCGGCTTCAAGGCAGGGCATGAGATGCGGGTACAGGAGTGTTTCCAGGGGGATTGAAAAAGGGGAGGACACACCTTAGTTCAGGGGCAGGCAGCGAGTTGTCAGCTCAGGATGGTTTTGTGGGGGCTTGAACAAAGTAGAAACCATTCTAGTTCAGTGCAGGGATGGAGATGTTGGCTCAGGAGTGTTTGTCAGGGATTTGAATGAGGGCAGGGACCAGCGTACTTCAGTGCAGTGAATGAGATATGGGCTCGTAGTGTTTCCTGGGGTATTGGTCAAGGGGAGGACACACCTTACTTCAGTGGCAGGGAGAGAGTTTTTGGCTCAGGATTGTTTGCCGGGGCTTGAACAAAGGCAGGAACTATCCTGGTTCAGTGCAGGAACCAAGATGTTGGATCAGGAGTAGTTTGTCAGGGTCTTGAACAAGTGCAGGACACAGCCTAGTTCAGTGCAGGGATGGCGGTGGAGGCTCAAGAGTGTTTGTCGGGGGGGTTGAACAAGGGCTTGACCCAGCCTATTTTAGTGCAGGTACTGAGATGTGGGCTTAGGAGTTTTTGTCAGGGATTTCGACAAGGTCTGGACCCAGCCTGGTTCAGTGCAGTTCGTGAGATGAGGGCTTAGTAGTGTTTCTGGGGGTTTGAACAAGGGAAGGACTCACCTTAGTTCAGGGGCAAGGAGCGAGTCGTCGGCTCAGGATTGTTTGTCAGGGCTTGAACAGAGGCAGAAACCATCCTGATTCAGTGCAGGGATGGAGATGTTGACTCAGGAGTTTTTGTCAGGGAGTTGAACATGGGCAGGACCCAGCCTAGTTCAGTGCATGGACTGCGATGCATGCTCAGGAGTGTTTGTCGTGGGTTTGAACAAGGGCAGGACCCAGCCTAGTTCAGTGCTGAGACCGAGATGTGGCCTCAGGAGTATGTGTAGGGGGATCGAACAATGGCAGGACCTAGACTCGTTCAGACGGAGAAGTCAATGGCACCCCACTTCAGTACTCTTTCCTGGAAAATCCCATAGATGGAGGAGCCTGGTGGGCTACAGTCCACAGGGTCACTAAGAGTTGGACACGACTGACCGACTTCACTTTCACTCTCATTCTTTGGAAAAGGAAATGTCAACCCACTCTAGTGTTCTTGTCTTGAGAATCTCAGGGATGGGGGAGCCTGGTGGGCTGCCATATATGGGGTCGCACAGAGTCGGACACAACTGAAGAGACTTAGCAGTGGTAGCAGCAGACTCGTTCAGTGCAGTGACCGAGATGTTGGCTCAGGAGTGTTTGTCAGGGTCTTGAACAAGTGTAGGACCCAGCCTAGTTCATTGTAGTGAGTGATATGTGGGCTCAGGAGTATTTGTCGTGGCTTGAACATGGGCAAGAACCCATCTGCTTCAGTGCAGGGACTGACATGTGGGTTCCAGAGTATTTGTCAGGGTCTTGAACAAGGGTAGGGCCCAGGCGGCTTCAGTGCAGGGAGTGATATGTGGGATCAGGGGTGTTTCCTGGGGGGCAGAGAGTTGAACAAGGGGAGGACACACCTTAGTTCAGGGGCAGGGAGCTAGGTGTCGGCTCAGGATTGTTTGCCAGGGGGCTTGAACATGGACAGTGCATGGACAGAGATGTTGGCTCTGGAATGTTTGTCGGGAGTTTGAACAGGGGCAGGACCCAGCCTAGTTCAGTGCAGGGACTGAGATGCAGGCTCAGGAGTGTTTGTCAGGGTCTTCAACAAGGGCAGGACCCAGACTGCTTTTGTGCAGGGACCGAGATGTGGGTTGAGGAGTATGTGTTGGGGGATCTAACAAGGGCATGATCTAGACTGGTTCAGTGCTGGGGATGTGATATGGACACAAGAGTGTTTGTTGGGGTCTTAAACAAGGGCAGGACCCAGCCTAGTTTAGTGCAGGGACTGAGATGTGCGCTCAGCAGTATGTGTTGGTGGATCTAACAAGGGCATGACCTAGACTGGTTCAGTGCACGAACTAAGACGTAGGTTCAGGAGTATTTATCGGGGTCTCAGAGCAGGGAGTGAGATGAGGGATCAGGAGTGTTTTCTGGGGGATTGAACAAGGGCAGGACAGACCTAATTTCAGGGGCAGGGAGCGAGTTGTGGGCTCACGGTTGTTTGCCGGAGGCTTGAACAATAGGCAGGACTCAGCCTGCTTCAGTGCGGGGACTGAAATGTGGGCTCAGGTGTATGTGTTGGGGGATCTACCAAGGGCAAGACATAGACTGGATCTTGTGCAGGGCATGAGATTCAAGTGTAGGACCGAGCCTAGTTCAGTGCAGTGACCGAGAGGTTGGCTCAGGAGCATTTGTCGGGGCTTGAACATGGGAAGGACCAACCTGCTTCAGGGCAGGGCCCGAGATGTTGGTTCAGAGGTATGTGTCGGGGGACTAACTAAGGAAGAACCTAGACTGGTTCAGTGCAGTGACCGAGATGTGGACTCATGAGTATTTTCCAGGGGTTTGAGCAACTGCTGGACCCAGCCTAGTTCAGTGCAGTGACAGAGATGTGGGCTCAGGAGTGTTTCTCACGGTTTGAACATGGGAAGGATACAGCCTGCTATTGTGCAGGGACCAAGACTTGGGCTCAGGACTGCACTGGAAAAAGGTGATTCCATTACTAATGAGTGTAATGCCTATGTATAACAATTAGGTGTAACTAGTCCATTGTGCCATTTAGGAGCACCTCAAGATGCAAGGCAAATGCAAGGAAGTAGGAAAGGGGGAATTAACAGTACCACAATTATAATGGGGGACTTTAATACCCCACTCACACCTATGGATACATCAACTGAAAAGAAAATTAGCAAAGAATCATGAGCTATAAATGTACTTGTGTGTGTTATCTGCCTTTACACTTACTGTAGTGCCTCTAGTATGGCAGGAGGAGATACTATATAGTTGGCCATATTTAGTAGTGTCAGGAAGTTACCTAGAACAATTGGTAGAGTTGGGAAATTGATAGAAAAGTCCTAATACAAAGATGTACCTTCTAACTAGTGCTATCTTCCTTTTTCTTAAGTGGAGAAGTACTCACCAAGAAAGTGAAATCCCAGATATCAGGTTATATGATCTCATAATTGGAATTTTCCTAAGATAGCAGTCTACATGCATATAAGTGAGTCCTGGCTCGAGCCCCGTTAATTATGCTAAATGTTAGAACATGTCTGATAGAACACATCTCCGACAAGTCTCACACACCCTCCCTAAATTAATATCTCTTGAATTTCTAAGCTATGACTCTCTACTTGGTATAGTATCATAGGCTGAGACTTTAAGGTTGTAAAAGCTCATAAAGGACAGAGACCACATTAATTTATTACATTTGGAAATATCTCCTCAAGGCCTGCAGCCAGGTCTGGAGCAGCTGCCATCACCCTAAATGTCCAGAAGCTAGATCTGAAATCTGC
Source organism: Bos taurus (assembly GCF_002263795.3). NCBI lineage: Eukaryota > Metazoa > Chordata > Mammalia > Artiodactyla > Bovidae > Bos > Bos taurus. The sequence continues at coordinate 45,761,085 of NC_082638.1, read as the reverse complement.
CCTTCATTCTCCTCTCCAACTTCCTCCATCTTATCACCAACCTGTGGTGTTGTCTGTCCCTTGCCCTGGAAAGATACTTTGTTCTTACAGTCTTCATCATCTTCCGTGGGTGCCTACCCATTGCCTATATTTCATACTGTCTGCTGATTGAATGAACACAATTTATGAATGGAAAGCAGAGGCTGAAGACAGGCCTGCACAGAAGCTTCTGAAGTTACCTAGTGGGAATCTGCATTGACATGTGGCTACGTTGAGTGTTATTAGTGACTTGAATCCTGTTCACTTGGGCATCTGGGAAATGCACATTTTCAGTCTGAAACTGGCACAAAAGGCTTTTTTTTTATTATTTCATTTTTGTGTACACCTTCTCTATAGTGTCCTATACCTGGTACTGTTACCTCCAAATATTCCCAGTTGAATGTGTCTTGGGCCTGATATGCACATATTCTGTCTTTTAGGCTTGGCTAAGATGGGAGGTTCAGAGGTCTTGTTGACACAATTTAACAAATCGGTAGAGGACTTACAATCTACAATCTTTATCCATTACCAGGACACGTCCTTTGAAGGGCTGCAGGTGTTAACAATGAACTTGCCTGGACCCGTGCTTTAGTGGCCCTAATGGCCCTTCATAGAACTGAGGACCATTTGATTATCCTTAGGCACTTCAGTTTGGACTGGATTTTATCCTTTTGTTTGTTTTTTAAGCAGATGTATACTTTGCAAGCTAGAATTGGTCTTGTGGGGTTCTCACAAATTCAGAGGACTGGCAGTAAGACTGGTGGCCATAGATGAGAATTTTTGCCATGGAAAAGGTGACCTCATCACACCTGCAAACCCTCTGTGGGAAAGGCCCAGGTGGCTCCAACCATTTACAGGAGACCTTGTGATCCTGTAAGCTCCCCAATGGCTAGTGCAGCCTATTGTCTTGGTTAGGGAAGGTTAACGAAGGCATGATTACCATAATGTGCTTGCTTTGTGTCATCACTAAAGTAATAGGCAGAAATTGTTTTAGATAACATCCATTTGCAATGACCATTCCTCAGGATTGGTGAGGTCCCATCGTCAGGATTCAATTGATGGGTAAGAGAGTTCTTTACCATTTTCATTTTGCTGAGAACCTAAGTACGGTGAGTATCATTAAGTACTTAGTCCAGTCCGACTTCTGACCCCATGGATTGCAGCATGCCAGGCTTCCCTGTCAATCACCAACTCATAGAGCCTGCTCAAACCCATAACCACTGATTCCGTGATGCCACCAAGCATTTCATCTTCTGTCGTCACCCTCTCCTTCACACTTCAATCTTTCTCAGCATCAGGTTCTTTCCCAATGAGTCAGCCTTTCATTTCAGGTGGCTAAAATATCCAGGATCCAGTTTCAGCATCAGCCCTTCCAATCAATATTCTGAACTGATTTCCTTTAGAATTGACTCCTTTCATTTCCTTGCAGTCCAAGGGACTCTCAAGTGTTTTCTCTAACACCACATATCAATAGCATCGATTCCTTGGAGGTCAAGATTCTTTAGGTCCAATTCTCATCTCTGTACATAGCTTTGATGAGACTGACCTTTGTCTGCTTTATAATGTGCCGTCTAGCCTGGTTGTAACTTTTCTTCTAAGCAGAAAGCATATTTTAATTTCCTGAACAGAGTCACCATCTTCAGTGATTTTGGAACCTGCTCCCCCCAAATAAAGTTTCTCAGTGTTTCCGTTGGTTCCCCATTTTTATGCTATGAAGTGATGGGACTAGATGCCATGAATCTCATTTTGAATGTTGAGTTTTAAGTCACCTGAATCACTCTCCTCTTTTACTTTCCTCAAGATACTCTGTAGTTCTTTCCGTGTTCTGCTACATGAATCATGCCATCTGCATATCTGATGTTATTAATATTTCTCCCAGAAAACTTGATCCCAAACCCTGTTTCATTCAGTCTGGCATTTTGTGTGATGAACTCTTCATGTAAGTTCAATAAAGAGATTGACAGTACAGCCTTGAAATATTCCTTTCCCAACTCAGAACCTGTCTGTTGTTCCATTTCCTTTTCTGACTGTTACTTCTTGAACTGCATACAGATTTATCAGGAGGCATATAACATACTCTAGTAGTCCCATGTTTAGAAGAATTTAAAATGTTTTGTTGTGATCTACACAAACAAGACTTTGGCATAGCCAAAAAGGAGTAGATGTTTTTCTGGTGTTCTCTTGCTTTTTTGATAACCCAACGTGTGTTGGTAATTTGATCTCAGGTTCTTCTGACCTTTCTAAATCGAGCTTGAACATCTGGAAGCTCATGGTTCACATTCTATTGAAGCCTGGCTTTGGGAATTTTGAGCAATACTTTGCGAATGTGTGAGATGAGTGCAGTTAAGCAGTAGTTTGCACATTCGATGGATTGCCTTTTATTGTGGTTGGAATGAAAACTGAACTTTTCCAGTCATCTGGTCACAGCTGTGTCTTCCAAATCTGCTGGCATATGGAGGGCAGCACACTCACAACATCATCTTTTAGAATGTGAAAGAGCTCAACTGAATTCCATCACCTCCATGAGCTTTGTTTATAGTTATGCTTCTAAAGTCTGACTTGACTTTGCATTCCAGGATGTCTGGCTCTAGGTGAGTGATCACACCATTGTGCTTAACTGGGTCATGAAGATCTTTTGTGCATAGTTCATCTGTGTATTCTTCCCTCCTCTTCTTAAGAGCTTCTGCTTCTGTTATCTCCATACCATTTCTGTCCTTTATTGTGCCCCTCTTTGCATGAAATGTGCCCTTGGTATCTCTGATTTTCTTGAAGAGATCTGTAGGCTTTCCCATTCTATTTATTTCCTCTATTAACTGGTTTTGATAACTGAGGAAGGTTTTATCTCTCCTTGCTATTCTTTGGGACTCTGCACTCAAATGGGTATTGTTTTCATTTTCCCGTTTTTGTTTTGCGTCTTTGGTCTTTTCAGATCTTTGCAAGGCCTCATCACTTTGTCATTTTGCATTTCTTTTATATGGGAATGGTCTTTATCCCTGATTACTGTACAATGTCATGCCTCCACCCATAGGTCTTCAGGCACTCTGTCTATCAGATAGAATCCCCTGAATCTATTTATTACTTCCACTGTATAATCATAAGTGTTTTGGTTTTGCATGTGTAAAATATGCTAATCCCCTATTTCATGCAGAGAAATCTTCACCCAGACTTTTTTCAAAGAAATACAGAGAACCCTTTCTGTTATTCAGGAAATATATGAAATACAGCTGTACCTATTTGATGTTTTAGCTCAAATATCAATTTCTGATTCATTGAAAATTCTCTATTTCATGTATACAGTTCAGTTCAGTTTAGTTCAGTCACTCAGTCGTGTCTGACTCTTTGCAACCCCATGAATTGCAGTATGCCAGGCCTCCCTGTCCATCACCATCTCCCGGAGTTTATTCTAACTCACTTCCATCGAGTCAGTGATGCTGTCCAACCATCTCATCCTCTGTCATCCCCTTTTCCTTCTGTCCCCAATCTCTCCCATCATCAGAGTCTTTTCCAATGAGTCAACTCTTCCTATGAGGTGGCCAAAGTACTGGAGTTTCAGCTGTAGCATCAGTCCTTCCAAAGAAATCCCAGGGCTGATCTCCTTCCAAATGCACTGGTTGGATCTCCTTGCAGTCCAAGGGACTCTCAAGAGTCTTCTCCAACACCACAGATCAAAAGAGTCAGTTCTTCAGCGCTCAACAATCTTCACAGTCCAACTGTCACATCCATATATGACCACTGGAAAAACCATAGCCTTGACTAGATGAACCTTTCTTGACAAAGTAATATCTCTGCTTTTGCATATGCTATCTAGCTTGGTCATAACTTTTCTTCCAATGAGTAAGTATCTTTTAATTTCATGGCTGCTCATTATCTGCAGTGATTTTGGAGCCCCCAAAAATAAAGTCTGACATTGTTTCCACTGTTTCACCATCTATTTCTCATGAAGTGATGGGACCAGATGCCATGATCTTTGTTTTGTTAATGTTGAGCTTTAAGCCAACTTTTTCACCCTACTTTTTCACTTTCTTCTAGAGGCTTTTTTGTTCGTCTTCTCTTTCTGCCATAAGGGTGGTGTCATCTGCATATCTGAGGTTACTGATATTTCTCCCAGCAATCTTGATTCCAGCTTGCACTTCTTCCAGCCAAATGTTTCTCGTGATGTACCCTGCATATAATTTAAATAAGCAGGGTGACAATATATAGGCTTGTGGTCCTCCTTTTCCTAATTGGAACCAGTCTGTTGTTCCATGTTCAGTTCTAACTGTTTCTTCCTGACCTGCATATAAGTTTCATGTGTACAAATCTAGAAAAAAATTCGTAAGTGAATAATCAAGATTTCATATTTCATATGAGAACATTTCTCCCCAAATTGTTATATGTGAAATACACAAAATTCCAAGTCTCATATCAGAAGACCTTCATTCAAGCTTTCTTGATGGAAATATAGAGAATTTCACAGCTCAAGCATAAAAATCTGTGGGAAAATTCTGCATTTCTTGTAGGAGAATGAATGCACTTTTTTCAAATGTTAAATAGACAGTATTCAATATTTCATGAAGGAAAGACAGCACAAAGATTTTCAAATGAGAAATATGAAAAAATTCCATATTTCATGTGAGAAAAACCTGTGACTATATTTTGATATGTGAAATAGCCATTTTTGTATTTCCTGTCAAAGAATCTGCATCCCGATTTTCATATCTCTAACATGAAAAATTCCACATTTTACACAGAAAATATTGTATCTATACTTTCATGTGAGAATTCCACATTTCTAGTCGGAAAAATTGTCCCCAGATTTGTATATGTGACTGAAATTTATATTTCACATTCTGAAATATGCATCTAGATTTTCATATGTGAAACTGAGAATTTCATATTTTATGAAGGACTATGTCATTTCAGATGTCTGTACTTGAAACAGGTAATACCTTCATCAAGAGGTGCCTTAATTCCTATTATTCTTCTGTCATTTGGGTGTTGTCATCTGGATAACTAAGTTATCATATCGCCCACATAAATTTTGTGTCTAGCTTGAGATTCACCTGGGATTTTATTTTTTCATGATGTCCTCTGCACAGAAGTCAAATAACCAGGGCAACACTAGATAGCTTTGACTTATTCCTTTCCCGATTTTGAATCACTTCATTGTCCCGTGTCCAGGTCTAACTGTTGTAAATTTAATAGCGTACACATTTCCCAGGAGACAGGTAAGGGATTATAGTATTCTTTTCTCTAAGAATTTTCCAAAATTACTTTTCTTTTTTAATGGTTTGTGTGCGATTCACAGTGTCCAAGTCATTAGCAGAAACAATTAAGCAGATATAGATGATTATATAGTCCATACATCAATTCATGTGTACCTGTTATGACTGAATCCCTAACTACACATTTCTGTGTTTTTTTGTTTGTTTATTTTTTGGTCATTGTTGCTATTGTCATTTTCTCTCTTTATCAAGTAGTCAAGTACCAAGTAGTCAAGTCAGTATGAACTTGCCAACTTATTCTACAGGAATTAAATTATGTCCATGGCAGTCTCTGACCCTTGAGACTCACTGAATGGAATTAAGCTTTGAGATTCAAAATCAGACATCGGTACTCTGGGAAAATGTCAGGAACATTCAAAATATAGCTAGATATATTCAAGTGCTGACTTTTTGAGCCCAGTTATGCTATTATATTTTATGTGGAAAGTTCTGCATTTCTTCATGCTGACGACAATTCATCATTAAGAGAAATTTTCTAGGGGGAAAACAACAACAACAACAAATGTGCTTGATTGCATGTTGGAAGTCAAAGTAATGCCAGTGACATGTGTACGTAAGCAACGTCCCATCAAACAGAGTAATTCATGTCCACTAATGTTTCATGTTTTGCTGTCAAGGAAAAAGAATAATAGAGCTTTCCAGGAAACACTGAGAAGTTCAAAGAAGGCAGAAATGTAGAAGGATATGAAATACACCTCTCTCAATGTATAGATCAGAAATAATACTTCTACATGGTCAACAGTTTTCCCAGAGCATCAGATAAATACTAGCAGAAGACCCTAGTCCCCAGAGTGTCCCATGTGGGTTTCAGACATACCTGGGTGGGAAGGAATTAGGATGGGAGAAGGAGTATAAGAGGAAGCAAAACAAAACCTGAGCCTTGTGGTGGGAGATGGAGAAGCAGGGAAGAGATTTCCAGAATGAGGCAAGTCCCTTCAGTAAAGGGTAAATTGCTTTGGACTAAAAGGAAGCAAGGTAGAACAGCTGATGAAATATTATTTATGTAGAGCAAAAGTTACACAGATAATGTGTGTCGTGGCTCTATATGGCCCAAACTGCAATGCAGCTCAACCAGTGTGCATGGGGTCTGGAAGCTGGACACGGGATTTAGAGAGCCATCCTGGGAGAGGACTGTTGTTGGTTATGTGGAGATGGCCTGATGGAGCAAGTATGAGTAGTTGTGTAGCAGAAAATGCCTTTTGGGAAATCACAAACTGCCAAAGAGGGAGAACCTTACTGCTGTGTCACACTCAGGAGGTAGAGATACCTTTGTAGCCACTCCTCTTCCTGCCTGTTAACACCTACTACAAAGCAATAGAGAAAGACCAGTCAGAAGTACTACTCATGCTTCTGCAAAAACACGCTAGATAAGGATCCCATTAAGGCCAAATCTCTTCTGCCCATGGCTGCTGGCTCCTATTCATAATTGGCACCACCAGGGTTCCAGCACTCCAAGCAGCTGTACCACAACCTGTGCTCACCCAGGCAGACCCCGGTGTGCCACGAGTTTCTCAGGGCAGACTCCTTTGGTGACCACATGTGAGGAAGGACAAAAATTACACCAGAGACCCAGGGATAGAGCCATTAAGCAAGAGGATTGGAAACCTTCCAACCAGTTGTGCACGCTGCAAATTAAATATACATGATTAATGACACAGACCCTGTATCTATGGAATACATCAAAAGATGAGAAGAGGCCAAAGGAAAGAAAATGCCCAGGATCAGGAGTATACTAACACATGCATATGGAATTTAGAAAGATGGTAACGATGACCCTATATGTGAGACAGCAATATAGACATAAATGTACAGAACGGTATTTTGCACTCTGTAACCTAGATAGCATATTCAAAAGCAGAGACACTATTTTTCCAACAAAGGTTCGTCTAGTCAAGGCTATGGCTTTTCCTGTGGTCATGTATGGATGTGATAGTTGGACTGTGAAGAAGGCTGAGCGCCAAAGTATTGATGCTTTTGAGCTCTGGTGTTGGGGAAGACTCTTCAGAGTGCCTTGGACTGCAAGGAGATCCAACTAGTCCATTCTGAAGAAGATCAGCCCTGGGATTTCTTTGGAAGGAATGATGCTAAAGCTGAAACTCCAGTTCTTTGGCCACCTCATGTGAAGAATTGACTCATTGGAAAAGGCTTTGATGCTGGCAGGGATTGGGGGCAAGAGGAGAAGGGGACGACAGAGGATGTGATGACTGGATGGCATCACTGACTAGATGGACATGAGTCTGGGTGAACTCCGGGAGTTGGTGATGGACAGGGAGGCCTGGCGTGCTGCAATTCATGAGGTCACAAAGAGTCGGATACGACTGAGCAGCTGATTTGATCTGATCTGATCTGAAGAGAAGGCGAGGGTGGGATGATTTTAGAGGTTAGCATTGAAAAATGTATATTATGATATGAGAAACAGATCTCCAGTTTGGATTTGATACATGAGAGAAGGTCCTCAGGGCTGGTGCACTGGGATGATCCTGAGGGATGGGATGGGGAGGGATGTGGAAGGAATGTTCATATCAGGAACACATGTAAACACATGGCTGATTCATGCCAATATATGGAAAACCAACTACAATATTTTATTTTATTTTATTTTTGCTTCCATGTTCTGGCTATTATAAACAGTGCTGCGATGAACATTGGGGTACATGTGTCTCTTTCCCTTCTGGTTTCCTCAGTGTGTATGCCCAGCAGTGGGATTACTGGATCATAAGGCAGTTCTATTTCCAGTTTTTTAAGGAATCTCCACACTGTTCTCCATAATGGCTGTACTAGTTTGCATTCCCACCAACAGTGTAAGAGGGTTCCCTTTTCTCCACACCCTCTCCAGCATTTATTATTTGTAGACTTTTGGATTGCAGCCATTCTGACTGGTGTGAAATGGTACCTCATAGTGGTTTTGATTTGCATTTCTCTGATAATGAGTGATTTTGAGCATCTTTTCATGTGTTTGTTAGCCATCTGTATGTCTTCTTTGGAGAAATGTCTATTTAGATCTTTGGCCCATTTTTTGATTGGGTCGTTTATTTTTCTGGAGTTGAGCTGTAGGAGTTGCTTGTATATTTTTGAGATTAGTTGTTTGTCAGTTGCTTCATTTGCTATTATTTTCTCCCATTCTGAAGGCTGTCTTTTCACCTGGCTAATAGTTTCCTTTGATGTGCAGAAGCTTTTAAGTTTAATTAGGTCCCATTTGTTTATTTTTGCTTTGATTTCCAATATCCTGGGAGGTGGGTCATAGAGGATCCTGCTGTGATGTATGTCAGAGAGTGTTTTGCCTATGTTCTCCTCTAGGAGTTTTATAGTTTCTGGTCTTACATTGAGATCTTTAATCCATTTTGAGTTTATTTTTGTATATGGTGTTAGAAAGTGTTCTAGTTTCATTCTTCTACAAGTGGTTGACCAGATTTCCCAGCACCACTTGTTAAAGAGATTGTCTTTAATCCACTGTATATTCTTGCCTCCTTTGTCAAAGATAAGCTGTCCATATGTGCGTGGATTTATCTCTGGGCTTTCTATTTTGTTCCATTGATCTATATTTCTCTCCTTGTGCCAGTACCATACTGTTTTGATAACTGTGGCTTTGTAGTAGAGCCTGAAGTCAGGTAGGTTGATTCCTCCAGTTCCATTTTTCTTTCTCAAGATCGCTTTGGCTATTCGAGGTTTTTTGTATTTCCATACAAATTGTGAAATTATTTGTTCTAGCTCTGTGAAGAATAATGTTGGTAGCTTGATAGGGATTGCATTGAATCTATAAATTGCTTTGGGTAATATACTCATTTTCACTATATTGATTCTTCCAATCCATGAACATGGTATATTACTCCATCTATTAGTGTCCTCTTGATTTCTTTCACCAGTGTTTTATAGTTTTCTATATATAGGTCTTTAGTTTCTTTAGGTAGATATATTCCTAAGTATTTTATTCTTTTCGTTGCAATGGTGAATGGAATTGTTTCCTTAATTTCTCTTTCTGTTTTCTCATTATTAGTGTATAGGAATGCAAGGGATTTCTGTGTGTTGATTTTATATCCTGCAACTTTACTATAATCATTGATTAGTTCTAGTAATTTTCTGGTGGAGTCTTTAGGGTTTTCTATGTAGAGGATCATGTCATCTGCAAATAGTGAGAGTTTTACTTCTTCTTTTCCAATTTGGATTCCTTTTATTTCTTTTTCTGCTCTGATTGCTGTGGCCAAAACTTCCAAAACTATGTTGAATAGTAATGGTGAAATTGGGCACCCTTGTCTTGTTCCTGACTTTAGAGGAAATGCTTTCAATTTTTCACCATTGAGGATAATGTTTGCTGTGGGTTTGTCATATATAGCTTTTATTATGTTGAGGTATGTTCCTTCTATTCCTGCTTTCTGGAGAGTTTTTATCATAAATGGGTGTTGAATTTTGTCAAAGGCTTTCTCTGCATTTTTTGAGATAATCATATGGTTTTTATTTTTCAATTTGTTAATGTGGTGTATTACATTGATTGATTTGCGGATATTGAAGAATCCTTGCATCCCTGGGATAAAGCCCACTTAGTCATGGTGTATGATCTTTTTAATGTGTTGTTGGATTCTGATTGCTAGAATTTTGTTTAGGATTTTTGCATCTATGTTCATCAGTGATATTGGCCTGTAGTTTTCTTTTTTTGTGGGATCTTTGTCAGGTTTTGGTATTAGGGTGATGGTGGCCTCATAGAATGAGTTTGGAAGTTTACCTTCCTCTGCAATTTTCTGGAAGTGTTTGAGCAGGATAGGTGTTAGCTCTTCTCTAAATTTTTGGTAGAATTCAGCTGTGAAGCCGTCTGGACCTGGGCTTTTCTTTGCTGGAAGATTTTTTATTACAGTTTCAATTTCCGTGCTTGTGATGGGTTTTTTAAGGTTTTCTATTTCTTCCTGGTCGAGTTGTGGAAAGTTGTACTTTTCTAAGAATTTGTCCATTTCTTCCTCGTTGTCCATTTTATTGGCATATAATTGTTGATAATAGTCTCTTATGATCCTTTATATTTCTGTGTTGTCTGTTGTGATCTCTCCATTTTCGTTTCTAATTTTATTGATTTGATTTTTCTCCCCTTGTTTCTTGATAAGTCTGGCTAATGGTTTGTCAATTTTATTTATCCTTTCAAAGAACCAGCTTTTGGATTTGTTGATTTTTGCTATGGTCTCTTTTCTTTCTTTTGCATTTATTTCTGCTCTAATTTTTAAGATTTCTTTCCTTCTACTAACCCTGGGGTTCTTCATTTCTTCCTTTTCTAGTTGCTTTAGGTGTAGAGTTAGGTTATTTATTTGACTTTTTTCTTGTTTCTTGAGGTGTGCCTGTATTGCTATGAACTTTCCCCTTAGGACTGCTTTTACTGTGTCCCACAGGTTTTGGGTTGTTGTGTTTTCATTTTCAATCGTTTCTATGCAAATTTTGATTTCTTTTTTGATTTCTTCTGTGATTTGTTGGTTATTCAGCAGCGTGTTGTTCAGCCTCCATATGTTGGATTTTTTAATAGTTTTTCTCTTGTAATTGAGATCTAATCTTACTGCATTGTGATCAGAAAAGATTCTTGGAATTATTTCTATTTTTTTGAATTTACCAAGGCTAGCTTTATGGCCCAGGATGTGATCTATCCTGGAGAAGGTTCCATGTGCGCTTGAGAAAAAGGTGAAATTCATTGTTTTGGGATGAAATGTCCTATAGGTATCAATTAGGTCTAACTGGTCTATTGTGTCGTTTAAAGTTTGTGTTTCCTTGTTAATTTTCTGTTTAGTTGATCTATCCATAGGTGTGAGTGGGGTATTAAAGTCTCCCACTATTATTGTGTTATTGTTAATTTCTCCTTTCATACTTGTTAGCATTTGTCTTACATACTGCAGTGCTCCTGTGTTGGGTGCATATATATTTATAATTGTTATATCTTCTTCTTGGATTGATCTTTTGATCATTATGTAGTGGCCTTCTTTGTCTCTTTTCACAACCTTTGTTTTAAAGTCTATTTTATCTGATATGAGTATTGCTACTCCTGCTTTCTTTTGGTCCCTATTTGCATGGAAAATCTTTTTCCAGCCCTTCACTTTCAGTCTGTATGTGTCCCCTGTTTTGAGGTGGGTCTCTTGTAGACAACATATGTAGGGGTCTTGTTTTTGTATCCATTCAGCCAGTCTTTGTCTTTTGGTTGGGGCATTCAACCCATTTACGTTTAAGGTAATTACTGATAAGTATGGTCCCGTTGCCATTTACTTTATTGTTTTGGGTTCGAATTTATACACCATTTTTGTGTTTCCTGTCTAGAGAATATCCTTTAGTATTTGTTGTAGAGATGGTTTGGTGGTGCAGAATTCTCTCAGCTTTTGCTTGTCTGAGAAGCTTTTGATTTCTCCTTCATACTTGAATGAAATCCTTGCTGGGTACAATAATTTGGGCTGTAGGTTATTTTCTTTCATCATTTTAAGTATGTCTTGCCATTCCCTTCTGGCTTGAAGAGTTTCTATTGAAAGATCAGCTGTTATCCTTATGGGAATTCCCTTGTGTGTTATTTGTTGTTTTTCCCTTGCTGCTTTTAATATTTGTTCTTTGTGTTTGATCTTTGTTAATTTGATTAATATGTGTCTTGGGGTGTTTCGCCTTGGGTTTATCCTGTTTGCGACTCTCTGGGTTTCTTGGACTTGGGTGATTATTTCCTTCCCCAGTTTAGGGAAGTTTTCAACTATTATCTCCTCAAGTATTTTCTCATGGTCTTTCTTTTTGTCTTCTTCTTCTGGAACCCCTATGATTTGAATGTTGTAGCGTTTAATATTGTCCTGGAGGTCTCTGAGATTGTCCTCATTTCTTTTAATTCGTTTTTCTTTTATTCTCTCTGATTCATTTATTTCTACCATTCTATCTTCTAATTCACTAATCCTATCTTCTGCCTCTGTTATTCTACTATTTGTTGCCTCCAGAGTGTTTTTAATTTCATTTATTGCATTATTCATTATATATTGACTCTTTTTTATTTCTTCTAGGTCCTTGTTAAACCTTTCTTGCATCTTCTCAATCCTTGTTTCCACGCTATTTATCTGTGATTCCATTTTAATTTCAAGATTTTGGATCAATTTCACTATCATTATTCGGAATTCTTTATCAGGTAGATTCCCTATCTCTTCCTCTTTTGTTTGGTTTGGTGGGCATTTATCCTGTTCCTTTATCTGCTGGCTATTCCTCTGTCTCTTCATCTTGTTTAAATTGCTGAGTTTGGGGTGTCCTTTGTATTCTGGCAGTTTGTGGAGTTCCCTTTATTGTGGCTTTTCCTCACTGTGTGTGGGTTTGTACAGGTGGCTTGTCAAGGTTTCCTGGTTAGGGAAGCTTGTGTCGGTGTTCTGATGGGTGGAGCTGTATTTCTTCTCTTTGTTCAGTCGCGCTGTGGGGAGGGAGGGAGGGATGCTGCAAACAAATAACACTGGCGTGCGCTCGCAGTGCCTCAGCCACACTGGGTCTGCCCCCGCTCATGGCGCGTGTAGCCTCCCTGCCCACACTGCTCGGGCTCTAGGTTGTTCCGCTGGGAACAATCCGAGGCTGGCCCTGGGCTGCATGTACCTCCCACGTCCAAGCCGCTCAGGTTCAGGCGCTCGGGCAGTCCTCAGAGTCGCAGACTCAGTTGGGCTTGAGTTTTGTGCTCTTCCCAGGTCCGAGCAGCTCAAGTGATGAGGTGTTTGGCGAGCGCCAATGCTGCGACTTATCACCTCCCAGCCACTCGGTTATCTGGGTATAAAACCGGTGCACCTTCTCAGGCAGATGTTAACCGTCCAGACCCCCAAGAAGTTTTAGTTAGCAAAGAAGCCGGCTTAGAGTTTTATAGATAATGTCTCTCTGGGGCTGCGATTGCCCCCTTCCGGCTCTGGCTGCCTGTCACTGGAGGGGGAAGGTCTGCAGCCAGCTATCTCTGTTCAGTTCTTTGTTCCCTGCGCGGGCCTGGCAGTGTCTTAGGTTGGGGCTGGCTTTTCGCGTGGTAGATATCCCACAGTCTGGTTTGCTAGCCCAGATTATTTTGCTCAGATAGTGCTCAGGGTATTCAGGCCAGATTCTTACTCTAAGCAATGCAGCCCGCGCTGCGCCTCCCTGCCCAGCCCCCGCTTGCTAATGGTGCGTTCAGGCGTCTGCGCTGCTTCTCTGCTGGGGGAGTTACTGTAGGACTCGCAATCTTCGAGTTTTAATTGTTTATTTTTTTTTTTCCTCCCCGTTATGTTGCCCTCTGTGCTTCCAAAGCTTGGCACAGATTCGGCAGTGAGAAGGTTTCCTGGTGTTTGGAAACTTCTCTCTTTTTAAGACTCCCTTCCCGGGACGGAACTCCGTCCCTCCCTCTTTTGTCTCTTTTTTTGTCTTTTATATTTTTTCCTACCTCCTTTCGAAGAGTTGGATTGCTTTTCTGGGTGCCTGATGTCCTCTGCCGGCATTCAGAAGTTGTTTTGTGGAATTTACTCGACGTTTAAATGCTCTTTTGATGAATTTGTGGGGGAGAAAGTGTTCTCCCCGTCCTACTCCTCCATCATCTTAGACTAGTCTCCAATATTTTAAAGTAATTAGGCCCCAATTAATATAAATGAAATTTAAAAATATATATATACTTTAAAAAAAGCCTGCTGGGTTTCTCCAGTGATCCTGTGGGTTTAGAATTTCCCTGCCAATGCAGGGGACGTGGGTTCGATCCTTGGTCTGAAGATATGGCACATGCTACCAACGTAGATAACCCTTTTTGCCCCAACTACCTAATCTGGGCGTCCTAGGGCTTCTGTTTGCAATAGAAGGGAGTACCATGAGACACTAGCTAACTGCAATGAAGAGTAGTCCCCAACTACTGTAACTTGAGAAACTTTGTGCACAGCAATGAAGAAAGTGCAGCCATAAATAAATAAATAATTTCTAAAAAATATAAATAAATTCTAGATTTTTAAATTTCTTTCATATAATATGAATTTCCTGTATTTCATTGAATATCCAGATGTTGGATTGACTGCTTGAAATATGGAATTCCTATCTTTCAAATATTAAAATCAAGGGTACTATTCCTAAATGAAATATAAATTCTCTATATTTCACATATAAGAATTTTGGTGTAGATTTTCCTATATGAGTCTCTAAATTTCACATAGGAAAACATAGGTGTCAATTCTATTTGAAAGTTGCTATTCTCTATAATTCACTTTTGAAATTCAGGATGATTATGCTTCCTACTGCACATGTGGAATTCCTTAATTTTGTATGAAAATTTGAATGTAGATTTTCATAGATAAACAATGCAAATTTCTGCATTTCAAATTTTTACCACTGAAGCTATCACGGAACTTTAATAGTTTAGGAAAACATCCAAGATTTTCTAAAATTACCACCCAAAAGAGATGCCCTTTTCATGATAGCTGACTGTGATGTAAAACAGGAAGTCAGGAGATACATGGGTAACAGGCAAGTTTGTACTTGGGTATAAAATGGTGCAGAACAAAGGCTAAATGCAGTTTTTCAAATACAAAGGTTAAACATAGAAAGACGACAGTGTTCCTGGTCTCCAAAATCATTGGGGACAGTGATTACAGCCACGAAAATAGGACACTCTAGCTCCACGGAAGAAAACCTATGATAAACCTAGATACAATGTGCTGAGAAGCAGAGACATCATTTTGTTGACAAAGGTCCGTTTAGGCAAAGCTGGTTTTTCCTTCCCCCAACCCCCAGGCAAAGCTAGTTTTTCCTCCCCCCGCCCCCTCAGGGGATATGTATGGATGTCCATCTTGTGTGAGCCTACAAAGCATGGCTTAGTTCCACTGAGTTAGACAAGCCGGGGTTCATGTGATAGATTGGTTAAGTTTCTGCGATGGTGGTTTCAGTGTTTCTGCCCCCTAATGCCCTCTCTCAGCACCTACCATCTTACTGGGATTTCTCTTACCTTGGATGTGCAGTATCTCTTCACTCCTGCTACTGCAAAGTACAGCCGCTGCTCCTTACTTTGGACGTGGGATATCTCCTCCTGACTGCTGGCTGTTCCAGTGCCACAGAGCCACAGCTCGCTGCTCTAGTGAATTAGGAAAACTCAGTAATGGCCACAGGAATGGAATGTCAGTTTGCATTCCAATCCCAAAGAGAGGTAATGCCAAAGAATACTCAAACTACAACACAATTGCCTTCATCTCATGCACTAGTAAAGTAATACTCAAAATTCTCCAAGGTAGGCTTCAACAATATGTGAACTGTGAACTTCCAGATGTTCAAGCTGGTTTTGGAAAAGACAGAGGAACTAGAGATTAAATTGCAAACATCTGCTGGATCTCTGAAAAAGCAAGAGAGTTTCAGAAAAACATCAATTTCTGCTTTATTGACTATGCCAAAGACTTTGACTCTATGGATCACAACAAACTGAAAAATTCTACAAGAAATGGGAGTATCAGACCACCTGGGCTGTCTCTTGATAAATCTGGATGCAGGTCAGTAAGAAACAGTTAGAACAAGGCATAGAAGAGCAGGCTGGTTCAAATAGGAAATGGAGTAGGTCAAGGCTGTATTGTCACCCTGCTTATTTAATTTATATGCATAATACATCATGAGAAACACTGGGTTGTATGAAGTACAAGCTGGAATCAAGCTTGCGCCAAGAAATATCAATAAATATAAACATGCAGATGACACCATCCTTATGACAGAAAAAACGGAAGATCTAAAAGTCTCTTGATGAAAGTGAAAAAGAGAAAAAATGACTTAAAATTCAACATTCAGAAAACTAAGATCATGGTATCTGGTCCCATCACTTCATGCCAAATAGATAGGGAAACAATGTTAGACCTTATTTATTTTATTGGTGGGTGGTGGGTCCAAATCACTGCAGATGGTGACTGTATCCATGAAATTAAAAGATGCTTCCTCTTTGAAAGAAAATTTATGAGCAACCTACACTGTCTATTAAAAAGCAGAGACATTACTTTGCCAACAAATGTCTGTCTAGTCAAGGCTACTGTTTCTCCAGTAGTCATATATGAATGTGACAGTTGGACTATATAGAAAGCTGAGAAGAATAAATGATGCTTTTGAACTGTGATTTTGGAGAAGACTCTTGAGAAACCCTTGGACTGCAGGAGATCCAATCATTCCATCTTAAGGAGTTCAGTCCCTGGATGTTCCTTTGAAAAACTGCTGTTGAAGCTGAAATTCCAATACTTTGCCCAACTGATAAGAAGAGCTGACTCATGGGAAAAGACCCTGATGCTGGGAAAGATTGAGGGAAGGAGGACAAGGGGATGACAGAGGATGAAAAGGTTGGATGGCATAGCAGACTCAATGGGCATGAGTTTGTGTAGACTCTGGGAGTTGGTGATGGACAGGGAGACCTGGACTCCTGTGGTCCATGTGGTCACAAAGATTTGGATATGATTGCGAGAATGAACTGAACTGATCTGAGCCGATGTATGGATGTGAGAGTTCAACTATAAAGAAGCCTGAGTATCAAAACTGAGGTTTGAACCCTGTCCTGAAGGCAACTACTGAGAGTCCCTTGAACAGCAGGAGTTCAACCCAGTCAATCCTAAAAGAAACTAACTGTAAATGTTCATTGGAAGGTCTGATGCTGAAGCTCAAGCTCCAATATTTTGGCTAAAGGACTCATGAGAAAAGACTGCCACTCTAACTTGTCATGAAACATTATTGGCTCTAATGTGGGAAAGACTGAGTGAAGGAGAAGAAGGCAACAGAAGTTGAGTTGCTTGGACGTCCATTCTGGAATCTCTTGACTCAACAAAGGTGAGTCTGAGCAAAGTGTTGGAAACAGGAAAGGGTTGGGAAGGCTGCAGTGATGCTGTCCACGGTGTTACAGTGTTGGAACTGGCCAGTCAACTGAAAACCAGCAAAAACTCTGTCTCATATATGTCAATCAGGAGGAGATTTTTGTACCTGAAATATGGAATTTTCTATATCCCCTTAGGAAAATTAAATGCTTCTTTATGAATTACGGATATCTCTCCATTTCATTTATGAAAGTCTGGGTGGATATTTCACTTCTTAATCTATGAGAGATTCAATTATTCAGGAAGCAAATTTTAATACAACGATGTTTACATGTAATACAGAGTATTGTACATTTCAAATGTGAAAATGAGGGTATACACGTCCTTATGGGACATGCCATTAGAAAATCTGGGTGTCCATTTTCCTATATTAAAGATGAAATTCTCCGTATTTCCAGGACCAAAAACTGAGCACAGTTTTTGTTACATGAAATATGCAATTGTTTCTATTTCCCTTTTGAAAATATAGCTTTGAACTTTGCAGTATGATAGATGAAATCTGTGGAATTCATGCACTAAAAGGTGGGTCCTTGATAATTTAACATGAATTATGGAATGCACATTATTTCATGTATAAAAATCAAGGTACATACTTTCTTGCATGAAATATGGTATTCTCAACTGAATGTTAAAGTTTAATACCAAACAAAATTCTGTAAAATAATTGCCCATCAGTTAAAAATATATACTAACAAAGTTGCTTAAAACATAGTATTCCTTATATTTTTTATTTCACCATCTAGATGTAGATGTTTCTAACTGAAATAGGAAATTCTCTATATCTCATGTATGTAAATCTGCAAGCAGGGTCTCCAATATGCGGTAGTGAATTCTCTATATTTGACGTAAGAAAAACTGCTGAGGAATCTTGGACATGGCAAAGTCGGATTTTTGTTCCTTTCACATGTGGAAACCAGGCCACAATTTGTCTTATAAGATATGAACTGTACATATTTCAGATATGAAAATTTGAATGAAGCAATTTTACATGAAATATACATTTAGTCAAAGCCTTTGTTTATCCAGAAGTCATGTATGGAGGTGAGAGATGAACTATAATGTAAGGTGAGCAGGAAAATTAATGCTTTTGAACTGTGGTGTTGGAGAAGGCTCTTGAGAGTCTCTTGGATGGCTAGGAGAAATCCAACCAGTCCATCCTAAAGGACATCAATCCTGAATATTCTTTGCAAGGACTGGGGCTAAAGGTGAAACTCCAATACTTTGGTCACACGATGTGAAGAACTGACACATTGGAAAGGATCATGATGCTGGGAAAGGTTCAAGGCAGGAGGAGGAGGGACAACACAGGATGAGAAGATTGGATGGAATCACTGAATCAATGGATATGAGACTGAGTAAACTTAGTGAGATGGTGACCAACAGGGATTCCTGGCAAGCTCCAGTTTATGTGGAGCTTGTTCAAATCAACAAAGATCTGAACATGATTGAGCCACAAAACTGAACCAAACATGGCCCTGTCCATCAGAACAAGAATCAGATTCCCCCTCAGTTAGTCTTTCCCATAAGGAAGTTTCCACAAGCCTCTTATTCTTATTCATCAGAGGGTAAAGAGAATGAAAATCATAATCACAGAAAACTATCCAAACTGATCACATGGTCCATAGCCTTGTCTAACTCAATGAAACTATGAGTCATGGGTGTAGGGCCACCCAAGATAGACGGGTCATGGTGAAGGGTTCTGACAAAACGAGGTCCTTGGAGAAGGAAATGGAACACCTCTTCAGTATCCCTGCTTTGAGAAAGCCGTTAGCAGGATGCTATGGCAAAATATACCATACAGAAAGAAGAACTCCCAAGGGTGGCAGGTGCCTGATATACTACAGGAGATCAGTTGAGAAGAAACTACAGAAAGAAAATTCTTGTTCCATGAAGGCATGGAACCAGAGGAAAAACAGCACCCAGTTGTAGATATGACTGGTGATGGAATGAAGTCCGATGCTATAAGGAGTAATGCTGCCATATAACCCAGCAATCCCACTGCTGTGCATACACACTGAGGAAACCAGAATTGAAAGAGCCACGTGTACCCCAATGTTCATCACAGCACTGTTTCTAATAGCCAGGACATGGAAGCAACCTAGATGACCATCAGCAGATGAATGGGTAAGAAAGCTGTGGTACAAATACACAATGGAGTATTACTCAGCCATTAAAAAGAATTCATTTGAATCAGTTCTAATGAGGTGGATGGAACTGGAGCCTATTATACAGAGTGACATAAGCCAGACAGAAAAACTCCAATACAATATACTAATGCATATATATGGAACTTAGAAAGATGGTAATGATAACCCTGTATGTGAGAGAGCAAAAGAGACACAAATGTGTAGAACAGTTTTTTGGGCCCTGTGGGAGAGGGAGGGGGCGGATGATTTGGGAGAATGGCATTGAAACATATATAATATCATATAAGAAAAGAACTGCCAGTCAAGGTTCGATGCAGGATGCAGGATACATGAAGCTTGGGGCTGGAGTACTGGGATGACCCAGAGGGACGGTATGGGGAGGGAGGTGGGAGGGGGATTCAGGATGGGGAACATGTGTACACCCGTGGCGGATTCATGTTGATGTATGGCAAAACCAGTACAATATTGTCAAGTAATTAGCCTCTAATTAAAATAAATATATTTAAATTTAAAAAAGAGTAATGTTGCATAGGAACCTGGAAGGTTATGTCCATGAATTACGGAGAATTGCAAGGGGTCAAACAGGGGGTGCCAAGAGTGAGCATCAACATTTTAGGAATCAATGAATTAAAATGGACTGGAATGGGTGAATTTGACTCAAATGACCACTAAGTCTACTACTGTGGGCATGAAGCTCTTAGAAAAAATGGAGTAGTGGCCATAGTCAACAAAGAGTCTGAAATGTAGTACTTGGAGGCAATCTCAAAAATGATAGAATGATCCCTGTTCATTTTCAAAACAAACAATATTACAGTCATCTAGTTCTATGCCACTATAAGTAATAGTAATGTTGAAGGAAATGAAGTAATAGCTTTTTCTATGAAGACCTACAAGAACTTATAGAACATACATGCATAAAATATGTCCTTTTCATCACAGGGGAATGGAATTCAAAATAGGAAGTCAAGAGACACCAGGAGTAGCACGCAAATATGGCCCTGGACGACAAAATGAAACCACTGAAAAGAAATAGAGTTTTGCCTAGGGAACACACGGCTCATACAAAGCACTCACTTCCAGGAACACCAGAGAAGACTCTACACAAGGACATTACCAGATGCTCATACTGAAATCAGATTGATTCTTTTATTTGTGGCCAAACATGGAGTAACTATATACACTCAGCAAAACAAGACTGGGATCTATTGTAGCTCAGATCATGATCTCCTTGTTGCCAATTTCAGGCTTAAATTGAAAAAAAGTGGGGAAACCACTAGAATTTTCAGGTAGAATCTAAATCATAACCCTTTTGATTACACAGTGAAAGTGACAAATAGATTCAAGAGATTAGATCTGATAGAAAGGGTTTCTGAGTAACTATGGACAGAGGTTTGTGAAAGTGTACAAAAGGCAGTGATCAAGACCATCCTCAAGAAAAAAAAAAAAAAACTGCAAAAAGCCAAAATGGATGTCTGAATATACCTTACAAGTTACTGAGAAAAGAAGAGAAGCGAAAGCAAAGGAGAAAGACAAAGATATATCCATGTGAATGCAGAATTACAAAGAAGAGGAAGGAGAGATAAGAAAGCTGACTTTAGTGAAGAATGCAAAGAAACAGAGGAAAATAATGTAATGGCAAAGACAAGATATGTTCAAGAAAATTAGAGATACCACGGGAACATTCCATGCAAAGATGGTCGAAATAAAGAACAGAAGTGGTACTGACTTAACAGAAGCAGAATGTATCAAGAAGAGGTGTAAATAATACACAGAAGAACTATACAAAAAGGATCTTCAATATCCAGATATCCACGATGATCGCTCACCTAGAGCCAGGCATCTTGGAATGTGAAATCAAGCCATCCTTATGAATCATCACTATGGAGAAAACTAGTGGAGCTGATGGAATTCCAGTAGACCTATTTCACAGACTAACCGATGATTCTATGAAAGTGCTACATTCAATATGCCAGGACATTTGAAAAACTCACCAGTTGAAACAGGACTGGAAAATATCTGTTTTCGGTCCAATCCTAAAGAAAGGCATTACCAAAGAATGTCCACTATCACACATTTTCCCCCATGTCAAATGGGAGAGAAGTAATGCTCAAAATTCTCCAATCTGGGCTTCAGCAGTTCCTGAACAATGAGCTTCCACATGTTCTAGCTGAATTTAGAAAAGTGTGAGGAACAAAAGATCAAATTGCCAACAACCATGGGGTCATCAAAAAAGTAAGATATATAAAAAAAGACCTGTTTCATTCTTTATACAGAAACCTTTGACTGAGGGGATCAGAAAAAATTGTTAAATACATTCAAAGTGCTGGGAAAACTGACCACTTGACCTGCCTCCTGAGAAATCTGTACCCAGGTGAAGAAGCAACAGGCTATGGAGCAACAGGGTGCTTTCAAATAAGGAAAGGATTATACCAAGGCTGTATAATGTCACCCTGCTTATTTAATTTCAATGCAATGTGCAACATGAGAAATGCCAGGCTGTATGAAGCACAGGCTTTAAATAATACTGCTGGGAGAAATATCAATAAACTCAGAGAAGTAGACGACATCAGCCTTATGGCAGAAAATGAAGAAGAACTAAAGAGCTTCTTGATGAAAATGAAAGAGAAGAGTGAAAAATCTGGCTTAAAATCTCAATATTCAAAGAACTAAGATCATGACTTCTGATACAATCACTGATTAGTAAAGGGATGGAGAAACAATGGAAAGAGCAAAAGACATTATTTTGGTGGGTCCAAAATTGCTTCAGATGTTGACTTCACCATGAAATTAAAACATCCTCCTTGGAAGAAAGCTATGACCAAACTAGACAGCATACTGAAAAGCAGAGACATTGCTTTGCCAACAAAGGCTCACATAGTCAAAGATATGGCTTTTCTAGCAGTCATGTATGGATGTGAGATTTGGAGTCTAAAGATAGCTGAAGGTGGAAGAATCGATGCTTTTAATCTGTGCTTTTGGTGGAGATTCTTAAGGGTCTCTTGGCCTTAAGGTGGCTAAAGGAAATCGTTTCTGATTATTCATTGGAAGGACTGATTTTGAAGGTGAAACTCCAATAATTTGGCCACCTGATTCAAATAAATGACGCATTTGAAAAGACCCTGACGCTTGGAAAGATTGAAGGCAGGAGAAGAAGAGGATGACAGAAGATGAGGTGGTTGGATGGAATCACCTACTCGATGGACACGAGTTTGGGTATGCTCAAGGAATTGTTGATGGACAGGGAAGCATGGCGTGCTGCAGTCCGTGGGGTCGCAGAGTTGGACAAGATCCAGAAACTGAACTGAACTAAACACAAATGTAGAATCACCTATATTTTTACATGCCAATATAACGATGCTGGATTTACCACCTGATATATTGCATTTCTTTTTCACTTCATGAAAATATGGAAGCTGTTCTTCTTACATGAAAGGTGGAATTCTCTCCACCTCATGCATGAAAATCTGGGCGGTGGTTCTCTACCATTAAATGTGGACATATGTATATTTCACATATGAAAACCATGGCACTGAAGATTTGAATCTTCGATCTGAAGATAAGAAGAACCCATATGAAATTTCAATTCTATTTCACAAATGAAAATCTGGACACCACTGTTTCTTCATAGAGAGTGTTTGCATTTCTCAAACATATATCAAAACAAAGAGTTTGTTTGATGAAATATGTAATGTTCTGTATCAGCTGCATCACAACTTAGGTGCAAATTTTCCATCTAGAATTTTGGACTTCTACGGGAGAAAGTCAAGTGGAACTCAAAAGCCTCTTGATGAAAGTGAAAGAGGAGGGTGAAAATGTTGCCTTAAAGCTGAACATTCAGAAAACTAAAACCATAGCATCTGGCCCCATCAGCTCATGGGAAATAGATGGGGAAAGAGTGGAAACAGTGTCAGACTTTATTTTGAGGGGCTCCAAAATCACTGTAGATGGTGATTTCAGCCATGAAATTAAAAGACGCTTACTCCTTGGAAGAAAAGTTATGACCAACCTAGATAGCATATTGAAAAGCAGAGACATTACTTTGTCAACAAAGTTCCACCTAGTCAAGGCTATGGTTTTTCCAGTAGTCATGTACGGATGTCAGAGTTGGACTGTGAAGAAAGCTGAGTCCTGAAGAATTGATGCTTTTGAACTGTGGTGTTGGAGAAGACTCTTGAGAGTGCCTTGGACTGCAAGGAGATCCAACCAGTCCATTCTAAAGGAGATCAGTCCTGTTTACTTTGGAAGGAACGATGCTAAAGCTGAAACTCCAGTGCTTTGCCCACCTCTTGTGAAGAGTTGGTTGACTCATTGGAAAAGACTCTTATGCTGGGAGGGATTGAGGGCTGGAGGATAAGGGGAAGACAGAGGATGAGATGGCTGGATGGCATCACCCACTCAATGGACTTGAGTTTGAGTGAACTCCAGGAGTTGGTGATGGACAGGTAGGCCTGGCGTGCTGCAATTCATGGGGTCGCAAAGAGTCAGACACAACTGAGTGACTGAACTGAACTGAACTGATATAGTATTTGAGATCAGAATGGAGATTTTACCATAAAAACCTGGAAATCTCTATATTTCATACAAAGAACGGGTTCTGCAGCTACAGAAACACCTATGTTTCCTGTTTACCTGTTTCCTGTGTCTTGAATATTAATTTGTGTCTGTATATGTGAGATTGTTGACTCTTTTCTTTATATTTTTCTGCGTGGTTGTGTGTTCTTCCACAGTTGATGAAGAGATGAAGCTGACAGATCACAAGATGTGTAAGAAGAAGAAGGATCTCTCTTCATTTCCAAGACAAACCATTCAACAGCACAGTAAACCAAGTCTGTGTCCTGACCAGTTATGCTAAAGTAGCTGAAGTGGAACATTTGTATGAAGACTTGAAAGACCATCTAGAACTAACATCCAAAAAAAGACATCATTTTCCCCATAGAGGAATGGAATGCAAATGTAGAAAATCAAGAGATACCTGGAATAACAGACAAATTTGGCATTGGAGTGCAAAAGGAATCCAGTCAAAGTCTAACAGAGTTCTGCCAAGAGAACACACAACATATAGCACGCACCCTGGTCCACCAACACAAGAGAAGACTCTACTCATGGATTCACCGTAAGTTCAGGACTGACATCACATTGCAGCCAAAATGGAGAAGCAATATGTAGTCAGCAAAAACAGGATGGTGACCTGACTATGGCTCAAATCATGAATCCCTTATTGCCATATTCAGACTTAAAATTTTAAAGTAGAGAAAAACATTAGACTATTCAGGTATAACCTACGTCAAATCCCTTAAGAAAGGCTTCCTCAGTGATCAATGCAAAGACATAGAGAAAAATAATAGAATGGGTATGACTTGAAGTCTCTCTAAAAAATTAGAGATACCGAGGAAATATTTCATGCAATGTTGGTCAAAATAAAAGACAGAAACTTCACGGACCTAATGGAAGCAGAAGATATTAAGAAGAGGTGGCAAGAATACACAGATCAGATCAGTCGCTCAGTCGTGTCCCCATGAATCACAGCACCCCATGCATGCCAGGCCTCCCTGTCCGCACCAAATCCCGGAGTTCACTCAGTCTCACGTCCATCGAGTCAGTAACGCCATCCAGCCATCTCATCCTCTGTCGTCCCCTTCTTCTCCTGCCCCCAATCCCTCCCAGCATCAGAGTCTTTTCCAATTAGTCAACTCTTCACATGAGGTGCCCAGAGTACTGGAGTTTCAGCTTTAGCATCATTCCTTCCAAATAAATCCCAGGGCTGATCTTCAGAATGGACTGGTTGGATCTCCTTGCAGTCCAAGGGACTCTCAAGAGTCTTCTCCAACACCACAGTTCAAAAGCATCAATTCTTCAGCGCTCACAGAAGAACTGCACAAAGAAAGTACTCATGAACCAGATAGCCAAAATGACCACGCACCTGGAGCCAGACATCTTAGAATGTGAAGTCAAGGAGTCCTTATGAAGCATCCTTATGAACAACGCTTGTGGAATTGATGGAATTCTACTTGAGTTATTTCATAGCTATGGGAATGCTTCATTCAATATGCCAGCAAATTTGGAAAACTCAACAGTGGACAAAGAACTGGGAAAGTTCATCCAATTCCATAGACAGGCAATTCCAAAAACTGTTCACACAACCATACAATTGTCCTCATCTAAAACGGAAGCAAAGTAATGTTCAAAATTCTCCAAGCCAGGCTTCAACAGTACATGAACCATGAAATCCCCGATGTTCAAGCTGGATTTAATAAAGGCAGAGGAACTAATAATCAAATATCCAACATGTGTGGGGTTATCAAAGTGACAAGAGAGCTCCAAAGGTGGGGAAAATCTATTTCTTCTTCATTGTTTATACCAAAGCTTTTGACTGTGTGGATCAAAACAAACTGGAAAATTCTTAAAGTGATAGGAATACCGGATCACCTTACCTGCCTCCAGGAAATCTGTTTCAGCTCAAGAAGCAACAGTTAGAACTGAATGTAAAACAACTGAATGCTTCCCAAAAGGAAAAGGGTATGACAAGGCTGCATACTGTCACCCTGCTTATTTAAATTGTATGTAATGTTCACTTCAATAGTTCAGTGGTGTCCAACTCTTTGTGACCCCATGAACCACAGCATGCCAGGCCTCCTTGTCCGTGACCAGCTCCTTGAGTTTACCCACTCATGTCAATTGTGTTGGAGATGCTATCTAACCATCTCATCCTCTGCCATCCCTTTATCTTCCTGCCCTCAATATTTTGAAGTATCAGAAGCTTTTCCATGAGTCAATTGCTTGCATCAGGTGGCCAAAGTATTTCAGTTTCAGCTTCAACATCAATCCTTCCAGTGAAAGCCCAGGACTGATCTCTTCTAGGATGTACTCATTGGACCTCCTTGCAGTCCAAGGCACTTTCAAGACTCTCCTCTAACATCACATTTCAAAAGTATCAATTCTTGTTTCTTAACTTTCTTTATAGTCCAAATAACACATCCATACATGACTACAGGAAAAACCATAGCCTTGACTAGACAGACCTTTGTTGGCAAACTAATGTTTCTGCTTTTTAATATGTTGTCTAGGTTGGTGATAACATTCCTTCCAAGGAGTAAGCATTTTTAATTTAATGGCTTCAATCATCATCTGAAGTGATTTGGAGACGCACCAAAAAAAATAAATAAATAAATAAAAATTAAAATAATGTCAGGCACTGTTTCCACCATTTCCCATTCTATTTGGCATGAAATGATGGGGCCAGAGTCCATGATCTTAGTTTTTGTAAATGCTGGGGTTTAAGCCAAATTGTTCACTCTCCTCATCACTTTAATCAAGAAGCTCTTTAGTTGTTCGTCACTTTCTGCCATATGTGTGGTGTTGTCTTCGTATCTGACATTATTGATATTCCTTCCAGCAATCTTGCTTCCAGCTTGTGTTTCTTTCAGCCTAGCTTTTCTCATGATGTACTCTACATTTAAGTTAAATAAGTAGGGTGACAATATACAACCTTGGCATACTCCTTTTCCTATTTGGAACCAAAATGCTGTTCCATCTCCAGCTCCAGCTGTTGCTTCCAGACCTGCATACAAGTTTCTTAGGAGTCAGGTCAGGTGGTCTGGTATTCCCATCTCTTTCAGAATTTTCCATAGTTTATTGTGATCCACACAGTCAAAGGCTTTGGCATAGTCAAACAAGCAGAAATAGATATTTTTCTGGAACTCTCTTGCTTTTTTGATGATAGTAGCTGCCGCTGCTGCTGTTAAATCACTTCAGTCGTGTCTGACTCTGTGTGACCACATAGACGGCAGCCCACCAGGCTCCCCCATCGCTGGGATTCTCCAGGAAAGAACACTGGAGTGGTTTGCCATTTCCTTCTCCAATACCTGAAAGTGAAAATGAAGTCGCTCAGTCGTGTCTGACCCTCGGTGGCCCCATGGACTGCAGCCTTCCAGGCTCCTCCATCCATGGGATTTTCCAGGCAGGAATACTGAGGTGGGGGTGCCATTGCCTTGATGTTGGCAATTTGATGTCTGGTTCGTCTGCCTTTTCTAAAACCACTTTAAACATCTAGGACTTCATGGTCACACATATCGAACTCTGGCTTAGAGAATTTTGAGCATTATTTACTAGTGTGTGAGGTGAGCGCAATTGTGCGATAGTTGGAGCATTCTTTGGCATTGCCTTTCTTTGGGATTGGAATGAAAGCTGACTGTTTCCAGTCCTGTGACCACCGCTGAGTTTTCCAAATTTGCTAACATATTGAGTGCAAAACTTTCACAGCATCATCTTTTAGGATTTCTCACAGCTGAACTGGAATTCCATCACCTCCACTGGCTTTGTTAATAGTGATGTTTCCTAAGGCCCACTTGACTTCTCATTCCAGGATGTCTGGCTCTAGGTGAGACTAAGTGATAACATCATTGTGATTATCTAGGTCATGAAAATGTTTTTTGTATAGTTCTTCTGTGTATTCTTGAGACCTCTTAATATCTTCTGCTTCTGATAGGTCCATACCATTTCTGTTCTTTATTGAGGCCATTTTGGCAAGAAATGTTCCCTTGGTATGTCTAATTTTTTGAATAGACTCTAGTCTTTCCCATTCTATTGTTCTCCTCTATTTCTTTGCATTGATTGCTAAGGAAGACTTTCTAACACTCCATGATATTCTTTGTAACTCTGCATTGAAATAGATAAATCTTTCCTTTTCTCCTTTGCTTTTGTCTTGTCTTCTTTAACAGTTCTTTGTAAGGCCTTCTCAGACAGCCGCTTTGCTTTTTTTTTTTTTTTTCCCTTTTTCTTTGTGCTGGGGATGGTCTTGATTTCTGTTCCCTGTACAATGTCACAAACCTCCGTCTATAGTTCATATGTCGTGTACAACATGCTAAATGCCAGGCTTGAAGAAGCACAAGCATGAATCAAGAATGCTGGGAGAAATATCAACAGCCTCAGATACTTAGACGAAATCACTCTTATGGCAAAAAGTGAAGAAATGTAAAGAAGCTCTTGATGAAAATGAAAAAGAGTGAAAAATGTGGTTTAATACTCAACATTCAAAAAGTAAGATCATGATAACTGGTCTCATCATTGCTTAGCAAATGGATGGAAAAACAATGAAAATACCAAAAGACTTTATTTTGGGGGGCTCCAAAATTATTGGAGATTGTGACTGCAGCCATGAAATTAAATGGTACTTACTGTTTGGATGAAAAGCCGGGAACTACCTAGACAACATATTCAAAAACAGAGACATTGTTTGCCAGCAAAGGTCCACCTGGTCAAAGCTATGGTTTTTCCAGAGGTCATGACTGGAAAGACAGCTGAGCATGGAGGAATTGATGCTTTTATTTATTTATTTATTTATTTTTTCGGTGAACAAGGCCCACACTTTATTTTCCAAAGTAGTTTTTATACCTTAAGTTATGCATAGAGGATAATGGGGGAAAGGGTAGAGTCATAGAGTAAGCCAGGCTTTCTTCCTGCAAACTTATCACATGCAAAAGTTTAGGTGATTTGCATCATCTTCTGGCCCAGAGGACTGTTAACATTTTAAGTTCATTTCTTCAGAAAGCTTATTTTTCTCTGAAGGTGATTAGTCAGGTGCCACCATCCAAAAGCATTAGATAAAGTTGCATTCCTATAGGGTAAAGGTGTGGTGGGCTACAACAAGAAAAATAATTAACTCAAGGGTCCAAGGTTACAAACATTAAAGCTACTACTTACACCAATTATATTAATAAATACACTGTCAGGGACACAGCAGGTAAGGGATATGGAAACTTAGCAACAAACATTGGCCTAACAAGTGAAAAACCCTTCACCAATACAATTTCTTTCTTTCTTTTTTTTTCCTTTTTTTGAAATTTTTTATTTTTTATTTTTTAAACTTTACATAATTGTATTAGTTTTGCCAAATATCAAAATGAATCCGCCACAGGTATACATGTGTTCCCCATCCTGAACCCTCCTCCCTCCCCATACCATCCCTCTGGGTCATCCCAGTGCACCAGCCCCAAGCATCCAGTATCGTGCATCGAAGCTGGACTGGCAACTCGTTTCATATGAAAGGAATTGATGCTTTTAAAATGTGGTGTTGGTGAAGACTCTTGAGAGTCACTTCCACTGCAAGGATGTTAAAGTAAATCAGTCCTGAATATACATTGGAAGCACTAATCCTGAAGCTGAAACTTCAATAGTCTGGCCCTTGATGTGAAGAATGGACTCATTGGACAAGACCCTGATGCTGGGAATCATTGAAGGCAATAAGAGAAGAGGACGACAGAGGATTAGATGGTTAGATGGCATCATCAACTTGATGGACATGAGTTTACAGAGGTTCTGGGTGTTGGTGATAGACACGGACACGTGACATGCTGCAGTACATGGGGTCATTAAAGTTGAACACGACTGAGAGACTGAACTGAACTGATCTCAAATGTAGAAGTACCTATATTTTTACATGCAAATATAGTGATGCTTGTTTTCCTCCATGATATATCACAGTTTTTATCTCACTTTATGAAAATCTTGAACCTCTTTTTCTTATGTGAAATTTGGACTTGTCCATCGATCATATCTATCTAGATGGTGGTTTTCTACCATTAAATGTGAAGTTCTGGATATTTCACATAGGACAATCTTGGCAGTGGTTTCTGAAGATATGGAAAACCCTTATGAAAATGGAATTATCTCTATTGTACAAATGAAAATCTGGGCACCCCTTTTTTTAAGTGAAGTAAGGAGTTTGCTGCATTTCTAATAATATATACCAAAACAAAGGATTGATTCCATGAAGTGGGGAATGGTTTGAATGTACTGCATGAAAACCTAGGTGCTAAGTCTCCATCATGGAACTTGGACTTCTCTATACTTCATATTTCAGCTTAGAATGGAGATTTTCCTATAAGAAAATGGAAATAGCTGTATTTCATATGAAGCACTGGAAACATCTATATTCACTGTTTGCTTATGTTTCCACGTGCCTTAAACATTTGTGTGCCTACCCACATGAGCTTGTTGCCCACGTTTGTGTGATTTTCTGTGTGGATTGTGTCCAACCACAGCTGACAGAAATGAATGTTACAGACCGTGAGATATGGAGCAAGCAGAAGGCTGCACCAGGCATCCACAGAGTGTGGGAGACTGGCCCATGCATCTCTGAGGTCATCCTGTTCAAGACAGGAATGAGGAAAGAATGGCCAGTGACAACACAGAACAGTGTGTTCACAAATTTGGGCTTACATCAAGAGACATAAAGAAGCTCACAGTGTCTGCTGTGTTGATGTGTGTGTGTACATAAAATGTATGTGGAAGGCTTGAGGACTCATCCAGTGTAAATCCAGTGATGTGGGGCTTTTAAAGCATAACCTGTGGACCTTTCAATCTATGATAACAGGGCTGGCCTGTCGAAATGGTGGATATGGCTATAACTGGATCTAAGTCTGTGAAGAGGTGAAGGTCCTTCAGAAAAGAGTAGAGACTGGAAGGAGGAGGAACAGAAAGATAAAATACTGCACTGGAGAAGTTTTCAATATTAGAGGAAGGCTCTGGGATAGTGCTGCCTTGGGTCAGCCCATCAAAAAGCACATTCTCTCTTTACACGTCACAAATAATATCATCATGTGAGACAAATGACATGATAAGGTAGGATTCTTCATTGTGAAAAGACAGACATCCTAGAAGAGAGGAGGTGACCTTGGCTCTGTCCATGGGCTTCTAGCCTATCTGACAGTGCAGAAAGGTGAAGAAATTTCAGAGGTGGGATGTAGACATTTTGCCCTTTGCCGGTTTGTGCCCATGAGTAAGTGAGGATGGCAAAGTAGAAGGGTGTGAATTCATCTTTTCCTGTGAGAGATCCAAAATTACAGCTTTCTGCTGAATGATCATTGACAGGAGAATGTTGGGTCCCACCAAAAAGAAAAACAACAACAACAACAACAACAATAAAAAGACATGTCCATGGCAAAGGAAAAGACCCAACAAGATTGTAGAAGGGGTGAATTTCCATTTAAAATCAATACTTACCAGCCACACTGAGAGTGCTCAATAAAATATTTTGTGCACCTATACCCAAGGAACGCACAAAGACAGAGTCAGAACTGCTTTTGAGTGATTGAGTGTCTCTTGCAGAAGCATGGGTCAGCAATGGCCTAACATGGAAGAGAGGCTCTGTCTGCTACAGACCTTGTTCATGCAGTTTGTGATATAAGCCCTCTCAGAGGAGGTAACCTTTCAACCCACCAAAAAGTGGCCTAGTGCACAATCCATAAATTGCAGGATAATTATTCTAAAGAAATTCTTGTACAGGTAAGGAAGTTTTAGGACCACTAGAGATTTCTCAACCTGCGGATCTGGCAAAGGGATTGAGAACCCTCAGGGAATTTGACTTTGGAGGCCAGTTGATTTAATTATAGAACTTCCACAGGACTGAAACAGACTGTTGGAGGGCACAAACAAAACCTTGTGTCCACCAGGAGCCAAGAGTAAGGGCAGTGTCCCCACAAAAGACTGAGTCAGACTTGCTTGTGAGTGTCTAGGAGTCTCCAGCAGAGGCATGGTCCAAGAATGGGATGCATTGAATACAAGAGTGCCTGCTCAAGTCCTTTTGAAGAAGGTCCCAATTACTTTCATTACTCATACCATAATTAGGCCTGAACAGGGCCTAGGTTCACTCACAGTCTGTCTCTCCCATCAGGAAGTTTCCACAAGCCTTCTTATCCTTATCCATCAGAGGGCAGACAGAATGAAAACCACAATCACACAAAACTAACCAAATTGATCAAATGGATCACAGCCTTGTCTACCTCAATGAAACTATGAGACATGCCATGTAGGGCCACCCAGGATGGATTGGACATGGTGGAGAATTCTGGCAAAATGTGGTTCATTGGAGAAGGGAAATGGAAAAGCACTTCAGTATTCTTGCTTTGAAAACCCCATGAACAATATGATAAGCCAAAAAGATAGGACACTGAAAGGTAAACTCTCCAGGTTTGTCGGTGTCCTCTATGCTTCTGGAAATCACTAAAAAAGAAGAGATGGAGCCAAAGGAAAAACAACACATAATTGTGGATATGACTATGGATAAAAGTACAGTTTGATGCTGTAATGAACGATATTTCATAGGAACCTAGAATGCTAGGTCTATGAAGGAAGGTAAATTGGAGTGGTCAAACAGAAGATGACATGTGTGAACATCAGACTTTCAGGATTCAATGAATTAAAATTCACTGCAATGGATGAATATAATTCAGAGGGCCATTCAAAAGCCCGACAGTTTATACAAATGCACATTTATATAAACACAGGCATTGAGATAAAGCCTCATATTCCTCTTAATTATTTCAGAGTAGAAAGTGAAACTATGAAGGTGAAGATGTAAATTTAATATTGAAATAAGAGAAATGTAGGAATTTGTTGGCATCACCAACATAAATTTTAATCTACAGTATCCTGCATGATCAGGTTCCTACTTGGGAGATCAGTTGTAAATAGTAATTATATGAAAGAAATTATATGTAATTATATGAAAGATGGCTGATGAGTTGACCTTGAAAGAGAAGTAGTAAATGCATCAGTATTGTTTGCACTGGGAACCATGCCTCCCAGTTGCAGTTTAGGGAAAATATCTTCAGGGGCTGACATATTGCTGTATCTAACTGTAAAGGTACAAGGCTGATCATCAGTCAAAATCATGTATCTGCAAAAGAGATATGATGTGGTACTGAGAAACAGAAATAGTCATAGTAACAAAATTCTCCCTGTGACCGTTTGCTTGATTGTAGTTGCTCTGTGAATGCTGATGTAAAAAGATCAACAGATTTTAAACATCAGTTTGATCTATCACACTTTGCTCTTTCAGTCTAACTGACATTGATGATGAAGAAAAAAATCACTTTGAGTTGGGACACTTGCACTAGCAACTATGTGGCTTGTAGAAGAATTTCGTATGAAAGACACACTTAGAATTGTGAAGGCTGAAAATACACACTCTCCTCTAGTTTCGGGAAGAATCCAGGAGATATGATCATCCACATTACTCCTTCCTTTAGCATGCTTCATCTTGTAATCTCAAACTAATGAAGGTACTGGAGAGATATTTTTAGTGCCAACTCTTCTTTCCATTCTTAGTAAAACTTGGGGATAGTATCGCTTAACATTTGGATTATGAGATAACTTCAACTAAAACCAAAGAAGAACATTATTAGTGACCTTTCAAACCAAGGTAAAATAGAGAAACATAGCCAGCCTCAAAAATCGTTCCTTTAAACATACAAAGATAATAGCCTCAAATAATACACCTCCACTAATAGTTTTAAATATTTAAATATTTGAATTATTTCCTCATGTAACAATATATTATATATCCACACCATATACTCCTTTAAGTGCTTCAGGATTTCTCTCTGGTTCCAAGTTGCTAGGGGAACTTAAAACTTAAATTTGTTACACTTAAAATGTCTTAATATCCAGCTCTTCTCAACTTGAGAAGAATACAAAAATATTTCAGCAGCATATTATCTCAATTTTAAAGTCAGTTTTAGCTACCTATGTTAACACAGTTAAATTGTCACTATATTTTAAAAATATATATTTCCTATAATAATTGAAATTTATGGAGTGCCTTACTCAAAACAGAGACTTCTTTTTCTCCTGCCAGACGGTCAGCTAGTGAAGCAGATCTTTGAAAAAGCCATCACATTTTACAGGTGCTTGGAGTTTTGGAACCCTGGTGGTGTCAGTTTTTCTGAGAAGCCAGCAATCACAGGCAGAAATGATATGGCGCTAATGCGATCATCTTCTAGCTTGTGGTGGCAGAAGCATGGGTGGTAGTTCTGGCTAGTCTTTTCTATCATCTGATAGTAGGTCTTAGTATGTGGCAAGAGGGGAAAATTCAATACTCTCACCACCTCGCTGGGTGACTTGAGCCCTAAGGTCCTGCTTCTTTGTCAGTTTGGGAATTTTCAAAAGCCATTCCTTTCTACACACCTTGTCATCACAGATCCAACATTCCGTCTCCACATAGTCAAAAACCAACCCTCCCAGGTTGGCTTTCTAACCTCATGTTTCATCTTCCAGGCCCTATGCACACTACTTGACCTGCATTGCAGTTTGGGGGATGCAGGACCACACAACACATTCTCTATTTGATTCTCACTCTAGACAAACTAAATGTCATCATCTTCTTCACCTTGCTTCCTTTCAGTCAAAAGAAATTTAAGTTTAGTGAGGTGACTTATCTGAATCCTCAATCTATTCCTTGCTTCTCCAAATCCTAACCCAGGACACATATTTGTTTCTATTTGTCTCATCCTCCTTCTCCCATCTTCCCTCCGTTCTTCCCAGTTATGTCTACTTTTCATATAGTCTCTCTTAAGCAAGATCGTCTGCTAATATTCATTTGATGCTCTGGAGGAACTGTTGCCTTTATAGAAGGGTTATTTGTGATGCTTCCATGGAGAGAGTTGCACTCAATGTGCTCTTTTATTTTCTGTCAAATCAGAAGTTTTGATTTCCTTTCTAGGCAAACTAGGTAATTCTTTTAGACATGCTGGTGAAACAACAAATTTGCTTGACATAAATTAATCTGTCTGATGGGAGGCTACATACATACTCACATAATTGGTACTTCACTAACATGAACATTCCAATAAGCACATTTATTTTTCCTAAAATTTCTGCTAATGAGAAATTCTCATCAACATGAGGAAACATAGTTCTTTTCCAGATAAGTGATGGTACAGGAATTTTTCTCAAAATCAGTCAGTTCCTGAAAATATCTAGCTATTTATCAAAATGTCCTGACGTTTTCCCAGAGCACAGATTCATTCTGTCCTGGAAACTTAGTTGTTTTACAGAGGTGTCAAAGGCCAGAGACTGGCATGATAATAATTTAATTCTTGTATAAGAAGGTGGCAAATGCCCAGGAACGTAAAAATATGTAGATGATAGCTTGAAAAAGAGAGACTGAGGAAAAAAAAAAAAAAATATATATATATATATATATATATATATATATATATATATATATATAAACAGGCAGTTATAGTTAGTCGTACTCATGTAATATTAATAGGTAAACCTTAAATTGAGGTTGGATCATAGAAAAAAGCAAGGTGGCTTCATAAAGTCATCTACATCTACTTTATTATCTCTTACTGGCTTAGACTGTGTGTGAAAATGAGGTCATTCAGTCGTGTCTGACTCTTTGTGACCCCATGGACTGTAGCCTACCATTTCCTTCTCCTGGGGATCTTCCAAACCCAGGTACCAAACTGGTTCTGCCCCATTGCAGGCAGATGCTTTATCATCTGATACACCAGGGAAGACCTTTGACTGTGAGGGTCACAACAAATTGTGGAAAATTCTTAAGGAGATAAGAATACCAGACTACTGTCCCTGTTTCCACGGAAGGCTGGAGGCAAGTCAAGACACAGGAGTTGGAATTGGACAAAGAACAATGAACTGGTACAAAATAGGGAAGGAAATGCTGTGCTATGCTAAGTCACTTCAGTCGTGTCCGACTCTATGTGACCCCATAGACGGCAGCCCACCAGGCTTCCCCGTCCCTGGGATTCTCCAGGCAAGAACACTGGAGTGGGTTGCCACTTCCTTCTCCAGGAAATGGAGAAGGAAATACATCAAGGCTATATATTTTCATCCAGCTTATTTGACTTATGTGCAGAGTACTTCATGGAAAGTAACTTGCTGAAAGAATCTGAAGTGGGAAACAAAATTACTGTGAGAAGTATGAATAACCTTAGTTTTAAGATGACAACATATAAATGGCTGAAAAACACTAGGAACTAAAGGTGAAAGGAGAAATTGAGAAAGCTGAATTAAAACTCAATACAAAAACAAACAGACACAAAAAATAAGATCATGGAATTTGGCCCCATCATTTTGAGATATTTTAATGAGATACAATTGAATTAGTGACAGGTTTCACTTTCTTGATCTCTGATATGACTGCGTGATGTGACTGAAGCCATGAAACAAAAAGGCACTTGCCCATTGGATGAAAAGCTATGACCAATCTCAAAACCATATTACAAAGCTGAGAGATTATTGAAAAAGGCCTGAATGGTCAAAGTTGATTTTCAGGAGTAATGTATGGAGGAGTGAGCAGGAACACAAGAACTGACTGCCAAAATATAGATGCTTTACAACAGGAGGGCTAGAGAAGACATGTTGAGAATGGAGTTCAAACTAATAAAGTGTGAAGGAAATGATTTCAGATTATTCTCAGAAGGACTGATGCTGCACATGAAGAGCCAATATATCAGCCTCTTGAAGCCAAGAGCAAAATCACTGGGAAGAAACTGATGCTGGGAAAGATTGAGCACAGGAGATGAAGGAAACGACAGAGGGTGAGATGGCTGAAAAGCATTGTTGACTCAAAGGTCATGGGTTTGAATACAACTCTGGGAGATTTGAATGGCAGGTGAGCCCTGGGTTCTTGCTGTACATGGAGTCACAAGAGTCTGACAAGTCTGAGTGACTGAACAACATCAAAAAGTTAGAACTGGCAATGCTTGGGACATGGTTCAGATTGCATGTTAAGTCTGTCATTGTAATTGGAATGATAAGTGAGATTTGGGACATTTAGAAAGAACACAGCTCTTGTCAGTTTCCTTGTTTTCCTCCCTCATATTGTACTTCCCACAATGTCTTTTTAAAGCTTCCCAGAGAAGGAGAACACCGGCGGTGTCATATGATATCCTGAGATGGAAACCTTATCCCACCTGCCACTTGGATCTATAAGCTTGGCCTTAGGCAGAAGCAGACATTGTCTGTAAATACCTGGTAGAGCTGTCCATCTTCTGATGTGTTAACAGGAATGGTATGTGATCTTAAGGGTTATCTCTAAGTTAAGCACACTTATAGCTTCTCAATCAACCTCTCTTATCCTGGGAGAAGCATCTTTGAGTTGTTTATCCTAGTTGCCCTTAGGAATGCTTACAAGGGGTTCCATTACTGAGCATGGAAGTATGTAGGAGACTGGATCCATTTTTGACTTTTACGCTTGGCTTCTGTGTAAATAGACCATTCCTCTTAATGTCAGTTTTTGACTTCAGATAAAGGTTGAGGATTGTGGAAATGTGTGAATGCGTGTGAATGTCCCATAAAACTGAGGACATGGAGTACACAGTTTTCCTCTTTGAATCAGATCTCAAGGCTTCTGGCTTAATAGATTTATACTATCAGTGCATCTCAAATATTCATAAAATGTTTATATGATGACTGCCACACAGATTTGAAGCTGGAACTCCTGTATTGTCATCATCTTAGTAGTGTAGTTGGGCTTGGACATTTAAGGTATTATGTAAGAAGTATGTGGGCTATGTTATAACTTCCTTCTATTTTAACTGTCTGTCAGATACTCTTGGGAAGGGGGAAATCAATGTCGACCATGTGGGAATAGAATTATAGATTTCATCCTTAGGTTCTTTGATACCTAAGAGTATTCTTTGTTATTGGTGAGTGTCCAGCCTCCTGTAGGAAGGTAGTATCCTATTATAGGAAGGCCTGGTTGAAACTTCAGGCATCTACTGAGCCTTCTCTGGTACTGCCATATTAGCAGGTTTGTGTTTTGTTATTGCCAGACATAATAAACATCTAAGGTCCCGTTAAATTTTTGCTAGGTGATTGGGAGAGTACCATAGTTTGTACAAAAGTTAGGATGGAGTAGCTTGGTTATTACTGAAATGCTTTCAACTTCTGAAACTCAGCCAGTTGTCTTGAGCTTTTTGGCATTTATTATTATTATTATGTTTATTTTTTACTTTACAATATTGTATTGGTTTTGCCATACATCAACATGTGTCTGCCAAGGGTGTACATGTGTTCCCCATCCTGAACCCTCCTTCTAGTTCCCTCCCCATACCATCCCAGTGGTCATCCCAGTGCACCAGCCCCAAGCTTCCTGTATCCTGCATCAAACCTGGACTGGCAATTCATTTCTTATATGATATTATACATGTTTCAATTTGAATCCATTCCAATGAGGTGGATGAAACTGGAGCCTATTATACAGAGTGAATTAAGCCAGAAAGAAGGACACCAACACAGTATGCTTCTAAGTCACTTCAGTCATGTCCGACTCTGTGTGACCCCATAGACAGCAGCCCACCAGGCTCCGCCATCCCTGAGATTCTTCAGGCAAGAATACTGGAGTGGATTGCCATTTCCTTCTCCAGTGCATGAAGGTGAAAAGTGAAAGTGAAGTCTCTCCATTGTGTCTAATTCTTAGCGATCCCATAAACTACAGCCTACCAGGCTCCTCCATCCATGGGATTTTCCAGTCAAGAGTACTGGAGTGGGGTGCCATTGCCTTCTCCACAGTATACTAAGGCATATATATGGAATTTAGAAAGATGGTAATGACAACCCTGTATGTGAGACAGGAAAAGAGACACAAATGTATAGAACAGTCTTTTGGACTCTGTGGGAGAGGGAGGGGAGGGATGATTTGAGTGGGCATTTTAATTTGTGCCTCTTTATATTTTTGAATTAGCCATTTCTTCAGCCGAAATCTCTAACATAAAAGTCCAAAGGAGAACCTAGACATACACTCACAAACACATTTTTAATCTGATGTGCACACACACACACAAGCACAGTCTCAGTCTTATATACTCAAAACACAATTATGAAAGGAAAATAAAACCAAAGGACTCACAGAAGGAAACCTACGAACTGCACAGAGTTCTCTGATATTTGTTTTTAGGCTTAAGGTTGGAAGTTATTTTGTAGTTGAATGATTTCAGTCTAGTGACATTTTAAGTCAGAATGCTTTGCTATACATAACGTTGTTCTGGATCCCATGGGATCTTAGAATATTTTGCATGTAAAACTATTCTGTGATTTGCTAAAATGAAAATAATGCAGGGTAACAATGTGGAAGTCATTTTGACCTCGTTAGGCCCTGCAGTTACAATTTTGCTTGTTATATTTTAAGCATCCAATTTCATCCTCTAACCTTCTCCATCCAATATTTCTACTTTTTGCCTCAATTTGCCGTATTTACCTCACTTACATTTTTGTTTTTACTTTTACAATTTTCAGTTCAGTTCAGTTCAGTTAAGTCTCTCAGTCATGTCCGATTCTGCAACCCCATAAATCACAGCAGGCCAGGACTCCCTGTCCATCACCAACTTCCAGAACTCATTCAAACTCACATCCATCGAGTTGGTAATGCCATCCAGCCATCTCATCCTCTGTCGTTCCCTTTTCCTCCTGCCCCAAATCCCTCCCAGCATCAGAGTCTTTTCCAATGAGTCAACCCTTCCCATGAGGTGGCTAAAGTACTGGAGTTTCAGCGTTAGCATCATTCCTTCCAAAGAACACACAGGGCTGATCTCTTTTAGGATGGACTGGTTGGATCTCCTTGCAGTCCAAGGGACTCTCAAGAGTCTTCTCCAACACCACAGTTCAAAAACATCAATTCTTTGGCTCTCAGCTTTCTTCACAGTCCAGCTCTCATTTCCATACATGGCCACTGGAAAAACCATAGCCTTGACTAGAAGGATTTTGTTGGCAAAGTAATGTCTCTATTTTTCAATATGCTCTCTGGGTTGGTCCAAACTTTCCTTCCAACGAGTAAGTGTCTTTTAATTTCATGACTGCAGTCACCATCTGCAGTGATTTTGGAGCCCCCCAAAATAAAGTCTGACACTGTTTCCACTGAAACCGTTTCCATTGTTTTACAATGAAAGTCTGAATCTGTTTCCATTGTTTTAAAATTTTAGGCACCAATTATAAGGTAAATGCATAAAGGAAAGAAAATTTGAATTCATGTACAATGTTTCCCTAATGTATTGAGCTATTTTCTTTATTCTTTTGAGAATTAAAGGCACCAATATGTTGAAGCCATCTGGGAATTGATCATCAAGGTAAAGGATCATTTACCAGGCTTCTTTTGATCAGACAATTGAAGTACAGTTTACTAATATGCTCTCATGAAGGAACAAAAACAGCAGCTTTTCAACATGGTATGTTGAATATCCTTATCCATGCCTCTTCCAAGTTATGACAGAGAATGACATGAATTAATCCTGTTCTTTTTGAGAAGGACCTGCCACTCAAAGCAAAGCATGAAAAGAAGATAAAAGGGACTGAGAAGGATTAGTCAGTACAAGGCAATGAAATGGAAGATGGAATTGCCTTTAAGGTGATATTGTACAAAGCATGCAAATTTGACTACATAGTAAGACACCTGAAATTTAAAACAAGGCTATTGGACTTTGGTCTTGAAATGATTACTAAGGACACCAATTTCAATACCTCTTACAATGGCTCCAAAATGCTCACCTCTCTAAAGCATAGTATTCTCTCTTACATTTAGCAAAACATTTCAGTGAAAGAAAAAGAGTGTGATTTTTCTACCACTCCCTTAACTACACAGATATTCGACAGATTTCACTGTCTGTTAGCTGCAAGAATGAGAACGTTGAACTTAACTTGGTGTTGTCCTATGGGGGTTACCATACCAAAACAGGGACATGACTTGATGTTCCCACTGCCATCTGAAGGAATGACCACAAATTTGAGATTGCCAATATTTCTAGGTAGTCTTCATGACAGTGTGGATAGTCCAACAAGCAGGGACTCTGTTCAGAGTATTTCAAACTGAAATATATTTAGGATCCACCATTGATTTTGATCCTTGCTTACTCCATGACTTTTCTAGATTATTAAAATAAATGATTCCTTTTCTTCTCCTCCCACCCCTTTGGATACATGTCTCTGTAACTACTACTGCATTTTAGGGAACTGTGGCCTGAAACAACATTCTTAGAATGGGTTATTGTAGACTGTAAATTTCATAAAAGCAGCAATCATTTTATAATTTGAATTCCCACATTTAACATTCATGTAAATACAATAAATAGATATCAACTTGTAATAATTTCTCAGCAAATAGGAAAGGTGAATTATGATAAGTGCAGGTTATAGGATGCTGTTAAGTAATGTGTAGAGCATTGATTGGTTATTACATTTCTTTATTGATAATTTAGTAAGTGCTTAAAATGTGTCATTTGCAGGCTCTAAGTTTCACCTGATGTGAAAGATACATTAAAAATGAGAGTAGACATAAAACACATTGAAGACATGATATCTGCACTCACCTTGGTAGGAGGGCAAACAGAAGTTCCTTCCAACCCCAAGAAAGAATTGAGGCAAAAATTTGAGAAGGGTCTTAGCATGACTGAAAATAGTTTGTGTGATTGTAGCTCCAGAAGAGAAAGATAATGAAATTACTAAGGAAAATATATCATGTCTTCAAAGAACTTGTTGACCATGCTGATGTGCTGCAAACACCATCAGGAATGTATCTGTCTCTGTGGGGACAGATAAGCAACATTGAAACATGTCTTAGGAAATATAGAGTGGATCTTGGTGTCAGGAAATAAAGGCATGCCTTAAGGACAGTAGAGCAGAAATAACCCTACAGCATACCACCTGTAAACTATATATCTTGTGCTTACCATGGGACAATCACTGATTATGTCATGTTATCTTTGGTACACAGTCATGGTATAATGGTGATCATGATTTTGGACATGCTACACTGTCTATATTTCAAGGATGAAATGACTTTCTATAATGAAGAAAATCTGCTGTCTAACCTTTTAAGACTCTACCAGTAACTAATAGAATATAAGGTAACTGTGAACACACTAAGGTACATCCTGTGTATTTCCATTTTTCTGACTTTATTTGCATCTCTTCCTTCACCCATGCCATCCTAATTGAGCCACCCATTCATTTCAGCAGGGATGATTTCAGAAATCACTTTACATCCATTATCTATTTTCCCTTGGTTCTCTCTCTCTCTCTTTTCTTTTTTGCTTACAAACATTAGATCAGGTGTCATTTACCTAGGATGCATAACAAATTTTGTCTTGAACTGTAGAGTTTATAAAACCGTGCAGTAAAATAGCCAGCCATTTGAACTAAAGCATAATTTTACTCTTCATTGTTTGAAAATAGAAAATGAAACTATGAAGATGAATATGTAAATTTATTGTTGAAATGCAAGAATTTTAGGTATTTGTTGACATCTCCCAATATAAAGTTCAATCTTCTTTAGGCTCCATAATCTGACACTTATTTGATAGGTCAGTTTTAATTAGCATAGTTTTCATCTGATGATGATTGTTGATCAGTTGACTTGAAAGAGAGGAGGCAGATATATAAGCGATCATTGACATTGAGGACCGTGAGTTGCCTGTCTCTTGCAGGATAGGAAAAGGGCTGTCATGTGGTGACATATTGCTATATGTGACTGGAAATTTAGAAGATTCCACCATCAGTCTGGAATAACTGCTTTGTAATGGAGACACAATGTGGTTCTGAGAAGTAGATGTAGTTGTAGTAGCGAAGTCCTCAACGTGGCCATTTACCTGAGTGTAGCTGCTATGTGAGTGCCAATTAAAAATGCTCAGTGTTTTAAAAACAGCAGGTTGATCTACTACAGTCTGGTCTGTTTGTCTAAGTGATATTGGTGATGGGGAAGGTAAGTCACATGGACTTACAGCGCTTGTATTAGCAAATATCTGGCTGCTATGAGGCTTTGGTATGTATGGCACATTTAAAGTTCTGGAGGCTGAAAATGCACTCTCTCCACTCCTTTCTCGAAGAAAGTCAGAGTTATGATCATCTTTGTTGACCCTTGCGTTAACATACGTCTTGTTATCTTGAACTAATGAAGATATTAGAGACACATTGTTAATTCCAAGTCTTCTTTGCATTCTTACTAAAAGTTGGGGATGGCCTGTTTGGAATTTGATTTATAGTAGGTTTGTAACTAAACTCAAA
Organism: Bos taurus; assembly: GCF_002263795.3. Classification (NCBI taxonomy): domain Eukaryota; kingdom Metazoa; phylum Chordata; class Mammalia; order Artiodactyla; family Bovidae; genus Bos; species Bos taurus. The sequence goes on along the minus strand of NC_082638.1, from coordinate 45,718,071 downwards.
GAAAAACTTATTTAGTTTCTTTATAAAGCAAGGTAAAACTGACAATCAAAGCTAAGCTATAAAAAATTATTCCTTTAATGACACCAATTAAATAGCATCAAATAAAACACCTCCATTAGTAGTTTTAACAGGTAATATGTTAAAAGCAATTATGCTCAACTAAAAATATGTTGTATATATACAGTAAATACCACTTTAAGTAGCTTCAGGACCTGTATCTGGTTTCACATTGCTAGGAAAGGTTTTTAAACATCCAATATTTTAACCTCCAGCTGTTCTCAACTTCAAAACAAAACTTTTTTAAAAAAATTTACTATCTCAATTTCTTTCTTTTTTTTTTTTTACATTTCACGTGTTTCAATGCCATTCTCCCAAAACTTCCCACCCTCTCCCTCTCCCACAGAGTCCATAAGACTGCTCCATACATCAGTGTCTCTTTTGCTGTCTCGTATACAGGGTTATCATTACCATCTTTCTAAATTCCATATATATGCGTTAGTATAATGTATTTATGTTTTTCCTTCTGGCTTACTTCACTCTGTATATTAGGCTCCAGTTTCATGCACCTCATTAGAACTGATTCAAATGTATTATTTTTAATGGCTGAGTAATACTCCATTGTGTATATGTACCACAGCTTTCTTATCCATTCATCTGCTGATGGGCATCTAGGTTGCTTCCATGTCCTGGCTATTATAAACAGTGCTGCGATGAACATTGGGGTACACGTGTCTCTTTCCCTTCTGGCTTCCTCAGTGTGTATGCCAAGCAATGGTATTGCTGGATTATAAGGCAGTTCTATTTCCAGTTTTTTAAGGAATCTCCACACTGTTCTCCATAGTGGCTGTACTAGTTTGCATTCCCAGAAACAGTATAAGAGGGTTCCCTTTTCTCCACACCCTCTCCAGCATTTATTATTTGTAGACTTTTGGATCGCAGCCATTCTGACTGGCGTGAAGTGGTACCTCATAGTGGTTTTGATTTGCATTTCTCTGATAAGGAGTGATGTTGAGCATCTTTTCATGTGTTTGTTAGCCATCTGTATGTCTTCTTTGGAGAAATGTCTGTTTAGATCTTTGGCCCATTTTTTGATTGGGTCATTTATTTTTCTGGAGTTGAGCTGTAGGAGTTGCTTGTATATTTTTGAGATTAGTTGTTTGTCGGTTACTACATTTGCAATTATTTTCTCCCATTCTGAAGACTGTCTTTTCACCTTGCTAATAGTTTCCTTTGATGTGCAGAAGCTTTTCAGTTTAATTAGGTCCCGTTTGTTTATTTTTGCTTTGATTTCCAATATTCTGGGAGGTGGGTCATAGAGGATCCTGCTGTGATGTATGTCAGAGAGTGTTTTGCCTATGTTCTCCTCTAGGAGTTTTATAGTTTCTGGTCTTACGTTGAGATCTTTAATCCATTTTGAGTTTATTTTTGTATATGGTGTTAGAAAGTGTTCTAGTTTCATTCTTCTACAAGTGGTTGACCAGATTTCCCAGCACCACTTGTTAAAGAGATTGTCTTTAATCCACTGTATATTCTTGCCTGCTTTGTCAAAGATAAGCTGTCCATATGTGCGTGGATTTATCTCTGGGCTTTCTATTTTGTTCCATTGATCTATATTTCTGTTTTGTGCCAGTACCATACTGTCTTGATAACTGTGGCTTTGTAGTAGGCCTGAAGTCAGGTAGGTTGATTCCTCCAGTTCCATTTTTCTTTCTCAAGATCGCTTTGGCTATTCGAGGTTTTTTGTATTTCCATACAAATTGTGAAATTATTTGTTCTAGCTCTGTGAAGAATACTGTTGGTAGCTTGATAGGGATTGCATTGAATCTATAAATTGCTTTGGGTAGTATACTCATTTTCACTATATTGATTCTTCCAATCCATGAACATGGTATATTTCTCCATCTATTAGTGTCCTCTTTGATTTCTTTCACCAGTGTTTTATAGTTTTATATATATATAGGTCTTTAGTTTCTTTAAGTAGATATATTCCTAAGTATTTTATTCTTTTCGTTGCAATGGTGAATGGAATTGTTTCCTTAATTTCTCTTTCTGTTTTCTCATTATTAGTGTATAGGAATGCAAGGGATTTCTGTGTGTTGATTTTATATCCTGCAACTTTACTATAATCATTGATTAGTTCTAGCAATTTTCTGGTGGAGTCTTTAGGGTTTTCTATGTAGAGGATCATGTCATCTGCAAATAGTGAGAGTTTTACTTCTTCTTTTCCAATTTGGATTCCTTTTATTTCTTTTTCTGCTCTGATTGCTGTAGCCAAAACTTCCAAAACTATGTTGAATAGTAATGGTGAAAGTGGGCACCCTTGTCTTGTTCCTGACTTTAGAGGAAATGCTTTCAATTTTTCACCATGGAGGATAATGTTTGCTGTGGGTTTGTCATATATAGCTTTTATTATGTTGAGGTATGTTCCTTCTATTCCTGCTTTCTGGAGAGTTTTTATCATAAATGGGTGTTGAATTTTGTCAAAGGCTTTCTCTGCATCTATTGAGATAATCATATGGTTTTTATTTTTCAATTTGTTAATGTGGTGTATTACATTGATTGATTTGCGGATATTGAAGAATCCTTGCATCACTGGGATAAAGCCCACTTGGTCATGGTGTATGATCTTTTTAATGTGTTGTTGGATTCTGATTGCTAGAATTTTGTTTAGGATTTTTGCATCTATGTTCATCAGTGATATTGGCCTGTAGTTTTCTCTTTTTTTGTGGGATCTTTGTCAGGTTTTGGTATTAGGGTGATGGTAGCCTCATAGAATGAGTTTGGAAGTTTACCTTCCTCTGCAATTTTCTGGAAGAGTTTGAGCAGGATAGGTGTTAGCTCTTTTCTAAATTTTTGGTAGAATTCAGCTGTGAAGCCGTCTGGACCTGGGCTTTTGTTTGCTGGAAGATTTTTTATTACAGTTTCAATTTCCGTGCTTGTGATGGGTCTGTTAAGGTTTTCTATTTCTTCCTGGTCGAGTTTTGGAAAGTTGTAGTTTTCTAAGAATTTGTCCATTTCTTCCTCGTTGTCCATTTTATTGGCATATAATTTTGATAATAGTCTCTTATGATCCTTTGTATTTCTGTGTTGTCTGTTGTGTTCTCTCCATTTTCATTTCTAATTTTATTGATTTGATTTTTCTCCCCTTGTTTCTTGATGAGTCTGGCTAATGGTTTGTCAAGTTTATTTAACCTTTCAAAGAACCAGCTTTTGGATTTGTTGATTTTTGCTATGGTCTCTTCTTTCTTTTGCATTTATTTCTGCTCTAATTTTTAAGATTTCTTTCCTTCTACTAACCCTGGGGTTCTTCATTTCTTCCTTTTCTAGTTGCTTTAGGTGTAGAGTTAGGTTATTTATTTGACTTTTTTCTTGTTTCTTGAGGTGTGCCTGTATTGCTATGAACTTTTCCATTAGGACTGCTTTTACTGTGTCCCACAGGTTTTGGGTTGTTGTGTTTTCATTTTCATTCATTTCTATGCAAATTTTTATTTCTTCTGTGATTTGTTGGTTATTCAGCAGCATGTGGTTCAGCCTCCATATGTTGGAATTTTTAATAGTTTTTCTCCTGTAATTGAGATCTAATCTTACTGCATTGTGGTCAGAAAAGATGCTTGGAATGATTTCTATTTTTTTGAATTTACCAAGGCTAGCTTTATGGCCCAGGATGTGATCGATCCTGGAGAAGGTTCCATGTGCGCTTGAGAAAAAGGTAAAATTCATTGTTTTGGGATGAAATGTCCTATAGATATCAATTAGGTCTAACTGGTCTATTGTATCATTTAAAGTTTGTGTTTCCTTGTTAATTTTCTGTTTAGTGGATCTATCCATAGGTGTGAGTGGGGTATTAAAGTCTCCCACTATTATTGTGTTATTGTTAATTTCTCCTTTCATACTTGTTAGCATTTGTCTTACATACTGCGGTGCTCCCGTGTTGGGTGCATATATATTTATAATTGTTATATCTCCTTCTTGGATTGATCCTTTGATCATTATGTAGTGACCTTCTTTGTCTCTTTTCACAGCCTTTGTTTTAAAGTCTATTTTATCTGATATGAGTATTGCTATTCCTGCTTTCTTTTGGTCCCTATTTGCATGGAAAATCTTTTTCCAGCCCTTCACTTTCAGTCTGTATGTGTCCCCTGTTTTGAGGTGGGTCTCTTGTAGACAACATATGTAGGGGTCTTGTTTTTGTATCCATTCAGCCAGTCTTTGTCTTTTGGTTGGGGCATTCAACCCGTTTACGTTTAAGGTAATTACTGATAAGTATGATCCCGTTGCCATTTACTTTATTGTTTGGGGTTCAAATTTATACACCATTTTTGTGTTTCCTGTCTAGAGAATATCCTTTAATATTTGTTGTAGAGATGGTTTGGTGGTGCAGAATTCTCTCAGCTTTTGCTTGTCTGAGAAGCTTTTGATTTCTCCTTCATACTTGAATGAAATCCTTGCTGGGTACAATAATCTGGGCTGTAGGTTATTTTCTTTCATCATTTTAAGTATGTCTTGCCATTCCCTCCTGGCTTGAAGAGTTTCTATTGAAAGATCAGCTGTTATCCTTATGGGAATTCCCTTGTGTGTTATTTGTTGTTTTTCCCTTGCTGCTTTTAATATTTGTTCTTTGTGTTTGATCTTTGTTAATTTGATTAATATGTGTCTTGGGGTGTTTCGCCTTGGGTTTATCCTGTTTGGGATTCTCTGGGTTTCTTGGACTTGGGTGATTATTTCCTTCCCCATTTTAGGGAAGTTTTCAACTATTATCTCCTCAAGTATTTTCTCATGGTCTTTCTTTTTGTCTTCTTCTGGAACTCCTATGATTCAAATGTTGTAGCGTTTAATATTGTCCTGGAGGTCTCTGAGATTGTCCTCATTTCTTTTAATTCGTTTTTCTTTTATTCTCTCTGATTCATTTATTTCTACCATTCTATCTTCTAATTCACTAATCCTATCTTCTGCTTCTGTTATTCTACTATTTGTTGACTCCAGAGTGTTTTTAATTTCATTTATTGCATTATTCATTATATATTGACTCTTTTTTATTTCTTCTAGGCCCTTGTTAAACCTTTCTTGCTTCTTCTCAATCCTTGTCTCCAAGCTATTTATCTGTGATTCCACTTTAATTTCAAGATTTTGGATCAATTTCACTATCATTATTCGGAATTCTTTATCAGGTAGATTCCCTATCTCTTCCTCTTTTGTTTGGTTTGGTGGGCATTTATCCTGTTCCTTTATCTGCTGGCTATTCCTCTGTCTCTTCATCTTGTTTAAATTGCTGAGTTTGGGGTGTCCTTTCTGTATTCTGGCAGTTTGTGGATTTCTCTTTATTGTGGCTTTTCCTCGCTGTGTGTGGGTTTGTACAGGTGGCTTGTCAAGGTTTCCTGGTTAGGGAAGCTTGTGTCGGTGTTCTGATGGGTGGAGCTGTATTTCTTCTCTTTGTTCAGTCGCGCTGTGGGGAGGGAGGGAGGGATGCTGCAAACAAATAACATTGGCGTGCGCTCGCAGTGCCTCAGCCACACTGGGTCTGCCCCCGCTCACGGCGCGTGTAGCCTCCCTGCCCACACTGCTCGGGCTCTAGGTTGTTCCGCTGGGAACAATCCGAGGCTGGCCCTGGGTTGCATGTACCTCCCAGGTCCTAGCCGCTCAGGTTCAGGCACTCGGGTAGTCCTCAGAGGCGCAGACTCAGTTGGGCCTGAGTTTTGTGCTCTTCCCAGGTCTGAGCAGCTCAAGTGATGAGGTGTTTGGCGAGCACCAATGCTGCGACTTATCGCCTCCCCGCCACTCGGTTATCTGGGCGTAAAACTGGCGCACCTTCTCATGCAGATGTTAACCGTCCAGACCCCCAAGAAGTTTTAGTTAGCAAAGAAGCCTGCTTACAGTTTTATAGATAATGTCTCTCTGGGGCTGCGATTGCCCCCTTCCGGCTCTGGCTGCCTGTCACTGGAGGGGGAAGGTCTGCAGCCGGCTATCTCTGTTCAATTCTTTGTTCCGTGCACGGGCCTGGCGGTGTCTTAAGTTGGGGCTGGCTTTTCGCGTGGTAGATATCCCACAGTCTGGTTTGCTAGCCCAGATTATTTCGCTCAGATAGTGCTCAGGGTATTCAGGCCAGATTCTTACTCTAAGCGATGCAGCCCGCGCTGCGCCTCCCTGCCCAGCCCCCACTTGCTAATGGCGCGTGCAGGCGTCTACGCTGCTCCTCCGCTGGGGGAGTTACTGTAGGACTCGCAATCTTCGAGTTTAAATTGTTTATTTATTTTTTCTTCCTGTTATGTTGCCCTCTGTGCTTCCAAAGCTCGGCACAGATTCGGCAGTCAGAAGGTTTCCTGGTGTTTGGAAACTTCTCTCTTTTTAAGACTCCCTTCCCGGGACGGAACTCCGTCCCTCCCTCTTTTGTCTCTTTTTTTGTCTTTTATATTTTTTCCTACCTCCTTTCGAAGAGTTGGATTGCTTTTCTGGGTGCCGGATGTCCTCTGCCGGCATTCAGAAGTTGTTTTGTGGAATTTACTCGACGTTTAAATGCTCTTTTGATGAATTTGTGGGGGAGAAAGTGTTCTCCCTGTCCTACTCCTCCACCATCTTGGCTCCTCCTCCCTATCTCAATTTCAAATTCGTTTTAGCTACATATGTGAACATGCTCTCTAGGTCACATGATTTAATCTTATGTATTGCTAATAAGTGAAATTTTTGGAATACCTTGCTCAAAAGAGAGATGTTTTCTTCCAGAAAGTCCGCTTGTGAAGCAGATCTTTGAAAAGTTTGTTGCTTTTTATTAAACCCATAAAGGTTAACCTGTCAAACTAAACTTTTCATACTGTTGGTTTCAAATATTCTGAAAGGCTCCTTTCTTTTCAAGACCTTTTTAAAATGTTCTTCACTGATCACTATACATACACCACTCTCTTCCTACCTAATAGATTCCAGCTGATAATTTGCAACTATACTCCAAAGTTTTGTGGAAATGTGAAAGAAAATCATTCAGCTCATCTGTTTCAGAGACAGAATTTGTGTAGCATAGCCTTTTTATCACAAGATCCTCAGACAAAGCCTGAAAAGCATATTCTTCAGTCATAGATCTCAAAACTGAGTCCCTAGTAAGTGTATAATCATACAAAGAAGATCTAACGGAGGTTTCTGAACCAGTTGATTCATCCTTAGGAGTCCCATCTTGAATTTCTGAAGAAATATGTGCCATCTCAAAGAAAGTCTTTCTTCAGATATTTTTCTCATTTGTCTGATTTTACACACTGCAACTTCAAATGCTGCTTTGCTGGCCTACAGACCTCTCTAGACCATCACAGAGGTCCTCAAAGTCACCTAGCAATTGAAGGGTAACTGTGACATCACAAAGTCACTGGTCTTCGAGCAATTGAAGGATAATGTTCAACCAGTGCTTACTTCAGCATCAACTTAAAATACACACTGCTTACAGAAATACTAACCAAAGCCATGAAGGCTGCAAAACCTCATTCCTAAAGAATTTTTACACAGAAAAATCATATCAATAAATCTACTTGAAATCTGAACTAAAAGCGATTTATCATCCTCCTAGACACACATTCTTAATATTCATTACTGTTACGCATGCAAACTTGGATCTACTCGCTACTGTGAAGTAAAATCAATCAACTGACTGAGTTACAGTGAAAGCATGTGTTTATTGTAGGACTGAGCAAGGTTTCCTAGCAGTCTTTGGTGCTTCAAAGACCCAAATTCACAAATACTTTCAGGGGAAGGATTTTAATGACTGATCACACACCTGTGATCAGTTTTGGGGCATTGTACTAATGGCCTGTTACTGAGGATATTGGGAGTCAACATCATCGACAGTCTGCTTCCAACTACTCTGTGGTCTATGTACGTACATTTCAGCCTGGTTGGAGCTTTAACATCTCTAAAACTGTTCACAGTGTATTGCTCAGAATGTTATCTATGGCCTTTGAGGAGGAACTAAAGACCTTTCTGCTACGTCTGCTACATCACCTCAGTCGTGTCCGACTCTGTGTGACCCCATAGACGGCAGCCCACCAGGCTCCCCTGTCTCTGGGATTCTCCAGGGAAGAACACTGGAATGGGTTGCCATTTCCTTCTCCAATGCATGAAAGTTCAAAGTGAAAGTATCATTACTATCTTCAGTTGCTTGATTATTTTCCTTAATTTCTGGCTTTTCTAGCTTCTCTGATTAAAATTACTCTTGGAAAATGAGGAGGTCTACAGGCTTCCCAGCTCTTGAACTGTGTGAGTCAGCAACAACTTTGGCTATTTCCTGTTGACCTGGAGCATGGAGTTGGAAAAAATTCTGAGATCTAAGGTTGGTATCAACATTTTCTGCAATGGAAACATATCTATTTTATATAGATATTTGTATATCTATATACATAAATATGCATATAAATAGGTATATCTGCTGTCACTTCAGACGTGTCCAACTCTGTGTGACCCCACAGACGGCAGCCCACCAGGCTCCTCTGTCCCAGGATTCTCCAGGCAAGAACATTCGAGTGGGTTGCTATGTCCTTCTCCAATGCATGAAAGTGAAAAGTGAAAGGGAAGTCACTCAGTTGTACCGATCTATTTGTGACACCATGGACTGCAGCCTACCAGGCTCCTCCATCCATGGGATTGGCCAGGCAAGAGTAGTGGAGTGGGGTGCCGTCACCTTCTCATATATATATAAATATATATACATTTTTTCTATATCTGAGTATTTTTTCATTAAACCTGAGCAAACTTTTGAAAATTGGTAGGTATTTATTAAAAGGAGAGAGGGCAGTGGTTTAAAAGAGTCCTTATATGTTAGATGTAGCCAATAAAACATATTTTGAAGTATTTCCACTTACATATATTCAATAACTGAGTAGAGTCTTGAGTCATTCTGCATTTGGGTTTTAATTTTTCCATGTTGTTATACCTAATGGGAATTAAAAGTCAATGTGATTTTTTTATACCCAAACTCATACACACATGGGTATGTATGTGGATATGTCAAAATAAAATTTTAGGCAACATTATTCAGGTGGCCAAACACTTTGCTTGCTCCCAAGATCTTAAATGAACTGTTTGGGAAGCCCAACATTGCTTAATAAATTACTGGCTGAATGCTTTAGATACTGTTGCTGAAAGGCTCTCCTTTAATCTAGTTCGTCTTCCACTATTGTTTCTGTAATAAGAGATGGCGTTCTTACATATGAGGAAACCTTGAGGCCATACAATTGTTACTCTCATTTGCTTAGAGATATTGTTTGAAGAAAGCTGTTGTTCTCCCACATTGGATACAATTTTAAACATTCAAGTCTGTAATAGCATAGGAACATGTTGGAACCACATGCACAATGGTCAACTAGCTGGATTTAGGATAAACAGCTACCCACTTAATGGCTAAAAGAGATGCCAAGGCATTGTGCATAAATCATAGACAGGCTCTTCTGACTAGCTGAACACTGAAATTATATGAGGTGTACATCAAAATTACTTCTCCATAATTCAGTATGTAAAGTTTTCTTTCATCACTTTCAACTTCTGGTAACAAATATTTCAATAGAAATCACTGATGATCAAAATTTATCTTGCTTCATGCCACAGGGGTTCAGCTTCCTGCCCCCATCCACATCATTTATCTTGTTCCTTGTCCTCCTTTGTATTTTTGAGGTAGCCACATTAGAGAAAATCTAACAAGATAACAAAAACAGTCTCAATATATTATGTTAATGGAAAAATATATTATAGGCTGTGTATTTTGCAATATTTTACCCAGTTGTCACAGAAGTATGGCACAAATGCTCTAACAGGCAACTTAAAACCAGCAGTATAATATATAATAAGTAACTATCATAGAATATTCTCAGAAAACAATTTCTTATTCAAAACATTGAGGGAAAACAAAGGTACGAGAATACAGTAATTCTCAGTGTTCATAGGAAAACAGGGTAAACAGTACATTTGAATTCTCTGCTGCTGCTGCTAAGTTGCTTCAGTTGTGTCCGACTCTGTGTGACCCCAGAGATGGCAACCCACCAGGCTCACCAATCCCTGGGATTATCCAGGCAAGAACACTGGAGTGGGTTGCCATTTCCTTCTCAGTATTATACAAAGTAAGATCATGACATCTGGTCCCACACTTTCATGGGAAATGGAAGTGGAAAAGACAGAAGCAGTGACAGATTACCTCTTTTGGCTCTAAATTCACTGCAGATGGTGATGGAAGCTATAAAATTAGAAGACAATTTCTTCCTGGAAGAAAAGCTCTCACAAATTTAGAAAGCATGTTAAAAAGTGAAGACATGACTTGATCAACGGAGGCACTTTGAGTCACATCTATGGTCTTTCCAGTAGACATGTACAGATGTGAGAACACCAAACTGCTCTGCTAGGAATGACTTGTGTGTATCCATTGAATTGCAAGGACATAAATCCAGTCAAACATAAAGGAAATCAACTCTGAAGAAGAATTAGAATCACTGATGCTGAAGATGAGTCTTCAAAGCTTTGACCACCTGAGCAAAGAAATGACTCAGTGGAAAAAAAAAAAAAAACCTGATTCTTAGGAAACAATGAAATCAGGAGGAGACATGGGTGAGAACGAAGGAGAAGGTTGTATAGCTTCACCCATTCAATGGATATGATTTCAGGCAGACCCTGGGTGATGCAGAGGGCAGAAAGCCCTTGTGTGCAGTCCAAGGGGTCACAGAGAGTAAGACATGGCTTTGTGACTGAATAACAACAAGATTTCAGTTAATAAAATGGATCTTCCAGGGTCATGGTGGAGGTCTCATAATGTTAGAGGAATAGGAGGCACAGTCCACTTTCTCCTCCACAAATCCATCAAAGGATCGACTGCACATGGACCACCTTCCAGAAATCAACTTGAACGATGTTGATGGTCCCTAGAAACCAAGAAATGAAAATCCATCTCTTAAAAAGGAGGTAGGACAAAATAAGAGATGGACATGAAGAAAAGGTTTTAGGGAACGAGACTCCCCTTGGAGAGGGAGTCGTAAAGGAGGAAAATTAAAACAAGATAGGAAACCCTCTCTCAAAAGTGTCAGTGGGAGGAAAAAGAAAAAAACAGAACCAGGGGAAAAAGAACAAAAACACAGATTATGCCAATAAATGCAATTACTAGCCAAAAAGTCACTCAGATTCTTCTGTCCACAGTCATACATGAGGTCTGGGAGGAGACCTGTGGTGTATCAAACACAGTATTGTTAGAACCAGGATTTAGTGCCCTGAGGACAATCTGATGGAGCTAATGTGACAAAGAACATAAACCATGGGAAAACTAGAGACAGCCATTTTAGAAAGGACTTTTCCTACAAGAAGGCTCTAAGTCCACATAGTGAACCATGGCACACTCACAGAACAGAAAACTAGAAAATACCAAAGAAGACCAAGCCAGCTTCCATTGAAGACCCTTTCCTCCATGGAGGTAGAGAATAATGTATATGACTGCCAGAGGCAGAAGCAAATAGGTTACTAGTAACTTGGTCCTACAGACATCCCCTACCAAGCTCTAAGCTGGTTGAAATTTGCTAATGATGAATTCCTGAGTTCATGGACAGTTCACATAGGCCGGGATCATGACAGCCTGGGGTCAGCTACCCTGAAGAGACACATGGAACACCTGAGGCTGTGGGCTCTGGCACAGGTAGCAAACTGTGTGGTTGAGACCAGAGAGCTGCATAAGGCATGGGCCACCTAGGACTGTGTCTTGTCCTCCAACCAGCCACCTGAGATTTTTGACTTGTGAAGAGCAAAAAGCACCGAGCCAATCATGGTCATTGCCCTTGCTGAGCACCTAAGTGCCTGACTGGCTGGGAAGTGCATGAAACACACGACCCACTTGGGACCATGCCCTCACGTATCAACAGGGAGGCTGAGCAGTGTGGACCCAGGAAGAACATGTCACATTTGTCAGTGGCAAGCCCAATGTGGTCAATCCACCTCAAGCACCCACATATCCCAGAGGTATTTGTTTTCAGTGTCCCACCTCACCGCCAAAACACCAAGCAAGTGAGGTCAAATAAGAGGCTACCACACCCTCGTTTCATGTTGAAAGCCAGATATGGAGAGGCTTTCAAATAAAAGAAGGAAATATAAACAAAGGAGCATAAACCAACCCAGAAGTGATAGGTTCAACAGCATAAATCTTCAATTAATGCCAATTAATTCAATTAATGTTCAACTGAGGTACAATAGTAGAATTTGACAACAAGTACAAGCTTCAACTAGGGACTATCTGACACTGTACTGACACCAAAAAGCAATTTTTTTTTTTTTAATTCTGAGATCTATTTCTATATGATTTCTTTAACTTTTAACAATGCTAGGCCTTTTTAATACCCTAAACTTTTATTTCTGTTAACTATTATTACCTTTCAAATAAAAACAACACGTCTGTGTTTTAAACACTTGTTATATATATAAGAATGAATTCGATCTCCGTTTTCTTTTCTTGTACTATTTAAATGAGTCTAATTTTTATTCTTGGTTCTTAACTTTTGCTTTCCAAAAATGGTTATCAATGTTGTAACTTTAGGAATACAATTTTTAGGATCAGATTTCACTTATGAGGGCATCAGATTTCAGACACGCTGAAACCATAATCTCAAAAACCTAGCCAATCTTGTCACATGGACTGCAGCCTTGTCTAACTCAATGAAAGTAAGCCATGCCCTGTGGTGCCACCCAGGATGGGCGAGTAATGGTGGAGAGTTCTGAAAGAATGTGGTCTATGGAGAAGGGAATGGCAAACTACATCAGTATTCTTGTCTTGAGAACACCATGAACAGTATGAAACACATGATAGGATACTGAAAGAGGAAATCCCCGGGTCGGTTGGTAGGTATCCAATATGCTACTGGAGATCAGTGGAGACATAACTGCAGAAAGAAAGAAGGGATGAAGACAAAGCAAAACTAATATCCAGATATGGGTGTGACTGGTAATAGAGGCAAGGTCTGATGCTGTAAATAGCAATATTACATAGGAAATTGGAATGTCAGTTCCATGAATCAAGGCAAACTGGAAGTGATCAAACCGGAGATGATAAAAGTGAACGTCAACATTCTAGGTATCAGCGAACTAAAAGGGACTGGAATGGGTGAATTTAACTCAGATGACCATTATATCTACTACTGTGAACGGGAATACCTTAGAAGAAACGGAGGAGCCAGCATGGTCAACAAAAGAGTCTTACATGCAGTACTTAGATGCAATCTCAAAGATGAAAGAATGATCTCTGTTCGTTTCCAAGGCAAACCATTCAATATCACGGTAATCCAAGCCTTTGCCCCAATGAGAAATGCTGAAGAAGCTGAAGTTGAATGGTACTGTGAAGACCTGCAAGACCTTTTAGAACTCATATCCAAAAAAGATGTCCTTTTCATTAAAGGGGATTGGAATGTAAAGGTAGGAAGTCAAGAAATACTTGGAGTAACAGGCAAATTTGGCCTTGGAATACTGAATGAAGCAGGGCAAAGGCTAATAGAGTTTTTCCAAGAGAACACACTGGTCATAGCAAACACCCTCTTCAAACAACACAAGAGAAGATGGTCAACACCAAAATCACCAAAATCAGATTAATTCTACCTTTGCAGCCAAAGATGGAGAAACTCTATAAAGTCAGCAAAAACAAGACCGGGAGCTGACTGTAGCTCAGATCATGAACTCCTTTTTTGCCAAATTCAGACTTGAATTAAAGAAAGTAGGGAAAACCACTAGACCATTCAGGTATGACCTAAGTCAAATCCCTTATCATTATACAGTGAAATATAGATTTAAGGGACTAGATCTAATAGACAAAGTTCCTGATGACCAATGGATGGGTATTTATGACACTGTACAGGAGACAGGGACTAAGACCATCCGTGTAGACACGAAATGCAAAAATGCAAAATGGCTGCCTGAGGAGGCCTTACAAATAGCTGTGAAAAAAAGAGAAGCAAAAAGCAAAGCAAAGAAAAGATATATGTATCTGAAAGCAGAGATCCAAAAGAATAGCAAACAGAGATAAGAAAGCCTTCCTCAGAGATCAATTCAAAGAAATAGAAGAAAACAACATAATGGGAAAGACTAGAGTTCTCTTCAAGAAAATTAGATACAAAGGGAATATTTCATGCAAAGATGGGTTCAATAAAGGGAAGAAATGGTAAGGATCAAACAGAAGCAGAAGATATTATGGAGAGGTGGCAAGAATACACAGGGAAATTGTACAAAAATGACTTTCAAGACCCAGATAATCACAATGGTGTGATCACTCACCTAGAGCCAAACATCTTGGAATGTGAAATCGAGAGGGCCTTAGAAAGCCTCACTATGAACAAAGCTAGTGGAGGTGATAGAATTCCAGTTGAACTATCTCAAATGTTGAAAGATAATGCTGTGAAAGTGCTGCACTCAATATGCCAGCAAATGTGGAAAACTCAGCAGTGGCCACAGGACTGGAAAAGGTCAGTTTTCACTCCAATTCCAAAGAAAGGCAATGACAATGAATGCTCGAACTTCTTCACAGTTGCACTTATTTCACACGCTAGTAAAGCAATGCTCAAAATTCTCCAAGCCAGGCTTCAGCAATATGTGAACTGTGAACTTCCAGATGTTCAAGCTGGTTTTAGGAAAGGCAGAGGAACCAGAGATCGCATTGCCAATATCCGATGGATCATCAAAAAAGCAAGAGAGTTCCAGATAAACACCTATTTCTGCTTTATTGACTATGCCAAATCCTTTGACTGTGTGAATCACAATAAACCGTGGAAGATTCTGAAAGAGACGGGTATACCAGACCACCTGACCTGCCTTGGAGGAACCTATATGCAGGTCAGGAAGCAACAGTTAGACCTAGGCATGGAACAACAGACTGGTTTTGTATATGAAAAGGAGGACATCAGGCTTTGTATTATCACCTGCTTATTTAACTTGTAGGCAGAGTACATCATGAGAAACGCTGGGCTGAAAGAAGCACAAGCTGGAATTCAGATTACCGGGAGAAATATCAATAACCTCAGATTTGCAGATGACACCAACCTTATTGCAGAAAGTGAAGAGGAACTAAAAAGTCTCTTGATGAAAGTCAAAGAGAAGACTGGAAAATTTGGCTTAAAGCTCAACATTCTGAAAACGAAGACCATGGCATCTGGTCCCATCACTTCATGGGAAATAGATGGGGAAACAGTGGAAAGATTGTCAGACTTTACTTTTTTGCGGCTCCAAAACCACTGCAGATGGTGATTGCAGCCTTGAAATTTAAACACGCTTACCCCTTGGAAGGAAAGTTATGCCCAACCTAGATAGCATATTAAAAATCAGTGGCATTACATTGCCAACAAAGTTTGTCTAGTCAAGGATCTGGTTTTTCTAGTGATCATGTATGAATGTGAGAGTTGGACTGTGAAGAAAGCTGAGTGCTGAAGAATTGATGCTTTTGAACTGCGGTGATGGATAAAATTTTTGAGAGTCCCTTGTACTGCAAGGAAATCCAGCCTGTCCATCCTAAAGGAGATCAGTCCTGGGTGTTCATTGGAAGGACTGATGCTAAAGCTGAAATTCCAATACTTTGCTCACTCACGCAAAGTGTTGACTCATTGAGAAAGACCCAGATGCTCGGAGGGAATGGGGTCAAGACGAGAATGGGACTACAGAGGATGGAAGGCTGGATGGCATCACCGAATCAATAGACATGAGCGTGAGTGAACTCAGTGAACAGGTAGCCCTGGTGTGCTGCGATTCATGGGGTTGCAAAGAGTCGGTGATAAAGGACCAACTGAACTTAACTGAGAAAGGAGGATATAAATGAAACAGAGTGTGGTGCGGGGAAAAAAAAATGAAAGAAAGAAGGAAACCAGGAAAAGGTCTGATGTAGCAATGATAGATGCCCCACAATGAGAAATGTAGGTGTCTAGATGGAGAACACCAAAACTAAAAGGGTTGGGGTACATGGAAAATCTTGAGGAAATAAAAGTTGGAATCACCCTTAAATGAGTCAAGACGCAAGAATTGGATCGGGCATGGACAAATTGATCACTTCAAAAGTGAAAGAAGAGTGACAAATCTCTTTACTGTCACTTGCTTACGTGAATCATATGCAGAATATACTATTTAAATACCAGTTGAGTGAATCAAAAGCTGGCATCAAAGTGGCTGGGAGAAACAGCAAAACACTCACATATATAGATGTTAACGCAAAAACAAAGAGAAAGTGAAGAGGAAATAAAGAGCCTTTTCATGAGGGTGAATGATTAGAGTGAAAAACCGTGCTGAAAACTCTACATTCATAAAAACAAAGATAAGGGCATCTGGTCCAATCACTACTTGCAAAATAGAAGGGGTAAACATGTGGAAACAGTGACAAGCTTAATTTTCTTGAGCTTCAAAATTACTAGGAATGGTGACTGCAGTTATCAAATTAAATGTCACTTGCTTTTGGATGTAAAAGTTATGACAAACCTAAGCATTGCATTATAAAGAAAACACACCACTTTACTAAATTGTCAGTAAATAAAAAATGTCAATTATGGTAAGAGTGGAGACTCTCGGATGTTTTTGAGTAACTTATATGGCTTTTGATTGCTAATTTATTTAGCATCTTTTCATTGTTAATTCAGTAAGTACTTAAAATACATCATTTGGCAGGCACTATGTCTTAGCTGATGTGCAAGATACATAAGGAAACTTGTGTAGACATGAAACACATAGAAGAATTGAATACCTGTGATTAACTTGGTAGGAAGGAAGACAGTTTCTTTCCAATCCCAAAAAATGCTTAGGAAAAATTGTGAAAAGTGGCTTATTATGACTGAAAATATTTTGCCTAATGTATCTCTAGAAATTCAATAAAAACATAGATAATGAAGCTACGAAGGGAAACACAACATATGTCTTCCAAGAACTGATTACCATGCTGAGATGCTGCATTCGCCACAAGGATTTAAGTCTGTCTTTGGAGGAGCAGGAAAGCAACATCAAAATATCCACTAAGAAATATAGGTGGTGTCTTGGTGGGAGAAAATAAAGGCATAATATAAAGAGAGTAGAGCAAGAATGACCTTTTATAATACTACTTGTAAAATGCCTAACTTTTGCTGACTTTGGTGTAATCTTTGAATATATCAGTCATGTTATGATAGTGATCGTGATTTCTGAGTAGGCTGCATCTATACTGTCAAGTATGAAACATATATTTATATATTTTTTCAATGAATAAAACCTGCTGTTTAAACTCTTAGCTTTCTTCCCAATAATGGACATAAAATAATAAAACTGAAAAAGCACTAAAGTATATACTGTTCATTTGCTTTCTCTAAATGGGATTTGTATTGTCCCTTCTCCCATATCATCCTATCAGCCTTTGGCTGATCTCCGCATTTCCTTGCCCCAGCCATTTATGAGATAACTATTCCAAACAACCTCGGAGAAGAACAGGCCCACTTAAGACAGTGGCTTTCCAAATATATGCCTATATATATATTTACTCTTGTCTTGGGTTAGTGCAGCAGCTCACTAATCTGACTGCTGCCCTTTCTCACCTTATTAAAGGTGATCTGTTCCTGTAAAGTGCTGGTCTCATTCTTTTTCTGAACCTTGCCTTCTCTGACTCCCTTATGCTACAGACAAACTGAGTGGTTGACAGGTACATAAGATGCATGACCTACCCTGGAGGTGCCTTTCCTGCCATCCAGATGCCTGAGCAGTTTGGAACAGGGAAGGAAACAATGCACATAGCCAATTGAGTTCAGTGCCCTTGAAGATCACCTAGGAGCCTGAGTGGCTTAGACTTGGGATGTGCATGAAACACAGGGAACACTTTGGGCAGTGCCATCGCAGATTACCCAGGAACCTGAGCTGGGTGGACTGAGGAAGTACATGTCACCTATGACAGTGGCAAGCCCACTGTGCTCCATCCACCTTAAGCACCCTCACCCACATATTCTACAGGTGTTTTTTTTTTTTTTTTTTCAGTGTGCTCCTCCTCATCATTGTACCACTGATACAAATAAGGGCCTGCTGTCCCCTTGTGTTATGGTGCAAACTAGTCTTGTGTAAGCATGTCACAGAAGAGAATTGCAAAATGAGGAAGTAAAAATAAGCAAAGAAGGGTGAACTAGCCCAGAAGTGACAGAAGCTACAGATTGAAACTCTGAAGCTAATGTAGAAACTGTGCAATTCAAGGACAGCAATAGTATTGGACAACAAGTAGAAGCAGGAAAAACAGATTGTCTGACACTGATCTGGCACCACTAAACTCACAACAATTTCTCTAGAGAAATTGGTAGATTATTCTTTACTGTTTTCATATTTTTTAATTAAACACTCTTTTGTTCCTTATCATTCCCTTTAATTTCATTTCTATATACCACAATATAAATGTTTGATAATTATTTTGACTTCTAAATTTTCTCCAGTAATCATAGGAGTTTAAATCCTATTCTAGGTTCTTAATCTTTGATTTTGAAACTTTTTATTAATAAATGTTTATCCTTTAGGAATTCTGTATTTGGAATCTATTTTCACTTATTAATTTAATTCCCAGTTGATTGCACTCTTGCCTTTTTACTCTCCCTTTACTCCTCCTAGAAACCTTTATCTCCCTCCTCAGTTTGCTCTGATCCATATAACTCTGTCAATTCCTTTAACTGTTTTTGATTATGGAAAATTGCTTCACCATCAACCTTGGGTTTTCTCCTCTGTTCTGAGGATGCAGAATTCTTAATGTGACTGTAACTCAGCACCAAAACGCAGAGGCCATGAAGTTAATCCAGAGCTTTAGATCATTGTTGAACTCCTGACACCAATGAACTTTAAAAAAGAAGCAAAGTCAAAAGGTTCCATGCCTACATGGAAATGAAGCCCCAAGCTGAAACCAGCAATTTCAGTGCAAGACAACTCACACCTATTCTCCAGCAAAGCAGCAACACAAAAATGAACATTATAAAAGGTACTACCTGAAGCTGTACCAAACCCACAGACACCACAATGCACATTACAGGACAATTCATTGCATTTCATAGAGAAGTGATTCAGCACCACCTGACAGACCACAGGCACACAATATCCCAAACATTAAAGCTTGAAAACTTACAGGTTCAGTCCCACCCACAAAGATCAGATTCCACCACAAACTGGATCCAAAATGCTGCGGCCTGCAGAAAGGGGACCAAAACCACTGCAATCTAAACCAAATGAAGCTTTTAAGTTTAATAAGGTCCCATTTGCTTATTTTTGCTTTTATTTCCAATATTCCGGGAGGTGGGTCATAGAGGATCCTGCCATGATGTATGTCGGAGAATGTTTTGCCTATGTTCTCCTCTAGGAGTTTTATAGTTTCTGGTCTTACGTTTAGATCTTTAATCCATTTTGAGGGGCCTAATTAAACTTAAAATATTCTGCACAACAAAGGAAACTATAAGCAAGGTGAAAAGACAGCCTTCAGAATGGGAGAAAATAATAGCAAATGAAGCAACTGACAAACAACTAATCTCAAAAATATACAAGCAACTCCTACAGCTAATTCCAGAAAAACAAACGGCCCAATCAAAAAATGGGCCAAAGAACTAAATAGACATTTCTCCAAAGAAGACATACAAATGGCTAACAAACACATGAAAAGATGCTCAACATCACTCATTATCCGAAAAATGCAAATCAAAACCATAATGAGGTACCATTTCATGCCAGTCAGAATGGCTGTGATCCAAAAGTCTACAAGCAATAAATGCTGGAGAGGGTGTAGAGAAAAGGGAACCCCCTTACACTGTTGGTGGGAATGCAAACTAGTACAGCCACTGTGGAGAACAGTGTGGAGATTCCTTAAAAAGCTGGAAATAGAACTGCCTTATGATCCAGCAATCCCACTGCTAGGCATACACACCCAGGAAACCAGAATTGAAAGAGACACGTGTACCCCAATGTTCATAGCAACACTGTTTATAATAGCCAGGACACAGAAGCAACCTAGATGCCCATCAGCAGATGAATGGATAAGCAAGCTGTGGTACATATACACAATGGAGTATTACTCAGCCATTAAAAAGTACATTTTTTTTCTCAGTTTTCTGAATGTTGAGCTTTATTTATTTTTTTTAAACTTTACAATATTGTATTAGTTTTGCCAAATATCAAAATGAATCCACCACAGGTATACCTGAGTTCCCCATCCTGAACCCTCCTCCCTCCTTCCTCCCCTACCCTCCCTCTGGGTCGTCCCAGTGCACCAGCCCTAAGCATCCAGTACCATGCATCGAACCTGGACTGGCGACTCGTTTCATACATGATATTATACAGGTTTCAATGCCATTCTCCCAAATCATCCCACCCACTCCCTCTCCCACAGAGTCCAAAAGACTGTTCTATACATCTGTGTCTCTTTTGCTGTCTCGTACACAGGGTTATTGTTACCATCTTTCTAAATTCCATATATATGTGTTAGTATACTCTATTGGTGTTTTTCTTTCTGGCTTACTTCACTCTGTATAATAGGTTCCAGTTTCATCCATAATCAGTTCTAATGAGATGGAAAATACATGGGGAAACAGTGGAAACAGTGTCAGACTTTATTTTTTGGAGGGCTGCAAAATCAATACAGTTGGTGATTTGCAGCCATGAAATTAAAAGACACTTACTCCTTGGAAGGAAAATTGTGCACCACCTAGATAACATATTCAAAAGCAGAGACATTACTTTGCCAACAAATGTCCGACTAGTCAAGGCTATGGTTTTTAAAGTGGTCATGTATGGATGTGAGAGTTGGGCTGTGAACAAAGCTGAGCACCAAAAAATCGATGTTTTTCAACTGTGGTGTTCAAATGACTCTTGAGACTCCCTTGGACTGCAATGAGATCCAACCAGTTCATTCTAAAGGAGATCAATCTTGGGTGTTCATTGAAAGGACTGATGCTAAAGCTGAAATTCCAATACTTTGGCCACCTCGTGCGAAGAGTTGACTCATTGGAAAAGACTCTGATGCTGGGAGGGATTAGGGGCAGGAGGAGTAGGTGATAACAGAGGATGACATGGCTGGATGGCATCACTGACTCGATGGACATGAGTTTGAGTGAACTCCAGGAGTTGGTGATGGATAGGGAGGCCTGAAATGCTGTGATTCATGGGGTCAGACACAACTGACTGAACTGAACCGAACTGAGAAAGGAGGGAATAAAGAAAACACAGTGGCATGTGTAAATACATATTTTTTTAGAGAAGGAAAACATTAAAAGCTCTGATAATTCTTAGACAGTATTAAATGCCATACTGTGAGGATATCCACATGGAAAAGACCACCAAAAAAAAAAAAAAGAAAGAAAAGAAAAAAGAAAGGAAAGGAAAAAGAAAAAAAAAAAAAAAGGTGTTTGGGTGCTTGAGAAAATTCTTCAAGAGATAAAAGTTGAAAACCTCCATTAAATGGGCAAGGAAATAGCTCCTTGAGTCCCAACACAGCATGTCCCAACAAACAGGATGAACCCAAAGTGAAATATCCCACAACAATATTTTAACCAAACACTGAAAATTTAAACACAAAAAAACAAACATTAAGAGCAGCGAGAGTAAAGACATAAATATACTGTCAGATCCCCATAAAGATAGCAGCTGAACTTTCAATAGAAACTCTTCAGGCCAGTAGAGCATGGTAGAACATTCTCAAAATTATGAACAAGCCAAAACCAACACCAACACGGATCTTATTCAGATATGAAGGAGAAATCAAATGGTTTAAGCAAAAGTTTTAAGCAGTCATTAACATGAAACTGCTAAACTCTTAATGATGTGGTGAAACTGGGACACTGAGTTCATATGTCATCAGATTTGCAAAACTCATCAGTGGACATGAGTTTGGAAAAGGACAGTTTTCATTCACACCAAAGGTAGGTAAGGCCAAAGAATGTTCAAACAAGCATGCACGGTTGCTCCTTTCACATGTTAGCTGGGTAAAACTCAAAATTCTACAACAGTACATAAACTAAGAACTTTCAAGGGGAAAGCTCGACTTGGAAACAATACATGAACCAGAGAACAATTTGGAAACATTCATTGGATCCTAGAGGGAACCAGGAATTTCAGAAAATCATTTACTTCTGCTTCAGTGACTCCACTAAAGACATTGACTGTGTATATCACAGTAAACTGTGAACAGTTTGAAAGAGACAGGAATCATGGACCTTCTAACCTGTCACATGAGAAATGTGTATGCCGTTCAAGATGTAAGAGTTGGAACAAGACATGGAAAAATTGATCAGTATAAACCTGGGAAAGGTGAGTGACAAGACTGCATATTATCAGTCTTCTTATGTGAAATATATGCAGACTATACTATTCAAAAGGCCAGGCTGGGTGGATAATAAACTAGAATCAATGTTTCTGGGATAAACTTCAACAACCTTAGAAAGACAGATAGAAACACTGTAAAAAGAGAAGGTGAAGAGGAGCTAAAGAGGGTCTTGCTAAGGATGAATGAGGAGTGTAGAAACCTCGCTGAGAACTCAATAGTCAAATGAACAACACAAGGTGTCTGGTCCCATCACGACTTGGCAAATAGAAGGGGAAAACATGGAATAAGTGATAAACTTAATTTTCTTGGGCTCCAAAATCACTGTGAATGGTGACTGCAGGCATGAAATGAAGAGACACTTTCTTCTTGGAGAAAAAACTATGGAAAAACCTTGACCTTGTATTAAAAAGAAGAAAGATGAGCTTATTAACAAAGGTCTCCTCAGTCACAACCCCTATTGTTTATCCATTAGTCATGTAAATGTGTGAGAATTGGAATCTAAAGAAGGCTGAGAGCTCGAGAACTGATGCCTTCAAACAGTGATGTTGGAGAAAACTCTTAGGGGTCCCTTGAACTGCAAACAGATCCCGCCAATCAATCCACAAGGAAACCAACCCTGGATACACATCTGAAGCACTCATACTGAAGCTGAAAGTCGAGGATTTTGCTAAACTAATTCAAAGAACCAACTCTGGAAAACACCATGACACTGGGAAAGACTGAGGACAGGAGGAGAAGGTGCTGATAGAGGATGAGATGTTTGGAGGGCATCACCAGTTCAATGGACATGTGTTTGAGCAAACTATGGGAAACACTGAAAGAGAGGGAGGCCTGCTGTGCTACAGTCACAAAGGGTTGGACATGACTCAATGAATGAACAACAGCAATTAAAATATCTAGAACTACTTCTAGGCTAACAGAGTTTGGCCAGGAGAATGCACTGGTCATAGCAAACACCCTCTTTCAACAACACAAGTGAAGACTCTAACATGAACATCACCAGATGGTCAACACCAAAATCAAATTGATTCTATTCTTTCCAGTCAGAGATGGAGAAGCTCTATACAGTCAGCAAAAACAAGATCAGGAGCTGACTGTGGCTCAGATCATGAACTCCTTATTACCTAATTCAGACTTAAATTCAAGAAAGTAGGGAAAACCAAACTCTGATAGCCTTTTCCCTGCTTTATTCTGTATTAAAGGCTAAATTTGCCTGTTATCACAGGTGTTTCTTGACTTCCTACTTTTGCATTCCAGTCCCTTATAATGAAAAGAATTTCTTTTCGGTTGTTAGTTCTAAAAGGTCTTGTGGTTCTTCATAGAACCATTCAACTTCAGCGTCTTCAGCATTTCTGGCTGGTGCATAGGCTTGGGTTACTGTGATTTTGAATGGTTTGCCTTGGACAAACAGAAATCATTCTGTCGTTTTTGAGATTGCATCCAAGTACTGCATTTTGGACTCTTTTGTTGACCATGATGGCTACTCCATTTCTTCTAAGGGATTCCTGCCCACAGTAGTAGATATCATGGTCATCTGAGTTACATTCACCCATTCCAGTCCATTTTAATTTGCTGATTCCTAGAATGTCGATGATCACTCTTGCCATCTCCTGTTTAACAACTTCCAATTTGCCTTCATTCATGGACCCCATATTCCAGGTTTCTATGCAATATTGCTCTTTGATGCATCGGACCTTGCTTCTGTCACCAGTCACATGCACAACTGGGTATTGTTTTTGCATTGGCTCCATGTCTTCATTCTTTCTGGAGTTCTTTCTCCACTCATCTCCAATAGCATATTGGGCACCTACCGACCTGAATAGTACAGGTTTAAAAGAAACTGGTCCTAAGGGCTTATTTACAAACAATGGGATAACCAATTCAACTTCTTCTTCTTCTTTTTTTTTTTATTAATCTGTTCGTTTCCCACCCCCCCCCCCAGTATATAAAATTGTTTTAGTCACTCTGTTATTCTAGCAATTTGACTGCTTCACATAGTTTGAGACTTTTATTGACAGATATTCCTTTTGTAAATACCCAAATTCCTCCTTTTTTAGTATGTTTAGTAGCAATGGCATCTTATTCATTCTCATTTCAGTAACTAAATCTGCTCTTTTCGTTTTTTAGTTTACCTAATATTCTTTTTACTATCTTTGTTTCATGTTCAATTTTCTGTATTCTTTTTCTATTAACTTAAAACCATACTAATATTTGTTCATTTCCTCTTTCTTCTTTCTGTGAAATTAGATTTTTTTCCCAGCTTTTAAAGAAGGCATTACCTTCTCCCCAGAATTGAAGAGCTTTCTTTTTATGTAACCTTAAATATATATGGGTTCTTCTTCTGCTGTATCTGATGACTTTCTACATTGGGTTTTCATTTTAAATCACCTTAGAATATGTTCCCATTTCCCCTGTGAGTTATTCTTCACCTCATCGAGCCCTTCAGAATGTGTTGTTTAATTTTCCATGCATTCAGTTCAGTCGCTCAGTCATGTCCGACTCTTTGTGACCCCATGGATTGCAGCACACCAGGCCTCCCTGTCCATCAAAAACTCCCAGAGTTCACTCAAACTCACATCCATTGAGTCATTGATGCCATCCAGCCATCTCATCCTCTGTCGTCCCCTTTTCTTTGTGCCCCCAATTTATCTCAGCTTCAGTAGTTTCCAGAGTCAACTCTCGAATGAGATGGCCAAATTACTGGAGTTTCAGCTTTAGCATCATTCCTTCCAAAGAACACCAAGGTCTGATCTCCTTTAGAATGGACTGATTGGACTCCTTGCAGTCTATGGGACTCTCAGGAGTCTTCTCCAATGCCACAGTTCAAAAGTGTCAATTCTTTGGCGCTAAGCTTTCTTCACAGCACAGCTCTCACATCCATACATAACTACTGGAAAAACCGCAGTTTTGACTAGACGGTCCTTTGTTGGCAAAGTAATGTTTCTGCTTTTGAATATGCTATCGAGGATGGCCATAACTTTCCTTCCAAGGAGTAAGCGTCTTTTAATTTCATGGCTGCAATCACCATCTGCGGTGATTTTGCAGCACCCTCCCCCCCCCCCCAAATGAAGTATGACTCTGTTTCCACTGTTTTCCCATCTATTTCCCATGAAGTGATGAAAACCGATGCCATGATCTTAGTTTTCTGAATGTTGGCTTTTAAGTCAACTTTTTGAGGTATGACCTAAATCCAATCCTTTATGATTATATAGTAGAAGTGAGAAATAAATTTAAGGGACTAGATCGGATAGAGTGCATGATGAACTATGGACAGAGGTTTGTGACATTGTACAGGAGACAGGTATCACGACTATCCTCATGGAAAAGAAATGCAAAACAGCAAAATAGGTGTCTGTGGAGGCCTTAAAAATAGCTGTGAAAAGAAGAGAAGTGAAAAAGAAAGGAGAAAAGGAGTGATATAAGCATCTGAATGCAGTGTTCTCAAGAGTAGCAAGGAGAGATAAGAAAGCCTTCCTCAGCGATCAATGCAAAGAAATAGAGGAAAGCAAAAGAATGGGAAAGACCATCCCCTCAAGAAAAGTAGCGATACTGAAGGAACATTTCATGCAAAGATGGGTTCTATAGAGGACAGAAATTTTACGGACCTAAAAGACTCAGAAAATATTAAGAAAAGTGGCAGGAATACAGACTAGAACTGTACAAAATAGATCTTCAAGACCGAGATATTCACGATGGTGTGATCGCTCACCTAGAGCCAGACATCCTGGAATGTCAAGTCAAATGGGCCATAGAAAGAATCACTCCGAATAAAGCTAGTGGAGGTTATGGAATTCTAGCTGAGCTATTACACATCCTGAAAGATGATGCTGTGAAAGTGCTGAACTCAATATGCCAGCAAATTGGAAAACATAGCAGTGGCCATGGGACTGAAAAAGATCGGTTTTCATTCCAACCCCAAAGAAACACAGTGCCCAATAATGCTCAGATTACCACACAATTACACTCATCTCACGTTCTAGTGAAGTAATGCTCAAAGTTCTCCAAGCCAGGTTTCATTAATACATGAACCGTGAACTTCCAGATGTTCAAACTAGTTTTAGAAAATGCAGAGGAACCAGAGATCCAAATGCCAACAATCTTGGATCATTGAAAAAGCAAGAAGGTTCCAGAAAATTAAAAACAAACAAACCAAAAAACACCTATTTCTGCTTTATTGACTATGCCAAAGCTTGGATTGTGTGGATCACTATAAACTGTGGAAGATTCTGAAAGAGATGGAAATACCAGACCACCTGGCCTGCCTCTGGAGAAACCTATATGCAAGTCAGGAAGCAACAATTAGAAATGGACACGGAACAACAGATGGGTTCCAAATAGAAAGAGGAGGACGTCAAGGTTGTATATTGCCACCCTGCTTATTTGGTATGAATGCAGAGTACATCATGAGAAACTCTAGGCTGGAAGAAGCAGAAGCTGGAGTCCAGATTGCCAGGAGAAATGTCAATAACTTCAGATATGCAGATAACACCACACTTATGGCAGAAAATGAAGAGGAAGTGTCAAGCCTCTTGATGAAAGTGAAACAGGAAAGTGAAAAACTGGGCTTAAAGCACAACATTCTGCAACGAAGATCATGGCATCTGGTCCCATCACATCATGGGAAATAGATGGGAAAACAGTGGAAACTATGTCAGGCTTTATTTTTGGAGCTCCAGAATCACTGCAGATGGTGATTGTAGCCATGAAATTAAAAGACATTTACTCCTTGGAGGGAAAGTTATGTCCAACTTAGATCTCATTTTAAAAAGCAGAGACATTATTTTGCCAACGAAAGTCCATCTAGTCAAGGCTATGTTTTTTTCCAGTGGTCATATATTGATATGAGAGTTGGACTGTGAAGAAAGCTGAGTACCAAAATATTGATGCTTTTGAACTGTGGTGTTGGAGGAGACTCTTGAGAGTCCCTTGGACTGCAAGCAGATCCCACCAGTCCATCCTTAAGGAGACCAGTCTTGGGTGTTCTTTGGAAAGACTGATGCTAAAGCTGAAATTCCAGTATTTTGGCCACCTCACTCATAGAGTTGACAAATAAAAATCTCTGATGATGGGAGGGATTTGGATCAGGAGGAGAAGGGAACGACAGAGGATGAGATGGCTGGATGGCATCATCGTCTGGATGAACATATGTTTGCCTGAACTCCAGGAGTTAGTAATGGACAGGGAGGCCTGGTGTGGTGTGATTCATGGGGTGATAAAGATTCGGACACGGGCCTGTGACTGAAATGAAATGAGTAAATTAACTGTTTTGTTGTTGTTGTTGTTGTTGAGCATGTCATTGGTAATATATGAAAGGAACAAGTGTAATACATACATACATACCCGTTCAAGTGATATTTCATGTGTTACGTCACTACATTCCTGTCTGACACTCTGTATCACACAGACTGTCACCATAATGTATCCTCAATGCATGGGATTCTCAAGGTGAAAAAGTAGGAATGGGTTGCCATCCTTAGTTCCAGGAGATCTTCCCAACTCAGATCGAACCTGCCTGTCTTATGACCTCTATGTTAGAAGACAGGTTCCTTAGTACTAATACTACCTGGGCAACCATTAGCTTATATATGGCTACACATATACATGCATATGTATATGTTGAAAGTTTGGGTATATAATTTTGCTGTCTACAGGTAGCAGTATATATTTTGCAGGAGGTATATAACTGCAGGTATGTCCTTTTGCAGGATCTAATGATTTGCTAAAAGTGGTTTCACTTACATTCATGTCAGAGAATTATATAATTTCACTTGTGACTTACCCTTTGAAATATTGGTTCTTTAGGAATATCTTGTATAATTTTTCATACATTGACAAATTTGCAAACACATATCCCATTTTTAAATTTTAGCTTCACATCTTGGTTTTCAGAGAATATACTTGGTATTATGTAAAATACTAAGACTTGTTTTATGCCTTAATGTGAAGCATATTTTTGAGAATATTCCAAAGAAAGTTCAGGTACAATTGAAAATATGACATACACACACACACACACACACACACACACACACACACACACACACAGTATGTGTTTATATGCCTATTTGAACATATCAGTGTAGGTACATAATTTTAAATATATATATATATATTTTTTTACCCTTCTTTGATCTTGAAGTGTTTTGGGTCATGTTCCTCAGATTTATAGTTTGCTTTCAGTCTCCTGTCTTTTTGGCATTTATACTAAACCTGTATTAGGTATTTTCACATTACTTTAGGTCCTCTGACTCTGATGCTGGGAGGGATTGGAGGCAGGAGGAGAATGGGGTGACAGATGATAAGATGGATGGATAGCATCACCGACTCGATGAACGTGAGAGATGGTGATGGACAGGGAGGCCTGGCGTGCTGCGATTCATGGGGTCGCAAAGAGTTGGACATGACTGAGCGACTGAATTGAACTGAACTGAACTAATGTCCTATTCAGGCAGAAGCCCACAGTCAACTTCTTTGAGAGTGTAAGAATCTTTCTAGAGACAGTATCTTTCTGAGGTTGTAGAGAATAGAGCACACTGTGAACCAAGAAATTTGCCAGCCATATCAGTAAACAAATGATGCTGCAGGCATCAAGTCATAAGCCCTTGAATCTATCCATAAATGTAAAACCTGGGGGAACTCTTGATGAAATCAGTTTGCCCACTATCAAGTCCTTAGTTACTGCACTTGAAGCTGGCATGGCCTGAAGAACTGACTTGAGACAGAAAGAATAGATACTAGCCCTAGTTAAGGTGATTATCAAAGGAATTATTTCAAGGAGCCCAGATTCTTGCATCTACCATAG
The DNA here is from genome assembly GCF_002263795.3 of Bos taurus. Taxonomy (NCBI): domain Eukaryota; kingdom Metazoa; phylum Chordata; class Mammalia; order Artiodactyla; family Bovidae; genus Bos; species Bos taurus. The sequence goes on along the minus strand of NC_082638.1, from coordinate 45,689,023 downwards.
GTAGAAAATATTTAAATCCATTCACTTGAGGTGTCCAGTTTTTCTTTCGTTAACCATAATATTCAGACATTCTCCATACCTGATCATTGTACCAAAATTTCTGTAAAACTTGGATCCTCCTATCCTTCGTTAGAGCAGTCTTTTTGCGATACTTGAGAAGTCGCTTCTCATGATTAAATCCTTCTTAGAATGAAAGGCTTGATGAAGAAAACATAATTCTCCACGTTTGAACTATGCATTTTTCCCATTAGGTAGCACACATTCTAGAACTGCAATATAAGGGATTCTTGTGCAGCACCTCACTGTTAACCTATGTTTACTAATTCCTACTTCCCAAAGTTTTGAAAGTCAAAGGTCAGCTATTACTTGGGGCTGGTGCACTGGGACGACCCAGAGGGATGGTATGAGGAGGGAGGTAGGAGGAGGGTTCAGGATGGGGAATACATGTATACCTGTGGTGGATTCATTTTGATATGTGGCAAAGCCAATACAATATTGTAAAGTTAAAAATAAAATTAAATTTAAAAAATAAAATTAAACTTGAGGGGATTCATGGTTTCATAAACCGGTGACATCAGTTTATGAAAATATATAACCATATATGTTTACTTTACTTTTAGAAAGCCGTTCTTTACTTTTGGAAACAATGGAAAATTAGGAAAGTGAAGGGACACAAGTGTAGAGTCTGAATTTATTCTGCCCAACATAGCTCTGCATTTAAGTTTGTCTCTTTTTTTTTTTTTTTTTTGCTTTTTCTTTGCCTATGCATACTAAAGCCATCCTGGGTACACATTTTAATTGGCATGCAGTGATGCTTTACTTGTCACTAGCACAAATTAGACAAAGACTGATTTTCTTTCCTTACAATGTTGTGTTAGTGTCTGCTGCCCAGCAAAATAAATCAGTTATTAGTAAATACAGGTGAGCCTCCCTTTTGAGCAGTCCTCCGATCTCCCACTTGGGCCTCCTCTCCCACTCCAAAACCAATTCCACTAGAGCACTGCATAGCAATAGCTATCTACTACATACTTGGTATGTCCTTCCTGCACTGTGTCCACAAGTCTGTTTTCCATGACTGCATCTCTTCCTACACTCCAAATGGTTTACTCAGCATCTGTTTTCTGGATTCCACTTAAATGCATTAATATGCACACACATATATTTCTTACTTCTTTATTTGGTTGCCACAAACCTCAATTGCTCTGTATGGAATTCAATTCCATGACCAGGGATCAAACCTGGGACCCCTGCATAGGGATCATGGTGTCTTAGCCACTGGACCAACAGGGCATTCCCCTGTTGTTGTGTTTTTTTTTAAATGATGGCCATTTGGAATGGTGTGAGGTGATATGTTGTTGTACTTTTGATCTGTGTGCCTTTGTTAAGTTGAGGTCGTTTTTTCTATGTTCAGTTTTTGAAGAGCTTCTATCACAAACACTTGTTGAATTATTTCAAAAACTTTCACCAACTATTGAGGTAATCATATGGTTTTAAACCTTGACTATACATTGATATGCAACTATTGAAGAATGTTTCCATATCTTGAATAAACCCCACACTTAATTATGGTGTCCAATCCTTTTATGGTATTGGTGGAATTTTTTGCTCATATTTTGGTAAGGATGTTTGCCTCTGTTCATCTATGAGATATTAGTCTCTAACTTTCTTTTTCTGTGTTATCTCGGGGTTGATATCAGGGTGATGGTGAACTTGTAAGATGACTTCTGGGTTTTCCTTCCACTCTAGAGTTTTGGAAGCGTTTCAGAAGTGCATGTGCCAGCAGTTCTCTGACTGGTTCATAAAATTTCCCTGTGAAGCTTTCTGGAGTTTAAGTTTGCCAACTAGAAATTTTTTCATCACAGTTTCAATCTTAGTGCTTGTAATTGCTCTGTTCATATTTTCTGTTTGGTTTTTTTTTTTTTTTTTTTTTTTTCAGCTAAAAAAAATTTAGCTGAATTTCTTAGTATTTGTCCATGGCTCAAATTCTAAATTTTATTGACTTATAGTTGTTTGCTGTAGTCCCTTATGACTCTTTGTTATTTCTGTTATATCAGTCATAATGTCATCCTTTGTCATGTCAAATTGATGGATTTGTTGTCCTCTTTGTCTTGATAAGTCTGTATCATGATTTGTCTATTTTACTTCTCCTCTCCAAGAGACCCTTTTTAGTGATACTGATTTTGGCTATTTTTTTTTTTATCATTTCTTTTTTTTTAAATTTCTGCTTTGATTTTTATCATTTTTTCCCCTTCTATTCACTTTGGGGAATTTTGCCTGATTTTTCTTCTTTCTCTAAATGCTTTAGATTGTAGGTTATGTTGATTACTTGAGATGTGTAGAATTTATCAACTTCACTCTTTTACTGCTTTAGCATGCTCCATAACTTTTGGATAATCATGTTTTAAATATTATTTTCTTCTAAGATTTTTCTTTCATTTTCTCTCACATTTCATGAGTGATCTCTTGGCCATGTACAGTTGTATTTATTCATCTACATGGATTCATGTTTCTCACAGTCCTCACCTGCAAATTCTGCTATGTAAATCATAAGGTTGTGGTTAAAAAAAAAAAAAAAAAAAAAGATTAATAACATTACCACTATCTCAAATTTATCAAGGCTTGATTTGAGATCCATTTTGTGATATATCTTGAAGATATTTTATTTTCACTTTAGAAAAAGTGTGTATTCTGCTCTGCTTCAGTGAAATGTGCTATACGTATCAATTAACTTTGTCTGGTCTCGTGTGCCTTTGAACACTTGTGTTTCATTTTAAACTTTATTTCTAAATTGGAGGATAGTTTCTTTCCAGTGTTGTGTTGGCTTCTGCTGTACAACAGTGTGTATTAGCACATAGGAGGCCAAAGTCTTTTTTTGTGTGTGTGTTGTTGAGTGTCTGTTACTTATTCATTTTTCTAGTCCCTATAGAAATGTTTATCGTCTTTTCCCCATTCCATTTCTAGAATGTTTTATCACCTTTACTACCACAACACCCAAGTTATTTTCAAGGAGCCTGCCTACTTTTTCTTTCGTTATGTTTTGAGTTTTTACCACATTCCTTTGCCTACAACATATTTCTCTGACTTCACATTTCCCTACTGCGTTCCTCATCATTTCTTCCCAAACTTCTCCATAATAGTTATTGCTCCTCGTCTCCACTCCAAGTTGATAAAATTAGTTGAGTGTCTAGTGTGGGCTTTGCAGTTGGAGAGACTGACAACTATGTTCTTGAATCTGCAGTTGAGTCTTCCGTCTCTAATGGTGATACCATATCTGTTCATGTCATTTGTAGATGTCTATAGAATTAGTCTGACATTAGGCAGTCTATTTGCTGAAGATTGGTTGCGTTTTTCTGTCTTGCTTGTTGTGTAGTGTGAGGCATCAGCCCTGGGTTGTGTAGGCAGTTGGGTGCCGTACATCTGAGATTAAGAAAGAGGCCTTCAACGAGACTGTCACCAGTTAATAATCAGTGTAGACAGGAATTCTCTAGTGTCCCATGATCCTGGTCTCAGTGTGAAAGGTTGTAATGGAATGCAAAGAGCTGGGATTCTTGGCCTCCAGAGGAGAGGAATTCAATCTGGGGCCAGAGATAAGGCTGGATCACTCAGAGCTTTGTATAATAAAATTTTATTAAAATATCAATGAGATAGAGAAAACTTCTCATATAGGCATCAGAATGGGGCAGAAAGAGTACCCTCCTGCTAGTCTTCAGCTGGATATTATATAGTCACTAGTAGTCTGTTAATGAAAGAAAGGAATGTTTTAAAACTCAGAGTGGTACCAGGCCCCCTCACACATAAGATGCATTTTGGGATAATCTTGGCATCAGATGATTCATCCCGGGCCATAAAATGATTGTCTTGAAGAAGGATAGATTACCATACAAATGATTCATTTACATAGATTAGGGAAATACTATCCGAGTATGACATACTGGTTTGTCAAGTAGGTTCTGAGCCATTAGGAGGAACTGACTTAAGAACAGAGTTTGGGGTAAAAGCATAGTACATTAGCATAGTTTAAGACAAACATTTCCATAAGAAAAATGCATTGGTTATCTCAAGGTTTGAGAATAGTTAACTTCAGATGAAACCAGGTGTCATTCTGGCAATATAACATTTTAAGAGAAACCTCCTTTTAAATTTGTATAAAGACAGAAAAAAAAAATATTGCTAGTTTGTTTCCTCCTGCTACTTAAGAGAGATAAAAATGTCTGATACTTTCAGGCCAAATCCTTCATTTGGAGACCCCAGCCTTCCTGCCTGTTACCCTCTCAGATGATGACAGCAGAAAATATCAGGCCCAACTTATGCCCAGAGAACTACAATACCATAGTGATAGATTGAGGAGATTAAAAAAGTAACATAGATAAATGGTAAATAAATAAGTAAAAGGTGCCACAAGCAATAAACACTACAGAGAAGACAACAGATTCATAATGAGAGCCAATCAAGTAAATCTCAAGGCAAAAAACACCACCAGAGTAGAGTGCCAACTGAAAAATAAAGAAAGCAAATCTGACAAGAAGAGCAGGACAGCCCCCACAGAATAACAGAAAACCACAGTTAATATAGAAATGCATACCCATGTTAAAGAATGAAGTGATGCAACAGCAATTAAAGGCACAGAAAATAGGAAACCAAAGTAAAAGTAGAAATAGCTATACAAAAAATAAAAATATAGTTGAAATAATCTTCAAGATCAAATCAATGTGTAGTAACAAAGAAGCATACAACTGAGAAAAATAGTGCACAAACAACACAACAATTCAATGCATCAAAAGAATAATACATATTTCCTTGTGTCTCATCTGTGAGTGTCCTAGTGCTCAACATGGGCCAGAGGACAATTACACCTCTTTGGGAAGTTCTCCAAAGATGGAGAGAACTGGATTCTGGATATCTCTAAGGGCACCTCAGACTCAAAACTGCTATAATTCCTGTGCGTTCTTATAGCTGCCTGAGCCTGGGCATTTTTTTTTTTTTGACCTCTTCTCAGCTTTGGATGTAATCCGTAGACACAGGGTCTGCATCATTAATCCTGTGTATTTAATCTGCAGCATGCACAACTGGATGGAAGATTCATAATCCTCTTTCTTAATGGCTCTGTCCCTGGGCCTCAGGTGTAAATTTCATCCTTCCTCACATGTGGTCACCAAATGTGTCTGACTTGAGACACTTGTGGTGCACTGGGGTCTGCCATGATGAGCACAGAAGGTTAAGGTACAGCTGCTTGGAATTCTGGAAACATGGTGGTGCTAGTTATGAATAGGAGCCAGCAGCCATAGGCAGAAGAGGTTTTGCCTGAATGGGATCCTTTTCTAGCCTGTGTTTGCAGGAGCATGAGTGGTACTTCTGCTGGTCTTTCTCTATTGCCTTATAGTAGGTGTTAACAGGTGGGAAGGTGAGGCGCTACCAAGGTATCTCTGCCTCCTGAGTGTGACACAGTACAGTCGCTTTGGCAGTTTGGGAATTCTCAAAAGGTATTCCCTGCTACACAACGACTCGTACCTGCTCCGTCAGGCCATTTCCACATAGTCAACAGCAGTCCTCTCCCAGGATCCCTCTAAATCCCTTCTTAATTCCTTTTCACTCAGGTATGTCTGGAACCCACATGGGACACTCTGGTGAGCAGGGTCTTCTGCTATTTGATGCTGTGGGAGAACTATTGTCCTTGCAGAAGTATTATTTGTGATCCATTTATTGAGAGAGTTGCATTTCACATCTGCCTACATTTCTGCCTTCTTGGAACTTCTCAGTTTTTCCTGGAAAGCTCAATTATTATTTTTTTCCTTGACAGAAAAACATGAAACATTAGTTGCCATGAATCAATCTGTTTGATGGGACATTGCTTACCTACACACGTAACTGGTACTACTTTGACTTTCAATATGCAATCAAGCATATTGTGTTGTCTTTTTTTCTTTCCCCCTTGGAAATTTCTCTTAATGAGGAATTGTCATCAGCATGAAGAAATGCAGAACTTTCCACATAAAATATAATAGCAAAATTGGGCTCAAAAAGGCAGCACTTGAATATCTCTAGCTATTTTTTGAACGTTCCTGACATTTTCCCAGCGTACAAATGTCTAACTTCAGATCTCAAAGCGCAATTCCATTCAGTAGATATCAAAGGTGAGACTTCCATGGGCATAATTTAATTATTGTATAATAAGATGGCAAGTTCATAGGAAATTACCAGTTGGTACTTGACTACTTGAAAAAAGAGAGAAAACGACAGCAATGACCAAAAAATAAAATTGAAAAAAAAAAAAAAAAGGAATGTGTAGTTAGTTATTTAATTATAAGAGGTACACATGAATTGATGTTTGTATCACAGAATAAGCAAGTAGATAGCATACAATCATCTATATCTGCTTAACTGTCTCTGCTAATGACTTGGACACTGTGGATCACACACAAACCAAAAAAAAGAAAGAAAGAAAGAAAGAAACATAATTTTGTAAAATTCTTAGAGATAAGAATACAAGAATACCTTATATGTCTCCTGGGAATCGTGTATGCTAGTAAAGGTGCAGCAGTTAGAACTGGACAGGGGACAATGAACTAATTCAAAATTGGGAAAGGAACAAGTCAAAGCTATATATTGTTGTCCTGATTATTTAACTTCTGTGCAGAGAACACCATGAAAAAATAAAAATCTAGATGAATCTCAAATTAGAAACCGAATTTATGTGGGAGATATGAATAACCTTAGTTATCCCAGTGACAACACCAAAATGACAGAAGAAATATAATAATTAAGGCGCCTCTTGATGAAAGTATTATCTGTTTCAAATATAGACATCTGAAATGAGATAGTCCTACATAAAAGATGAAATTCTCAGTTTCACATATGAAAACCTAGATAAAGATTTCAGGGTGTGAAACATGAAATTCTCCATTATTCACATATACAAATCTGGAGAAAGATTTTCCAACGTAAAGTACAAATTCTCTGTACATCATACATGAATGTACGGACACGAAATATTCTGCAGAAAATGTGGAATTTATTTACATTAGAGTTATGAAAATATGGATGCAGATTCTTTGACAGGAAATACAAAAATGTCTGTTTCACATATCCACACATGGTCACATGAAACATGAATTTTTTCATATTTGTCATTTGAAAATATTTGTGAGGTCTTTCCTTCATGAAATATTGAATACTGTCTATTTCACATTTGAAAAACCTGTGTTAATTTTCCTACAAGAAATATAGAATTTTCCCACAGATTTTCATGCTTGGGCTCTGAAATTCTCTATCTTTTCATCAAGAATGTTTGGAAGGTATTCTGATATGAGATTCGGAATTCTGTGTATTTCCCATTTGACAATCTGGGGAGAAATGTTCTCATATGAAATATGAATTCTCAATTGTTCACATGTGAAACATTTTCCAGATTTGTACACATGAAAGAGAATTTCCCATCATTCAGAAATTAAGATCTGAGCTAAACCGCAAACATCAAACAGCTATATTTCATGTATATCCTGAATACCATATAGAGTTTTCTGTATTTCTTTGATAAAAATCTGGGTGAAGATTTCCCTATAAGAAATAGGGAATAATATATTTTACACATGTAAAATCAAAACCCTTATGATTAGACAGTGGAATTGATAAATAGATGCAGGGGATTCTATCTGACAGATGAGTGCCTGAAGACCTATGGATGGAGGTTAGTGATATCGTATAGGAAAAAGTGATCAAGACCATCCACATGAAAAAGAAATGAAAAATGGTAAAGTTACGAGGCCTCACAAAGAGCTGAGAAGAGGAGCGAAGCTAAACAAAAAGGGGAAAAAGAAAACAATAACCCTGTATCAGATCAGATCAGATCAGTCACTCAGTCATGTCCGACTCTTTGTGACTCCATGAATTGCAGCATGGCAGGCCTCTCTGTCCATCACCAATTCCCGGAGTTCACTGAGAGGAGACAGCAAAAGAGACACAGATGTATATAACTGTCTTTTGGACTCTGTGGGAGAGGGAGAGGGTGGGATGATTTGGGAGAATGGCATTGAAACATGTATAATATCATATATGAAATGAGTCACCAGTCCAGGTTCCATGCACAATACTGGATGCTTGGGGCTGGTGCACTGGGATGACCCAGAGGGATGGTATGGGGATGGAGGAGGGAGGAGGTTTCAGGATGGGGAACACATGTATATCTGTGGAAGATTCATTTTGATATATGGCAAAACTAATATGATATTGTAAAATTAAAAAATAAAATAAAATAAAGCAAACCTTAGAGGGAAAAATGAACATTCACAGTGTTGTGTAACTATTGACACTATTTCTGGAATGTTTTCATCATTCTTCCTGCCAGCCGTGTTAAAGGACAATTTTGCAACACCTATAAATGTTTTTATTTTATTTTAAAATGCAAAATATTTTGATTCATTGTTTTAATCAATTTGGAACATGTGTTCAAATAGAAAATAAATGTTAACTGCTTCCTCTCAATCTGTATTTATATAATAATAAATCTGGATAGCACATAAAAAGAAAAGAAAAGAAAATTTTACACATTTGGATGAAGATCCCCAAAGAATTGCAAGGAGAGGTAAAACCACCCTCAGTTATCAATGTCAATAAATAAAGCAAATCAATAGAACTGGAAAGTCTACTGATCTCTTCAAGAAAATCACAGATACCAAGGGAAAATGTCATGCAATCATGGGCACAATAAAGGACAGAAATGGTATGGATGTAGCCAAAACAGAAACTATTAAGAAGAGGTGGGAAGAATACATGGATGAAATGTGCACAAAAGATCTTCATGACCCAGTTAAGCACGAAGGTGTGATCGTTCACCTGAGGACCCGATGTCCTGGAATGTGAAGTCTAGTGGGACTTAGGAAGCATAACGACAAACAAAGCTTGTGGAGGTGATGGAATTCAGTTGAGATATTTCAAATTCTAAAAGATGATGATATGAATGTGCTGCCCTCCATATGCCAGCAAATTTGGGAGACTCAGCAGTGGCCAGAGGACTGGAAATGGTCAGTTTTCATTCCAACCACAAAGAAAGGCAATCCAAAGAATGTCCAAACTACCACTTAATTGCACATGTCTGACACACTTGCCCAGAACTGCTCAGAATTCCCCAAGCCAGGCTTCAACAGAATGTGAACCATGAGCTCCCAGATGTTCAAGCTGGATTTACAAAGGGCAGAGGAACCCGAGATTCAATTGTCAACACCCGTTGGGTCCTCCAAAAGGCAAGAGAACTCCAGGAAAGCAGCTACTCTTATTTGACTATGCCAAAGACTTTGACTGACACAACAAAACGACACACACACAAAAAGTCACATCAAAACGTGGAATATTCTTCCAAACATCGGAATACATGCCTCCTGAGAATTCTTACATCCATGTAAATAAAATAAATATTTATCAACTTGGAAAATTTTCTCAGTCAATAGGAAAGGTGAATTATGATAGTAGTGCAGGTTATAGAATGTTGTTGAGTAATGTGTAGAGCATTTGATTGGTTATTACATTTCTTTATTGACAATTCAGTAAGCACTTAAAATGTGTCATTTTCAGGCTCTATGTTTCAGCTGTTGTGAAAGATACATAAAGAGGGTAGACCCAAAACACATTGAAGACATCTGTACTCTCCTTCGTAGGAGGGCAAACAGTAGTTCCTTCCAACCGCAAGAAATAGTTGAGACAAAGTTGTTAGAAGGGGCTTAGCATAAGGTAAGGTAAGGTTAGGTAAGTCACTTCAGTTGTGTTTGACTCTAGGCGACCCCATAGACGGCAGCCCAACAGGCCCCCACATCCCTGGGATTCTCCAGGCAAGGACACTGGAGTGGGTTGCCATTTTCTTCTCCAATGCATGAAAGTGAAAAGTGAAAGTGAAGTCGCTGAGTCGTGTCCGACTCTTAGCGACCCCATGGACTGCAGCCTACCTGGCTCCTCTGACCATAGGATTTTCCAGGCAAGAGTACTGGAGCGTGGTGTCATTGCCCTCTCCGAGGGATTAGCATGACTGAAAATAATTTGTGATTGTAGCTTCAGAAGAGAAAGATAATGAAATGACTAAGGAAAACAGATATCATGTCTTCCAAGAACTTTGTAACCATGCTGATGTGCTGCAGTAATGACCAGGAATTTATTCTGTCTCTATGGGGACAGATAAGCAACATCTAAACATGCATTTGAAATTATAGGGTGGAATCTTGGTGTCAGGAAATGAAGACGTACCTTAAGGACAGCAGCGCAAATATGACCCTATAGAATACTACTTGTAAAGTACACAATGTGTGCTGACCATGGGCCAGTCACTGATTATATCATGCTATCTTTTCTATCACAGTGATGGTATAATTGTGATCATGATTTTGGATGTACTACAATATCTATATTTTCAGAGACAAAATTAATTTCTATAATGAAAACAATCTGCTGTCTAATCTTTAAGACTCTACCAGTAACTAATAGAATATAATATGTGAATGTGCTGAAGATCATACTGTGTATTTTTATTTATCTAATTTTATTTGCATCTCTTTCTTCACCCATACCATCCTAATTTAGACACCCCTTCATTTCAGCAGGGATGATTTCAGAAATCACTTTACATCCATTACCTCTTTTCCCTTGCTTCTCATTTTCTTGCTTACAAATATTATATCAGGTGTCATTTACCTAGGATGCATAACGAATGCTTTCTTGAACTGAAGAGTTTGGAATACCATGCAGTAAAATAGTAAACCAATGAACTAAAGCCTCATTTTCTCTTCTTTGTTTAAAAATTGAAAATTAAACTATGAAGATGAACATGTAAATTTATTGTTCAAATACAGGAATGGTAGGTATTTGTTGACATCTCCCAAAGTAACGTTCAATCTTCCTTAGGCTCCATAATCTGACACGTATTTGGTAGGTCAGTTTTAATTAGCATGGTTTCCATATAATGGTGATTGTTGATGAGTTGACTTGAAAGAGAGGAAGCAGATGTGTAAGTGCTTGTTGGCACTGAGAACCACGAGTTGCCTGTCTCTTGCAGGTTAGGAAAAGGATTGTCATGGCCTGACATATCGCTATGCCTGACTGGAAATTTAGAAGGCTCCACCATCAGTCCAGAATAAGTGCTCTGTAATGGGGATACAATGTGGTTCTGAGAAGTAGATGTAGTTGTAGTAGCAAAGTCCTCAATGGGGCCATTTACTTGAGTGTAGCTGCTATGTGAATGCCAATTAAAAATGCTCAACTTTTTTAAAACAGCAGGTTGATTTACCAAAATCTGTTCTGTTTGTCTAACCGATATTGGTGATGGGTGGTTAGGTAAGTCACATGGAGATAGGGCATTTGTATTAGTGACAATCTGGATGGTATGAGGCTTTTGTATGAAAGGCACAGGTAAACGTGTGGAGGCTGAAAATGCGCTCTCTCTACTAATTTCTGGAATAAATTCAGAGTTACGATCATCTTCGTTGACACTTGCTTTAACATGCTTCTTGTTATCTTGCACTAATGAAGATATTTGAGACACATTATTAATCCCAACTCTTCTTTGCACTCTTAATAAAAGTTGAGGATGACCTCTTTTGAAATTTGGATTATAGTAGGTCTGTAACTAAAATCAAAGGATTACATTATTTAGTTTCTTTATAAACCAAGGTAAAACTGACAAGCAAAGCTAAGTTATAAAAATGTATTCCTTTAATGAAACCAACTAAATAGCATCAAATAAAACACCTCCATTAGTAGTTTAACAGGTAACATGTTAGAAAGAATATGATCCTCAATGAAAAATATATTTTATATATACAGTAAATACCACTTTAAGTTGCTTCAGGACTTATATCTGGTTTCACAGTGCTAGGAAAGTTTGTCAAACATCCAATATTTTAACATATCCAGCTGTTCTCAACTTCAAAAAATAAAACTTTTTAACGATTTGTTAGCTCAAGTTTAAATTCGGTTTTAGCTACATATGTAAATGTGCTTTCTAGGTCACATGATTTCATCTTACATATTGCCAATAAGTGAAAATGTTGGAATACCTTACTCAAAAGAGAGATGTTGTTTTCTTCTTCCAGAAAGACAGGTAGTGAAGCAGATCTTTGAAAAGTTTGTCGCTTTTTACTAAATCCATAAAGGTTAAGCTGTCGAATTAAACTCTTCATACTCTTGGTTTCAAATATTCTGAAAGGTGCCTTTCTTTCCAAGACTTCTTTCTTAAAGAGTTCTTCGTCGATCACTATACATGTGCCTCTCTCATCCCACCAAATAGATTCAAACTGATCACTTTCAACTATATTCCAAAGTTTTTGTGGAAAGGTGAGTGAAAGAAAATTAGTCACCTCATCTGTTTCAGATACAGAATATTTGTAGCATGGCCTTTTTATCACAAGATCCTCAGACAAAGCCTGAAAAGCATATTCTTCAATCATAGATCTCAAAACTGAGTCCCTAGTAAGTGTATAATCATACAAAGATCTAATGGAGGTTTCTGAATCAGTTGATTCATCCTTAGGAGGCCCATCTTGAATTTCTGAAGGTATATGTGCCATCTCAGAGAAATCTTTCTTCAGATCCTTTTCTCATTTGTCTGATTTTACTGACCACTACTTCAAAAATTGCTTGGCTGGCCAACAGAGAGAAACTCTCTAGACCATCGCAGAGGTCCTCAAAGTCAAAAGGCTGTGACATCACAAAATCACTTGTCTCCTAGCAATCAAAGGGTAGCTGTGACATCACAAAATCACTGGTCTCCTAGCCATTGAAAGGTGATGTTCAGCTAGGGTTTACTTCAGCATCAACTTAAAAATACAGCCTGCTTACAGAAATAGTAACCAAAACCATGAAGCATGCAAAATCTCATTCCTAAAGAATTTTTACACAGAAAAATCACATCAATAAATCTACTTGGTTTCTGAAATACAAGTGATTTATCACCCTTCTATACACACATTTTTCATATTCAGTACTGTTACCCAAGCAAAATTGGTCTACTGGCCTCTGCAATAAAATCTTTTAACTGTCTGGTTTCAACTACTCTGTGGTCTCTGTACTTAACTTTCAGCCTGGCTGGGGCTTTGGCATCTCTAAAACTGTTCATAGGATAATGCTCAGGATGTTATTGATGGCCCTTGAGGAGGAACTAAAGACCCTTGAATTTGACTAATGGCTAAATCATTATTATTCTCTATCACTTGATTATTATCCTTAGATTCTGTCTTTTCTAGCCTCACTGTTTAAAATTACTTTTTTTAATTGTTTTGTGTGTATTTTATTTTATTATTTTTTATTTGATTTTTTAACTTTACAATATTGTCCTGGTTTTGCCATACATCAACATGAATCCGCCACAGGTATACATGTGTTCCCCATCCTGAAACCTCCTCCCTCCTCCCTCCCCATACCATCCCTCTGGGTCGTCCCAGCACACCAGCCCCAAACATCCAGTATCGTGCATCGAACCTGAACTGGTGACTCGTTCATACATGATATTATACATGCTTCAATGTCATTCTACCAAATCATCTCACCCTCTACCTCTCCCAAGAGTCCAAAAGACTGTTCTATACATCAGTGTCTCTTTTGCTGTCTCATATACAGAGTTATTGTTACCATCTTTTAAATTCCATATATATGTGTTAGTATACTGTATTGGTGTTTTTCTTTCTGGCTTACTTCACTCTGTATAATAGGTTCCAGTTTCATCCACCTCATTAGAACTGATTGAAATTTATTCTTTTTAATGGCTGAGTAACACTCCATTGTATATATGCACCACAGCTTTCTCATTCATTCATCTGCTGATGGACATCTAGGTTGCTTCCATGTCCTGGCTACTAGAAACAGTGCTGCGATGAACATTGGGGTACACGTGTCTCTTTCAATTCTGGTTTTCTCAGTGTGTATGCCCAGCAGTGGGACTGCTGGATTATAAGGCAGTTCTATTTCCAGTTTTTTAAGGAATCTCCACACTGTTCTCCATAGTGGCTGTACTACTTTGCATTCCCAGCAACAGTGTAAGAGGGTTCCCTTTTCTCCACATCCTCTCCAACATTGATTGCTTGTGGACTTTTGGATCGCACCCATTCTGACTGGTGTGAAATTGAACACCAGGAGGTCTACAATCTCCTACCTCTTTCTCTCGGTTTTCATACTTTTCAGTCTTAAGAAGGGACTGCTTAGAACATGAAAGGAAATAAAGTGTTGGACTTAGAACTCAATCATAAATGTGACAGAAAATCTCAGTTGCAGGTTCGATGTCTTTTTCAGGTTTTCCAGCTCTTGGAGTGTTTCAATCAGCAACAACTTTGGCTATTTCCTGTTGAGATGGAGCCTGGAGTTGGAAATAATTCTGAAATCTAAGCTTGGCATCAATATTTTCTCTTATGAAAATATACTTCTATATTTTATATATGATATATATGTATATATAAGTCTATATCTGTCTATTTTTGTCAAAACTGGACAAAAAATTTGAAAATTGGTAGATCTTTATTAAAAGCAGAGAGGTGAGTGATATAAAAGAGTCCTCATATTTTACATTCAGCCAAGAAAACATATTTTGAAGTATTTCCGCTTACATATATTCAACAACCGAGTCGACTTTTTAATCATTCTTCATTTGGGTTTTAATTTTTTTCCATTTCTATTAAATCTAACAGGAGTTAAAAGCCATTGCACCTTTTTTATACACACACTCATACACACAGGTGTATATATGTCAAAATATAATTTTATACAACACTATTTAGGTGGCCAAACTCATTGCTTGCTCCCAAGATCTTAAATAAACTGTTTGGGAAGCCTTACATTACTTAATAATTTTCTGGCTGAACAATTCAGATCCTGTTGCTGAAAAGCTCTCCTTTAATCTCGCTCATCTTCCACAATTCTTTCTGTAATAAGACGTAGGGCTCATACTTATGGGGACACCTTGAACGCATAAAATCACAACTCTCATTTACTTAGATATATTGTTCAAAGAACGCTGTTGCTCTCCTCACATTGGACACAATTTTATTTTATTTATTTTCAATATAAATATATGTATTTTAATTGGAGTCTAATTGCTTTACAATATTGTACTGGTTTTGCCATACATAAATATGAATCTGCCACAGGTATACATGTGTGCCACCTCCCTCCTCATATCATCCCTCCTGGTTATCCCAGTGCACCAGCCCCAAGCATCCTGTATCATGCATTGAACCTGGACTGCCAGTTTGGTGACCTATGTTATTATACATGTGTCAGTGCCATTCTCCCAAATCATACCACCCTAGCCGTCTCCCAGAGCTCAAAAGACTGTTTTATACATCTGTGTCTTTTTTGCATTCTCGCGTACACGGTTATCGTTATCATCTTTCTAAATTCCACATATATGTGTTAGTTTATTCTATTGGTGTTTTTCTTTCTGGCTAACTTCATTCTGTATAATAGGCTCCAGTTTCATCCACCCCATTAGAACTGACTGAAATGCATTCCTTTTAATGGCTGAGTAATACTCCATTATGTATATATCCCACAGCTTTCTTATCCATTCATCCACTAATGGACATCTAGGTTGCTTCCATGTCCTGGCTATTAGAAACAGTGCTGTGATGAACATCAGGGTACACATGTCTCTTTCAATTCTGGTTTCCTTGGTGTGTATGCACAGCAGTGGGATTGTTGTGTCTTATGGCAGTTCTATTTGAAGGTTGTTTTTTTTTTTTTTTTTTTTTAAAGAATCTAAACAGTGTTCTCCATAGTGGCTGTACTAGTTTGCATTCCCACCAACAGTGTAAGAGGGTTCCTTTTTCTCCACACCTTATCCAGCATTTATTGCTTGTAGACTTTTGGAGCACAACCAATTTGACTGGCATGAAAAGGTACCTCATTGTGGTTTGGATTTTCATTTCTCTGATAATGAGTGATGTTGAGCATCTTTTCATGTGTTTGTTAGCTATCTGTATGTCTTCTTTGAAGAAATGTCTGTTTAGTTCTTTGGCCAATTTTTTCATTGAGTCGTTTATTTTCCTGGAATTGAGCTTCAGGAGTTGCTTGTATATTTTTGACATTAATTCTTTGTCAGTTGCTTCAGTTCAGTTCAGTTCAGTTGTTCAGTCATGTCCGACTCTTTGCGACCCCATGAATTGCAGCACGACAGGCCTCCCTATCCATCTCCAACTCCTGGAGTTCAACAAACTCACATCCATCGACTCGGTGATGCCAACCACCATCTCATCCTCTCTCGTCCTCTTCTCCTCCTGACCTCAATCCCTCCCAGCATCAGAGTCTTTACCAGTGAGTCAAATCATCACAGGAGGTGGCCAAAGTACTGGAGTTTCAGCTTTAGCATCATTCCTTCCAAGGAACACCCAGGACTAAACTCCTGTAGGATGGACTGGATGGATCTCTTACATCAAGAGTCTTTTCCAGCACTACAGTTCAAAAGCATCAATTCTTCCATGCTCAGCTTTCTTCACAGTCCTACTCTCACATCCATACATGACTACAGGAAAAACCATAGCCCTGACTAGATGGACCATTGTTGGCAAAGTAATGTCTCTGCTTTTGAATATGCTATCAAGGTGGGTCACAACGTTCCTTCCAAGGAGTGTCTTTTAATTTCATGGCTGCAGACACCAACTGCAGTGATTTTGGAGCCCAAAAAAATAAAGTTTGACACTGTTTCCCCATCTATTTCCCATGACATGATGGGACCAGTTGCCATGATTTTCATTTTCTGAATGTTGAGCTTGAAGCCAACTTTTTCACTCTCCTCTTTCATTTTGATCAAGAGTCATTTTAGTTCCTCTTCACTTTCTGCCAGAAGGATGGTATCATCTGCATATCTGAGGTTATTGATATTTCTCTTGGCAATCTTGATTCCACCTTGTGCTTCCTCCAGCCCTGTGTTTCTCATGATGTACTCTGCATATAAGTTAAACAAGCAGGGTGACAATATACAGCCTAGACATACTCGTTTTCCTATTTGGAACCAGTACGTGTTCCATGTACAGTTCTAACTGTTGCTTCCTGACCTGCATATAGGTTTCTCAAGAGTCAGGTCAGGTGGTCTGGTATTCCCATCTCTTTCAGAATTTTCCACAGTTTATTGTGATCCACACACTCAAAGGCTTCCACATAGACAATAAAGCAGAAACAGATGAATTTCTGGAACTCTCTTGCTTTTTCAATGATCCAGCAGATGTTGGCAACTTGATCTCTGGTTCCTCTGCCTTTTGTAAAACCAGCTTGAACATCTGGAAGTTCACAATTCACATATTGCTGAAGCCTGGCTTGGAGAATTTTGAGCATTTCTTTACTAGCATGTGAGATGAGTGCAATTGCATGGTGATGTGAGAATTCTTTGGCATTGCCTTTCTTTGGGATTGGAATGAAAACTGACCTTTTCGAGTCCTTTGGCCACTGCTGAGTTTTCCAAATATGCTGCCATATTGAGTGCAGCACTTTCACAGTATCATTAAAAGGGGCCAATAGCTCTAAATAGACATTTCTTTAAAGAAGACATATGGATGTCTAATAAACACATGAAATATGCTTAACATCATTCATCATTAGATAAATGAAAATTAAAATTGTAATGAGCAGTCATCTCACACTGTTCAGAGTGGCCATCACCAGAAATTCTACAAGCAAGAAATCCTGGAAAGGCTGTGGAGAAAAGTTTACCCTAATACACTGTTGCCCGTAACACAAACTGGTACAACCTGTATTCAGAACAGTTTGGAGATTCCTTGAGAAACTTGGACTAGACCTGTCATATGACCCAGAAACCCCACTTCTTTGCATATACCCAGAGGGAATTAGGATGGAACATAACACATGTACCCCAATGTTTATTGAAATTGCCTTTACAATAGCTATGACATGGAAGTAATCTAGATGCACATCAGCAGATGAATATATAAGGAAGTTGTGGTATATATACAAACGAAATATTACTCAGCTACAGAAAGGCATATATTTGTGTCACTTTTAATGAGGCAGTTCAACCTACAGCCTATTGTTCAGAGTGAAAAAAGTTAGAGAGAGGCAAATATTGCACATTAATGCATATAAATTGGATTTAGGAAGACAGTAACAATAACCCTACCCACGTGGAGGCTAGTAAAGAAGATCCACATATAAATAACAGACTCTTAGACTGGGATGATTTGAGAACATAGCATTGGAACAGGTATATTACCATATATAAAAGAGATGATCAGTGCAAGTTCAGCATATGAAAGATGCACCCAACTCTTGTGCTGTGGAAGAACCCAGAATCATGGGGTAATAAGGAAGGTTTGAGTTGTGTTCAGGATAGGGAGATACATATTTTCATGTGGCTGGTTCATGTTGATCTATATGTCAAAAACCATCACAGTAATACATAGTAATTCTATTCCAATTAAATAAATCATTTTTGTAAAAAGAAATTAGAAGAAATTAAAAAAAAAATGCATTTAGAAATAGCATGGACATGATCCAGAATACAACCTCAACAGTTGTTTTATACCTACTCAAGAAAGTGCTGTGATGAACATTGGGGCAGCACTGTTTATAATAGCCAGGACATGGAAGCAACCTAGGTGTCCATCAGCAGATGAATGGATAAGAAAGCTGTGGTACATATACACAATGGAGTATTACTCAGCCATTAGAAAGAATAAATTTCAGTCAGTTCTAATGAGGTTGATGAAACTGAAGCCTATTATACAGAGTGAAGTAAGCCAGAAGGAAAAACACCAATACAGTATACTAATGCATATATATGGAATTTAGAAAGATGATAACAATAACCCTGTGTACGAGACAGCAAAAGAGACACTGATGTATAGAACAGTCTTATGGACTTTGTGGGAGAGGGAGAGGGTGGGAAGATTTGGGAGAATGGCATTGAAACATGTAAAATATCCTGTAAGAAATGAGATGCCAGTCCAGGTTCGATGCACGATACTGGATGCTTGTGGCTAGTGCACTGGGACGACCCAGAGGGATGGTATGGGGAGGGAGGAGGGAGGAGGGTTCAGGATGGGGAATACATGTATACCTGTAGTGGATTCATTTTGATATTTGGCAAAACTAATACACTTATGTAAAATTTAAAAATAAAATAAAATTAAAAAAAAAAAAAAAGAAAGTGGACTTAGGGCCCTTCCCCCCAGCCCATGACCCGCCTCCGGCCCCCGCCCTCCAAGTCCAACCTCCGATCTGTTTAATAAGAAGGCGCCTGTGTATGGCAGAGCTAGTGTGAGACGAAGAGTCAATCCTTCCCAGCCACCGGGATAATCAAGAGTTTGGCGGGACCTTCAAGCACACACCGAGATAATGAGGAGCCAGATGAAAAGCACAGACTCTGGCGCTGAAATGGATTAATAAGGAACTTAGTGATTTGGCCCGTGACCCTCCAGCACAATGTTCTGCAGGTCCAGTTGGGGATGATATGTTTCATTGGCAAGCCACAATTATGGGACCTAATGACAGCCCTTATCAAGGCGGTGTATTCTTTTTGACAATTCATTTTCCTACAGACTACCCCTTCAAACTACCTAAGGTTGCATTTACAACAAGAATTTATCATCCAAATATTAACAGTAATGGCAGCATTTGTCTCGATATTCTAAGATCACAGTGGTCTCCTGCTTTAATTATTTCTAAAGTTCTTTTATCCATTTGTTCACTGCTATGTGATCCAAACCCAGATGACCCCCTAGTGCCAGAGATTGCACGGATGTATAAAACAGACAGAGATAAGTACAACAGAGTATCTCGGGAATGGACTCAGAAGTATGCCATGTGATGCTTAAAGTCAGACTAACCTGCATTATAGCTGGAATAAACTTTAAATTACTGTTTTTTTTTTTTTTTTTTTTTCTTATCTGGCTGCTCCCCTATCAGACCTCATCTTTTTTAATTTTATTTTTTGTTTACCTCCCTCCATTCATTCACATGCTCATCTGAGAAGACTTAAGTTCTTCCAGCTTTGGACAATAACTGCTTTTAGAAACTGTAAAGTAGTTACAAGAGAATAGTTGCACAAGATTCAGAATTAAAAAAAAAAATGGAGCATGTGTATTATGTGGCCAATGTCTTCACTCTAACTTGCTTATGAGACTAAAACCATTCCTCACTGCTCTAACATGCTCAAGAATCATCTGAGAGGGAGGGAGATGGATGCTGAGTTGTCACATCAAAGGAAGCAGCATTATTCTAACAGCATCCATTCTTGTTTAAGCCTTCCACTGTTAGAGATTTGAGGTTACATGATATACTTTATGCTCATAACTGATATGGCTGGAGAATTGGTATTGAATTTATAGCATCAGCAGAACAGAAAATGTGATGTATTTTATGCATGTCAATAAAGGAATGACCTGTTCTTGTTCTACAGAGAATGGAAATTGGAAGTCAAACACCCTTTGTATTCCAAAATAGGGTCTCAAAACATTTTGCAATTTTCCTTTAAATTGTTAGGAGGCTTGGAGCTATTAGTTAATCTATCTTCCAATACACTGTTTAATATAGCACTGAATAAATGATGCAAGTTGTCAATGGATGAGTGACCAACTAATAGCTCTGCTAGTAATTGATTTATTTTTCTTCATTAAAGTTGCATAAACCAAAAAACAAAACAATAAAGAAAGAAAGAAAGTGGACTTAGGAGGGGCAGACCATGTGTGCTGGTATAGAGGCTGAAAGTCAAAGAAGATAAGCTTGAGATTGCAACTATGTTTTTGCAGCATGACCTCAGTATCATAGTCTAAGTAGTGGAAGATGCATGTGGCAGAATGCAAGCTTAGTAGATCGGCATGCCTACTCTGGAACAGAGGTTCAGTAGGAGTTAAATGCATGCACTTGAGCGTCGTTTCAGGAGTGACGGTATATGTGTTTCAGAGTGAAGATAAATAGGTGCAGCAAAAGTGCTCTAAAATGTTGGGAAATACTTGTAAGAAGGCAGGTTCAGAGTGGAAGCTCAGTATTTGTGTGACTAATGTTATAGACTTAGACTTCAATTGAAGAAAGTAGAGAAGACCACTAGATGATTCAGTTCAGTTCAGTCGCTTAGTTGTGTCCGACTCTTTGTGACCCCAAGAATCGCAGTATGCCAGGCCTTCCTGTCCATCACAAACTCCCGGAGTTCACTCAGACTTATGTCTATCGAGTCAGTGATGCCATTCAGCCATCTCATCATCTGCGTCCCCTTCTCCTCCTGCCCCCAATCCCTCCCAGCATCAGAGTCTTTTCCAATGAGTCAGCTCTTCACATGAGGTGGCCAAAGTACTGGAGTTTCAGCTTCAGCATCATTCCCTCGAAAGAAATCCCAGGGCTGATCTCACTCAGAATGGATTGGTTGGATCTCCTTGTAGTCCAAGGGATTTTCAAGAGTCTTCTCCAACACCAGAGTTCAAAAGCATCCATTCTTTGGTGCTCAGCCTTCTTCACAGTCCAAGTCTCACATCCATACATGACTACTGGAAAAAGCATAGCCTTGACTAGATGGACCTTTGTTGGCAAAGTAATATCTCTGCTTTTGAATATGCTATCAAGTTTGGTCATAACTTTCCTTCCAAGGAGTAAGCATCTTTTAATTTCATGGCTGCAATCACCCTCTGCAGTGATTTTGGAGCCCCCCCCCCCCCCAAATAAAGTCTGACACTGTTTCCATAGTTTCCCCATCTATTTCCCATGAAGTGATGGGACTGGAGGCCATGATCTTTTTTTTTTTTTTTTCCTGAATGTTGAGCTTTAAGCCAACTTTTTCACTCTCTACTTATGATTCAGGTATGACCTAAATCAGATCCCTTATGATTATACAGTGGACGTGACAAAATATTTAAGGGAATAGATTTGATAGAGTGCCTGAAGAACTACAGATGGAGATTCATGAAATTGTACAGGAGGCAGTGACCAAGAACATCCCCAAGAAAAGTAATGCCAAAAGGCGAAATGGTTGTCTGAGGAGGCCTTACAAACAGTTAAGTAAAGAAGAGAAGCAAAAGGCAAAGGAGAAAAGGGAAGATATACCCATATGACTGCAGATTACCACAGAATAGCAAGGAGAGATAAAAAAGCCTTCCTCAGTGATCAATGCAAAGAAATAGAGGAAAAAAATAGTTGAGAAAGACTAGCAATTTCTTCAAGGAAATTAGAGATACCAAGGGAATATTTCATGCCAAGATGGACACAATAAAGGACAGAAATTGTATGGACCTAAAAGAAGCAGAAGATATTAAGAAGAGGTAGCGAGAATCTATACAGAAAAGATTGAAGAACTATACAGAAAAAATCTTCATGATCCAGATAATCATGATGATGTGATCACTCACCTAGAGCCAGACATCCTGAAACATGAAGTCAAGTCAGCCTTAGGAAGCATCAATACAAACAAAGCTAGTGGAGATATGGAACCCCAGTTGAGCGATTTCAAATCCTAAAAGATAGTTCTGTGAAAGTGCTGAATCCAATGTGCCAGCAAATTTGGAAAATTCAGCAGTGGCAACAAGACTGGAAAAGGTCAGTTGTTCCAGTATATGTATTTTAGAGCTTGTTCTCTGTAGTGGTGAAATGTGTCCCACAAAGTGTTAGACAGGACTGAAGCAAACTAGTGCAAAATGTTGCAAGATTTTTTTTGTTTGTTTTGTTTTGTTTTCACCTGTGGCAGCTTTTCTCCAGTGAGAGTTAATTGTGAAAGTGGAGCAGGTGCTTGGCTTTCAGGGACCCTGGTGGTGCCAAGTGTACAGGGTTCAGGGACACAGAACTGACTAGACCACAGGAGTTATGACCCTATCAGAGTCTTTTTTTGAGCTTCTTGTAGCTGGCGATCAGAAGGCCTCTTTTGCCAGTCTTTCTCCCTAGTTCCACCCATTGAGGCACTTAGAAGGCTTCGTTGCCTGGAATCCTTCCCTGTTGTTCAATGTGTCAGCACATAGAGATACCTCCCTGGCTGGGGTCCTACTCTGTAGATCAGTGCATCAGGCACTTAAAGAAGCATCGTGAGTAGGGTTCGACTCTAGTTTTGTGCATCAGGCACTTAAAGGAGCACCTGGGTGGTGTCCTGCTCTATATTTCAGTGTGTTCAGCATTTGATGGGTCAGCCTCACTATTGTAGTAACTGCTGATGCTATCATGTGGAGAGAGAGAGGCTATGGTGATTGCTCCACCCCCATACATGTGACTCAGTGATATTGCCTTGCTTCCTTGGCTGCCTGGCTTTCCTCCACAGGCATATCCTAGCACAGTTTCCTCCCTCACAGCCCCTCTCTCCATCTCGCCACAGTAAACAGCAGCCTTCGCCCAGGAATCGCTCTAGAATCCCTCAATTCCAGCTCCCAGCCACTGTGCCTTTCAGGGGACACATATCCTTGGCTGGGGTATGTACAGCTGTAGCAAGGACTCACTGATTCTCATTACATCTAGTTATCCACAGATCAGTTGTTTCACTCTCAGCTTTAAATGTTTATTCTATGATTCAGACAAGCCCCCCAATATGGGATTAGAACCCTCCTTCACCCACTCAGGGCTGATTCAGTCCTAATAAGACTCATGATTTTCCCCCCAGTTCTTTCATCCTACTGAGTTTTGCGTGATTCTATATATTCTTTTCCACTGGTCAGGCACTCCTGTCTGCTTTCAGCTGATGTTTTGATTACTTGTCTGTGTCTGAAGGTGTATGCCTGATGTATCCACAGAGAGATGTATTCCATATCTACCTACAGCTCCACCATCTTGTTATCTCATCTCAAGATAGTTTTAGAGCACAGAATCCACAGTGGCAGTAGATGTGCTATAAAATGTGAGTTCAGACATACACCTGAGGGCAAGCTCAGTGATTTTAGCACAGCTGATCTAAAGCATTGATTTACTATTGGCCAGACACATGGTTCAAATATTACGAAAATTATTTATGGTGTGCCAATTCTAGAGCACAAGATCAGTCGTTGTGTAACATTTGCTGTAGAATGCAAGTTCAGTTGTGGAAAGAGGTATGCTCCACAATGCAACTGAGACGTTTTAGTCATCTTGTGGTAGAGTACATGCTCAGTAATGGTAGGAACTGTGCTCTAGTATTCATTCAGTAGTGGCTGGAAGCATGTTGCCACTGCCAATGGGATAGCTTCAGACAGCCTGTTCTAAAATGCAAGCACACTAGTGGCAGAATGTATGCTCCAGATTGCAAGCTAAGTAGTTTCAGTACTTCTATGCTAGAGCTCAGACACAGTAGTGATGTATGCAGGCTGCAAACTGCCATCCTACTATTTGTGTCATGTCCGCTCTAGAATACAGTCTTAGTACTGGTGGGGAGAATCCTCAAAAGTACAATCTCAGGAGACAAAGAACAAGTTCTCTAAAGCAAAGATTCAGTATTCGAACCATACTTGCTCTAGATCATGGTTCTGTATTACCAGGTGTGTGTCTAAAGTGTGCTTCAATGTTGAGATGCATGCTGAAGAGCTAAGTTCAGCAGATGAAGCATGCCTGCATTACATGTGCTTCAGAGTGTTGTCTCAGGAGTTGCAGTACACTTGCTTAAGAGTGCACACTCAGTAAGTGAGGGACATATTCTCTTGAACGCTGGGTTTTTATTTTTGGATGCATATCCAGAGATCAAACTGAGAAAATGTGATATGCCTGTTCTGCCACACAAGCTCAGTAGTGGGAAGATAAGTCCTCAACAGTGCAAGCACATGGGTTGTGGCATATGTGTGTTGTGACACATGATCAATTGAGGCAGGAAATATGAAGTATACACCAAGTCTCTAGTTGTGGAAGATCATCCATAGATGTAGCTGTGGAACACAGGTACACTATTCACAACTTATACAGTCTAGAGTGCTGGATGGCTAGCAGCATAATGGCTGGTATAAAAGGCCACTGGAGTGATGGTTGCACACACCTTCTAGAGCAATACTTCAGGGAAGTGACTTTAATGCTTCAGAATTCAAAGTCACTAGTGGTGACACAGTTGATCTAGAATGACGGTTCACTCGTGGGTAGGATATGTGTTTTATAATGCAACCTCCACTTTCCTGGAATAGGTCCTCCAGAGTGCAAATTCAGTAGTTGGGACACATGCTCTAGAGTACAGGAAGAAGAGTTTGGGGAAATATGCAACAGCGGGCAAGCCAAGTCATTGGCAAATTTCAGCTGCAGAGTGTGGGATCACTACTTTAAGCTCACAGGCCATGGGGCAAGATTAGTAGTAGTGGAACTCATGGTCTATAAGGCAGGCTCAGCAGTGATTAAATAGTGTAACAGGGTGCAAAATCAGTAGCTGAACTGCTTACAAGTGGCAAGACACATGCTTCAGAGTGCAAAATTAGTATTGGCCACACACATGCTCTAGGCCACATGCTCACTAGCTGTGCCATGCCTGCTTAGTGTAAGGACTCAGAAGTGACAGGTGTGCTATAGTACTAGGATTGATACTGCCGGGATGCATGATTCAGTGTGCAGGTGTGTAGCTCAGGCATTCTTACTCTACAGCATAGTCTCTGTAGTGTCAGAACATTGGCTCTTGAAGGCACACACAGTCATGATGGGAGATATGTTCCTGAGTAAACCGCAGTAGTGCAAAACCCATGATAAAATGTGTGCACTCTGTAGTCATGAGAGCTGTACTCCCAATTGCAAGTTCAGTTACTGTGGAATGTGTGAAACTAGAGCATGTTCTCTGCAGAGCCCGGATACCTGCCCTTGAACTCATGCTCAGTAGAGGTGTACCATGTCCTCCAGTGTTCAAACTCACTATGTCTATAAGAGTGCTGGCTCAGGTGTGTCCAGAAGTAAACAAACATCAGAGTGCAAGTTCAGTAATTGTTTAGGCACACCTGAACTACAGCGCAGGTTGAGTAGTGGCCTGACTTACCTATAAAGCAACAAGCTAATTATTGTGATTTTTATTGTTTAGAGTGAAAATTCAGCAGGCAATGAACTCTTGTTCTGGAAGGCAATTTCAGTAGTGCAGGGATGCAGAATCCAGAGTGTAATATACCAAAAGTGTATGTGTACTTACAACAGGCATGTTTTAGGGACAGGCTCAGTAGTGGCAGGCCATATTCTCAATAACCCGGGTTCAGGAGTGATGGGATGTATGCTCTACTGTGCAGTCTCAGTGACAGCAAGGCACTTGTTCTAAATTTTGTCAATAATCTCAATAGTGGCAGAAAGGGTGATCCAGATTAGAAACTAAGTAGTTCTAGCGTGCGTCCTCTGATGGTGGTCTCAGTATTGACAAGCGCATATTCCAGAGTGCAAAAGTCTTGTTTGTAGCATGTGTGCTTTGAAATCGGAGAAGGAAATCGCAACCCAGTCCAATATTCTTGCCTGGAGAATTCCATGGACAGAGGAACCTGCTGGGCTGCTCTCCATAGGTTCGCACGGAGTCGGACAAGACTAAAGCGACTTAGCATGCATACATGCATTGGAGAAGGAAGTGGCAACCCCCTCCAGTATTCTCGTCTGGAGAATCCCAGGGATACGGAAGCCTGGTGGGCTGCTGTCTATGTGGTCACACAGAGTCGGACACTACTGAAGTGACTTGGCAGCAGCAGCAGCAGTGGTTTGAAATCAGGGGTCAGTAGTTGTGAAAAGCTTCTTGCATTTTCAGTTGTTACGGCATCCCAGGTCCAGAGTGCAGGCACACTTGGTTGTGATACTTATGCTCTAGAGTTGTAATGTATGTTCCAGAGTGCAAGCTAATTAGTATACCTGTTCTAATTCAATTCTCAGTAAAAGCAGAATGCAAAGTCCTGATTTCAACCTCAGTAGTTGCTGCAAGCATAATCAGAATTAGTGCTTCATACACTCATGAGTGCCAGATCATGAGCTGCAGCATAATTGTCACAGAGTGGGGCACAAGTAGTTGCTGGATGCATACTACAGAGGGTGAGCTCAGTAGCTTCGTTACATGCATGTTTCACACTGTGAGCTCAATAGTACTCGATGGTATTACATTGACAGTATTCCTACTTTAGAGTACTTGCTTAACAGGGGCAGAATGCATACCTTTGAATATAAACTCGGTAGACTCGTCCTAAGGTGGCAGTGACATATGAGAAGGAGTTCAATTTTTCCCCAGTAAATACCTCAACGGATTGTCAGGATATGGAGTAACTTTCACTAAACCATTTCTATATGCTGGCAGAGGACACCAGAAAGGCCAATCAATTTGCTCATAATGAGGGAGGAGAAGAGATAAACAAGAAAAGAGAGACAAAGGATTTAGGGATAGAGACTGATTCTAGAACCAGATACGCAACAAGGGACTGGTTCTGAATTGTAACCCTGCTTATTTAAATTAGATGAAGAGCACATCATGTGAAATGCCAGACTGGATGAAGCACAAGCTGGAATCAAAATTGCTGGGAGAAATAGCAATAACCTGAGATACATAGAGGACAAAACCCATATAGCAGAAAGTGAAGAGGGACTAAAGAGCCTCTTGATGAAAGTGAAACAGGAGAGTGCAAAAGCCAGCTTAAAACTCAACATTCAAAAACGAAGATCATGGCTTCTGGCCCCATGATTAAGAGATTTCACTTTCACTTTTCACTTTCCTGCATTGGAGACGGAAATGGCAGCCTACTCCAGTGTTCTTGCCTGGAGAACCCAAGGGGCAGGGGAGCCTGGTGGGCTGACGTCTATGGGGTCACACAGAGTCGGACACGACTGAAGTGACTTAGCAACAGTAGCAGCCGCAGATGGGGAAACAATGGAAAGGCTGAGAGACTTTATTGTCTTGGCTTCAAAATCACTGTAGATGGTGGCTGCAGCATAAAATTAAAAGATACTTGCTTCTTGGAAGAAAAGCTATGACCAACCTAGGCAGGATATTTAAAAACAGAGATATTACTTTGCCAACAAAAGTCTTTCTAGTCCAAGCTATAATTTGTCCAGTAGTCATATATGGATGTGAGAGTTGGACTATACAGAAAGCTGAGCCCTGAAAAATTGATGCTTTTGAAGTGTGGTGTTGGAGAAGACTCTTGAGAGTCCCTTGGACAGCAGGGAATAAAATTAGTCAGTAAGACATTCAGTCCTGAATATTTATTGGAAGCACTGATGCTAAAGCTGAATTTGGCCACCTGATGCAAATAACTGACTCTTGCAAATGACCCCAGTGTTGAGAAAGATTGAAGGCAGGAGGAGAAGCAGAAGACAGGATGAGATTGAGTCCATCACTAACTCAATGGAGATGAGTTTGAGCAAGCTATGGAAGTTCGTGATGAACAGAGGAGTCTGGTGTGTCACAGTCCTTGGGGTTACAAATAGTTGGACACGACTGAGAAACTGAACTGAACTTGTGTTGGGGAGAGAGAGTCAATTCCTATGCAGATTGATAAGAAGTCTGGCCTACCCAAAGAAGAGAAAAATATCTGGATTCTTGAGGAGGAGGTAGGGTTCTGGAATTCTCAAGGAGGAGAATTGCTTGCTTGTTTGTTTTTCTCTATATTCATTAGTCTTAGTCACAGAAAATGTTTTGTTTTGTTTTTTCTTTAAACCTTGAAATGATGATTACACAGCAAACAATTCAGTTTAAACTCTGTAATTAGAATTATATAGCAACAGTGTATCATGCTTGAGGACAGTTTCTCCTCCCTGAAAACCTTCTGACGAATCCTTATATTTTAGAAGCTATATTATGGGAGTGGGTCTGGCAGGATCTTTCTATTGTTAACTTCTAATCCTGTTCTCCTAAAATATAAATTGTGGGAGTAGGTCTGGTAAAATTTTCACAAATTTCAGACATGCTTTTGATGTATTATAATAACTAAATTAAAATGTATGTAACTCCCTGGCTAACACTAGCGGGGGGGGGGGGCATTCTCTGGCCCCCTTCTGATGTCCATGTCAGAAGCTTTCTCTGTTCCTTTTCTTACTTTAATAAAACTCTGATATACAAGAACTCTTGAGTGATCAAGCCTGGTCCTTAGTCCTGAAGTTAAATCTTCTCAGAGATCATGAATCCAGCACTATCCATCTTAAGCTTTTAGAGAAGGAGAAGTTTCCATACCACAGGAAACCCTCTCAGAGGTTGATTCAGTGGGCCTCTTTGGAATCTCAGAGGGTGGTATAACCACCCCACAACACCATCTCAGAATTCAAGCCAAAAAAGCAATTATTAGTGGGGAATTGCCTCACAGTCTCGTGTCCACCCACAGTGAGTGGGGGCTTTGTACAGGGGCGCCCTCTGCATGTTCAGTCCTTAGAATAAAGATGGGGTTTGAATGCTCTACAGACACTCTGAGAGAACTAATGTGATGTAGCAGGCGGAAGCACATAATGCCAGAGAGAGAAAAATAAACAAAGAGAAGGAATGTTCCCACGGGAAGGCTCTAAGACCACACTGCAACCCCTGACCTGCTTACAGAACAGACGATGCCCTAGTATTTACTGAAGGAGAGCACGCTAGCTTTCCTTATGGACCTCCCAGGAGGCAAAGATTCAGAATGTTGACAACCAGAGGCAGAAGGCCATAACCTTTTAGGCCCAGGAGACTGCATCTCCTGCCAAGCTGTGAGCAGACTCTATTCATGAGCAGCCACTAACCATGACTTCCTGAGATCTGGGACAGTTTATGGCTGCCAAGAGTGTCATAACCTGAGAGCAACTCCTCTGAGGAGATGCACAGCTCACCATGCATGGACTGTATCCTTGTGGAGTATCTGAGAAACTGACCAGAATGAACCTGAGCAGTGCACGAAAAACATGGTCCACCAGGAACTATGACATCACAGCTATCCTGAAAACCTGAGTGGCTCTCTGGAAGAGTGTACTCTGGAACATCCTGGAACCTCAGCAGCTTGGACCTGGAAAGTGCATTAGACAAAGGGCCCACCCGGGACTATGCTCTGGCAGAACACCAGGCCACTTTGGCCTGGGAATAGCAGGAGATGCATGGCTCAACTGGGACTGGGCATTCATAGAACACCCAGAAATATGAGCAGCTTGGGCCTTGGAAGTGCAGGAGACAAAGAACCCACCTGGGACTGTGCCCCAAACAGAGAACTGGGGAGTCTGGACTGCTTGGGCCTGGGAAGAGCAAGAGATACATGGTTCAACTGGGGCTGGGCCTTCATACAACACCTGGGAATCTGAGCAGCTTGGACTTGGGAAGTGCAGGAGACACACGGCCAACCTGGGACTTCACGCCTAGCACAGGATGGACCCTAGGTAGCTTGGGCCTGGGAAGTGCGTGAGATCCATGGCCCTTCTGTAACTGTGCCCTCAAGGGACACCCAGGAGCTTGAGTGGCTGGATCTGAGAAGTGTACATCACCTTGGACTTTGGCAGACCCTGTGCTGTCCATTCACAACAAAGGCTACCCACAAATCCCAGTGGTATTTGTTTGCAGTGTTCCTGCCTCTCCACAGCAAAACAGAGCAAATGACCCTGAATAAGGGTCTATTGTCACCTCTTCCTATCAGGGCTCAGATTAGACATTGAAGAGACTTGCAAGCAGAGGAGGCCAGCCTAAGTAAAGATAAGACAGGGGAACCACTCAAGAAGTGGTGGGTGCAACAGATTAAAATTAAGCAGTAAAATTGCATTTAAGGACAATTGTGGACTTTGAGAAAAAGTGCAAGCTAGAACAAGGGATAACCTGACACTGAACTGACCCCAGAATATTTTTTCTAATTTTTGTGTTCAATTATGTTGCAGTTTATTTTATATGGTACATTTGGGAGTTCAAATTCTAGTCTAGGTTTTTTAATTTTTGCTTTCTGGAATTTGTTATGCATTTTGTAGTATTAAGAGTCTATTTTTTAATATCCATTTTCACTCAGGGATTTGATTACAGGCTTAATTGCTCTCTTTCCTTTTGACTTTCTTTTCTCCTCCTGATCACCTCTATCTAGCTCTTCCCTCTTCTTTTCTATACATAATGCTGTGGATCTCTTTGACTGTCCAGGATGTGGAGTTATTTCACCACTAACATGGGGTTTTGTCTTCTGTGCAATGTTGAAAGTGTAGTCTTGAGGTTACTGCAAGAGGGGGACCAAAAACCAGAGGCAGGTAGCTCAGCTCCAGAACTTTGGATCATCATAGAACCCCTGGCCCCAGGGAAGAGTGGTAGACAAGATCCCATCCAAAAGGATACATGCCTACACTGAAAGCAAGCTCCATCCAAGAGCAGACAGCTCCAGTGCAAGACAACCCATGCTAATCTTCCAGCAAAACAAGAACACACTCAAGAAAATTACAAGGCACTCTTCTAAATTCAGTCACTCAGTTGTGTCTGACTCTTTGCAACCCCATGGACTGCAGCACACCAGGCCTCCCTGTCAATCACCAACTCCCAAAGTTTACTCAACTCATGTCCACTGAATCAGTGATGCCATCCAACCATCTCATCCTCTGTTATACCTTTCTCCTCTGGACCTCAATCTCTCCCAGCATCAGGGTCATTATAAATGAGTCAGCTCTTTGCATCTGGTGGCCAAATTATTGGAGTTTCAGCTTCAGCATCAGTTCTTCCAATGAATACTCAGGACTGATCTCCTTTAGGATGGACTTGTCGGATCTCCTTGAAGTACAAGGGCCTCTCAAGAGACTTCTCCAACAATACAGTTCAAAAGCATCAATTCTTTGATGCTCAACTTTTTTTTTTTTAATTTTATTTTATTTTTAAACTTTACATAATTGTATTAGTTTTGTCAAATATCAAAATGAATCCACCAGTGGTATACATGTGTTCCCCATCCTGAACCCTCCTCCCTCCTCCCTCCCCATTCCATCCCTCTGGGTCGTCCCAGTGCACTAGCTCCAAGCATCCAGTATAGTGCATCGAACCTGGACTGGCATCTCGTTTCATAAATGATAGTCCAACTCTCACATCCATACATGACTACTAGAAAATCCATACCTTTGACTAGACAGACCTTTGTCGGCAAGATAATGTCTCTGTTTTTTAGTATGCTGTCTAGGTTGGTCATAACTTTCCTTCCCAGAAGTAAGCATCTTTGAATTTCATGGCTTCAATCACCATCTGCAGTGATTCTGGAGCCCTTCAAAAGAAAGTCAAACATTGATTGCCCTTCAATTTGCCATAAAGTGGTGGGATCGGATGCCATGATCTTAGTTTTCAGCTTTAAGCCAACGTTTCACTCTCCTCTTTTGATTTCATTAAATGACTCTTTAGTTCTTCCCTTTCTGAGGTTATTTCTCCTGGAAAACTTGATTCCAGCTTGTGCTTCATCCAGCACAATGTTTCTCATGAGGTACTCTGCATAGAAATTAAATAAGCAGAGTGACAATATACAACTTTGACATATTCCTTATCCTATGTGAAGCTAGTCATTCCATGTCCCGTTCAAACTGCTGTTTTCTAGCCTGCATAGAGGCTTCTCAAGAGGCAGGTCAGCTGCTCTGGTATTCCCATCTCTTTCAGAATTTCCCAACGTTTATTGTAATCCACACAGTCAAAGTCTTTGGAATAGTCAATAAAGCAAAAGTAGATCTTTTTCTGGAACTCCCTTGCTTGATTGATGATCCAGTGGATGTTGGCCATTTGATCTCTGTTTCCTCTGACTTTTCGAAAACCAGCTTGAACAGCTTGAAGTTTACGGTTCATGTATTGCTGAAGCATGGCTTGGAGAATTTTTAGCATTACTTTACTAGCATGTGAGATGAATGCAATTGTGCAGTAGTTTGAACGTTCTCTGGCATTGCCTTACTTTGGGATTGGAATGAAAACCAACCTTTTACAGTCCCGAGCCACTGCTGAGTTTTTCAAATTTGCTGACATATTGAGTGCAGCACTTCCATAGCATAATCTTTTAGGATTTTAAATAGCTCAACTGCAATTCTATCACTTCCACTAACTTTGTTCATAGTGATGCTTCTTAAGGCCCACTTGACTTCACATTCCAAGATGTCTGGACCTAGGTGAGAGATCAGATCATCATGATTATTTGGATTGTGAAGATCTTTTATGGACAGTTCTTCTGTGTAATCTTTGCCAATTCTTCTTAATATCTGCTGCTTCTGTTGGGTCCATACCATTTCTGTCCTTATTGTGCCTATCTTTGCATGAAATATTCCCTTGGAACCTCAAATTTTCTTGACGTGATCTCTAGTCTTTCCCATGCTATTACTTTCCTCTATTTCTTTGCACTGATCACTAAGGAAGGCTTTCTTATCTCTCCTTGCTATTCTTTGCAACTCTATATTCAAATGGCTATATATTTCCTTCTCTCCTTTGCCTTTCCCTCTCTTCATTTCACAGCTATTTGTAAGGCTTTCTCAGGCACCCATTTTGAGTTTTTGCATTTCTTTTTCTTGGGGATGATCTTGATACCTGTCTCCATCCATGGTTCATCAGGCACTCTATCAGACCTAGTCCCTTAAATTTATTTCTCACTTCCACTGTATAATCATAAGGGATTTGATATAGGTAATTCCTGAATGGTCTAATGGTTTTCCTTACTTTTTTCAATTTAAGTCAATATGTGGAAATAAGGATTTCCTGATCTGAGCCACAGTTAGCTCCTGGTCTTGTTTTATGCTCTCTAGGAGGAGTAAGCATCTTTTAATTTCATGGCTGTAGTCACTATCTGCAGTGATTTTGCAGCCCCCCACCTCCCCAAAATAAAGTCTGCCACCATTTCCTCTGTTTGTGCATATATTTTCCATGAAGTGATGGGGCAGGACGTCATGATTTCAGATTTCCTAATGTAGAGCGTTAAGCCTACTTCTTCACTTTCCTCTTTTATTTTCATCAAGAGATTGTTCAGTTTCTCTTCACTTTCTGCCATAAGGGTGGTTTCATCTGCATATCTGAAGTTATTGACATTTCTCCTGGCAATCTTGATTCCAGTTTTTGTTTCTTCCAGCCCAGCATTTCTCTGCATAGAAGGTAAATAAGCAGTGTTACAATATGTAGCCTTGAGGTACTCCTTTTCCTATTTGGAACCGGTCTGTTATTCAATGTCCAGTCCTAACTGTTGCTTCCTGACCTGCATACAGGCTTCTCAAGAGGCAGGTCCGGTGGTCTGGTATTCCCATCTCTTTCAGAATTTTCCAGTTCATTTTGATCCACACAGTCAAAGGCTTTTGCAGAAGTAGATGTTTTCCTGGAACTTGCTTTTTTTTTTTTTTCAAAGATCCAGCAGATGTTGGGAATTTGATCTCTGGTTCCTCTGTATTTTCTAAAACAAGCTTGAACATCTGGAAGTTAACACTTGATGTATTGCTGAAGCGTGGCTTGGAGAGTTTTGAGCATTACTTTTCTAGCATGTGAGATGACTGCAACTGTAGGGCAGTTTGAGCATTCTTTGGCATTCCCTTTCTTTGAGATTGGAATGAAAACTGACCTTTTCCAGTCCCGAGCCACTGCTGAGATTTTCAAATTTCCTGGCATATTGAGTGCATCACTTCAACAGCATCATCTTCTAGGATTTGAAATAGCTCAACTGGAATCAAAGCCATAATAGAACCCCCTAATTCTCTCATGAACACTGCATTGCCTCTCAGAAAAAAAATGAGATCCACAGCCATCTTCTATAACAACAACAAAATAATTCCTTCAACTAGAAAACCTTCACAATCCACTGGTCCCACCACATTCACTGGGAGGAGTCTAACCAATTAACAGCAATGATGACCCTCCCGTTTGCAGAAAATAGACCTCAAAGACAGCCATCTAAACAACATGAAAAGACAGAGACATATCCAGCAGGTGAAGGAACACAATAAAAATCAACAAATCAATGAAAGAGGAGGAGATAAGAAGTCTACAGGAAAAACAATTCAGCATAATAATAGTCAAAGTCTTGGAAATAAATGGAGCTACAGATAAATAGACTTTAGACATGTATTGAGAAGATCAAAGGGGTGTTTTAAAAGGACCTAGAAGAAGTAATGAATAGTCAATCAATAATGAACAATGCAATAACTGAGATAGAAATCACTCTGTACAACAAAAACAGTAGAGTAACTGAAGCAGAAGAAGGACTAAGTGAGCTGGAAGATAGAATGTTGAAAATAAGTGAAGCAGAACAGGAAAAAAAAAATAGAAAAATGAAGACAGCCTCAGAGACTTCTGGGACAATGTTAAATGCCCCACATTTAAATCATAGGTTTCTTGGAGAAAGAAGACAAAAGGAAAGGGCATGAGAAAATATTTGAGGAGAAAATAGCTAAAAACTTCCCTGAAATAGGAAAGGGAATAGACATCTAAGATGAAAAACCCCAGAGTGTTCCACAGGGATAAATCCAAGACAAAACATATCAAAATACACATTAATCAAAATAAAAACAAACAAATAAATACACACAATGAACAAATATTCAAGGAAACAAAGGAATAACAACAAATAACATAGACGGGAATCCCCATAAGCATAACAGCTGATCTTACCCTAGAAACTCTTCAGCTTAGAAAGGAATGGCAAGATATACTTAAAGTGATGAAAGGCAAAAACCTACAGCCAAGATTACTCTATTCAACAAGGATAGCATTCTAATTCAAAAGAGGAGTCAAAAGCTTAACAGACAAACAAAAGCAATTAGAATTCAGAACCACCAAACCAGCACTTCAGGAAATGCTGAAGGATCTTATCTAGATTGGAAACAGAAAAGCTTTACAAAATAAATCCACAAAAATATATAGTAAATGGTAACAAGATCATACCTAGCAACAACTACCTTAAACATAAATGGGCTAAAAGCTCCAATGAAAATACAAAGACTGGCTGAATGAATATAAGAATATACTGCCTGCAAGAAAACCACCTCATAATTAGGGACACGTACAGAGTGAAAGTGATGACCAGGAAAAAGCTATTTTGTGAAAATGGAGAGCAAAAGAAAGTGGGAGAAGCAATACTCATATCAGATAAATGGGCTTTAACCAAAGACCACTATAGGAGACAAAGAAGGTTGCATTACCTAATAATCAAGGTATCAATCCAAGAAGAAGCTATATGCACCCCATGTAGGAGCACCTCAATACAAGAGACAAATGCCAACAACTATTAGAGCAGAAATAGACACTAACCAATAGTATTGGGTGATTTTAATACTTCACTCATAACATGGACAGATCATCCGGACAGAAAATCAATAAGGAAAACTCATGTTTTAGATGATACATTAGACGAGTTTGACCTAATTGATATCTACAGGGCATCCCACCCCAAAAGAACAGATTTCACCATTTTCTCCTTATTCTCAAGTGCAAATGGAACATTATCTTAAGACAGATCACATCCAAGGTCACGTCTAACCTTGGTAAACTTCAAAAAATTATAATATTTTCAAGCATATTTTCTGATCACAATGTTGTTAGATCAGATATCAACTGCAGGAGAAAAACATAGAGGAAACACAAATAATTTGGAAGCTAAACAGCTGCTGCTGCTAAGTCACTTCAGTCATGTCTGATTCCGTGCGACCCCATAGACAGCAGCCCACCAGGCTTCCCCGTCCCTGGGATTCTCCAGGCAAGAACACTGGAGTGGGTTGCCGTTTCCTTCTCCAATGCATCAAAGTGAGAAGTGAAAGTGAAGTCACTCAGTCGTGTCCGACTCTTAGGAATGCCATGGACTGCAGCCTTCCAGGCTCCTCTGTCCATGGGATTTTCCAGGCAAGAGTACTGGAGTGGGGTGTCATTGCCTTCTCCAAAACAGAAGAAAATTCAAATTTGAATTCAATAAAATTCA
Source organism: Bos taurus (assembly GCF_002263795.3). Lineage (NCBI taxonomy): Eukaryota > Metazoa > Chordata > Mammalia > Artiodactyla > Bovidae > Bos > Bos taurus. The sequence continues at coordinate 45,652,379 of NC_082638.1, read as the reverse complement.
GAGATTTTTATGAAAAAAAAAAAAACTCTGCCAAAGTAGTCATAGATGGAACATACCTCAACATAATGAAAGCCTAATATGACAAAACCACTTCAAACATTATTATCAATAATCAAAAACTTATAACATTTCCTTTAAAATCAGCATTAAGACAAGGGTGCCCATACTCATCACTACTAGTTTTGGAAATTCTAGCCACACTTTTCAAAGAAGAAAAAGATATAAAAAGAATCCTGATTGGAAAAGAAGAGGTAAAACTCTCTATATTTGCACATGATATTATCCTTTACACAGAAAACCCAAGAGATGCCACCAGAAAATTACTGGAGTTAATCAATGAATAGAGTAAATGTGCAGGGTATAAAATTAATACACAGAAACCCTTATATTCCTATACACTAACAATGAAAATTCAGAAAGAGAAATTAAGGAATAATCCTGTTCATCATTGCAATGAAAGGAATAAAATAACTAGAAATAAATTTGCATAAAAAGACAAAGGGCTTCCCTGATAGCTCAATTGATAAAGAAGCTACCTTCAATGTCGGAGACTCCTGTTCAATTCCTGGGTCAGGAAGATCCCCTGAAGAAGGGATAGGCTACCCACTGTAGTATTCTTGGGCTTCCCTTGTGGCCAAGCACGTGAAGAATCCTCCTGCAATGTGTGAGACCTGCACACAATGTGTTTGAGCCTTGGGTTGAGAAGATCCTCTGGAGAAGGGAAAGGCTATCTATTCCAGTATTCTGGCCTGAAGAATTACAAATTCCATACACTGTATGATCCATGGGATTGCAAAAAGTCAGACATGACTAAGCAACTTTCACTTACCCAGAGAGATACAAAATAAGCATTGATGAAAGAAAGCAAAACACATATAGATGGAGAAACATACCATGTTCTTAGATTGGATTAATTGATATAGTTAAAATGAGTATACCACCCAAAACAATCAATAGATTCAATGCAATACCTACAATATTTTTCATAAAACTAGAACAAATTATTTTATGATTTGCATGGAAACACATAAGACTTTGAAGAGACAAAGCAATTTTGAGAAAGAAGAATGAAACTAGAAGAGTCAAACTTTTTGATAAGACTACACCACAAAGATATCAAGAGAGTATGAAACTTGCACAAACATAGAAATACAGACCAATGGAACAAAATATAAAGTCCAAAGATAAATTCATGCACCCATTATCTTTGACAATGGAGGCAAAAATATGCAACCAAAAAATATATTTTCTTCAAAAAGTGTTACTGGGAAAACTGGACAGCTATGTGTAGAAACTAGAACAGTATCTAACATCAAGTTCAAAATAAACTCAAAATGGATTACAGATGTAAATGTAAGACCAGAAAATATAAAACCCTTAGAGTAAAACATAGGTATAACCACTCTAAAATAAGACACAGCAAGATCCTCTATGACCCATTGCCTAGAGTAAAGGAAATAAAAACAAAATTTAAAAAAAGCAACCTAATTAAGCTCTATAGCTTGTGTACAACGAGGAAACTATAATTAAGGTGAATATGTAGCCTTCAGTTTTATGTGATTATGGTTTCAGTGTATCTGTCCTCTGATGCCCTCTTGCAACACCTACCATCTTTTTTGGGTTTCTCTTACCTTGGTCATGGGGTATCTCTTCACGGCTGCTCCAGCAAAGCGCAGCCATTGCTCCTTACCTTGGATGAGGGGTATCTCCTCACGGCACCTATCCTGAAATTGAACATGGAATAGCTCCTCTAGGCCCTCCTGAGCCCACGCAGCCACCGCTCCTTGGATCTGGGGTTACTCATCTCAGCTGCTGCCCCAACTTTGGGTGTGGGGTAGCTGCTCTTGGCTGCTCTTGTGCTGTCGCAGCCTTGCACTGTCCGCCACAGCCCCTGACCTCTGACACGGTTTAGCTCCTCCCTGCTGTGCCCCTGACCTTTGACACGGGTAAGCTTCTCTCGGCTACAGCCCCTGACCTCGGACGTGGGGTAGCTCCTCCCAGCCATCGCCCCTGACCTCAGACGTGGGGTAGCTCCTATGGGCTGCTCCAGCGCTGTTGTAGCCTTGCTCTCTCAGCTGCTGGCCCTGACCTCGGACATGGGGTAGCTCCTCTGGGCTGCTCCTGCGCTGTTGCAGCCTTGGAATCTTGGCCACCGTCCCTGACCTTGGACATGGGGTAGCTCCTCCCTGCCACCGCCCCTGACCTCAGACGTGGGGTAGCTCCTCTCAGCTATCCCTGCACCTTCGCAACCTGGCACTCTCGGCTGCTGTCCCTGACCTCGGACGTGGGGTATCCTCTCCGCCATGCTCTGTGCGCCATTGCAACTGCCGGTGCTCTGTGCCATGCCCATGGGGCCGCCCAAGATGGACGGGTCATGGTGGAGAGGTTTGACAGAATGTGGTCCACTGGAAAAGGGAAAGGCAAACCACTTCAGTATTCTTTCTTTGAGAAACCCATGAACAGTATGAAAAGGCAAACTGATAGGATAATGAAAGAGAAACTCCCCAGGTCAGTAGGGGCCCAATATGCTACTGGAGAGATCAGTGGATTACTAACTCCAGAAAGAATGAAGGGATGGAGCCAAAGCAAAAAAAAAAAAAAAATACCCAGTTGTGGATGTGACTGGTGATAGAGGCAAGATACAATGCTGTAAAGAGCAATATTGTATAGGAACCTGGAATGTCAGGTCCATGAATCAAGGCAAATTGGAAGCGGTCAAACAAGAGATGGCAAGAGTGAACATCAACATTCTAGGAATCAGCGAACTAAAATGGATTGGAATGGGTGAATTTAACTCAGATGACCACTATATCTACTACTGTGGGCAGGAATCCTTTAGAGGAAATGGAGTAGCTATCATGGTCAACAAAAGAGCCAAAAATGCAGTACTTGGATGCAATCTCAAAAACGACAGACTGTTCTCTGTTCATTTCCAAGACAAACCATTCAATATCACAGTAATCCAAGTCTAGGCCCCAATCAGTAATGCTGAAGAAGCTGAGGTTGAACGGTTCTATGAAGACCTATGAGACCTTTTAGAACTAATAATCAAAAAAGATGTCCTTTTCATTATAGGGGACTGGAATGCAAAAGTTGGAAGTCAAGAAACACCTGGAGGAATAGGCAAATTTGGCCTTGGAATACAGAATGAAGCAGGGCAAAGACTAATAGAGTTTTGCCAAGAAAATGCACTGGTCATAGCAAACACCTTCTTCCGTCAACACAAGAGAAGACTCTACACATAGACATCACCAAATGTTCAACACCGAAATCAGATTGATATTCTTTGTAGCCAAAGATGGAGAAGCTCTATACTGTCAACAAAAACAAGACCAGGAGCTGACTGTGGCTCAGATCATGAACTGCTTATTACCAAATTCAGACTTAAATTGAAGAAAGTAGGGAAAACCACTAGATCATTCAGGTATGACCTATATCAAAATTACTTATGATTATACAGTGGAAGTGAGAAATAGATTTAATGGAGTAGATCTGATAGATAGAGTGCCTGAAGAACTATGGACAGAGGTTCGTGACATTGTACAGAAGACAGGGATCAAGACCATCCCCATAGAAAAGAACTGCAGAAAAGCAAAATGGCTGTCTGAGTAGGCCTTACAAATAGCTGTGAAAAGAAGAGAAGCAAAAAGCAGAGGAGAAAAGGAAAGATAGAAACATCTGAATGCAGAGTTCCAAAGAATAGCAAGAAGAGATAAGAAAGCTTTCCTCAGCGATCAATGCAAATAAATAAGGAAAACAAGAGAATGGGAAAGACTAGAGATCTCTTCAAGAAAATTAGAGATACCAAGGGAACATTTCATGCAAAGATGGGCTCGATAAAGGACAGAAATATTATGGACCTAACAAAAACAGTAGATATTAAGAAAAGGTGGCAGGAATACACAGAAGAACTGTAGAAAAAAAAAGCTTCTGCACAACAAAGGAAACTATAAGCAAGGTGAAAAGACAACCTTCAGAATGGGAAAAATAATAGCAAATGAAGCACCTGAAAAACAACTAATCTCAAAAATATAGAAGCAATTCCTATAGCGCAATTTCAGAAAAATAAATGACCTAATCAAATAATGGGCCAAAGAACTAAATAGACATTTTTCCAAAGAAGACATACAGATGGCTAGCAAACACATGAAAAGATGCTCAACATCACACATTATCAGAGAAATGCAAATCAAAACGACAGTGAGGTACCATTTCATGCCAGTCAGAATGGTTGCGATCCAAAAGTCTGCAAGCAATACATACTGGAGACGGTGTGGAGAAAAGAGAACCCTCTTACACTGTTGGTGGGAATGCAAACTAGTATAGCCACTATGAAGAACAGTGTGGAGATTCCTTAAAAAACTGGAAATAGAACTTCCTTATGACCCAGCAATCCCACTGCTGGGCATACACACCAAGGAAACCAGACTTGAAAGAAACATGTGTTCCCAAATGTTCATCACTGCACTGTCTCTAATAGCCAGGGCATGGAAGCAACCTACATGACCATCAGCAGACAAATGGATAAGAAAGCTGTGGTACATATACACAATGGAGTATTACTCAGCCATTGAAAATAATACATTTGAATCAGTTCTAATGAGATGGATGGAACTGGAGCCTATTATACAGACTGAAGTAACCCAGAAACAAAAACACCAGTACAGTATACTAATGCATATATATGGAATTTAGAAAGATGGTAATGATAACCCTGTACGTGAGACAGCAAAAGAGACGCACATGTATAGAACAGTCTTTTGGACTCTGTGGGAGAGGGAGAGGGTTGGATGATTTGGAAGAAATACTATACATTGAAACATGTATAGTATCATATATGAAACAAATCACCAGTTCAAGTTCGATGCAGGATACTGGTTGCTTGGGACTGGTTGCACGATACTGGTACACGGGGACGACCCAGAGGGATGGTACATGGTGGGAGAAGGGAGGGGGGTACGGGATGGGAACACGCGTATACCTGTGGTGGATTCATGTTGATGTATAGCAAAACCAATACAATATTGTAAAGTAATTTAACTCCAATTAAAATAAATATATTTATACTAAAAATTAAAAGGTCTTCACGACCAAGATAATGACTATGGTATGATCATTCACCTAGTGCCAGACATCCTGGAATGTGATGTCAAGTGGGCTTTAGAAAGCAGCACTACGAACAAAGCTAGTAGAGGTGATGGAATTCCAGTTGAGTTACTTCAAATCCTGAAAGATGATGCTGTGAAAGTGCTGTAGCAATATGCCAGCAAATTTGGAAAACTCAGCAGTGGCCACAGGACTGGAAAAGGTCAGTTTTCATTCCAATCCCAAAGGAAGGCAATGCCAACAAATGAGCAGACTACCACACAATTGCACTCATCTCACACGCTAGTAAAGTAATGCTCAAAATTCTCCAAGCCAGGCTTCTGCAATATATGAACCATGAACTTCCATATGTTCAAGCTGGTTTTAGACAAGGCAGAGAAACCAGAGATCAAATTGCCAACATTCGCTGGATCATCAAAAAAGCAAGAGAGGTCCAGAAAAGCATCTAATTCTGTTTTATTGACTGTGCCAAAACCTTTGACTGGGTGGACCACAATAACCTGTGGAAAATTCTGAAAGAGATGGGATTACCAGAGCACCTGACCTGGCTTGGATAAACTTATATGCAGGTCAGGAAGCAACAGTTAGAACTGGACATGGAACAACAGACTGTTTCTAAATAGGAAAAGGAGTACATCAAGGCTGTATATTGTCACCCTGCTTATTTAACTTGTAGGCAGAGTACATCATGAGAAATGCTGGGCTGAAAGAAGCACAAGCTAGAATCAAGATTGCCAAGAGAAATATCAATAACTTCAGATATGGAGATGACATCACCCTTATGGCAGAAAGTGCAGAGGAACAAAAAAGCCTCTCGATGAAAGTGATAGTGGAGAGTGGAAAAAGTTGACATAAAGCTCAACATTCAGAAAACGAAGATCATGGCATCTGGTCCCATCACTTTATGGAAAATAGATAGGTAAACAGTGGAAACAGTGTCAGACTTTATTTTTCTGGGCTGCAGATGGTGACTGCAGCCATGAAATTAGAAGACACTTACTCCTTGGAAGAAAAATTATGACCAACCTAGACAGTATATTGAAAAGCAGAGACATTACTTTGCCAACAAAGGTCCATCTAATCGTGGCTATGGTTTTTCCAGTGGTCATGTATGTATGTGAGAGTTGGACTGTGAAGAAAGCTGAACGCTGAAGAACTGATGCTTTTGAACTGTGGTGTTGGAGAAGACTCTTGAGAGTCTTTTGGACTCCAAGGAGATCCAACCAGTGCATTGTGAAGGAGATCAACCCTGGGGTCTCTTTGGAAGGACTGATGCTAAAGATGAAACTCCAGTACTTTGGCCACCTCATGTGAAAAGTTGACTCACTCGAAAAGACTCTGCTGCTGGGAGGGATTGGCGGCAGGTGAAGAAGGGGACAACAGAGGATGAGATAGCTGAATGGCATCACTGACTCGATGGACGTTGAGTCTGAGTGAACTCCGGGAGTTGGTGATGGACAGGGAGGCCTGGTGTGCTGTGATTCATGGCGTTGCAAAGAGCCGGACACATCTGAGTGACTGAACTGAACTGAACTGTCGCCTTCAGAATTGGGAGAAAATAATAGCAACTGGAAAACTAACAAAAAAAATAATCTCCAAAATATGCAAGCTGCTCAAGTATCTCAATACTCAGCTACAAATACTACTCAGAAAAACAAACCAAAGAATCTATACAGATTACTAAGAGACACAGAAAAGCTGCTCAGCATTACTCATCATAAAAGAAGTGCAAATCAAAACCACATTGAGGTATCATTTCACACTGGTCAGATTGGCCATGATTAAAATGTCTACAATGTAATTGCTGCAGAGGCTGTGGAGTAGAGGGAACCTTTTTAAATTGTTGATGGGAATGCAAACTGGCACAACCTTTATAGAGTACTTTGTGGAAACTCCTTAGAAAGTTGAAAATAGAAGTGCCATATGACCCAGCAATCCCACTCCTGGGCATGAACCTCAAGGAAACTAGAATTGAAAGAAACACAGTATTCTAGTGTTTACTGAAGCACTGTTTACAATAGCTAGGACATGGAAGTGACCATGAGGTCCATCAGCAGATGAATGATTAAGGACATTTTGCTACATATGCATATGAAATATTACTCAATAATAAGAAGTCATGCATTGGAGTCAGTTCTAATGAGGTGGAAGAGTGTGAAACCTATTACACAAAGTGAAGGAACTAAGAAAGAGAAAGACAAAGCTGTATATTAATTCATATATGTGGAATTTATAAAGATGGCCTATATGCAGGCCAGGAGAAGAGACAAATATCTAAAGAACAGACTTTTGGACTCAGTGAGAGAAGGTGAAGGTGAAGATTTGAGAAAATAGCATTTAAATGTGTACAGTGCTATATGTAAAAAATAGATGACCAGTGTGAGGTTTTATAACATGGGTGCTATATAATACCCATGTCACAACTTCTGAACTTGCAATCTAATACATGCATCAACCACCAATGAGCCCACATTCTAGTGCACATCATGCACGTTCTGAGCTTGCAGCCTGGAGCTCTCATTTTGCCCCTTCCAACCCCACGATCCAGGGTAGGCTCGTAGTAACTGCTGAATTTTCACTTTTGGGGAGGCATCACAAACTTATTAAACCCACATTCTAGTGCAAACATGCTGCATCTTGAACCTGAACTCTGGAGCAGGCATCTTGCCACTACTAATACTGTTTATCATCATCTACTCTTTCACTGTCATGACATGCTTCCGTTGCTTCTTCATCTCCTCTGGTCAACACACTGAGTTGTTTATCACCATCCAGTGTTTACTTCAGTCCTGTAACCTGTTTTGAGCGCTTGTTCAACCCACTCCAGGTCAAATATATCTAGTATTCAATGCTGCGACAGGTTATGTGTTTCTTCATCCTCCTCTGTTTAAACACACTGTAATTTACCACCCTTTGCATTTCAGTTCTGTGACATGCTTCTATCCACTCCAGGTCTAACAGAGTCAGTAGATTATCATCATCCAATGATTTAACTGTGGAACATTCCACAAGTCTTCTTCATGCACCCCATGTCAAACATACCCAGTAGCTTATCACCATCCCGTGTTTCAGTGCAGTGACATGATGTAAGTGTTTCTTCATTTTCTCCAGGTAAAGCACACTCAATAGTCTGTCACCAATGTTTCACCTGTGACATGATTCTTCTTAATTTATTTAGTTGGCTGTGTTGGGTCATAGTTGTGGCACGTAAGATAGTCCTTGAGACAAGCCAACTCTCACCATGGCATGCAGTCTCTGGAGTGTGAGAACTTCAGTGTTTGCAGCTGTGCAGGTTTAGTTACTCTGTAGCATATGGGATGTTAGTTTCCCAGTCAGGGATTGAACCTTCATCCCCTACACTTCAAGGTGGATGCTTAACCACTGAACCACCAGGAAAGGCCCTGTGACATGCTTTAAGTGCTTGCTTTTACACCCTATATCAAAAAGACACATTGTTTGATGGGATTATATCACCATCCAGGGTTGCAAAGCATTTGGCATGCTTCAAGAACTTCTTCATCCACATTGGTCAAATACAACCAGGTGTTTATCACCATGCAGCACCATTCCATGCAATGTGCTTCCTCATTGATTACTCGTTGAACACTTCCAATAGATTATCATGATCTACTGTTTCAGTGCAGTGACACCTCAAGTTATTCTTCACGCACCCTGGGTCAAACACATCCAGTTGTATATCTCCATCCAGTGTTTCTTCATCCAGTGAAAGCTGTGACATGCCTTCAGTGTTTCTTTATCCACCCCAGGTCAAACGTACTCAGGAGCTTATCATTATCCACACTTTAAAGAGGTGATTCAGCCGCATCTTGGTCCACCTGACCTAAAATAGACTCATCAGCTTATCACCTTTTGTTTTTCACTGCTGTCACAAGTTCAAGTGCATCTTTATCAAACACACCAGTAGTTTATCACCATCCAGTATTTCCAAGCTCTGACACAACTGCTTTATCATCCAGACTATAAAAATACATCCAGTAGCTTATCAACGTCAGTGTTTCAGTGCTGTGATGTGATTCAAGTGCCTATTCATCCACACTCTGGAAATACACACTCTGTAGTTTATTACCATACAGTGCTCAGTGCCTTGACATGTGACATGCTCCAAATGTTTCTTTGTCCACCTGGTGTCAAATACTCAATAGTGTATCAACATCTATATTTCAGCATATGCTTCTTTGTCAATCCTGGCCCATCACTTCTAGGAGTTTACCACCTTCAGGGTTTCAGTGCTGTGATATACTTCATGTGCTTCATCCTCTCCTGTAAAACATACTCATTTGTGTATCATCATCCCGTATTCAGTAGAGTGATATGCTTCAAGTGCTTAATAGTCCATATCAGTCGAACGTTCCCAGCATTTTATCATTCGCCAAGGTTTCAGGGCTGTAACTTGTGGCATATATTAGGTGTTTGTTTGACTCCCAGAGGTCAAACTCAACAAGTGTTTTTTCACCATTCAGTCTATCAGTGCTGTGACATACACCAGTGATTCCTTATCTACTCTGGGTTAATACACACATCCATTCTTTCAGTGCTGATTAATTCACAAGGCTTCCTCATCTATCCTATTTCAAATACATACAGTCGTTTATCAACATCCAGTGTTTAAGTGCTGTGACATACTTCAGGTGCTTCCTTATTTACCCATGATTGATGTTTTTCGGTCACACAGCCATGTCCAGCTCTTTGCAATCCCATGAACTACAGCACACCAGGCTTCCCTGTCCTTCACTATCTCCTGGAATTTGCTCAAATTCATGCCCATTGAGACAGTTATGCCAACATTCAACTATTTTATTCTCTGTCACACCCATCCCCACCTGCTTACAATCTTACCCAGCATTAGTGTCTTTTCTAATGATTTGGCTCTTTGCATCAGGTGGCCAACGTATTGCAACTTCAACATCAGTCCTTCCAATTAGTAGTCAGTGTTGATTCTCTTTAGAACTGACTGGTTTGAACTCTTTGCAGTTCAAGGGACTCAAGAGTCTTCTCCAGCACCACAGTTCTAAAACATCAATTATTTGGCATTCAACCTTCTTTATGGTTCAGATCTCACATCCATGCACGACTACTGGGTAAAACCATACCTTGATTATATGGACCTTTGTCAGAAAAGTGATGTCTCTGGTTGCATATGCTGTCTAGGTTTGTCATAGCTTTTCGTCCAAGAAGCAAGTGTCTTTTAACTTCATGGCTTCAGTTACCATGCACAGTGATTTTGGAACTACAAAAATAAAAATCTGTCACAGTTTCCCTTGTGTCTTAATCTATTTGCTATCAAATACTTTGGCCATCTCACATGAAGAGTTGACTCATTGGAAAAGACTCTAATGCTGAGAGGGATTGGGAGCAGGAGGAGAAGGGTACGACAGAGGATGAGATGGCTGGATGGCATCGCTGACCCGATGGACATGAGTCTGAGTAAACTCCGGGAGCTGGTGATGGACAGAGAGGCCTGGCATGCTGCAATTCACGCCGTCACAAAGAATTGGACATGACTGAGTGACTGAACTGAACTGGACTGATGGGACTGGACGACATGATCTTAGTTTATTGAATGTCGAGGTTTAAGCCAGCTTTTTTAATTCCCACTTTCATCTCAGCAAGGAGCTCTAATTCCTATTCTGCTTTCTGTCATCCGCATGTCTGAGTTTATTGATATTTCTCCCAGAAATTTTGATTCCAGCTTGTGCTTCTTCCAGTCTGACATTTTGCATGGTATACCTTGCAGGTAAGTTCAAGACAGTCTTGATGTACTCCTTTACCAATTCTGAACAAGTCCTTTGTTCCTGCCTGATTCTGTTACTTCTTGACCTGCATACAGGTTTCACAGGAACCAGGTAATGTGGTCAAGTATATACATCTCTTTAAGAATTTCCCACATTTTCAGTGACCCTCATATGCAAAGTCTTTAGCATAGTGAGTGAAGCAGAAGTAGATCATTTTCTGGAATTCCATGCTTTGTCTATGATCCAGTGAATGTTGGCAATTTGATCTCTGATTCCTCTGCGTTTCCTAACCCTATTTGTACATTTGAAAGTCCTCAGTTCACATATTGTTGAAAACTAGATTGAGGAATTTTGAGCATTACATTGCCAGCATATGAAATGAGCACGATTGTGCAGTAGTTTGAGCATTCCATCACAATTCCCCTCTTTGGGATCAGAGTGAAACTGACCTTTTCCTGTCCTGTGGTCATTGATGATTTTTCCAAATTTCCTGGCACATTGAGTGCAGCATTTTAACAGCATTATTGTTATTGTTTTAATTTGAAATAGACCAGATCAGCCGCTTAGTCGTGTCCAACTCTTTGCGACGCCATGAATCGCAGCACGCCAGGCTTCCTTGTCCGTCACCAACTTCCGGAGTTCACTGAGACTCTCGTCCATCAAGTCAGTGATGCCATCCAGCCATCTCATCCTCTGCTGTCCCCTTCTCCTCCTGCCCCCAATCCCTCCCAGCATCAGAGTCTTTTCCAATGAGTCAACTCTTCGCATGAGGTGGCCAAAGTACTGGAGTTTCAGCTTTAGCATCATTCCTTCCAAAGAAATCCCAGGGCTGATCTCCTTCAGAGTGGACTGGTTGGATCTCCTTGCAGTCCAAGGGATTCTCAAGAGTCTTCTCCAACACCACAATTCAAAAGGATCAATTCTTCGGTGCTCAGCCTTCTTCACAATCCAACTCTCACATCCATACATGACCACAGGTAAAATCATAGCCTTGACTAGAGGAACCTTTGTTGGCATAGGTAAGCTTCAATTCTATCACCTCGACTAGCATTGTTTGTGATAATTCTTCCTAAGATCCACTTGACTTCACACTCCAGGTTGTCTGCTCTATGTGAGTGATCACACCATTATGGTTATCTAGATGATTAAGTGGAGAAGGCAATGGCACCCAGCAGCAGGTGATTAAGACCTTTCTTTGATACAGTTCTCTTAAACTCTTGCCAACAATTCATCACATTTTCTGCTTCTGCTAGGCTCATACCACTTCTGTCCTTGATTGTGCCCATGTTTGCAAGAAATATTCCCTTTGTGTCTCTAAGTTCCTTGGCAAGATTTCTAGTCTTTCCTATTCTATTGTTTCCTCTATTTTTACTGGCCTTATACACACACAATATCATATCCCCATTCAGTGTTTATGTTCAGATATGTTTCAAGTGTTTTTTAATCCACTCCAGAAGAATTTAGTGTGATAGTTTATCAACATCCATTTTTTCTGTATTGTGACATGTTTTGAGCCTCCTTCATTCCCTCCAGGTAAAACACACCCTATAAATTATCATCATTCATTGATGCTGTGCTATTACAGACTTGAAGTGTCCATTTGTCTGATTGAGTCAAACACTCCCTGTAGTTTACCACTATCCAGTGTTCCAGTACTGGGGCATGCCTCATGTACTTCGTTATCCTCTCCAAATAAAATATGGTCAGTAGCTTATCACAATTACTGTTTCGGTTCTATGATGAGTTTCAAGTCCTTCTTTAATTCATTCTAGATAAAACACATTCAGAAGTTTACCATGGTCCCAAGTTTTACTCTGTGTCATGCTTCCAGTTTCTCTTCATTCAACATGTATCAAACACACTCAATAGTTTATCACCATCCAGTGTTTCCGTGCTGTTTACTGCTTCAACTGTTTCTTCATTCTCTGAAGAAAATACACAACCAATAATTTATCACAATCCAGTGTGTTAATTCTGGTATATGTTTCAAAAGATCCTTTGTCCACCCAAGGTTGACCGCACTCTTAGTTTATCACCATCCCTGGATTCAGTGCTGTTACACACTTTCATCAATTTTTCAACTACCACAGGTCATCATACACAATGATTTATCACGATCCAGTTTCAGAGTTGTGACATGCTTCATGTGCTTCTTTCCCTATACAAGATCAAAGAAAGACCGCCTAAAGTGTGAACATACAGTGTTTCAGTCGTGAAACATACTTCAAGTGGTTCTTGATTCACTCCACGTCAAATGCAGCATATAGGTTATCGACATTCATTGTTTCAGTGCTATGACACATTTCACTGGCTGCTTCACTAACTCCCGGTCAAACACATTCAGCATTTTACCACTATCTAGGGTTTCAGATCTGTGACATGCTTCAAGTGCTCCTGAAACTACTCAAGGTCAAATGCATTCAGTAGCTTTGTTGTTGCTGGTTGTTATTTGTTGTTCAGTCACTCAGTCATCTCCAGCTCTTCGTAATCCCATGGACTGCAGCATATCTCGCCTTTTTGTCCTTCACCATCTCCCGGAGCTTGTTCAAACTCAAATTCAATGGGTCAGTAATGCCATCCGACCATTTTGTCCTCTTCCATCTCCTTCTCCTGCTCCAATCTTTTCCAGCATCCGAGTGTTTTCCAATGAGTTGGCTCTTCACATTAGATAGCCATAATATTAGGGCTTCTGCCTCAGCATCAGCCCCTCCAGTGAATTTTCAGGATTGATTTCCTTTAGGGTTGACTGGATTCATTTCCTTGCAGCCCAAGGGACTCACAGGAGTCTTCTCCAAGATTGCAGTTCAAAAGTATCAATTCCTTAATGTTCAGCCTCCTTTATGGTATGTCTTGCTTTGGCACATGACTACTGAAAAATACAAAAACATAGCTCTGACTCTATGGGTCCTTGTTGGCAAAGGAATGCCTCTGCTTTTTTACATGCAGCATGGGTTTGTCACAGCTTTTACAAGAAATAAGTGTCATTTAATTTCATAGCTTCAGTCACCATCTGCCATGGTTTTGGAGTCCACAAAAACAGAAGTCTGTCACTGTTTCCATTGTTTTTCCATCTATTTGTATAAAGTGATAGCATTGGATGCCATGATCTAAGTATTTTGAATGTTGAGCTTTAAGCCAACTTATTCAATCTCCCATTTTACTTTCATCAAGAGGCTCTTTAGTTCTTCTTATCTTTCTGCCATAAGGGTGGTGTCCTCTGCATATTTGAAGTTATTGATATTTCTCCATCAATCTTGATTCCACCTTGTGATTCCTCCAGCACAATGTTTCTCATTATGTATTCTATGTAGAAGTTAAATAAGCAGGGTGACAATTATACAGCCTTGAGGTACGCCTTTTCCTATTTGGAACCAGTCTGTAGTTCTATTTCCAGTTCTAACTGTTGCTTCCTGACCTGCATACAGGTTTCTTAAGAGGCAGGTCACGTGGTCTGGTATTCCCATCTGTTTCAGAATTTTCCAACATTTCTTGTAATCCACACAGTCAAAGTCTCAATAAAACATAAACAGATTTCTTCTGGAACTGTCCTGGTTTTTCAGTGATCTGGTGGTTGTTGGCAATTTGCTCTTGGTTCCTCTGCCTTTTCGAAAACCAACTTGTATATCTGGAAGTTCACGATTAATGTATCGCTGAAGCATGGCTTGGAGAATTTTGAGCATTAATTTAGTAGCGTGTGAGATGAGTGCAGTAGTTGGAGAATTCTGTGACATTGTCTTTCTTTGGGATTGGAGTGAAAACTGACATTTTTCTGTCCTGTGGTCAGTGCTGAATTCTCCAAATTTGGTGGCATGTTGAGTGCAGAACTTTCATAGCATCATCTTTTGGGATTTGAAAGAGCTCAACTGGAATTCTATCACCTCCACTACCTTTCTTTGTAGTGATGCTTCCTAAGGCCCACTTGAGTTCACATCCCAGGATGTCTGGCTCTAGGTGAATGATCACACCATTGTGATTATCTGGGTCATGAATATCTTTTTTGTACAGTTTTTTCTGTGTATTTTTGCCACCTCTTCTTAAAATCTTCTGCTTCTTTTAGGCCCATACCATTTCTGTCCTTTATTGAGCCCATTTTTGCATGAAATGTTTGTTTGGTATCTCTAATTTTTTTGAGGAGACCTCTAGTCTTTTCCATTCTATTGTTTTCCTATATTTCTTTGCTTCAATGGGTGTGGCACAATTCAAATGCTTCTCTTTCCACTCTGGCCAGTCATAGCCAATATTTTGTACGAACCAGTGTCCAGTGCTGTGACATATGACTGATTTCAATTCATCAGTGAAGTGAGTAAAAAAAAAAAAAAACCTCCAGGAGTTTATCAACACAGTGTTTCATGACTGCCACTGGATTCGAGTACTTCTTCACCCACTCCAGGTTAACATAGTCATTTATCACCATCCATTGCTTCACTACACTGACATGTTTCATATGCTTCTATATTAATCCTGGTGCAAAATTTCTAGTAGTTATAAACAGCCAGTGTTTTAGTTTTGGAGCATGACCCAATGGCTTCTTCATTCTCACCCATAAGCCAAAGTCTAGTGTTTACATACTGTGACATGCTTAAAGAGCTTCATCATCCACCCTAGATCTAGACAGTCAACATTTTATCATCATACCAGCATTTTAGTGGAGTTAAATGATTTTAAATTTTGTTTCCCCACACTGAGGCATACACAGCCAGTACTTCATCATCCTCCAGTGTTTCAGGCTTTGATAAAATTAAATGTGTTCTTGGTCCCACTGACATCAATATACTTACCATTGATTACCATCTGGTTTCACTGTTGTGACATAATGTCAACTGCTTCTTCATCCATTCCTGTGTCAAACAAACCCAGTAGTTTTTTCCCCATCTAGTGTTAGTGTTCAATACTATGAAATGATTTCTGGAGTCTCTGTGTCCATCCCACCTCAAACATAGTCAGTATTATCAATCAATGCTTCAGTGATGTCACATGCTTCAAGTGCTTTCTTCATTCACTCCATATCAAGTAATTTCAGTCATTTATAAGCATCCAATGTTTCAGTTGTGTGACATGCTTCAACTATTTCTCTAAACCACTTGAGCTGAAACATACCCAATATATTATGACCATCCAGTGTTTCAGTGCTGTGACATGCTTCAAGTGCTTCTTCTACTCCATGTTAAACACAAGCAATAGTTTATCACCATCAATTGTTTCAGTTCTGTAACATTCTTTAAGTCTTTTTCCATGTACTCTGCTTCAAATACACTGGGCAGTTGTTCACCATCAAGTATTTAGTTCTATGATATGTTTCAACGTTTTCTGTACCTACCAATTCATACACAGTCATAAATTTATCACCATCCTGTGTTTTAGGGCTGTCATATGGTTAAATGAGTCCCCATCCCCACCCCAGGTCAAACACACCCAGTATTGATCAACATACAGCCTTTCAGCTATGTGATACATTTCAAGTGTTCTATGATCCAATCTTGGAAGATACATCCAATAATTTATCGAATTCCAGTGTTTCAGTGCTCTGAAGTTTTTAAGTGTTTGTGCATCCAAATAGCTCAGGCATGATTAATAGATTATAACCATCACTGTTTCAGTTTTATGACATGACTTGAGTACATCTTCATCTACTTTATACTCAATAATTACCACCATCCTGTAAATCAGAGGTAAAATATTCTTGGAATGCTTCTTTGTCTACTGTGGGTCAAACACACCTAGTAGTTTTTCACCATTCAGTGTTCCAGTGCTGTGACGACTTCCACTGCTTCTTCGTGTACTACAGGTCATCGCACCAAGTTTCTTGTAACTATGAGCTTGCACTCTAGAGAACATATCTCTCCACTACTGAGACTGAATTGTAGAGCATGCATCTCACAACTACTAAGACCCCATTCTAAGTGCACATGACACTTCTGCAGTGCCTAAACTCTGGAGGAAATGTGATGACAGTATTGTCACACAGTATTGATCCTGTATTCTAGAACACACATCTTACCAGAACACACTGAACCAGTGTTCTACAGCAGGCTTAGCACAACTACTTAGCTTCCATTCTGGATGTATCATCCTACCTCTACTGAGTCACTACTATATGGCATACGTGACCCAACTTCTGAGTTTGCACTATGGAATACACATTATGCCACCACTGAGCCAGCTCTAGTGTACACATGACAAAGTACTGATCCCCACGTCAAAGGGCAATGCCGAACATTATTCAAAGTACTGGACAATTGTGCTCATTTCACATACAAAGCAAGACAATGCTCAAAATTCTTTGAGCTAGGCTTCAAAGTATGTGATCCAATACACTGGATTTAGAAAAAGCGGAGGAATGAGGGCTTATACTGTCCAGCTCCATGGCCTACTAGAAAAAGTAGGAAGTCAAGAGATACCTGGAGTAACAGGCAAGTTTGACCTTGCAGTACACATGAAGCAGGGCAAAGACTAACAGAGTTTCCTAAGAGAACTCACCACTCATAGCAAACACCCTCTTCCAACAACACAAGAGATGAGTCTAGAGATGGTCAGTGCTGAAATCAGATTATGTTCTTTGCAGCCGAAGATGGAGAAGCTCTATACATTCAGCCACAACAAGACTGAGCAGTGACATGGCTCAGATCATGAATGCCTTTAAGCAAAGTTCAAACTTAAATTGAAGAGAGTATGACAAACCACTAGACCCTTTGGGTTTGACTGAAATCAAACCCTTATGATTACACAGTGGATGTGACAAATCAAATTGAAGGATTTGATCTTATAGACAGACTACAGGGAGAATTATGGACCAAGTGTCATGACATTCTGCACGAGACAGTGATCAAGAGCATACTTAAGAAAGATAAATTCAAAAAGGCGAAAGGGTTGTCTGAGGAGCCCTTACAAATAGCTTAGAAAAGAAGAGAAGCTAAAGGCATAGGAGAACAAAAAAGATAATCTATTTGAATCCAGTTTCCCAAAGAACACCAAGGAGAGACAAGAAAGCCTTCCTCGGCGGTCAGTGCAAAGAAATAGAGAAAAACAATAGGATGTCAAAGACCAGGTATCGCCTCAAGAATGTTACAGATACCAAGGGAACATTTCATGCAAAATTGGCACAATAAAGGAGACAAACAATATGGACCTGACAGAAGCAGAATCTATTAAGAAGTGGTGGCAAAAATACGCAGAACTGTACCAAATAATAATAATAATAATAAGATCTTAATGACCCAGTTAGCTGTGATGGTGTCTTTACTCACCTAGAACCAGACATCCTGGAATGTGAAATCAAGTAGCCCTTAGTAAATCACTATGAACAAAGTTACTAGAGGTGATGGGTTTCCAGTCGTGCAGTTTCAAGTCCTATCAGATTATACCATTAAAATCCTGCACTCAATATGCCAGAAACTTTGGAAAACTCGGCATTGGCCACAGAACTGGAAAAGGTTAGTTTAAAGTCCAATCCCAAAGAAAGGCTATGCCAAAGAATGTTCAAACTACAACACAATTACATGTATCTCACATGCAAGCAAAGTTTTGCTCAAAGTTCTCCAAGCCAGGCTTCAACAGTACGTGAACCCAGAATTTCCAGATGTTAAGGGTGGATTTAGAAAAGTCAGAGGAACCAGAGATCAAATTGCCAACATCCATTGGATCAGAGAAAAAGCAAGGGAGTTCAAGATATACATCTACATCTGATTTGGACTATGCCAAAGGTTTTGACTGTGTGGATGACAACAAACTATGGAAAATTCTTGAAAAGATGCAAATATCAGATCTCTTTAGCTGCCTCCTGAGAAATCTGTAGGCAGATTAAGAAGCAAGAGCTAGAACTGGACATGGAACAATGCACTAGATTCAAATTGGGAAAGGAGTACATCAAGGCTGTATATTGCCATGTGGCTTATTTAACTTATATTCAGAGCACATCATGTGAAATGCCAGGCTGGATGAAGCCCAAACTAGAATCAGGATTGCCTGGAGAAATATCAATAACCTCAGATATGCACTTGACACCACATATATGACTGAAAGTGAAGAATAACTAAGGAGCCTGCTGATGAAAAGAAAGAAGAGAGTGAAAAAGCTGGCTCATAACTCAACATTGAAAAAATGAAGATCATGGCATCTGGTCCCATCACTTCATGTCAAATAGGGAAAACATGGAGAAAATGGAAACAGTGATAGACTTTATTTTCTCAGGCTCCAAAATCACTGCAGATGCTGACTGCAGCCATGAAATTAAAAGGTGCTAGATCCTTGGAAGAAAAGCTGTAACCATCTAAAGAGCATATTCAAAAGCAGAGGCATAACTTTGCAATTATGGGAGAGTTGAACTATACAGGAAACTGAGCATGGAATAATCAATGCTTTTGAACTGTGGTGTTGGAGAATACTCTTGTGAGTCCGTTGGACTGCAAGGAGATCAAAGCAGGCAATCCTGATAGAACTCATCTCTGAATATTCATTGGAAGTACTTTTGCTGAAGCTGAAACTCTGATACTTTGGCCACCTGATGCAAAGAAATGACTATAGGAAAAGGCCCTGATGCTGGGAAATCTTTAGGGGAGAAGGAGAAGGGCCTAACAGAGGATGAGATGGTCAGATGGTACAACTAATTTGATGCACATTAGTTTGAGCAAACTCTGGGAGTTAGTGATAGATAATAAGGCCTCGTGGTGTTGCAGAGAGTTGCTATGACTGAGCAACTAAACAACAGGAGAATAATACATTTCAGTAAGAAGTGAAGACACAACTTTCAAGAAGTTACTCAGAGAAAAATAGAGAAAAATTATCAATCCACTGCTCATGCAGCCATTTTTACTGCTATTGAAACAAGTTTTTCCATATTTAAATATGACTTTCCTGAAGCATGTGAATTCTGTTTTTGTTTTTTAATCTCAGAGAGGTGTATTGATGAAATCATGATGCACAGAGAAATGTCAGTTCTCACAGATTCCCTTAATAAAATCATGATGTACTTAAGGAGTTAGCGTTTTTTTTTTCCATGGGAATGAAATTTTTTGATGAGTAACTTTTTAATTCTTTAGAAAACATTAATTACTATGATCAAATTAGTTTGGAATATTTTAGTCTTTCCTTCAGTATCAGAAGATACTACAGCCCTAATAATAATGCAGGATTTTCCAACTGAAATCCTGAAACAGAATAGCTCACCACATTCTAAAAGCACTGCTACCCCTATAAATCTAACAACAGTATTTTTCACAGAGCTAGAACAAATAATATTTCACAATTCATATGGAAATACAAAAAAAACTGGAATAGTCAAAGCAATGTTGAGAAAGAAGAATGGAACTGGAAGAATCAACCTGCCTGACTTCAGGCTCTACTACAAAGCCACAGTCATCAAGACAGTATGGTACTGGCACAAAGACAGAAATATAGATCAATGGAACAAAATAGAAAGCCCAGAGATAAATCCACGCACATATGGACACCTTATCTTTGACAAAGGAGGCAAGAATATAAAATGGATTAAAGGCAATCTCTTTAACAAGTGGTGCTGGGAAAACTGGCCAAACAACTACTTGTGAGAGAATGAGATTAGAACACTTTCTAACACCCTACACACAAAAAGACACAAAATGGATTAAAGATCTAAATGTAAGATCGGAAACTATAAAACTTCTAGAGGAGAACATAGGCAAAACACTCTCCGACACAAATCACAGCAGGATCCTCTATGACCCACCTCCCAGAATATTGGAAATAAAAACAAAAATAAACAAATGGGACCTAATTAAACTTAAAACCTTCTGCAGAACAAAGGAAACTACTAGCAAGGTGAAAAGACAGCCTGGAATGGGAGAAAATAATAGCAAATGAAGCAACTGACAAACAACTAATCTCAAAAATATAGAAGCAACTCTTGCAGTGCAATTCCAGAAAAATAAATGACCCAATAAAAAAATGGGCAAAAAAACTAAATAGACTTTTCTCCAAGAAGACATACAGATGGCTAACAAACACATGAGAAGATGCTCAACATCACTCATTATCAGAGAAGTGCAAATCAAAACCACAATGACGTACCATTTCACACCAGTCAGAATGGCTATGATCCAAACACCTACAAGCAATACATGCTGGAGAGGGTGTGGAGAAAAGGGAACCCTCTTACACTGTTCGTGGGAATGCAAACTAGTACAGCCACTATGGAGAACAGTGTGGAGATTCCTTAAAAAACTGGAAATAGAATGGCCATACGACCCAGCGATCCCACTGCTGGGCATACACACCGAGGAAACCAGAATTGAAAGAGACACGTGTACCCCAATGTTCATTGCAACACTATTTATAATAGCCAGGACATGGAAGCAACCTGGATGACTGTCAGCAGATGAATGGATAAGAAAGCTGTGGTACATATACACGATGGAGTATTACTCAGCCATTAAAAATAATACATTTGAATCAGTTCTAATGAGGTGGATGAACTGGAGCCTATTATATAGAGTGAAGTAAGCCAGAAAGAAAAATACCAATACAGCATACACATGCATATATATCGAATTTAGAAAAATGGTAATGATAACCGTGTAAGCGAGACAGTAAAAGTGACACAGAGGTATAGGACAGTCTTTTGGACTCTGTGGGAGAGGAAGAGGGTGGGATGATTTGGGACAATGCCACTGAAACATGTTTAATATCACATATGAAATGAGTCACCAGTCAAGGTTTCATGCATGATACTGAATGCTTGGGGCTGGTGCACTGGGACGACCCAGAAGGATGGATGACCCAGAAGGGTAGCGTGGAGGGGCGGGTGGGTTCAGGATGGGAACATGTGTATACCTGTGGTGGATTCACGTTGATGCATGGAAAAACCAATACAATATTGTAAAGTAATTAACCACCAATTAAAATAAATAAATTTATATAAAAATAATAAAAGCACAGTAGAAAACTGTTAATTTTCTATTAAAATCAGTGAGCATTATATCCAAATTAAAGAATGGCAAAAACAGCTTGAAGAACATCACTAAAGCCTGCTGAAAGAAATACAGTACAGGGTTAATGGTATGCAAGTTTAGGGTACACAAAACTTGAACTATAGTAATGGAAAATATATTAAAAGTTTCCTAGTGTGTGGGCAGAATGAGAAGTCTCCTCAGAAACTAAAACAAAGAAAACAAATCTTCACATTCTTTTAGAAAATCCAAATTGCTTCAGAAGGAAATATAAAGACACAGAAGAGAGAGCTAACAGCTTAAGTAGATCTATGTATGCTCGAATTATATAAGCAACATTATGTTTCATAGGCTTTTAGGCATTCATACCACAAATTTAACTCTGATGGTTGGGATACCCTTACATCTCATCTTGGTGAACTATTGCATAGAATATTTTTATTTTGTGGTAAATTTGTCTAATCAGTACTATTCTATCATGTTTTAAAAAATAAGTATTTTTGTGCTTTCAACATTCAAGGTACATTTGCTTGTTGCTGCATATATGTAACTACACTTCTATGTTAAACAAACTCACTTTTTTAAGGAACTTATTTATTTTATTATTTTTTAAATTTTATTTATTTTGGCGGGGCCAGGTATTCATGGATGTTCAAGGGCCTTTTCTAGCTGAGGCAAGTGGTATGGTGCACTTTGATATGGTGCATAGCCTTCCCATTGTGATGGTTTCTTTTGTTGCAGAACACTGGCTCTAGTTTTGGCACATGAGCTCATGAGTTGTGGCCCATGAGTTTAGTTACACTTCGGCATGTGGGATCCTCCCAGACAAGGATCACTGGGAAGCTGACTATTAACCAATGGATCACTAGGGTAGTTCTGAACAAACCCAGACTCTGCAGGCTAGAAGTTTGTTCTACTTATCTACTTAAGTTCTACTTATCTATCTTAAGTAGATACTGTGTTGCTTTGGGGGATTCTCCTGGTGGCTCAGTGGTAAAGAATCCACCTCCCAATGTGGATGACCCAACGTTGAGAAAACCCTGAGTTGGAAAGATAGATCTTCTGGAAGAGAGAATGGAAACCAACCTCAGTATTCTTGCCTGGGTAATCCCACGGGCAGAGAAGCCTGGTAGTCTATGGTCCATGGAGATGAAAAAGAGAAGGAAATAACTTAGCAACTAATCACGACCACCACCACTATATTGTTTTGGGAGATAAAGTAAATAATTTGTTTAAAAGACCTTTTCCTGGAATGTCTGAAAAGTAGTCAGTGTTTTTGATTATTCAAACTATGCATAACTAAAAGGCATTTATTTTTATTGTGTGTAAAAATCTTTTCAATATTGACCGTGATTTTTTATAATGTATTGCCAGAGAATTTAGCCAGTCATTATATACATTTATTTAGCTCTCTTTTGAAGCCATGTCTTACAACAGCAACTGATTTCAATTATGTTCTTGCTTTAATATTCATCTTGAATTAGATTTTTTTGTCATTTTTGCAAGCAGCATTTCAGTAGATTTAAATCACTTATTTAATCATTTAATATCTTCACTACAACAACTATCCTCTAAAAAGGGAAATGACACTCCATTTCTCCTGTGATTTTATAGGGACAAGAGAGTAGTAAAGTTCATTGCTTAATGTAATTTTTTCAGGGTTAAAATACTCTTTCTAAGGCAGACCTCCAAACTTCAAGTTTTTCAAGCATTTTTAAAAAATCTATTTTAGTTTCTGGTCTGCTTAGTCTCACAGTTATGTCTGACTTTTTGTGACCTCTGGACTATAGCCCATCAAGCTCCTCTGTCTATGGGGGTTTTCCAGGCAAGAATACTGGAGTGGGTTGTCAGGCCACTCTTCCAGCAGATCTCTTATAGCAGATGAATTTTTTACTATCTGCACCTCCAAGGAAGCCTAAAGAATATGGGAGTGAGTGACCTGTTGCTTGTCCAGATAATCCTTCCAAACCAGAAATCAAACTGCATTGCAGCAGATTGTTAAGCAGGTGACCTACCAGGGAAGCCCTAGTTTCTGCTTAAAAGTTCCAATTGTCATTCCTTATTATGTGGACTCACTGATCATATGTCATGATTAAGAAAGAGATAACTTTCAGTACAACGTTTCATACTTGAAGTCAAACACATTTTTTTTCCTTTGAAGGAAATTATACCATATTGATGAAAATTCCCAACAAATTATATACTAAAATTGGAAAAAATATTCAAACAAACTCAAGGGCCATAGCCTGGTAAATGGTCTTTCATACAGTTTTAAGAGGAGTGTTCTGAAGCTGTAGGGGCAGAGCCAGTATACACAGAAATCTCTTTAAAGTGGAAAATACATGAGTGAAACATATATCGTGGTAAAAAGGATCCTGTTAACCACAAAATACAAATATGGCAAGCAGTGATGTTAGTGTTTTCCTAGGCAAGAATCTGGAATCATTAAACTTCTTAATTATCTTAACTGACTAGGAACACACAACTCCAAAGCACAGAAATGCACAATCTCATTTTCGTATCCTGATTTTCCAGAGGGTACACTGATGACAGACAACTACAGTAGATTTTTACCTCCCCATTCAAGTGAATACCCAGTGACTATTCTCCATGGTTAAAGCAGATGTACAATATTTGCTTCACAGGTCAAAAATAGGGTGTCTAGCATAAAGTTCAAGCAAAATTATATCTAGCTAGAATGTTCACTAATGCTTAAATAGGTGAAAAGGTTTTCCATCACTATGAAAAACAATACTAAACATTTTATTTCCGAAGAGAAGGTATTTTTGTTCGTTTGTTTGTTTGCAGTAACTTTAAACTTTATTCCATCACTCCAACATTGGATACACAGACTAGGGGCTCTACTACCGCCACCACCAGTCCCTAGCTTACTGGACCTAAATATTTCAAAGAGAGGGATCTCTAATGAACCACAAGAGGTTCCTGTCTCCCAAACATAAGAACATTTGTCCAGGTCCTCTGATAGATATATAACCTTTCTCTTTAATTCCTCCACCACTTGTATTACGCTAGATTTCTAACAGAAGCATCCTGATGGAATTTGTTTCTCCAAGAAGGAAGACAACGGATACAATTTAAGTGAAGAAATGGTCAGGCAAGAGCACTTATTAACAGGTAGCAGAAGTCTGTTCAGTAGTATGAGTTAGCTCAAGCGGTTTCTAATTAGGGAAATGCACGCAGTCTTCATTACATTGACACATCTCGTTTCAAGCTCAGCGCGGTGTTCTCCAAAAATATATCATTCTTTACTGGCATCGGACACAGCGTCCCTCACAGTGTTGAGTACCAGGAAGTCAGTTGGTTTGGACTACACGTGCTCCGTAGGGCAGAAGAGACTGTGCTTGGGGGATAGGCCGGTAGCGTCATGCGCGAGAAAAGTGACGTTTACACCGTAACACCAGCCGGGTTGCCATTTTGTTGCTGCTAAGAGTGGCCGCGTGCCAATCTCTCCCAAGTTCTCAATTCAGAGAGTGTAACTTAGTACCTTGGAGGCCTCGGAGGATTATCTGGCAGCGGAAGCAGCACAGGAAGCTGCTTGGAAACAGTGAGCCTGCTGCTACAGCTCTGCCCAAGAATAAAGGTAATGACTCAGTTTCCAGGAACCACTGATTGCTCAGCCACCATCAGTGGTATTTCCTCCTCCTTCTGGTTGGCTGATGTTTTTGAGTGAACTGCACAGTCCGCATAGGAGCGAGAAGCTGCTCGTGCTTCCTCTCGCTCTGTTCACATAGCGGTATAATTTTCTCTCCCTTTTTGTCAATTTTACACCGCGGGTAAAATACTATTAGTTTGGGATTCATGCCAGTTTAACTGCAGGTGCGTTAGTAAACTGGCAGGAGCCTACTTTTGGTCAGTGGAGGCTTCGCCCCTCTGGCCTTCATCCCTTCCCAGAACTCTCCCTTAGCTGTTGTTTATGACACCCTGATTTTTTCTTTTGCAACTGTTAAATATTTGTCTATACTTTACTTTGTGGACAGTTCACTACTGGTGAAAATAACTGCTTCTTTGTAAGTGAAGTGAAGTGAAGTGAAGTGAAGTGAAGTTGCTCAGTCGTGTCCAACTCTACAACCCCATGGACTGTAGCCTACCAGGCTCCTCGGTCCATGGGAGTTTCCAGGCAAGAATACTGGTGTGGGTTGCTATTTCTTTCTCCAGGGAATCTTTCTGACCAAGGGATGGAACCCAGGTCTCTCACATCGTAGGCAGACGCTTTACCATCTGAGCTCCCAGGAAAGGGTAAATCCATGTTGCATGTTTAGGTTCATGTCTGCCGGTTTACTTTCCTCTACCTGTCACAAACCTTAACCATTTTTTTTAGAAGGCACACATATCCCAACGTGTTCAGCCTTCTTTTCTCGTAAAATCGATGCTGGCACTATGCGTTTCTACTTATCTTTATTCTGAGGCAGACAGTTCACAAATAATCAGATTTGACAATAACTTTACTTGTAACTTCCAAAACGGTACTTCTAAGCTAATTGAAAGAGGGCAGTGGGACAGTTATTCCTTGAATTCTTCTTTTTACAGACCTGAGTTCTGCTTGGGTCATGGTTAATATCCTTGAAATGCCTCCTGGAAAACTGTAACTGCAAGGAATGAGAATACATCCTTCAGAATAGGACCATATTTCACATTCCACAACAAATCTCTCTTCATAATTCATTCCTTGCACTTCATTTTAGCTTTCAAGGCTTACTTAACCTTTGTCATATTCGGTCACACTTCTTTGCCTTTGACTTCAGTGCTCTCTAGAGTCCCCAAACCGACTGGTACAGCCTTTCTCTAGCAAATGTGTTGCTGCTAACTATTCAGGGAAACTCTAAGAATGTCTTTTTCAGAATGTGTTAGGTAAATTACAAACCACTTCCACTTTTTTTTCCCCTAATTTAATTAACTTTTAACTTACAAATGAGTATACATTTCCATACATTCCTTGTTTCCTCCTCTGTTTCTAGGAAAGAAGTTTCAGGTGCCCATGTTGGCTTGTGTATTCTATAAGAGACTAGTAATTATTTTATGAAAGCAGAATTACCACAACTTGGTGCTTAGTAGATGTTCAACACATTTTTGTTAATGTTATCTTCCTCAGTTTCATTGCAGCCGTGGGTAACTCCCCCTTCCATCTGAGGGAATTTTAAACCAGCTGCTTCCTCTCAGGCCAAACTGAAGACATTTTGACATATGATTTTTCAGTTTTCATTGCTTTATAAATATATGGACTATTTTGGTTTATTAATTTGCAAATGAATTGTAGAAGGGAATGTATAGAACCCGGGTTTAATTGGAAAACATGGATAATAAAAAATGCTACAGGTTATCTCTGGTAATGGGTTATGTGGTTGATTATGTATTTATCTGCTAAGGGATTTAGAAGAAAGCCATCAGCAAATTTGTACTTGGCTAATCAGTAACAAATTAGGTTAAATTGTAAATCTCTTTTGAGGTCTGTTAATATTTTGCTGCTATTTAAATGATAATCTGTTTGTTTCCCTGTTTATATAAAGTTTAACAGCTTATGTTAGCTTGTTTGATGAGTTTGTAAACTATTATACAGATAATTAGATCTCAATATTTATTCACATTTTAATCACTGAAGTAAAGGAGGCAGAAACAGGTGCAAGGTTAAGGGAAACAAATGTGAAAAAAAGATACTTCGTATTTAAAGAAGATGGTCAAAACAAGAATTCTTTAGCTATTTATACCTTTTATAATAATGTGAATTTCAGAGTTTAATCTGAAACATACCTTAGTGAAAGTCCTGAGGAGTTGTCTCATAATCTCACTCTTTTTTTTTTTTTTAATCTAAATGCTGTTATTTGCTTATATATATATATATATATATATATATATATATATATATATATATTTGCTTATATATTTAATATATTATATATATTATATATATATATATATTTTTTTTTTTTTTTGCTGTACTGGGCTTTCATTACTGTGGATGGGCTTTTCATTATTGTGGATGGACTTTTCTCTAGTTGTGGGGAACAGGGGCTTCTCTGTAGTTGCAGTGCACAGGATTCTCATTGGGGTACACTCTCTGCTTGTGGAGCATAGGCTCTAGGGAGACCAGGCTTCAGTAGTTGCAGCACGTGAGCTCAACAATTGCAGCTTCCAGGCTGTAGAACACAGGCTCAGTAGCTGTGGCACAGGGGCTCAGTTGTTCTGAGGCATGTGGATTCATCCTGGAGCAGGGATCAAACTGGTGTCTGCTGTATTGGCAGGTGGATTCCCTACCACTGAGCCACCACCAAAGCCCCACATAGCTCCATCTTTTCCCCATTTTCACTGTCATACATTTTACCAGAATTTCTTTATTAAATAATTCATTTTACACTGTTTCTCATGGATGCTTAATGGCATTTCTGTAAACAAAGTGTTCTGTTTTTATTCTATGGAAAAAGATGGTATAACTGAGAATGAATTTTAAGGTTTAGAGCAGAGTAAGGATGTCTTCCAACATTGAAAATTCCCTACCATCGTAATATTTTTCAATAGACTATGAGACATCCGTGCCAAGACCTCAGACGATCAGTGCTACAATGTCACTAGTGCATGATCATATTTAATAAAGTAACCGAATAACTGACTCTTATTTAAGTAAGTGCAGACTAAACTAAGAGTAAACTAATTGACTGAAGTACCTACATTTTTCCTTTTAATGAAAATTTAAGCCTACAGAAACGTTGAAATGTGAGCACAAATCCCATATGTTTTTCACTTAGACTCACTAATCTTTAATGTTTTCTTTTTGTACTTTTTTTCTGTACATGAACATTTTCCTTCTAACATTTTAAACTTTGTTATAGGCAGGTCTAGATATTTAGTTATAGACTTTAGCCCTAAATATTTCATCTCCTAAGAGCGAAGCCTTTCTTCATATAATTCCAGGAGAATGGTTACAAGAAATTTAACCTTACAATTCTCTTGTCACCTAGTAAACCATAACCTTGACTAGACAGACCTTTCTTGGCAAAGTAATGTCTCTGCTTTTTAATATGCTATCTAGTTTGGTCATAACATTCCTTCCAAGGAGTGTCTTTTCATTTCATGGATGCAGTCACCATCTGCAGTGATTTTGGAGCCACCCAAAATAAAGTTTGTCACTGTTTCCACCGTTTCCCCATGTATTTCCCATGAAGTGATGGGACCAAATGCCATAGTGTTAGTTCTCTGAATGTTGAGCTTTAAGCCAAGTTTTTCACTCTCCTATTTCACTTTCATCAAGAGGCTTTTTAGTTCCTCTTCACTTTCTGCCATAAGGATAGTGTCATATGTATATATGAGGTTATTGATATTTCTTCAGGCAATCTTGATTCCAGCTTGTGCTTCTTCCAGCCCAGGGTGTTTCTCATGATGTACTTGCATAGAAGTTAAATAAGCAGGGTGACAATATACAGCCTTGGTGTACTCCTTTTCCTATTTGGAACAAGTCCATGTTCCATGTTCAGTTCTAACTGTTCCTTCCTGACCTGCATATAGGTTTCTCAAGAGGCAGGTCAGGTGGTCTGGTATTATCACTTCTTGACCAACATAGATAGCATATTAAAAAGCAGAGACATTACTTTGCCAACAAAGATTCGTCTAGGCAAGGCTATGGTTTTTCCAGTGGTCATGTATGGAAGTGAGAGTTGGACTGTGAAGAAAGCTGAGCGCTGAAGAATTGATGCTTTTGAACTGTGATGTTGGAGAAGATTCTTGAGAGTCACTTGGGCTGCAAGGAGATCTAACCAGTTCACCTTAAAGGAGATCAGTCCTGGGTATTCATTGAAAGGACTGATGCTGAAGCTGAAACTCCAATATGTTGGCCACCTTATGCGAAGATTTGACTCAGTGGAGAAGACGCTGATGCTGGGAGGGATTGGGGGCAGAAGGAAAAGGGGATTACAGAGGATGAGATGGTTGGATGGCCTCACCGACTCGATGAACATGAGATTGGGTAAACTCCGGGAGTTGGCAATGGGTAGGGAGGACTGGTGTGCTGCTATGCATGGGGTCGCAAAGAGTCAGACATGACTGAGCGACTGAACAGAATTGCACTGAAGTACTTTTCTAGAAATGTTGGTTGTGCTTAGTCATGTCTGATTCTTTTTTGAAATCATGGATTGTGCCCCACCTGGCTCCTGTCTCCATGGGATTTGCAGGAATAATACTGGAATGCGTTGTCCTTTTATTCTCCATGGGATCATCCTGGCCCGGAAGTCAAATGCGTGTCTCCTTTGTCTCTTGCATTTGCAGGTGAATTCTTCATGGCCCAGCCACTGGGGAAACCTGTTTGTTTTTTTTTGTTTTTTTTTGTTTTTTTTGTATAGCCACTAGCCATATGTGGATGTTGAAATGAATGGAAATTTAAATAGTGTTCAATACACATGTAAGCTTTTCTCTTAATTGAAAATTCTATTCTTCATTGTAGAGCTGGTATATAAACTCCATTCACATTTGTCCATTTGTTTCAGTAATTTACAGCACTTCTTAACAAAGCCTTGCAGTTATTCCTGCATACTGAAAGCCATTAAACCCACACACAACACACACACACATACACACACACTAACACACAAGCACAAATAATTTATTATTTGGAACATGATGTGTGGCTAAAGATAATCTGGTCCTTGAACTTCATATTTTTCCTTACATTAGAAGTGTGTTTTCATGGCCAATTTTTAACTTATCGTCTTCTTTTCTTTGCTATTTTCTTTTGTGTAGTAGTCCTGAGTACTAAGCTGGGTTCATGGCCTTTTATCCAAGGAACTCTCTAGCATGTGAATCCCATTACTTTTCAGGATAATTACAGATTAGACTAGGAGCTCTTTGGTCAAGTTGTTATTCAGTTGATAAGTCATATCTATGACTCTGTGGGACCCCATGAACTGCAGTACACTAGGATTCCCTGTCCTTCACTGTCTCCCTGAGTTTGGTCAGACTCATATACCTTGAATCCTGTGATACCATCCAACCATCTCATCTTCTGTTGTCCTCTTCTCTTGCCCTCCTGCTTTCCCTGCATCAAGGTCTTCTCCTTTCAGTCGTCTCTTTGCATCAGGTGGCCAAAATATTGGAGCTTTGGCAGCAGAAATTGCAGTGAATGTTCAGGGTTGATCTCCTTTAGGATTGACTTCTTTGATCTCCTTGCCATCCAATGGACTCTCAAGAGTCTTCTCCAGAACTTCCAGTGAAAAGCTTCAACTCTTCAGTGTCCAGCCTTCTTTATGTTCCCAACTGTCACATCCATACGTGACTACTGGAAGAACTAGATATTTGACTATACAGACCTTTGTCAGCAACGTGGTAGCTGCCTTTAACATGTTGTATAGAGTTGCCATAGCTTTTCTTCCAAAGAGCAGTTCAGTTCAGTCACTGAGTTGTGTCCGACTCTGTGATTCCATGGACTGCAGAATGCCAGGCCTCCCCGTCCATCACCAACTCCTAGAGTTTACCCAAACACTTGTTCATTAAGTCAGTGATGCCATTCGTCCATCTCACCCTCTATCGTCCCCACCTCCTGCTGCCCTAAATCTTTCTCAACATCAGAGTCTTTTCAAATGAGTCAGTTTTTTTGGCATCAGGTGGCCATGTATTGAAGTTTCAGCTTCAACATCAGTCTTTACTTTGTTGGCACTCAGCTTTCTTTAGAGTCCAACTCTCACATCCATACATGACTACTGGAAAAACCATAGCCTTTACTAGAAGGAACTTTGTTGGCAAAGTAATGTCTCTGTTTTTTAATATGCTGTCTAGGTAAGTCATAACTTTCATTCCAAGTAAGTGTCCTTTAATTTCATTGCTGCAATCACCATCAGCAGTGATTTTGGAGCCACCCATAAAATAAAATGTCAGCCACTGTTTCCCCATGTATTCCCCATGAAGTTATGGGACCAGATGCCATGATCTTAGTTTTCTGAATGTTGAGCTTTAAGCCAACTCTTTCACTCTCCTCTTTCACTTTCATGAAGAGAATCTTTAGTTCTTCTTCACTTTCTGCCATAAGGGTGATGTCATCTGCATACCTGAGGTTATTGACATTTCTTCCAGCAATCTTGATTCCATCTTGGGCTTCATCCAGCCCAGCATTTCTCATGATGTACTCTGCATAGAAGTTAAATAAGCAGGGTGAAAATAGACAGCCTTGAGGTACTCCTTTTTCTATTTGGAACCGGTCTGCTGTTCCATTTCCAGTGCTAACTTGCTTTCTGACCTGCATACAGATTTCTCAAGAGGCAGGTCAAGAGGGCTGGTAATCCCATGTCTTTCAGAATTTTCCACAGTTTATTGTGATCCACAGAGTCAAAGGCTTTGGCATAGTCAATAAAGCAAAAATAGATGCTTTTCTGGTACTTGCTTGCTTTTTCAATGGTCCTGTAGATGTTGTCAACTTGATCTCTGGTTTCTCTGCCTTCTTGAACACCAGCTTGAACATCAAGAAGGTCATGGTTCACATATTGCTGAAGCCTGCCTTGGAGAATTTTGAGCATTACCTTTCTAGTGTGTGAGATGAATGCATTTGTGTGGTAGTTTGAGCATTCTTTGGCATTACCTTTCTTTGGGATTGGAATGAAAACTGACCTTTTCCAGTCCCCTGGCCACTGCTGAGTTTTCCAAATGTGCTGGCATATTGAGTGCAGCACTTTCACAGCATCATCTTTCAGGATTTGGGATAGCTCAACTGGAATTCCATCACATCCACTAGCTGTATTCGTAGTGATGCTTTCTAAGGCCCACTTGACTTCACATTCCAGGATGTCTGGCTCTAGGTCAGTGATCACACCACTGTGGTTATCTGAGTCGTGAAGATCTTTTTTGTACAGTTCTTCTCTGTATTCTTGCCATCTCTTCTTAATATCTTGTGCTTCTGTTAGGTCCATACCATTGCTGTCCTTTATCGACCTCATAACATGATAGACTATCTTATTTAGTAACTTTGGCACATTTATTGATCATATTGTTTTAAAGTTCTTTCAACCCTAATTTTTTGGATTAAAAAAAAACAGTTTTTTCTCTTGAATCATTCTTTACCAGTTAGTGATTTGGGTCCTGAATTGATGTAGATTGGTAACTAGATGGCTATATTTGTGTGGATGAATTATTTTCATTTGTTTAAAATAACTAAAAATTCCCAGAGTGATTTGTGAATACAAGTAATTTATGTGACACAGAACTATGCTTTTGTAATTTTAAAAGACTTTAGTTGAGGTAAAATTACTGTATATTTTAATAGACTACATTAGAAAATTTGACCCAAACTGAACTGCCTAACTTTAGTTTTGCTTAATATACTCTAACTATCTATAACTAGACTTTGTCTCATGGGCATGAACACACACACACATCATACACATATACCTGCACATACACACAAGACACACACACACACCACATGTCTGTAGTTTTGCCCCAATCCTTAGCAGATAGTTTTCACACGCTGTGTGAATTGTATTTTTTGTATCACGTTAAGTATGGCTTAACATCAAACACTATTGTTTGTTTGTATTTTAAATGTAATATACTGTGAGTTTTATTTTATAGATTTGGATAAATACTTCAGATATTATATTGATTGGTCTTTGAGACTATCAGGTAACAATTACATTTAAATTTATAATGTTCTTGAATTTAAAATCATTAATATCATTATTTCACTGATGTGATAAAATGCATTTGACCTGTCCTGGCCAGTTATGATTCTCATCCTTCTGGCATCAAAATTTGTTATGATCCACTTATGTTTAAGATGATAGGATTCTAGCTGACTTACGGTATATGTGTTCTATGGGAAGACTGGTTGTTTCTTATCTTATTTTAATACAATATGCAATACATATTCTCTTATAATTTTGGATAAATACTACAGCTCATCACTCTGTCTTCATTTAAAGTCCAAGTGTATTTAAAGATCTGTGCTAGGTTTTCAGGGTTTATGCTGCAGGCTGACTTTTTCAGTTTTCTGTAGTAAAACGAAGATATCTTTGTATTTTATGAAATATATTTCACAGAGCTAGAGTATTCATTTTCCATTCAATTTTTTTAATTTAATTTTTG
The DNA here is from genome assembly GCF_002263795.3 of Bos taurus. Lineage (NCBI taxonomy): Eukaryota > Metazoa > Chordata > Mammalia > Artiodactyla > Bovidae > Bos > Bos taurus. The sequence continues at coordinate 45,618,529 of NC_082638.1, read as the reverse complement.
ATATTACTGCAGCTTGTGGGATCTTAGATCCCCAGTCAGGGATTGAATCCAGAATACTGCTGTGAAAGCCCTGAGTCCTAATCTTTGGACCACCAGAGGACTCCCTACAGTTTTGTTTTTTAAATATTTTTTGAAATGAGACCTTTGCTGAAATAAGAACAGTAGCATATGACAGTGATTTTCATTAGTATTCTCTTTCATCAAAAGAAAAAAAAATAGTAAGTTTATATTGGGTTCTCAGTTATGATTTTTAAATTTAAAGATCTCAGATCCAAGTTTGAGAAACCACTGTTGTAGATGATGCAATTAAATAAGGCAAAACCTCTATCTCCAAAAAATGTGGGGTTTTTTTGGCTCATATGACAAAGCTAAGACATAGACTAGGTCTTTTTAAGTGTAAGTTATAAATCTGAAATAAATATTTACAGAAATACTTGGTAGTGGCCCAATATGGTCTTAATGTTTGAAATATGACTTGTGAAATAGAAATCCTTTAGATTTCTGGGTCAAACCCATCACTTGTGCTTAATTAAATTTTGAGTGAAATAATTGCTGTTTCTCTCTATTCTGTTATCAGGTCATGTTTTCTGTAAATACCTAAGACTTTCTGATTTGTAAAGTTTCAGTCTTTTGTTTCCTTGTTGATTTTTTGTTGTTGTTGTTGTTGTTGTTGTTCTATTAGTGATTTACCGTGACAGTTTGAAGTCAACCACTCCACTTTTCATGTCCACTGGTTTTCTTTTAAATAATCTGTATATCCTGATTCTCTAGTGAAATATTCTTGACAATTATATTGTTTCTTGTATTCTTTTTATCTATACTACCTGATGTAAAGTCTCTGTTAAGTCCAGCCTCTGGGCTTTCTGAGCCATGCTTTGTATTACCTACTTATTTCCTTAGGTGACCAGACACATCCTATTTCTTTGTGTGTCTCATGTTTTGTTGTTGTTGTTGTTGAAAACTAGAAAATGCAGATATAACATGGTGAAATGGGACATCAGATTTCTTGTCCCAGAGCTTTTACTTGTTGTCATTTGTTGGATGATTTCTGAAACAGATTCTGTATGGTATGTATTTTTTCCTTGTGTGTGGCCACTGAATGCTTGTTTATAACCTAGCAGACAGCCTATGTTTGAGGTTTCATTAAAAACCAGCAGCCCTCTCAACCTCTGTTTTTAGGCTCTGTGCAAGGTGGGGCGTACCTTTAATACTCAGCCAGGCAACTGATAGTTCTTCTTTTCATTTCAGGCTTGTGCAGAAAATCCAGGTCACTCAAAGCTGAGAGATTAGGAGCATCCCTGAACTTTGATGAGTTTGTATTCAGTCCTGATTCCACATATAAATGAGGTCCTGCAGCGTTTGCTTTCTCTGTGTGACGTGTTTCTCTTAGCACACTACTCTCCAGGTTCATCCATGTTGTTGCAAATGGCAGGATTTATCTACCTTGGCTGTTAAACCCTTATTAGTCATATCACTTGCAAATATTTTCACCAGTCTAGTACACTGTCTTTTTTGTTGTTGTTGACAGTGTCCTTTTCTGTGCAAAATCAATTTAGTGTGATATAGTTTCACTTACTAGGTTTTGCTTGTGTTGCTTATGGGTTTGGTGGCCTATACCAAAATCAAAGAGCAAGAGTGGCATTTAGTAGTTGTACAATGTGTTTTCTTGCAGTAGTTTTATAGTTTCAGCTCTGTGTTTAAATCTCTGATCTATTTCAGGGTAATTTTAGGTAGATTCTAGTGTAAGAAAGGGGGGTCTACTTTTATGTTAAGTATTGTTTTTCCAGTCCTGTCTATTGGAGAGGATGTGTTTTCTACACTGTGATCTTGGTTCCCTTCATAAGTGTTAGTTGGGTGGTTTTGAAAAATTGTATTTCTGAGTGCTCTGTTTTGTTCCAGGACCTGCATTACTGGTGGAATCCCAGTGCCATATTGTTTGAACAGTTGTGTTTCAAAAGCAGGAAGTATGTGTCCTCAAGCTTTATTCTTTCTTTCTTTCTTTATTTTATTATAATTGTTATTATTATTATTTATTTATTTTACTTTACAATATTGTATTGGTTTTGCCATACATCAACATGCATCCACTATGGGTGTACACATGTTTCCCATCCTGAATCCCCTCCCACCTGCCTCCCAATACCATCCCTCTGGGTCATCCCAGTGCACCAGCCCCAAGCTTCCTGTATCCTGCATCACCTGGACTGACGATTCGTTTCTTATAGGATATTATACATGTTTTAATGCCATTATTCCAAATCATCCCCTCTCCCTCTCCCACGGGATCCAAAAGATTGTTCTATACATATGTGTCTCTTTTGCTGTCTTGCATACAGGCTTGTTGTTACCATCTTTCTAAATTCTATATATATGCATTAGTATACTGTATTGGTGGTTTTCTTTCTGGCTTATTTCACTCTGTATAATAGGCTCCAGTTCCATCTGCCTCTTTAGAACTGATTCAAATGTATTCTTTTTAATGGCTGAGTAATACTGCATTGTGTATGTGTACCACAGCTTTCTTATCCATTCATCTGCTGATCGACCTCTAGGTTGCTTCCATGTCCTGGCTATTAGAAACAGTGCTGCAATGAACATTGGGGTACACTTGTCTCTTTCTATTCTGGTTTCCTCAGTGTGTATGCCCAGCAGTGGGATTGCTGGGTCATAAGGCAGTTCTATTTCCAGTTTTTGAAGGAATCTCCACACTGTTCTCCGTAGTGGCTGTACTACTTTGCATTCCCACCAACAGTGTAAGAGGGTTCCTTTTTCTCCACATCCTCTCCAGCATTTATTGCTTGTAGACTTTTGGATCACAGCCATTCTGACTGAAGTGAAATGGCACCTCATTGTGGTTTTGATTTGCATTTCTCTGATAATGAGTGATGTTCAGTATCTTTTCATATGTTTGTTAACTCTCAAGATTGCTTTGGCGGTTTGGATTGTTTGAGGTTCCATATAACTTTGTCTGGGGAAAAATAATGCTACTTGAATTGTTATAGGAATTCCATGGAATATGTACATTACTTTGGGTAATATGGATGCATTAATATTACAACAGATTTAAGTATATCCATTTTATATCCTGATGTTTTACTCATTTATTTTTTTTTGTCATTTATATGTTTTGTTATCTGGAACATCCATTGATAACCTTTCTATTTTTGTATTTGATGACTAAAAACATAGAATCTGTCCATAAAACTGTATCATTTTCATGTCCATTTATTTTGGATTAACTACATAGAAACCTGTAAATGGATCAAATAATAGTTAATTCCCAGTTAAATTCTCTGTTTGATGGGCAGTGTAACCACAATTATATTAATCCCTTAAGCCACAAATAGCTCTTCTGATTTTTAATCTGTTGTGGGTAATTACAAACCCTTGCTACTCAAATCATAATCTAAAGATAATAGCAGCATCACTACTCTATGGAATTGTATAAGCAGGTTATTAGCTTATCTCTTCACTACTGAGTTACACTCAGAGTTTTAACAAAATACGTATGTGTTTTTGGTGCACATTATAGTTTGAGAAGTGTTGGTTTGTATTCCACTGCAGTTTTATGACTGATATTTTCAGTTGTCTTTCTTTAGGCCTTTTCTAGGTTAGTTGTAAGCATTCATAATGTTTTCCTCTGTCAGTGACTCAGCTTCTTTAAAATGGAGAAAAGTGAACCCCCTAAAAGGCAGTAATTCTCAGGCATATTTACATCATAAACACACAAAGACTTCACTTCAGGCCTCTCAGGTTTTAGGAAGATAACGGTATCTTTTTTTAAAGCACCACAGAGAATTCAAATCGGTAAGATACTCTAACAACTATGGGTTATAGAAAGGTTTCTCTTGGGTAATAATACCACTTTCAGTTTGAACTACAGTGTTAGAGTGTGAACAAGACCGCATTGCCACCCCACATGTTTCCTTTTCTTTCTTTAATTCAGTGCATTGTATTCATAACTTTCCTAGTCTATACTTTTTTTGGTCATGCATGCAAACTTCATCATGAGGATTGTGTGTGTGTGTGTGTGTGTGTGTGTGTGTGTGTGTGTGTGTGCAGATGACACAAGGAAGGTGAGAGAATAGTGAGGATTTTCTTAAGTGTGTTTAATTTGAAAGGAATTTATGAGACAACTGATGATTCTTTGCCTAACCAGTTTTGATCCTTCCTTGTTTTTCTCCAAGGACCACAAAGCTGATGTAATTTTAAAGTACAAAGCAGATGAAGTTAGAAATCTGAAGGCTTATGGAGAGCTTCTGGAATATGGTAGATAATATCAAAGTTATTACATTTCCCTGTCTTCTCATAGTGTTTGCTACTTAGTATTTAGGTGAAACAGTCGTTTCAGAATTCTCTCTTTTCTGTATTTTTTCATAGATGCTTAAATTTGCTTTAAGTAGGTATTAAATACTTCAGAATATTAACAACATAGTAATGGATTCTCTTCCTAATATATGTTCCTTTGGTGGGGAATTAAAAAGCTCACAAGTCCTAGACTTGTACATAATAATTGTTAAAGGAATGCCTCTTTTACACTCTTAAAAGTAATTCTTAAGAGATGATACCTGTTTTCAGCTAATCAAGGAAAACATTTATGATACTGGTATTGATGTTTCGGAAAAGAGTATTCAGTTTTCTCATGGAGCTTTGTGGACAGTGTTTCTGAATCCCTTTTATTTCTTAGAGACAAAAGTATTTTATTCGTCCTCTAGTAAGCTTGGAAAAATTAAAATAAGTTTCTACTAACAACAAAGAGGAAGTGTACTAAACTCACATTTTGAACATGATAGCAATTTTTAAAAATTCTTTTACAGTGTATTTTATTATATAAAGTTATGAGGTTTTTTGTTTTGTTTTGGGGGTGGGGCTTCCCTTGTAGCTCAGTTGGTAAAGAATCTGCCTGCAGTGCAGGAGACCTGGGTTCGATCCCTAGGTTGGGAAGATCCCCTGGAGAAGGAAATGACAACCCACTCCAGTATCTTTACCTGGAAAATCCCTTGGCAGAGGAGCCTGGTGGGCTGCAGTCCATGGGGTTGCAAAGAGTCGGGCACAACGGTGCAACTAACACACTAATACCTGAGTTTTTGAGTAAGAGTGAAGATTCTGATGACATATAGGCCTTTTAATAAATACTAAGATAATTGGGAATCAGATAAATACTTACTTGGCAGTGAACTTCTTTTAGCGGTTTCATTGTGAGTTTGTTCCCTGTGATATGTTTGTAGTTAGGAAGATTTTTCTGGAATAAAACTGTTGAACCAAAGATTGATTAAAAGCAGTTTCTTCTACAGTTCAGTGTTTTAGTATTTAGAACTTTAGTATTTAGTATTGAGAAAACTATCTGGTTGGTGTCCTTAACTTCAGTTCAAAAGGATTGATTTTCTAAGTAGTGTAAAGAAGATACCTTATGTATTATTACAAGAATTAATTTTTCTGTAGATCAGATGTTCTTGTCACATCTGAATTGAACTCAGTTGTCTGAAGATCGTTCTACAGTTTGAATTTTGGTCATCACCTTTTAGAAGAGTAAAAAACTACAGTATGAATATAGTTTAAAGCACACTGTGCCTTAATTAAACAACGGTGTATTTTCATTGTTTTAAAGTATCATATTTCTTTTAAAAAGTAATGAGGCTGAATTATTTTGAGGAAAATGTTAACTCTTGGTTCTTTCAATAAAATGGAACTTAGGTGTAAAGACCAAAATATCTGCTGTGAATACACTGGGAAGAAAGAAAGAAGTGAAAAGATTCCTCTCCTGTTTTACCTCCAGTAAACAGATGTTTTGAATAAATTGTCTCACCATCATAAGACGAGTATGAACTCGTCTGTTTGGGAGTCTTTCTATATATTCCACTTATTTAGATATTTTCTTGAGATTTTTGATAGAATTTAAGGAAAGCAGAAATATGCATTTGAGGTTAATAAAAGGGGCTGTTTTCTTACAGACACTGCCCAAGTGTTTTACACCATTTGCTAACATCTATTCTTTTCATCATTTTGTGTTGCCACTACCATAAGAAAGGCATTTCCAGAGTGAAGCTTTCAGAAGACAGAGTGGAGTCATAATTTTCAATTCATGTGATTAGAAGTTGCAGACTTTCTATACTAAGTAATCCTCAGTTTTCATAACATTGAAAGTTTTGATCTGTTTGTTGAGAGTGTTTTTACTTAGCATTTTAAATATTTCTCAAGTACAACAACCATTAAGGATAAAATAACTAGATGATCCTTTACAGATAAAATAGTTTTTATGTCATTTCATTCTCTAAAGTTATATGTGTTGTAACCAAATAGTGCTGAATTTGATAAATCATATAATTATGTTGTTTGAGTGAAAATCTAATTTCATAACTAAATTCTATAAACTAAGACCTTCATAAATGTATCCCTTAGCTGACATAAGGGAAAGGAAGGAAGAGCCACTGAAAAATTCGAGAAAGTGTTGCACGCAGTGTATTTTGTCCTTACTCTTTGTCACTGGTGCATATTTGTGTGTGTGTATTTTCCTGCAAATTTAGATACTACCCTTGCTTTTTAACAATGTGCTTTGAATATATCCTCTGTAGTAAGACGAAATGAAGTTCAGGGCTAGTTCATTAAAGTCAATACAATTATACTCGTTTGTAGTGAGAGACCATTCATCAAGTAATTTCTGAAACACATTTCTTCTGAGAATTTATACGGAATACACATTTAGCTGGTTTCTCTAAAATAAAAACAGGGGAGTAAACCCTCAGAGGGTTTCATTTCACTTTGCTAGAGTTTTCTTTCCCAAGTTTATAAGCTGAGTGTATACATAAATAAATCCAAGAAAAACTTCACCGATGTGGTCTGTGGTGTTTCATCTGTGGAGGTCCTCAACCCTTATATGCTGAATGTATTTGAGATGGAGGATTAGTTTTAGTATGCTGAAGAAAAATCTTGAGAAGTTGACTTCATGGATAAACAAAACTTCCTGGATAGTTAATCTTTTGACATATCTTTCTTCAACCCTTTGCCAAAAATTTCAGAATCTGCACACATGACAACATGAAAAACTTTCTCTGTGGACAAACACATACAGGTTTGTCCAAAGATTTAATCTGCACTTAAATTGTGTTCGTTAGTTGTCATGGTCCGACTGTTGTACACTTGTTTTGTTGTTGTTGTTTGTATCTTCCTAAAAATTGTATACTGATGCCCTAACCCCAGAAGATGATAGTATTGGGAAGCAGGCCCTCTGGGATGTCCTTTTGCCACCATAGAGGAACTGTTGGGAAAGGAATCTCTCCGTGTATGAAGGAGACCTCAGAGGGCTCGCCATGAACACAGGCAGCAAGAACCCAGCAGTTTGCAAATCAGAGGAGGATCTACACCAGAACCCTGACCCTACCAGCACACTGATCCTAGACTTACCACAACTGGAAGTGAAACTTTCCATTGTTGAGAAGCCAGTTTGTAGTATTTTGACGTAAGAACTTGAATGAAGTGACACACTGGTGACAACACATTTTATTCTCACTGTTTAGTACCTGTGAGGCATAGTGTTTCATCTTGAGTTGCTTATGTGCAATTTTCCATGGAACAATTATTTTGATGCATGTCATGTAGAAATGGTATAGGTACATTTTTGTCAGGCCTAGAAACTTTATTCAGAATTGATTGCCCCACTTTAATTGGTGCTAAAAAGTGAGTGATGTCTTTTGTTTCCTCTCCAGTCACTTGAAACATTCTGTAAGATGCCCTGGAGGAGAGTACAAAGTAATATTTTAAAGGAAACTTAGCAGTTCTGTTTCGTAGGATGTTAGAATATTGGAACACGGCCCTTGGCATCAAAATTTGACACTGCCCTCATTCAAATCAGACATTGTTACATACGTTCAGAAGATATGCTGTACCATGGACTCCCAACACTGAAATTTCAGAAAGCAACCCTTTCATTTTTTTAAATTATTTTAATCGGAAGATACTCAATTTACAATATTGGGTTAGTTTTTGCCTTACATCAACAAGAGTCAGTCACCGGTACATACGTGTTCCCGCATCCAGAACCTTCCTCCCACCTCACTCCCCAGACTATTGTTCTTTGTTGTTCCAGAGCACTGGCTTTGGGTGCCCTGCATCATGCACTGAACTTGCACCAGTTATCTGTTTACGTATGGTCATGTACATGTCTCAGTGCTATTCTCTCAAATCATCCCACCATTGCCCTCTCCACAGAGTCCAAAAGTCTGTTCTTTCCATCTCTGCCTCTTTTTCTGCCCTGCATGTAGGATCATCGTGACGATCTCTCCAAATTGCATACATGTGCATTCCTACACAGTATTTGTATCTCTCTTTCTGACTTTACTTCATTCTGTAGAACAGGCTCCTGTTTCACTCACCTCTCTAGAATGGACTAAAATGCATTCTTTTTCACAGCTGAGTAATAGTCCATCGTGTATATATACCACCACTTTCTTATCCATTCATCTGCAGTGGATATCTAGATTGCTTCCATGTCTTAGCTACTGTAAATAGTTGTGGGATGAATATTGGTGTACACATATCTCTTTCAGTTCTGCTTTCCTTGGGGTGTATGCAAGCAGTGGGATTGCTGGGTCATATGATGGTTCTATTTCCAGGTTTTTAAGAAATCATACGGTTTATTGTGGCTATACCAATTTTCATTCCTACCAACAGTGCAAGCTGGTCAGTTTACCACTCCCTCTCCAGTGTTTCTTGTTTGAAAGTTTGGGTGATGGTCATTGTGACCAGTGTGAGATGACATCTCATTCTGGTATTGACTTTCATCTCTCTGATAATGAGAGATGTTGACCATCTGTCCTGTGTTCATTCAGATCAGATCAGATCAGTCGCTCAGTCGAGTCTGACTCTCTGCGACGCCATGAATCACAGCACGCCAGGCCTCCCCTGTCCATCACCAACTCCCGGAGTTCACTGAGACTCACATGCATCAAGTAAGTGGTGCCATCCAGGCATCTCATCCTCTGTCATCACCTTCTCCTCCTGCCCCCAATCCCTACCAGCATCAGAGTCTTTTCCAATGAGTCAACTCTTCGCATGAGGTGGCCAAAGTACTGGAGTTTCAGCTTTAGCATCATTCCTTCCAAAGAAATCCCAGGGCTGATTTCCTTCAGAATGGACTGGTTGGATCTCTTTGCAGTCCAAGGGACTCTCAAGAGTCTTCTCCAACACCACAGTTCAAAAGCATCAATTCTTCGGCACTCAGCCTTGTTCACAGTCCAAATCTCACATCCATACATGACCACAGGAAAAACCATAGCCTTGACTAGACGAACCTTTGTTGGCAAAGTGATGTCTTCTCTTGAGAAATGTCTATTTAATTCTTCTGCCCACTTTTTGATCGGGTTGTTTGTTTTTCTGGTATTGAGTTGCATGAGCTGCTTGCATATGTGGGAGATTAACTCTTGGGCAGTTGTTTGATTTGTTGTAATATGCTCCAGTTCTGAAGCCTGTCTTTTCACCTTGCTTATAATTTCCTTCATTCTGCAGAAGCTTAGAAGTTTCAGTCAGTCACTTTTATTTCCTTCTGTTTTTATTTCTATTACTCTTGGAGGTGGAACATAGAGGAGAAGATCTTGCTGTGATTTCTGTCAGAGAGTTTTCTGCCCATGTTTTTCTCTAAGAACTTTATAGTTTCTGGTCTTCCACTTAGGTTTTTAATCCATTTTGCATTTATTTTTGTGTGTGCCATTGAAAAACATTTCATTCTTTTAATGTGGTTGACCTGTTTTCCCAGAACTGCTTGTTCACGAGGTTGTCTTTTTCCCATTGCATATTTATGGCCCCTCTGTCAAAGACAAGGTGGCCGTGGGTGTGTGGCTTCATCTCTGGACTTCCTGTTTTGTTCTGTTGATCTGTATTTCTGTCTTTGGCCCAGTATCTTACTATTTTGATGACTGTAGATGTGTAGTATAGTCTGAAGTCAGGAAGTCTGATTCCTCCGTTTCCATTGTTTCTCAAGAGTTATTAACTCATTGGAGGTCTTTTGTGTTTCCACACAAATTGTGAAATTATTTGTTCTAATTCATTGAAAAACACCATTGGTGTTTTTATAGGGATTCCATAGTTGAATCCAAGAATATCAATGGTGAATGAATGTACCAATAGATTGCATTGAGTTGTATACTTACTGATGGTCACTATATTGATTCTTCTAATACAAGAACATGGTATACTTCTTCATCTACTTGTGCTATCTTTGATTTCTTTCAACATGGTTTTAGAGTTTTATGTACCAGGTCCTTGCTTTCTTTGGAGGAATATATTCCTAAATATTTGAGTCTCTTCATTGGATCGTGAATGAGATACTTTTCCTTAAGTTCTCTTTCTCCTTTTTCATTGCTGGTGTATCAGAATGAAAGCGATTCCTGAGTATATATTTTGTATTCTTCAGCTAACTCTATTCATTGATTAGCTCGAGTAATTTTCTGCTGGCATCCTTAGTGTTCACTGTGTGGAGGATCATGCCATCTTCTAACAGTAATAGTTTGTTTGTGTTCAATCTGTGTTCCTTTTATTTGCTTTTCGCCTGATTGTTATGTCTAGGACTAATTTAAAAACTAATTCCAATGTGTTTTTCACCTCAGAAAAGCTTACTGATGAAATTACTAAGCACTGAGGAATCTCAATTCTACCAGATTCCCACAATAGAATCATGAAGATCTTCAGGAGTTAGGGGTAATTTTTTGGGCAGCAGGGAAGCAGAAACTGTTTAAGTCTTTAGAAAATTGTATCATAATCAAATTAGTCGGAATATTTGTAGTCTTTCCTTCAGTTTCAGAAAACTCTACATCCCTAAGTGTAATGCAGGGCTTTCTAACTGAAACCAAGAAACTCACCAAGACCTCACCAAACTCTAACAGTGCAAATTAGAAAAATTGTGTTACTGTGCTGTTAAAATTTGTGAGCTTTATAGCCAAATTAAGAATTTAACCTTCAAGATGGTTGTGCTAAAGATCCTGCTAAAACAGGTGTGGCCACAGGGCAAGGGAAGAGGGAAGGTATGGGTGACCCTTGAATGAAGTGTGGTCTGGGGAAGAGGCAGGCTCCAAAGGCACAGCTGAGAAGAGTCCGGCAGGGCCACACCTGTAAGTGCCACAGCCATGACTTTGGGTGTGTCCCTCAGGCCTGCATCTGAGGAGGAGCAGCACCCGAGTCCAGAAATGACCAGAGACAGTACACCAGAGCAGCCTCGGCAGACAGTTATTGTTGTAAATGTGGATGATCCCGGGAAATATCTGAGAGAGCGGGAGTCCCACTACCCATGCCCGTCAGTCAGAATCCCTGTGTTTGCACTCACTAGTGCAGTGAAAAGGCACAAGGTGGAACTGGAAGGGGCTGCTGTTCTCATCTGCTGAGAGTGCCAGACCAATTCAGACACACACCTACCATCCGTTGTGAAGACAGGACACAGGTCAAACACTCAGGGCTTTCTTGTTGAAGGCACACACACACACAGGCACATTACCCCCTTGCTTGAGGACACAGTGTGCAACAGGGACTGCAAATCCTGACCAGGTAAGCAGTGACATGACACTACCAAGCACACACAAGTCAGGAGGAGGACAGTAGGTGTGAGAAACAGCCCCTGGTTGGTGGATGCAGACCACCTCAGATGCAAAACACCAGAGGGGACACGGAGCAATGAATGTGTCTGATGGTATGGCAGGGCCGGAGGCATCAGTGTTGGCTGGGCAAGTGGAAGAACCCAGCATCGCTGGAAACTCCTGTTCCAGTGTGCTTCTTCTACCCAAGACTAGGACTGTTGCTATTGGATCTTCTGGCCCAGCATGTGGCCTGAATGGCTCTTTGACCTAAAGCAGATTATGAACCACCCTCAAGTTTCTGTCATGATCAGCAACCAAGATAAAGACTTTCTTAGCTACAAGATTGAAGGTCAGTGAGGGGGACTGAGGATGGGTGGGTATGGGACCTGGCGGGGAGTAGGAGGATCGTGTTAGCCATGTTCCTGCACTGTGAGACTTTGCAGAGGCATCGTGGAAGCTGTTAATGCCTACCTGGGTGACAAGCTGATGCACCTAGCAGCTTGCACCTTTACCCTCGTCCCTATCCTGGCAGGTGCAGATGCAGAACCATCCAAAATCCCGCTGCATGCTGATCTTTTCATTTGGGGACAAATCCTACTTCTGGAACACGATGATCGTTAAGGAGTATTACCTTGACATCATTGGTAAAACGTGGCTCCAGGGTGGTGAGTGTAGGTGTGTAAGGAGGTGAATGATCCACCTGCAGAATCCACCCTTGTGTTCGCTTTCTGGAGGTTATAGGGCACGATATTCCACTCCAGTCCACTGGTACTGGGACTGTGAATGAGGAGCACAAGCCACAGGCTAGAAATCAGGAGCCTTAAATTTCTCAGCTGGTTGTCAGGCGACTACTGCCCAGAATCGAACAGGATTGCTGAGGTGCGGTTGCTTTGGGCTTGCATACAGGTGACGATTGATGTTGGAGTTCTTGGATGCTCACGGGTGGGTTGCGGGCCTGGTCAGCCCTGGACTGATCTTGCTTGTGCCTCCAGCAGATCATTGACAAAGACGTGTGGACCACCCTGTGAAGTATTACCCTAGGAAGGAAGTTTCTGCCATGAGGAGTAACTGGCAGAAACACATGTGGTGAAGGGGTCTGGAGGTGGGCCCTGTAGTGACAGCCATGTAGTGGCCGGGACACTGTCCTTTCCCAAATGGGGATGACTCAGGCACATGCAAGCTGTCTGTGGAGCCAGATTCTGGGCCATGCATGTGGCAGATGACCTGCTGAGACTGGGGGCTTGGGGACTCGGTGTGTCCGTGAGTGAATCAAGTCTCCTTCAATTTAACTGTGGTTGCAGTGCAAGAGGCCTAGGTGATACTACTAGAGGCAGGGTGAATTAAGTATATTTGTCAGAATCATCCTTCCGTGGGTGCTGCCATCCCCCAGCCTCCTGTTGCTCACCGAGTTTAAGATTGCCTGGGCCTACACTCCTGCACCTTACCCTGGGAAGGCCTGTCATTGCAAGGGCATCCTCTCCAGGGTCCCAGTGCACCTCTGTGCTGACTTTGGGATCTTCTGTGATTTTGCACATCCACCAATCAGTGTCTCACCATGACCACACTTGCTGCACTGGAAGAGGCTTCAGGCTGCCTTCAGAAAATAGGGAAGTGTTCGGGGAGGAGGTGGACAGAGAGCTCCAAGTGCAGGACGTGGTGCCTACTGATGCCATCTCAGACATTGCTGGACATGGGCATCTTCAGCTCCTGAAACACCTATGTTCCCTGTTTGTGTTTGTGTCCCCATATTGAGCCTGTGTGTGTATACACATGTGTGCTTGTGTCGCCTGTGTGTGTGTGTGTGTGTGTGTGTGTGTGTCTCCAGCCCAGGGTAAAAACAGAGATAAACGCGACAGGAGAGGAAATGCCAAGCAATCAGAAGAGGAGGCACAAGGCGTCCCCAGTCTGAGGGTGATTGATCGCCCTATCTCCGCAGGACCCTGTCCAGGATGGGAATGAGGAAAGGATGGTCAGAGATAACTCAGGACCTTGGCTCCAGAAGTGCGCAATGAGACAAAATGCAAAAACACGCTCACTATTTCTCCGTGTTCTTGTATGTGTTTGGACCAGGAAGAGCGGGTGCATGGTCTGTGGATTCACCCAGGGCATATCAGGTAGGGTGGGCCTTTAAAACCACTGCCTGTGGAGCCCACAGTTTGTGGGGACATAGGCCGTCCTGTGGAAATGGTGGATGTGGATACAGAGGACCTGGGATGTTGAGGAGGCTAAGGTCTTGCTGAGAAGGACAGAGACTCGAAGGAGAAAGAGGCACAGATTGATGTACTGGAGACTTGTTCCGCACATGTGAGAAGGAGACCCAGGAAGGTCCTGGGCGAGTGCTTGCCAGGATCAGCCCATCAGCCAGCACCCTCTCTCCATGAGGGTGGCACACACTGGCACAATGTAACACAAAATGCGAGACATGCTAATGTAGGCTGTCCGTGCAACACCACAGGCATCCTAGGAGAGACAAGGCGAGAGCGTGGCATGCCTTCAGTCACTTCTAGCCTCCCTGGCTGTGCAGAACGGCGAAGAAAGTGCAGGTGTTGATGTACGTGTGTGCTCCTCTGCTGGGGTATGCCAATGAGGGAGGGAAAAGGGAGGAAGCAAGGATGGTGGGCTTATTGCATGTCTCATAGGAACTCGAGAGAGTGGGATACAGGGAAGCCCCTGGGGCAGTTCGGGGCCTGCTGGTTTTCAGGGTCCAGGGGAAAGGCAATAGCAGTCCTGCCAAAGATACCCCATGGCTCGTGCAGAAAGCCCTGATATAAATTCCCTCTTTCTTCTGGGTCTTTCCCTTGGCTTTGGGCGCCTAAGGGGCAAAGGTGAGTGTCTGCACCTGGGGGACGATTTTGGCAGTCTCTCTGGATCACAATCTCTGATTTTGTTGTAGGCAATCTGCACCAGGTGACACTCAGAGGGAAGCTGCATTCCAGGTGACAGTCTTGGATGTCCGTGTGCCCAACCAAGGACTGGCTTCCTTGGCACGTGGGCTCTATAGGTAAGCAGGGATGCCTGGCTGTAGGGAGTCCTACCGGGGCTTAATGAACCCAATGAAAGAGAGTATTTGCATTTAGCAAATCAATGAGGCCTGGGTGGAATCAAGCCCTCTTGGTGTTTTTGAGATAGAAAAGCTGCTTTCTGCCCAAGGGAGGGATGAGCTGTGGGCCCAGAAAGTGCAGGATTCCCAGATCATCATCTGTTTGGGGACTCCATGGGTCGGGTAGGAATAAACAGAAGGGACCACCTGTAGGAATGCCACCTTACCATTATGGCTCGGGTTTCATGCCTTGTATCAGAAGAGACCATCTATCTATGTGCACCTTCTTCACAACATTGGATCAAACCCAGGCCTGTCAAAGACTCTGGGGGCCCTTGGAGGCTCGGGCATCTCTTTGGCCTTTTCCTGCTAAAGGGAGGTAGCTCTTGGAGGCACAGTTAGACAGGTGAACACAGAAAGCTACACAGGTAGAAAGAACAGTGGGCCTCACTCAGACTGTTGGGGGTGGTAGGCTAGCAATAGGAGCACAACATTGACCAGGAATGACCTAGATAGGAACACACTGAGAAAGCAGTTCTCCAAGTCAGCTGAGCCCAGACGTCCTTGTTTTCTGGTCTCCTGAAAGAATGCACAGGCAATGGATCAGGCCAGCGTGACTGGTACTGTGAAGCTGTCCAAGGTGATGGGAGAATGCAGAACGCAGGCACAGCTCATTCAGCTCTCCAGGGCGAGCATTTCCAACCCTGCCTGATGCTTTGCAGATCGGTCCCTGTCAGGAGCAAATGCCAAAATTTTGTAACCTTTGAGGCTAAGTCACAGAGCTGGAAGTGCAACCTCACATGTTCAATGAGAAAGTGGAAGAAAATAACCAGGACAAAAAAATAGGGTGCTTACCAAAATTGATGCTTCTGGACAAGAAAGTTTGTACTTCTACATATGTGCAATTCCTCTCAGGGATGTTGGTGTGTACACAAGCATGTGTGTGCATATGTGCATGAAAAGCACCTGACGGTATGTTTGTGAGTATGAGGTGTAGAAACTGACCTAACCAGGTGATGGAAGTTGGATAGCGAAACCGTGAAGGTCATAGGGAAAGTACATACTCTGGCCATCAGAAGCACTGGAGCCAGGGTACCAATCCCTGTTATCTCACTGAGTGAGCAATTTCTAAGTGGAATTACAGTGGTGCACCCAGGATGCCTGGCAGAAAGGAGAGGCAGAAAGAAAGTGCCTGGGGGTGATCAGTGAGAGTGCCGAGGATCTGAGACACAGAACAGGCTGCAATCCCAAGACACAGAAGCCATGGTGGGTGATCCCACAGCCCCTTGGACATGCAGCAACAAGGGCCTTTCTATCCTTATCAAACTCTGGGATTTCTTTCCCTGACATTGCCATGAGACACATAGACACCAGCCCTGGTACATACACAAAAGGATTGCCCCAAACAGTGCTGTGCCAGAAGCAGAGATAAAGAGACACAAAGTGAGCTCTGTACCCTAAGGCTCTGGTGTCCCTGAACAATAGAGATCAACTGCTGCAAACGGTGGGGTTTTTCCCTTCTCCCCTAGCATCTGGACAGCATCAGGTACTCTATCCCATGGAGAAAAGTATCCAGCCACTTGGAGCCCCTGTCTATCATTTGGATACTCATGGAGAGCTCCCAGTTATTGAAGGTCCTGTGGGACACAGGAGTGTGTTGTTCAGATTGTGGAGCAGGAACCCGTGGTTGGAATTTCCAGATCCAGGTCAATGACAGCGCCTGGGGTAGTGGCAGATGCAAAACCTGCTAGCTCCCTAGAGCAGAATCTGGCCATATGGTGCAGCTGGAGCCCAGGAACCGCGGAAGATGTCCTCCGGTCTAGGGGTGTGTCCATAAGGGTGCCGTCCTGTACCCTCTCAGCCATTGGTCTAGATTTCGGCCAGCAGCATGTGCGCTGCTCACAGCCTAGGGCCTGCCTGTTTGGCTGATGTACCAGAGCTTATTCACCCGGTCCTGGGCTCACCACCACCCCTTTCTTCAGCCTCAGGCCACCCCAGACACACCAGCCACTGCCTCCCGATCATACCTCTCACTCCCCACCCCGAAAAAACAAGTGGGTCCCACAGGTTTATTGCAGCCTGGGCCGCCATTGCACACCACTTGCTTTGGTGCTCTTATGTCCCATCCTTTCACATCTGACCCAGTCTGGGGTCATGGCCAGGACCAAGAATAGCACGAGAGGTGGTCAGAGGAATGCGGGAGAGTCTTGGGACCCCGGACCTACTTAGTTGTGAGCCCAGATGCTCAGGGAGATGGGGCCCTGCAGCCTGCCCTTGTGATGCTGTGCACGGCTGCGACCCTGCAGCCACCAGTTGCAACAGCAGGCGACAATGCGACCCACGTCAGCGTGGAGGTGGCAGGGGATGGCGGGGCCCTGGTGGACAGAGACGTGGCGGGGATCAGGCGGGTGTTCCAGCTGCTTGTGGAAGACATCATGGAGGAGGTGGAGGTTTTGGCTGATGAGGAGCAGCAACGGGGGTCCTCGCAAGACCTGAAGGAGAAGGTGTTAGAGGATCAGGGCAAGGAATTGCCGGGAGCCCCAATGAACTTCTGGCACTAGATGCGCTGCAGGCGCTGGCCACCCTGCAAGTGGAACTGAGCTCTGACCATGAGAAAAACTGCAGGGGCTATGTTTCGTTCATGTGCAAGAGCCATCAGAGGAGGAAGTGTGACTTGGCTCAGAGGAGTGCCATTATCCAGGGCATCTCTGGTTTCTGGGCCAAAGTGGTATCCTTTCTGCTGCTTCTTGGGGTCTGCTGCTCAGGAGGAGGAGGAGGTGCAGAAGCAGGAGCAGGAGGATGGTGGGGACGAGGGCGCAGGATGGGTGCTGATGGACCCTGTAGGAAGTGTGGTACTGGGCAATTGGCAGGCTCCAAAGGCACAGCTGAGTAGAGTCCAGGCAGGGCCACACCCCTGAGTGTCGCTGCCATGAATTTGTGTGTCTACTTCAGGCCTGCAATTGAGGAGGAGCAGCTCCAAGGCCTCTAAGTCAGGAATGACCAGAGACAGTACACCAGAGCAGCCTTGGCAGACAGTTATTGTAAATGTGGATGATCCCGAAAATAACTGAGATTTGGGAGTCACACACACGTACACACAGACACACATACACATACACAAACACACACTAACTCCTTTGCTTTTGGACACGATTTGTTTCAATGACTGCAAGTCTGACCATGTAAGCAATGACATGCCACTACTCAGCATACACAGGTCTGAAGAAGAGTAGGGATCAGAAACAGCCCCTTCTTGGGGAATGCAGACCACCTCAGATACAGAACACCACAAGGAACCCAGAGCCATGAGCGTGCCTGATGGTATGGCAGGGCCTGAGGACAACCGTGGTGGCTGGGCAAGCAGAAGTGCCCAGAATCCTTGATGATGCCTGTTCCAGTGTCCTTCCACCCCAGACTAGGGCTGATGTTCCTGGCTCTCCTTGGCTTAGCATGTGGCCGATATGGCTCCTTGACCTAAAGCAGATTATGAACCACCCTTAAGTTTCTGTCATGATCAGCGACTAAGATAAAGACTTTCTCAGCTACATGATCGACTTGAAGTTCAGTGAGGGAGACTGAAGGTGGGTGGGTATGGGACTTGGTGTGGAGTGAGAGGATCATGTTATCCATGTTCCTACAATGTGAATGTTTGCAGAGGCTTCGTGGAAGCTGTTAATGGGAGGCAAGCTGAGGTCCCTAGAAGCTTGCACCTTTCTCTTCTGCCTATCCTAGCATGTACAGGTGCGAGCCATCCCCGGTCCCACAGCAATCTGATCTTTTCCTTTCGGTACCAACCCTACTTCTTGAACACAGTGATCATTAAGAAGTATTACCTTGACATCACTGGTAAAACGTGGCTCCTGGGGTGATGAGTGTGGGTGTGCAAGGGTGTGCATGATTCACCTGTGGGGGTCCACCACACCCGTCTCCCCTGTCTTTCTTCAGGGTAAAGGGCACATCATTCCACACCAGTCCATTGGTTCTGGGACTTTGCACAGGGAGGACTCAGCCACAGGCTGGTCACCAGGAGCCTTAATTTTCTCAACTGGTTGTCAGGCCACAACTGCCCAGAATCAAACAGGATTGTTGAGGTGGACTAGTTTTGGTCCTGCATACAGTTGATGATTGATGTTGGAGTTCTTGGCTGCTCATGGGAAGGTTCGGGTCCTGGTCAGCCCAGAGGTGACATTCCTCGTGTTGCCACCAGATCATCAGCTAAGACGAGTGGGACGATCCCCTGAAGTACTGCCCCAGCAGGGAAGATTCTTCCATGAGTGCTAACTGACAGAGACACATGTGGTAAAGGGTCTGGAGGTGGGCCGTGAAGGGACAGCCATGTTGGAGCCGTGACACTGTCCTTCCCCAAATGTGGATGCTCAGGCTCATGCAAGCTGACTGAGGAGCATGGATTTGGGCCATGCATGTAGGAGGTGGCCTGCTGAGACTGGGGCCTGGGCATTCAGTGTGTCCGTGAGTGAAACGAGTCTCCCTCAAATCAGCTATGGTTGCAGCATGAGACTCCTAGGTGATACTACTAGAGGCAGGGTGAAGTAAGTATCTTTTTCAGAATCATCCTGCTGTGGGTCCTGCCATCACCCGGCCTCCTGTTGCTCACTGAGTTTGACATTGCCTGGGCCCTTCATTCCCGCCCCTTAACCTGGGAAGATCTATCATTGAAAGGGTATTCTCTCTGGGATCCCAGTGCACCTGCGTGCTGACTTTGGGATCTGTGAATTTCCACATGCACCACTTGGTGGCTCACAAGCACCACACATGCTGCGCTGGAAGAGGCTTCAAGCTACCTTGGGAAAATATGAAAGAGCTCGTGGAGGAGGTGAACAGGGAACCACAAGAGCAGGGCATGGTGCCTACCGACTACATCTCTGACATTGCAGAGACAACCCACCCTTAGACTGGGGACGCCTCATTCCTCCACGTATGGTAACTTGGCACCTCCTCTCCTGTCACCTTTATCTGTGTGTCTTCCCTGGGCCACACACACAAACACATACACACACTCACAAACACAGCCGACATAAGCACATGCGTGTATACACACACATGCTTGGCATGGAGACACAAACACAATCAGGAACACGGGCTTCTGAAACACCTGTGTTTCCTGATTGCATTTGTGTTCCTGTGCCGAGCATCTGTGTGTATACATGTATGTGCTTGTGTCGGCTGTGTTTATGTGTGTGTGTGTGTGTGTGTGTGTGTGTGTGTGTGTGTGTGTGTCTGGCCCAGGGCAGACACAGAGATGAAGGCGACAGGAGAGGAGGTGCTGAGCAACCATAAGAGGAGGCACGAGGCGTCCCCAGTCTAAGGGTGGTTGGTCACCGTATCTCTGCAGTACCCTGTACAGGATGGGAACGAGGAAAGGATCGCCAGTGATAACGCCAGACCATGGCTCCAGAAATCTGCAATTAAACGAAACACAAAAACAAGCTCATCATTTCTACCATGTTGCTGTGTGTGTTTGGACCGGGAAGAGGGGGTGCATGGTCTGAGGATTCACCCAGGACAAATCAGGTGGGGTAGGGCTTTGAGACCACTGGCTAT
This sequence comes from Bos taurus, assembly GCF_002263795.3. Lineage (NCBI taxonomy): Eukaryota > Metazoa > Chordata > Mammalia > Artiodactyla > Bovidae > Bos > Bos taurus. The sequence continues at coordinate 45,598,369 of NC_082638.1, read as the reverse complement.
AGAGCCCTCAGTCCGCGGTCACATGGGGCAGGCCTTTGGAAATGGTGGATGTGGCTACTGCAGGACTGGGATGGTGAGGAGGCTAAGGTCCTGCAGAAAAGGGCAGAGACCTGAAGGAGAAAGAGCCACAGATTGTCTGCTGCACTGGAGACTTGTTCCACACACGTAAGTAGAACCGAAAAGGTCCTGGGCCTGTGCTGCCCAGGATCAGCCCAAAAGCCAGCACGCTGTCTCCATGAGGGTGGCACACACTGACACGATATGACACAAAATGCAAGATATGCTAAGCTAGGCTATCCGTGCAAAACGACAGGCATCCTAGGAGAGACAGGGTGTGAGTGTGGCATGCCTCCAGACACTTCCAGCCTCCCTGGCAGTGCAGGTAGGCAAAGAAAGTGCAGGGGTGAGTGTACGTGTGTGGCCCTCTGCCGGGATGTGCCTGTGAGGGAGGGAACAGGGAGGAAGCAAGGGTGGTGGGCTTATTGCATGTCCCAAGGGAACTCGGGGGAGTGGGAGAGGGGGAAACCCTGGGGGCAATTTGAAGCCTGCTGGTTTTCAAGGTCCAGGATCTAGGCAATAGCGGTCCTGCCAAAGATACCCCATGGTGTGTGCTGAAAGTCCTGACGTGAATTCCTTCTTTCTTCTGGGGTCATGCCCCTGACTGTGGGGTTTAGAGGGGCAAAGGTGTGCGTCTGCCTCTGAGGGAGGATTCTGGCTCTCTCCCTGGAGCAGATTCTCTGATTTTGTCATAGGGGATTTGCACCAGGTGACACTCAGAGGGATCCTGCCTTCCAGGTGACTGTCTTGGATGTCTTTGGGCCCAACCAGGGACAGGCTTCATTGGCACTTCGGCTGTGTAGGCAAGCATGTATACCTGATTGTATGAAGACCTACCTGGGCCTAATGAGAGCAACTGAAAGGGAGTCTTGGCATTTAGTCAATCAGTGAAGTCTGGGTGGTTCTAACACTCTTGGTGCTAAGGTACAGAGTCAGAAGTGCAACCTGAGATGAGCAAGTGAAAGAAAATAATCAGGACAAAGAAAGTTGGGTGCTTACCAAAGTTCATGTTCCTGGAGAAGAAAGCGTGTACTTCTGCATATGTGCAAATTTCCTCTCAGGGATGTTACTGTGTACATGCACATGCACACAAAGAACCACCTGCCAGTACGCTTATGAGTATGAGCTGTCGGAAGTGACCTAACCAGGTAATGGGAGTTGAATAGCAAAGCATGAACGTCATAGGGAAAGACTCCACCTAGACTCCAGCCAGCAGAAGCACTGAAGCCAGTGTACCAATCTCTGTTATCTCACCGAGCCAGCAAGTTCTAAGTGGAATCAGAATGGTGCACCAAGGATGCCTGGCAGAAAGGAGAGGCAGGAGGAAAGTGCCTGTGGGCGACCAGTGAGAGTTCAAAGATTCCAAGACACAGAACAGACAGCAACCTCAGACAAAGAAGCCAAAGTGGGTGACCACACAACCCCTTGACCACCCGGCTACAAGGGCCGTTCTGTCCTTCTGAAGTGCCAGGCATACTAGGCTTTCCTTTTTCCTTTGCTTTCAGTGATGGACCAGAAGTGCAGCATCAGGACCTGCTACCTGCAGAGTCTTCCAGTTTGAAACATTACTAATTGTACTCTTTGCAGAACACATATATTGGTATCAGGATTATAGGATGGTTGGCTTAGCTTGATCCTTTTACTGCTTCCGGCCCCACAGGCTTGGGCGACAAGGCAGGCTTTGGTGTGTTCGCACATGGAGAACAGAATCACATTTGCCAGGAGCCAATACGGGAGACCCCATGCATGACAAAGGTCATGCAAAGAATACCTGACAGGCAAAGGTGGATCAGGACTCGAGGGACTCCCTGGACCTGCTCAAGCATCCACCCGAAACCAAAATCTGTGTGTCTGCTGTTTACTATATTATGCCTTTCATCAGTTCTTCTGACATTAACAGGGTGCTCTCCGAGACCATCATTCTCTGAAGAAAATCAACTTAAAGCTCTAGTTAATAAGTCTCCTGGGCTTGAAAGGAGCATTTTAATTCTAACCCCTCTGTTCCTGTTTTAGCTTTCTTGGCAGTTTTATCCACACTCTTTTATCTAATGCACATGATTGTTCACAACACCCCAAGCATAACCTTCGAGTGATAAAACAGTGTTATTAGAATAATACTGCATTGTTGAGCCAATGTTTCCTTCCGAGTTTCCTTGTCCTTTACCCAATTTGCACCTGGAAGTGCATTAGCTAATATAGTTGGTATGTAAGAAAAACAAGCAGTAGCCTTGGTATTAGCAACATAAGACATGCATTGGAGAAGGAAATGGCAACCCACTCCAGTGTTCTTGCCTGGAGAATTCCAGGAACTGAGGAGCCTGGTGGGCTGCCATCTATGGGGTCACACAGAGTTGGACATGACTGAAGTGACTTAGCAGCAGTAGCAGCACAGAGTTGGAAGTGCAACGTGACATGATTAATGAGCAAGTGAAAGAAAACAACCAGGACAAAGAAAGTTGGGTGCTTACCAAAATTCATGTTCCTGGAGAAGAAAGCTTGTATTTCTGCATATGTGCAAGTTTCCTCTCAGGGATGTTACTGTGTACACACGCATGTGTGCACATAGAGGTCCCTGCCAGTACGCTTGTGAGTATGAGCTGTCAGAAATGACATGGCCAGGTGATGGAAGTTGGATAATGAAAACATGAAGGTCTTAGGGAAAGGTACATAGACTCTGGCCAGCAGAAGGACTGAAGCCAGGGAATCGATTCCCATTATCTCACTGAGCAAACACACTCTAAATGGAATCACAGTGGTGCACCCTGGATGCCTGGCAGAAAGGAGAGGCAGGGGGAAAGAGCCTAGAGAGTGGGCCGAGGAAAGGCCACTACACCTGCAGTTTATGAAAAGTAGAAAATGTACCTAATGACCTGGAAGGAGAAACTGTATCTTATTTATTGAGATATCTAGCCAAGGAGAATTCCAGCCAAACAGCCAAAAGTGCTTCCTGGTTTCTTCTTGCTGCCTATAGTAAAATATGAAGGGAAATTAAAAAAATAAATAAATAAGAGAAGGACTATTTAAAAAATAAGACAGAACTTGCTGATTTGGAAATATTCCAGTCTTTTAAGATGACAGAAGATGCTAAAATAAATGGCTCTCAAGCAAGGTCATTTCCAGGGCACTGAGATAAGATGGTCTAAATATAACATTTTACATCACCTATAGGTCATTCTTATTATTTTTTTTTTTAAATAAACGTTGTCTAAAGATGAGTGTGACAGTAAAATTCTTTGTTAAGCCTCAGAAAGCTGGAAGGGGATGCTTCATGACATTATTTAGGCAGGCCAATGCCCTCCAAAGAGTTTAGGGGTGTCACTCAGAGATCATTTCAGTCATACAATAAGACTTCTACCAAGTTTCAGGGTGTTATCTCTCAGCTATCTCAGTAGAAAACCAAGACAGAGGAGGACTTTTTATGAAAACGTGTGATTGTGGCTTTAGAGTGGGTGCTTTGCCATGAACACCAGTAAGATTATCAGGAGGCACACCAAGATTTTAAGATAACATATATATATGTTCAGCTTGGACTGAAAGGACTAGAAATAGTACAAAATAAGAGAGCTCTGGACTTCTACCTTCGACAAGCAGGAAGCAGGCTAGGGAGACTGTTTCACTGTAACCATATACTAGCCACCTTTCATGCAATGGAATCATATCAGAGGGCAGAATTAAAAATTCAGAGACTGAAGCCTAGGAAGTTTCCAGGCCTTAAATCCTAATCAAAGGACTGCCAATAAGAACCCGTGGGATTTCAGAACTGCTACTATTGACTCCCACTCCCCTGCCCTTTCTGGAACTGGAGTGTCTATAAAGGTTATCTATGCCTGACCCAGCACTGTATGTTGGTTGTGAAAGTGAGCAGATTAACTCAACTCTTTTGTTCACAGATCATCAGATCTAGAGGAATTACACTTGTATAATTTGATCTGATGTGTTTGAGAAGACTTGAGAGTCTAGTGAACTACAAGGAGATCAAACCAGGCAATCCTAAAGTAAATCAGTCCTGCATATTCATTGGAAGGACTGATGCTGAAGCTGCAGTTCCAATAATTTGGCTACCTGATGTGAAGAACTGACCCATTGGAAAAGAGCCTAATGGGGGAAATATTGAAGGCAGGAGAAGGGGACAGCAGAGGATGAAATGGTTGGATGGCATCACCTACTCAATGGACTTGAGTTTGAGCAAGCTCCTGGAGTTGATGGTGGACAAAGAAGCCTAGCGTGCTGCAGTCTATCGGGTCACAAAGAGTAGAACACAACTGAGCGACTGAACACGTGAGATATTGCACAAGTAGACCCTGATCCATATGTGAAACTGACTTAGATGACAAGGTCCTGAACTACAACTTAATGTTACAATGCATAAATTATTTGAAAGCATTGGCAAGAAAAAGCATTTTGGACATACAAGTATGTAAACAATTTTGTGGCCATGTGGGTACCACGTGGTTTTAAAGGATGTCCACAAGTCCTTTCTTTCAAGGGTGGATCTTTATACTCCCCTTCACATGTGGGCTGGACTTAGTGGCTCACTTCTAATGTTAGAATATTGTAGAAATGAAAATGAAGTGTCTGAGACTAGGTCATAAAAGACACTGCAGCCTCCTTGCTCATCCTCTTGGATCACTCTAGAAGCCAGTTTAGTAGTATCTTGACAACACTCATGTAACCCAGTAGAGAGGCCCATGTGAAAGAACTGAGGCTTTCTCCCAATAGCCAGCATGGAAACTGGTTTCAACAGCTATGTGAGGAAGCCATCTTGGAAGGAAATCCACCAGCCCATGTCAAGGCTTCAGATAATGACAATCTCATGAAACCCTGAGCCAGAACACTCAACTGAATTACTCCTGGATTCCTTTCAGCAGCAGTATGAGATAATATTGTTTTAAGCTGTTAGTTTGGGGTAATTTGTTATGTAGCAGTAGTTCATTAATGCACTGCCAACCTTGGGCCATGTATTTATCCCGGGGTGCCTGCCCATTTAGTCCAATCTACGTCAGAATCTGCTAGTTCAGTTTAGAAAACATACCTCACCCTTGATCTGACCACCCTCAGTATCAGATCAAATTCCTTATCACTCACCTCAATATCTTATCAGCCTTGCCTAGCCTCAGCAATGATCTTCTCAGTTGAACCAGAATCCACCCTCACCCTTATGGCCCTCTTAATAAGTTTCCATTCACTGACACCCACTCTGTTGTTGTTGTTCATTGCAGTCTCCCAGTCTCTGTTTGCAATCCCATGGACCCACCCTGTTCCGTAGCTATAAATCCTAGTTGTGTCCCTACTGGAGTCAGACTTAAGCTCAATGTCTCTCCCGTATTATAAGACCCAGCTGTAGTACTCTTACTTTGAATAAAGTTTTTCTTACCACTTTTAGTAAGTGTTATGAATAATTTTTTAACATTTCCAAGTTCTGTTAGTACGGATTATTCTCAAAGGAACACTTTTATACCTTTACTTTTTATACTATATTCATTTGGGAAACAAATTTTTAGAATTAAAGCATTTCATGTTTTTACCATACAAACAGAAAATAGCTTTTAAAATACATTTATATATTCTAAAAAAAATTTAGTAATCTGAAAAGGATGTGTATATAGACATGTCAGTGTATATACACATATACCCTCAGAGCTCCAAGGAAAACTTAATTCTCAGTAAACTGTAAATTAAAACATTCAGCCTGCAAAGAGTGAAATCTTTGGAATTAACTTGCCAAAAAATCGTAGAGAATGAAATATTAGTTTAAAAAATGTATACATAAAAATATTTGGGATTTAGATAAAATTTGCTATTTAAATAAAGTTAGGTCAAGCCCTAAACCATCTATTTAAAAAAAAGAAAGAAAGACTCTGCATCATGTAATAACCTACATTGGAAAAGAACCTAAAAAAGAATAGATATGTATCTGTATAATTAAATCACTGTGATATACATCTGAAACACAACATTGTAAATCAAATATATTTCCATGAAAATTTGTAAAGAAAGCTTTTAAAATACAAGGTTATAAGGAAAAAATCTAAAGAAAGTAGAAGGTATATATGAATTGAAACAAAAATAGAAAACAACAAAAATGAATCTTGTTGGGATAATAAAACAAGAGCTGCTTCTTGGAAAAACAAAATCAGAAACACTGATACAACTGTGGCAATCTAATAAGGGGAAGAGGAGGTTAATTCCAATACTAGAAATGAGAAACGGAATGTGGTTCTGAAAGGATAATGTTCAAAGGATAATGTTCAAGTCTGAATGGAATTACTTTTGTTTCAGGAAAGATCCAGTAAAGCAAAAACCTGGGGAAAGAAAGGGAAAGAAAGAAAGAGGAAGAGAGTCAGGGGAAGAAAGGAAGAAAAGGAAAGGAAGGGAAAAGAAAGAAAAGGAAATGTCTCAACAGATGTTGTAAACTCTCCAATAAAACAATTCTCTTTAAAATCTAAAAACAGAAATAGAAATTCATTAAGCCGTAGCCTCATTGCACTTGATGGTACTAAGAAGAAAAAAACCCATTTACACATCACTGTTTAGAATTTCTGGCAAACACAATATGATTATTTAAAAAAATAGAAATAGAAATATGCCATGTTATTTGTAAAAATATGGACAGCAGAAATATTTTTGTAAAAAACATTTTATTTCTATAAATAGTAATTTTACTTAGAATGTTTTGGCAACATTAATAAAACAATAAATTTTACCTGAAAGAACAAGCAAAGTAGACCATGGAAATTCCCAAAAGCAATTACAAAATAGTGATCTTGACAGATATTCAAACATTTGTAAACAAAACAAAGTGTCATTGCCTGAAAAAAATACAGAGGTATCAACAGAAAAACAGAGGAAGCTCCTGAAAGAACTCAACTCGCTATTAACCATATTTTATTTGCAGGCACAGAAACTGACTCAAGTTAATTCTAAGAAGCAAAGCCCTGATGTTATTATCTCTTCTCAGTTTGTGTGTGTGTATGTGTGTGTGTGTGTGTGTGTGTGTGTGTGTGTGTGTGTGTGTGTGTGTAAAGTAGGAAATTTAGGCTGGAGAGGTAAGAAGAGGGTAGAGACTTAAAGTGCCTTTAAGGAGGAGGAGGAAATGGAGGGGGTTGAGGATTTCATTGTGTGATTTGAACACCACTGGTGAAGCTCAAACAAGGGAGGTAGCAAGCCATGCAGGCCTAGGGGAAGAGCATTTCCAGAAGAACAGCAGTTGCAAAGTTTTTGGATTGGGAAGAAATGTATTTGCTTAAGGAAAAGCAAGGCCAGTGTTGTCAAAAACAGGGCACCAGTGGGGAAAATAGTAGAGTAGAACGACAGAGAATGGAAGAGAGGAAGTAGTCAGGGACCATATCACTGGGACCTTTTTATTTGGCAATAAATACAACTTGTACTCCTTAGGAGCATACTTCAGAGCAAACAACAGTAACTGTATTCAAAATACTAAGCAACAATAAAAACATATAAAGAAAACATTTCATATTTTTACTATAGAAATAGAATAAAGGAGATAAGAATGCAATAGTCTGTACATTTATTTATACATAGAGTTTTCACCTGAGACCAGGACACAAACACACACACACACACACACACACACTTTATACACCTAAAAGTGGTTTAAGCTGACATTTAGCAAAGTGCGTGGGCCCAAGCAAATTAACTGGAAAGGCTTAGTAATATATTCAAAGTGCAAATAATTCAATGAAGCATTGAATAAATAAATACAATCTACTTGTATTTGAATTTACACTCAGGAAATTACCTAAAATGGAGACAATAGACTTACTACAGCTTAGTCATCTGTAGTCCATCCACTTCATGTCTGAGACGGATGCTAACACCTTGGTGATTACCACTTTCCAGCATTTTGTGAAAGCTTAGAGCATTTAAATAAATTGCGGAGGGGGAAAACAAAAGAGTGGGGAGAGACAAAGAGGAGGAGAAAGGAAGAGGAAACGGAGAGATTTCTCCTGGCATAGATATACAGCCAGGATCCCAGTTTCCTTGAATGGTGCACAGAGATTGCTAGGTACCTGTGCCAAAAGTGGAGAAGGTATGGTATTCAACTCGAGGAGGAGACTCAACTCCAGGAACCCACAGAGGAAGACAAGTGTGCTGTTGTTCAGGAACCAGTACTTAGAGGGTACACCACAGGTCTGTGAAAGAGCTCTTGGAGACCCCCAGAAAAAAGGTTTCCACAAGTATAATCACAGACTAGATAGTTGGATAGAGTAGAGGAAGGATAATAACTCTATCACCTGATAATTACTGAAATAAACGAGAAAATTCCTGCACATCAGACTGTGTCAAGTAAGACTGAAAATCAGTATTAGTTTGATAAAATGGTAAATTACACACACAAAGAATTAGCTGTTAACTGCAATACATTCGTGTTCAAGGCAAGATAAGATACAAAACTGAAATCTTCACATGTTCAACTAGGGTAAGATACATGTAACTGGGAAAGGTAAGGAAAGGTTCTATAGAGGGTTTAATCACCCTGGACCCTTTGTATCCACTACATTTACTATTCTCAGACAACTCCATTGTAGCCTAAGGATAAGAGAACTAAATTTAGCCCAATTCATAAACTGAACAGATTCCCTGTGTTTGATCCTTTTCAGTTAAAACTATGGGTCCAGTGCAAATCAAACTGGATGTCAAGGCTTTTTTACTTGGGAATCTTAACTGGCTTTATTACAGTGACTGAGACAGATATGGCTACTTCACTGTGACTAAAGGCTAGCCAAATGGGAAAGGGGATGGAATGAATCCAATTCCCCTTTTGATCACTCAACAGGAGGTCCACAGGCACCAGGTCCCATTCTCTTAACTATCTCTGCTTCTCCAACTGCAGTCAATGATAACACAGGGCCTGCTTGATGCTTGCAGGGGCCTCTCACCAAACACAGGCATTTAAATGGTTGGCTTCCTTGAGATGTCCCTGGGCTAGGTAAAGACACTCTGAGACAGTGTTCCTTCTGCCTTGGCTCCATGGCTGGAGTGAATGCATACCTCTTCCTCCAAAGGGACAAGGAGCCACAGCTCTGCATTGACTAAATCCCATGTCTGGTCCAAACTCACATCATAGCTTCTCCATCAACTTCTCCACACCAGGCTTTTGGAGCCAGGGCCCTAGATCAGCAAAACAGAGACACTTCAGAGAGTTCAGCACCACAAGGGACCATACCATAACAAAGCCATTCTAATCTGGCTATACGAACTCTTCCATATTTTCCCAAGGCAGCTTGAAGCTGCTTCCAGTGCAGCGTGTATGGTGGTGGAGAGATGCCGAGTGGTGACTGTGGAAATTCACAGAAGATCCCAAAGTCAGCACAGAGGTGCACTGGGAGCCTGGAGTGGACACCCTTTCAATGATATGCCTTCCCAGGGTAAGGGGAAGGAGTGAAGTGCCCAAGCAATCTCAAACTCAGTGAGTAACAGGAGCCAGGGGATGGCAGGACCCATGGAACAATGATTCTGAAAAAAGATACTTAATTCACCCTCCCTCTAATTGTATCACCTGGACTTTGGCACTGCAACCACAGCTAATTTGAGGTACACTTGCTTCACTCATGGACACACCGAATCCCCAAATCCACAGTCTCAGGAGGTCACCTGCACATGTCCGACCCAAATTCAGGCTCCACAGCCAGCTTGCATGAGTCTGAGCATCCCCATGGGAAAGGACAGTGTCCTAGATACTACACGACTCTCCCTTCAGGGCCCACCTCCACACCTCCTCTCCACATATGTTTCCGTCAGTTACGCTCATGGAAGAACCTTCCTCCCCAGGGTACTATTTCAGGGGATCATTCCACACATCTTTGCTGATGATCTGCTGGCACAAAGAGTAAGGTGAACCAGCAACCAAGAATTCCATAATCAATCATTAACTGTGCAGGTCTCAAACCACCACTCCTCAACAATCCTGTTCGATTCTGGGCAGTTTTGGCCTGACAATCAGCTGAGAAAGTTAAGGCTCCTAGTGTCCAGCCTGTGGCAGGGTTCTCCCCGTTTGAAGCCCCAGAATCAGTCGACAGGAGTTGAATGACCTGCCCTATACCCTGCAGAAGACAGGGGAGATGGGTGCGGATCCCACAGGTGGATCATCCACACCCTTGCACACCCACACTCTTCACCCCGGGAGCCATGTTTTACAAACAATGTCAAGGTAACCATACGTAGTGATCACCGTGCTCAAGAAGTAGGGGTGGTCCTGAAAGGAGAAGATCACCTTGCAGTGGGACCATGGATGGCTCTGCAACTGCACCTGCCAGGGTAGGGAGGAGGGAAAAGTTTCCTGCTCCTCCTCCTCCTCCTCCTGAGCAGTGGACTCCAAGGAGCAGCAGAAAGGATACAGCTATGGCCCAGAAGCAAGGGATGCCCTGCAAAATGGCGCTCCTCCGAGCCAAGTCAGGCTTCCTCCTCTGATGGTTCTTGCTCATGCACCGAAAGTAGGCCCCACAGTTTTTCTCATGCTCAGACCTCAGTTCCACCTTCAGGGTGGCCAGTGCCTGCAATGCATCTTGCCCCGGAAGCTCAGTCGATCTCCCAGGCCTTTCCTGGCCCTGTTCCTCCACCATCTTCTCTTCAGCTCCTGGGAGGACCCCTATTGCTGCTCTTCATCTGCCAGAATTTCCACCTCCTACGTGATGTATTCTGCAGGCAGCTGGACCCCCTGCCCAATACCCGCTGCATCTCCATCCACCAGGGGCTCAGTGTCTTCCACCGCCTCCAACCTGAAGAGGGTGGCCTCTTTGCCTGGCAGTACAACTGGTAGCTCCAAGGTCCCAGCCACGAAAAGCATCAGGAAGGCAGGCCATGGGCCCCAGCACCCTGAACACCAGGGCTTACAACTAAGATGGCCTGGGGCCCCAGGACACTCCTGCATTCCTCTGAACGCCTCTGACGCTCCTCTTGGCCCTGGTCGCGAACCCAGGCTGGGGCAGATACAAAGGGATGGGTCATAATAGCACAACAAGTGGTGCACAAATGCGGATCAGGCTGCAGTAATCCTGTGGGACCCACTAGCTCTTTGGGCGCACGGAGTGAGGGGGATGGTAGGGAGGTGGGGCTGGTGTGTGTAGGGTGGACTGAGGCTGAAGAATGGGTTGGCAGACAGCACAGGACATAGTGAAAGGGCCCTGGGGAGATCAGCCAAATAGGCGGGGCACAAGGCTATGAGCCATTTTCTGGCTGCTGGCCCAAATTAGTGCAAAGGCTGAGAGTGTGGTGGGCGGCACCCTTATGGACATGTTCCTAGACCAGACGGCATCTTCGACGGTCCCTGGGCTCCAGCCCACCGATGTGAAATATTCTGCTCCAGGCGGGTAGTGGCTTTTGCATCTGCCACTAGCCCAGGCGCAGTCATTGATCAGGCTCTGGAAATTCCAACCACAGGTTCCTGCTCCACAGTCCAAACAACACACTCCCGTGTCCCTCGGGCCCGTTAATAACTGGGAACTCTCCCTGAGTATCCAAAGGTTAAGCAGGGGCGCCACGTGCCTGGATACTTTTCTCCATGGGATAGAGAACCTGTTGCTGTCCGGATGCTAGAGAAGTAGGGAAAAAACCCCACTGTTTGCTACAGTTGATTTTCACTGTTCAGGGACACCAGAGTCTTAGGGTACAGAGCTCAATCTGTGTCTCTTTATCTCTGCTTCTGGTACAGCACTGTTTTGGGCAATCTTTCTATGTGTGTACCAAGGGCTGGTGTCTGTGTGTCTCCGTCTCTCCATGTTGTGCTGTTGCTGTCTGGCACTCTCTGGACACCAGCGCTCATATGAGAAGCTAATCCATGGCGTGAAGGCAAGCTCTTCTCCTTCTTAGTGAGTTGCACCAATGGGAGATCCAATTTTTTTAGTCCACGCGTTCAGATAGTTCTTTCTCAAACTTGAAAGCCAACAGTCGGTGGTCAATGCTGAACTGCAGAAGGGGCTTGGACCTTCCTTCCTTTGCTGGACAGATGTGAATGCTGCACAGGCCTGAGGTGGCTTGGCCACTCTTGGCACAGATTGAGAAATGGGGCATGCTCTCCTGGCATAAGGGAACTCCATGAACATCACTTGAAAACCTGCCAGGCAGACGGTAAGGACAGCTCCCCTTTAAGTTCCACGACCCACCGGTGCCAGAGACATGCATGGCTACCCATTTACACTATCGAGGCCCTTTCAACTTGTGCCGGTGTCCAGCCCCAGCACCATTCAGGGATACCCTCAGGAAAAATGGTGTCAGCAAGAGAGAAAAGTAAAGGAGAGAAAAAGAGGCTGATATTCCCTGGTTTACACAGAAAGCCAATAAACCCCTTACACAGGACTTGCTGTGTTCACAGAGGCCACAGGCGCCCTCTAAATGGAGAGAAGATGCAGAGCGCCTTTTCTATTGGGTTTTAGATGCCCAGGCAAAAAAGTGAACTCAGAGAGCCTCTGTGCTCACGGGAATCTGCCTGAGAAAAAGAGAGAAAGAGAAAGAAAGAATGTCTCGGGGAGACTCAGCTTAGGTGAAATGGGTCTGCAGCTTTATTTTCAAAAGGGGCTTTTATACCCCGAGTTACACATTTCCAGGAGTGAAAGATACAAAGTCATGCAGAATCAGCTCAACATTCCATCAGTTTTACCTTTAACGAAACCAGGACATTTTCTGCATAACTTTCCCCCAAAAAGGGTCTTATGTTATGTACATTATCTTCTGGCCCTGTGGCCTGTTAACATTTTGTGACTCTTTCTTGATAAAGTTTGGTCAACCAGAAAACCTGATTTCCCTTTATCTTTCCAGTTTGCAGTCCCCCTCAGGAAACAGAGTTACATTCTCATGAAGCAAAGGTGCAGTGGGTTACAACAAAGAAAGTACTTATTAACTCAAGGGTTTTATGTTGCTAATACCAAGGCTACTGCTTGTTTTTCTTGCATACCAACTATACTAGCTAATGCACTTCCGGCTGCACACTGGGTAAAGGACAAGGAAACTTGGCAACAAACATTGGCTCAACAATGCAGTATTATTCTAATAAAGCTTTTTTTTTTTAATAACTCGAAGGTTAGGCTTGGGGTGTTGTGAACAATCATGTACGTTAGTTACAAGAGTGTGGATAAAACTGCCAAGCAAGCTTAAATAGTAACAGAGGGGTTAGAATTAAAATGTTCCTTTCAAGCCCAGGAGAACTATTAACTAGAGCCTTAAATTGATTTTCTTCAGAGAAAGGTGGTCGGGGAGAGCCCCCTGTTAATGTCAAAAGAATTGGTGAAAGGCATGATATAATAAACAGTAGACAGACAGATTTTGGTTTCGGGACAGATGGTTTAGCAGGTCCAGGGAATCCCTCGAGTCCTGATCTGCCTTTGCCTGTCAGATCTTCTCCGCATGACCTTTGTCATGGGTGGGATCTCCCGTTGTGGCTCCTGACATCTCTCCTTTTTGTATTTTTTAAAACAGCCAGATGAACTCAGTCGCGAGCTTCTGAGTACTCTGACAAAGAGTTCTGACAATACAAGGAAGAATAATTATGAGAAGCAGAATTAGAGTGGCCACAGTGGCATAGCTAAAAATCGTAGACAGAATGTTGTTTTCCTGAAATAAGGTTTGAAAATGTATGAAAAATGGTCATTTGCTGCTCCTGTGGCAGTAAAATCCAATCGGGAATGTTCCATGGTCTTTATCTTAGTGTGAAGTTTTCCTAAATCTACACTAATGCTGGAGCTATTCCATACCCCCGAAATATGATTTCTAATTTTCTCCCAGTTATAATCTGTCTCGTTTACTTTCAGGGGTGTTACAAAAATCCACAGGTAGTTGGCATGATAGGACAATGACAATTTTTCTTTAATGCCTGTAATTCAGTCCCAATATGCATTACAACTTCAGGGCATCTACCTCCATTTCTAGTTTCCTATCTATAACTTCCTGACAAAGCTAAAGAGCCATTTTTAGACATGAATGTGAATGTGAACGTGAAGTCGCTCAGTCGTGTCCGACTCTTTGTGATGCCATGGACTGTAGCCTACCAGGCTCCTCTGTCCATGGGATTTTTCCAGGCAATTTTAGACATAATATTAACATATTGAGCAGTATGCACTTTTTGAGTCAATGATATTGACGCCACAGTGACAGAGGTAATTGCAGTTATTAAAGCTGATATTCTCAAGAAAAGCAAGCTCACAAACCTTCACGATCACATCAAATCTTGTAATCGTTGCAACACAGCAAGACTGCAGTTATCATACCAATAAGTGATTACAGTCACCGGCACTATAAGATAGGGTGGACTTTGCAACACTGCAAAGGAGCAAACATTATATTGAGGGTTCAAACAAGATGAGAGCATACATTGTTCACAAGATACTATGTTAGGTCCACCTGAATAATTTATTTGTATATTAAGTCCTTTGGAGTCATTAGTGAAGAGAAAAACATAGGGAGAGGGTAGGCAAGCTAAAATAAAATAAGTAGACTCATTTTTTGGTCGGGATAGGGTTACATCAATTTGCCAGAGAGCATTAGGCTTAAGGCCTCGGAGATTTACTCCTAACGGTGGATATGGATTAAATAGTGGGCAATTTGAACATAACTTAACTCTTTGTCTAGCTGTTTCTTTTAGGGATATGAAATTCATACCTTAAACCAGCTGTATTTTGATGGTGAATTTTGTGAGAATTTTTGGCTTTGTCCATCTTTTTCTGTAAGTTTAAAGCAATTAATTTAGTCAATGCATCTGCCAAAGCATTTCCTTCATGTAAAGGGCCAGACAAGCCAGAATGGGCTCTAATATGTCCCACAAAATATTTGTTATCTCTGTGTTTAATCTATTTCTGTAAATCAGATAACAAGGAGAATATAGTAGTTTTTTTTTTTTTGGAATATTAACAGTCCCTATATGAGGAAACAACCCTACAATATATTGGCAGTCAGTCAAAAAATTGAAGGTGTGGTCTCTTAAATGTTGAAGAGCCCAAATAACTGTTCATAACTCAGCTCTCTGGACAGATGTCTCTTCAGTTACCTGAACATGGGATATTTTATCAATAATTGTGTCTGCTTTAACGTTAGAGGAATCATCTGTGAAAACTAAAATTGTCCCTTCTAAAGGTTAAAGTCCAGCAATGGTAGAGACGTCTGCTCCAGTATCTAACAACCCTATTTCATTTCCTTGAATTAAAAGGTCTTTTGAAGGCCTAGAAGCTATAATTTCCTGAACCCAAAAAGCTAGATCACTAGATCCAAATACTCTGTGGCCTCTAGCTTGAGAAGTCAAGTTTTTTACCTTTCTGATAATAACTTAAAAGCAAAAGCTGTGTTATTCTTTGACCTTTATTAATTTGCACAGTTTTGGTAAGTGGCAAGATCAAAACTTTAATTTCCCCAATATAATCAGAACCTACTACAACAGGCACCAGTGAAATTCCTTGAAAAGACAGCGAGCTACGCCCAAGCACAAATCGTACAATACCCTCAGGTAGGGGGCCAGCCACTCCCGTTGCAATTGGAGTAACCAGCATGTCCGGGGTTAATATTGTTGTTAAAACCCCTTACCATTCCGCTTCTCTCCTAGCCTGGGTGAGGCCCCCCTGAGGGGTTTTCTCCAAGGAGTATGCTCTGCATATTGTGTATGCGTATGCTTTAATAGTTCTGTTGTGCAAAACACTTTTTATCTTCTTCAGCTTTAGACAAGACCTTTGCAGGCTTTGGGAGGCGCAAACGGAAGGTGGCGGCGATCACCTTAAATCAGAAAGTGGTAGATAAGTCTTTAAAGGTTTGTGCAGAGGGGGAGGGGGCTCACCAGGGCGCCTGACCGTAGGGTCCTGTAAGCCCCCTCCTGTTCATCAATGGCAGAAAATATGATCTGCGCAAAAGTGGAGACCCACCACCGACCGCTATAGCCTCCCATATGGGCTGTCTAACAGCCTCATGACAAGGGTCCAGGACATTTCTAATCATGTTTCACAGAGCAAACGCATCTAAAGGAATATTTTCTGGCCTATGCAAAGTATAAAACAAACATAGAAATTTAGACAGTCTTCCTGTGGTTTTTTTAATGCCTCTATTGGCCAACATGTGAAGTAATACTTCAATAAACATTTGTCTATTCTTAGATGCAGAGAAACCTATTTTTCTAGATAATATTCTTATTCATTCTGTACCCTCTTCACCCTGCTGGCAGTTAGGCAGGTACAATCCTAACCGCCCCACATTATGGTCTCAAATTATTTACTCTTCAGATTTATGAGCATGATCTAAAGCATCCTTAATCATATTAAAAAGAGAAAGGGTGTCAGTGGTTACCTTTTCTGGGCAATGCAAAGTGTAATAAATTTTTACCTGTTTCCCTACATTTTCCCAGGTATCTAGGTTATCAGTGCCCTCTTCTGGAAATCAAAAACATTGCTCTTGTACAAATGTAAAAAAGGATTGAATACTAGCCTTCTTAACTTTAATTCCTCTTTTATTTAACAATTGCAAGATTACTCCTATAAAGGGTTGTTGTTCTTTTGATTTGTTGTTACCCGTGTCAGTGATTTCTGGCTTCAAGGAAAGATTCAACACTACCCACTCTTCCTCACCCTACCTATCTTATGCAAAGTGGTTTGCAGCACCCTAAGTGGAGTCCTAGCCGTCCCCAAAACTGGACAATGGGGAGACTTAACTTCAGGTTCCTGTTCTGGGCACCACTTGCTGGGGTCCAGCCCCAGCAGGATTCAGGGATACCCTCAGCAAGAGAGAAAGTAAAGGAGAGAAAAAGAGGCTGATACTCCTTGGTTTACACAGAAAGGCAATAAAGCCCCTGACACAGCACTTGCTGTGTTCATGGAGGTCACAGGCACCCTCTCGATGGAGCAAAGTTGCAGAGCACCTTCTCGATTGGGTGTTAGAAGCCCGGGCAAAAAGAGAGAACGTAAAGGAGAGAAAAAGAGGCTGATATTCCTTGGTTTACACAGAAAGGCAATAAAGCCCTTGACACAGCACTTGCTGTGTTCATGGAGGTCACAGGCACCCTCTCGATGGAGCAAAGTTGCAGAGCACCTTCTCGATTGGGTGTTAGAAGCCTGGGCAAAAAAGTGAACTCAGAGAGCCTCTGTGCTCTAGGGAATCTGGCTGAGAAAAAGAGAGAGAGAGAAAGAGAGAGAGAGAGGAGAGACAGAATGACACAGGGGAGACCCAGCTTAGGTGAAACGGGTCTTGCAGCTTTATTTTCAAAAGGGGCTTTTATACTCTGAGTTACATATTTCCAGAAGTGAAAGATACAAAGTCATGCAGAATCAGCTCAACATTCCATCAGTTTTACCTTTATCGAAACCAGGACATTTTTTGCAAAGCTTTCACAAACAAGGGTCTTATGTTATGTACATTATCTTCTGGCCCCATGGCCTGTTAACATTTTGTGACTCTTTCTTGATAAATGTTGGTCAACCTGAAAACCTACTTTCCCTTTATCTTTCCAGTCTGTAGTCCCCCTCAGGAAACAGAGTTACATTCTTATGAAGCAAAGGTGCAGTGGGTTACAACAAAGAAAGTACTTATTAACTCAAGGGTCTTATGTTGCTAATACCAAGGCTACTGCTTGTTTTTCTTGCATACCAACTATATTAGCTAATATCCTCCCAGGCGCAAATTGGGTAAAGGACAAGGAAATTCGGGAGGAAACATTGGCTCAACAATGCAGTATTATTCTAATAAAGTTTTTTTTTTTTTTTACTCAAATATTATGCTTGGGGTGTTGTGAACAATCATGTGCATTAGTTACAAGAGTGTAGATAAACCTGCCAAGGAAGCCAAAATAGTAACAGAGGGGTTAGAATTAAAATGTTCCTTTCAAGCCCAGGAGACTTATTAACTAGAGCCTTACGTTGATTTTCTTCAGAGAAAGGTGGTCGGGGAGAGCCCCCTGTTAATGTCAAAATAATTGGTGAAAGGCATAATATAGTAAACAGTAGAGACAGATTTTGGTTTCGGGCAGATGCTTGAGCAGGTCCAGGTAATCCCTCGAGTCCTGATCCACCTTTGCCTGTCAGGTCTTCTCTGCATGACCTTTGCATGCATGGGATCTCCTGAGGTGGTTCACAGCAAATGTGGTTCTGTTCTCCATGTGAGAACACACCCAAGCCTGCCTAGTTGCCCAAGCCTGTGGGGCCAGGAGCAGTAAGAGGATCAAGCTAAGCCATCCATCCTGTAATCCTGATACCAATATATGTGTTCTGCAAAGAGTTCAATTAGTGATGTTTCAAACTGGAAGACTCTGCAGGTAGCAGGTCCTGATGCTGCACTTCTGGTCCATCACTGAAAGCACACAAAAAAGGCAAACCTTACTCATGCTCATGGCAAGGTCAGGGAAAGTATGCCTGGCACTTCAGAAGGACAGAACGGCCCTTGTAGCCGGGTGGTCAAGGGGTTGTGTGGTCACCCACTTTGGCTTCTTTGTCTGAGGTTGCTGATTGTTCTGTGTCTTGGAATCTTTGAACTCTCACTGGTCGCCCACAGGCACTTTCCTCCTGCCTCTCCTTTCTGCCAGGCATCCTTGGTGCACCATTCTGATTCCACTTAGAACTTGCTGGCTCGGTGGGATAACAGAGATTGGTACCCTGACTTCAGTGCTTCTGCTGGCTGGAGTCTAGGTGGAGTCTTTCCCTATGACGTTCATGCTTTGCTATTCAACTCCCATTACCTGGTTAGGTCACTTCCGACAGCTCATACTCATAAGCGTACTGGCAGGTGGTTCTTTGTGTGCATGTGCATGTACACAGTAACATCCCTGAGAGGAAATTTGCACATATGCAGAAGTACACGCTTTCTTCTCCAGGAACATGAACTTTGGTAAGCACCCAACTTTCTTTGTCCTGGTTATTTTCTTTCACTTGCTCATCTCAGGTTGCACTTCTGACTCTGTAACTTAGCACCAACTGTGTTAGAACCACCCAGACATCACTGATTGACTAAATGCCAAGACTCCCTTTCAGTTGCTCTCATTAGGCCCAGGTAGGTCTTCATACAATCAGGTATATCTGCTTTCCTAACAGCCAAGGTGCCAAAGAAGCCTGTCCCTGGTTGGGCCCAAAGACATCCAAGACAGTCACCTGGAAGGCAGGGTCCCACTGAGTGTCACCTGGTGCAAATCCCCTATGACAAAATCAGAGAATCTGCTCCAGAGAGAGAGAGCCACAATCCTCTCTCAGATGCAGATGCACACCTTTACCCCTCTAGACCCCAGAGCCAGGGGCATGACCCCAGAGGAAAGAAGGAATTCACGTCAGGACTTTCAGCACACACCATGGGGTATCTTTGGCAGGACCGCTATTGCCTAGACCCTGGACCCTGAAAACCAGCAGGCTTCAAATTACCCCCAGGGGCTTCCCCATCTCCCCTCCCCCGAGTTCCCTTGGGACATGCAATAAGCCCACCACCCTTGCTTCCTCCCTGTTCCCTCCCTCACAGGCACAACCCAGCGGAGGGCCACACACGTACACTAGGCCCTGCACTTTCTTTGCCTACCTGCACTGCCAGGGAGGCTGGAAATGCCTGGAGGCATGCCACGCTCACATTCTGTCTCTCCTAGGAGGCCTGTCATTTTGCACAGACAGCCTGCCTTACCTTATCTTCCATTTTGTGTCACATGGTGTCAGTGTGTGCCACTCTCATGGACATAGCATGCTGGCTTTTGGGCTGATCCTGGGCAGTACAGCCCAGGACTTTTCCAGTTCTCCTTACGTGTGTGGAACAAGTCTCCAGTGCAGCAGACAATCTGTGGCTCTTTCTCCTTCAGGTCTCTGCCCTTTTCTGCAGGACCTTAGCCTCCTCACCATCCCAGTCCTGCCATAGCCACATCCACCATTTCCAAAGGCCGGCCCATGTGACCACAGGCTGAGGGCTCCAAAGCCAGTGGTCTCAAAGCCCTACCCCACCTGATTTGTCCTGGGTGAATCCTCAGGCCATGCATCCCCTCTTCCCGGTCCAAACACACACAACAACACAGTAGAAATGGTGAGCTTGTCTTATATTTGGTCTAATTGCAGATTTCTGGAGCCACGGTCTGGAGTTATCACTGGCCATCCTTTCCCCGTTCCCATCCTGTACAGGGTACTGCAGAGATACGGCGACCGACCACCCTTAGACTGGGGACGCCTCGTGCCTCCTCTTTTGGTTGCTTGGCACCTCCTCTCCTGTCTCCTTCATCTCTGTGTCTGCCCTGGGCCAGACACACACACACACACACACACACATAAACACAGCCGACACAAGCACACACATGTATACACACAAATGCTCGGCACAGGAACACAAATGCAAACAGGAAACTCATGTGTTTCAGAAGCCCGTGTTCCCTGATTGTGTTTGTGTCTCCGTGCCGAGCATGTGTGTGTATACACGCATGTGCCTATGTCGGCTGTGTTTGTGAGTGTGTGTGTTTGTGTGTGTAGCCCAGGGAAGACACAGAGATGAAGGTGACAGGAGAGGAGGAGCCTAGTTACCATAAGTGGAGGCATGAGGTGTCCCCAGTCTAAGGGTGGGTGGTCTCTGCAATATCAGGGATGTAGTCGGTGGGCACCATGCCCTGCCCTTGTGGCTCCCTGTTCATGTCCTCCACGAGCTCTTTCCTGTTCACCTCCTCCACGAGCTCTTTCATATTTTCCCAAGGTAGCCTGAAGCTGCTTCCAGCGCAGCATGTGTGGTGCTTGTGAGCCACCAAGCGGTGCATGTGGAAATTCACAGAAGAACCCAAAGTCAGCACACAGGTGCACTGGGATCCCAGACAGGATGCCCTTTCAATGATAGACCTTCCCAGGTTAAGGGACAGGAATGAAGGGCCCAAGCAATGTCAAACTCAGTGAGCAACAGGAGGCCAGAAGATGGGAGGACCCACAACAGGATGATTCTGAAAAAGAAACTTACTTCACCCTGCCTCTAGTAGTATCACCTAGGAGTCTTATGCTACAACCACAACTGATTTGAGGGAGACTTGTTTCACTCACGGACACACTGAATGCTCAGGCCCTAGCCTCAGCAGGCGACCTGCTATATGCATGGCCCAAATTCATGCTCCTCAGCCAGCTTGCATGAGCCTGAGCATCCCCATTTGGGAAAGGACAGTGTCACGACTCCAACATGGCTGTCCCTTCACGGCCCACCTCCAGACCCTTTACCACATGTGTCTCTGTCAGTTACCACTCACGGCAGAATCTTCCCTGCTGGGGTAGTACTTCAGGGGATCACCCTACTCGTCTTAGCTGATTATCTGGTGGCAACACAAGGAATGTCACCTCTGGGCTGACCAGGACCCGAACCTTCCCATGAGCAGCCAAGAACTCCAACATCAAGCATCAACTGTATGCAGGACCAAAACTAGTCCACCTCAACAACCCTGTTTGATTCTGGGCAGTTGTGGTCTGACAACCAGTTGAGAAAATTAAGGTTCCTGGTGACCAGCCTGCAGCTGGGTCCTCCCTGTTCAAAGTACCAGAACCAATGGACTGGTGTGGAATGATGTGCCCTTTACCCTGAAGAAAGACAGGGGAGACAGGTGCGGATCCCGCAGGTGAATCATGCACACCCTTGCACACCCACACTCATCACCCCAGGAGCCACGTTTTATCAGTGATGTCAAGGTAATACTCCTTAATGATCACTGTGTTCAAAAAGTAGGGGTTATACCTAAAGGAAAAGATCAACTTGCTGTGGGACCAGGGATGGCTCGCACCTGTACCTGCTAGGATAGGGAGAAGAGAAAGGTGCAAGCTTCTAGGGACCTCAGCTTGCCTCCCATTAACAGCTTCCACGAAGCCTCTCCAAACTCTCACAGTGTAGGAACATGGATAACATGATCCTCCCACTCCCCACCAAGTCCCATACCCACCCATCTTCAGTCTCCCTCACTGACCTGCAAATTGATCAAGTAGCTGAGAAAGTCTTTATCTTGGTCGCTGATGATGACAGAAACTTGAGGGTGGTTCATAATCTGCTTTAGGTTAAGGAGCCATATTAGCCACATACTAGGCCAAGAAGAGCCAGGAACATCAGCCCTAGTCTGGGGTGGAAGGACACTGGAACAGTCATCATCAAGGATTCTGGGCACTTCTGCTTGCCCAGCCACCACGGTTGTCCTCAGGCCCTGCCATACCATCAGGCACGCTCATGGCTCTGTTTTCCTTGTGGTGTTCTGTATCTGAGGTGGTCTGCATTCCCCAAGAAGGGGCTGTTTCTGATCCCTACTCTTCTCCAGACTTGTGTATGCTGAGTAGTGGCATGTCATTGCTTACGTGGTCAAACAACTTGTAGTCGTTGTAACAAATCATGTCCGAAAGCAAAGGAGTTGGTGTGTGTTTGTGTATGTTTATGTGTGTGTGTGTGTGTGACTCCCATGTCAGTTATTTTTGGGATCATCCACATTTATAATAACTGTCTGCTGAGGCTGCTCTGGGGTACTGACTCTGGTCATTCCTGACTTAGAGGCTTCGGAGCTGCTCCTCCTCAGATGCAGGCCTGAAGTAGACACACAAAGTCATGACTGCAACACTCACAGGTGAGGCCCTGCCTGAACTCTACTCAGCTGTACCTGTGGAGCCTGCAAATTGCCCAGTACCACACTTCCTTCAGGGTCCACCAGCACGCATCCTGCGCCCTCGCCCCCACCCATCCTCCTGCTCCTGCCCCTGCACCTCCTCCTCCTCCTGAGCAGCAGACCCCAAGGAGCAGCAGAAAGGATACCACTTTGACCCAGAAGCCAGGGATGCCCTGGATAATGGCACTCCTCTGAGCCAAGTCACACTTCCTCCTCTGATGGCTCTTGCACATGAACTAAACTTAGGCCCTGCAGTTTTTCTCATGGTCAGAGCTCAGTTCCACTTGCAGGGTGGCCAGAGCCCGAAGCGCATCTAGCGCCAGAAGTTCATTCAGGCCTCCCGGTCGTTGCTGGCCTTGTTCCTCTAATATCTTCTCCTCCAAGTCTTGGGAGGACCCCTGTTGCTGCTTCTCATCAGCCAAAACCTCCACCTCCTCCATGATGTCTTCCACAAGCAGCTGGAACATCCGCCTGATCTGCGCCATGTCTCTGTCCACCAGGGCAGAGGTCCTGTCCAGCAGGTCCCCTGCTGCCTCCACACTGAAGAGAGTGGCATCTTCGCCTGGTGTGACAACTGGTGGCTGCAAGGTCGCAGCCATGCACAGCATCACAAGGGCAGGCTTCAGGGCCCCATCCCCATAAGCACCCGGGCTCACAATTAAGAAGGTCTGGGGTCCCAGGACACTCCGACATTCCTCTGACCACCTCTCATGCTCTTCTTGGCCCTGACCATGAACCCAGGCTGGGTCAGATATGAAAGGATGGGACATAAGAGCACCAAAGCAAGTGGTGTGCAATGGCGGCCCAGGCTGCAAAAAACCTGTGGGGCCAACTTGCTTTTTCGGGGTGGGGAGTGAGAGGCATGGTCGGGAGGCAGTGGTTGGTGTGTCTGTGGTGGACTGAGGCTGAAGAAAGGGGTGGTGGTCAGCCCAGAACGGGGTGAACAGGCTCTGGTACATCAGCCAAACAGGCACTGCCCTAGGCTGTGAGCCACGCACATGCTGCTGGCCCAAATCTAGACCAATGGCTGAGAGGGTACTGGACGGCACCCTTATGGACATGCCCCTAGACCGGAGGACATCTTCCGCGGTTCCTGGGCTCCAGCTCCACCACGTGGCCAGATTCTGCTTTAGGGAGATAGCAGATTTTGCATCTGCCGCTACCCCAGGTGCTGTCATTGACCTGCATTTGGAAATTTCAACCACGGATTCCTGCTCCGCAATCTGAACAACACACTCCTGTGTCCCACAGGACCTTCAATAACCGAGAGCTCTCCCTGAGTATCCAAATCGTACACAGGGGCTCCAAGTGGCTGGATACTTTTCTCCATGGGACAGAGTACCTGTTGCTGTCCAGATGCTAGCGGAGTGGGGAAAAACCCGACGGTTTGCAACAGTTGATCCCCATTGTTCAGGGACACCAGAGCCTTAGGGTACAGAGCTCACTCTGTGTTTCTTTATCTCTGCTTCTGGCATAGCACTGTTTTGGGCAATCCTTCTATGTATGTACCAGGGCTGGTGTATATGAGTCTCTGTCTCTTTAAGTGGTGCTGTTCCCCTTTGCCACTGTCTGGACACCAGCACTCATACAAGAAGCTTATCCTTGCCGTGAAGGCAAGCCCTTCTCCTCCTGAGTGATTTGCACTAACCTGAGATCCGACTTTTTTTTTTTTTTTTTAATGTATTTAAGAAAACAAGAGCTGCTTCTTGGAAAAACAAAATCAGAAACACTGATACAACTGTGGCAATCTAATAAGGGGAAGAGGAGGTTAATTCCAGTACTAGAAATGAGAAATGGAATGTGGTTCTGAAACGATAATGTTCAAATCTGAGTGGAATTACTTTTGTTTCAGGAAAGATCCAGTCAAGCAAAACCCTGGGGAATGAAAAGGAAGGAAAGAAAGAGGAAGAGAGTCAGGGGAAGAAAGGAAGAAAAGGAAAGGAAGGGAGAAAGATAGAAAAGGAAATGTCTCAACAGATATTGTAAACTTCCCAATAAAACAATTCTCTTTAAAATCTAAAAACAGAAATAGAAATTCATTAAGCCATATCCTCATTGCCCTTGATGGTACTAAGAACAAGAAAACCCATTTACACATCAGTGTTTAGAATTTGTGGCAAACACAATAAGATTATGAAAAAAAATAGAAATATGCCATGTTATTTGTAAAAATATGGACAGCAGAAATATTTTTGTAAAAAACATTTTATTTCTATAAATAGTAATTTTACTTAGAATGTTTTGGCAACATTAATAAAACAATAAATTTTACCTGAAAGAACAAGCAAAGTAGACAAGGAATTCACAAACGGCAATAACAAAATAGTGATCTTGACAGATATTCAATACATTTGTAAACAAAACAAAGTGTCATTGCCTGAAAAAAATACAGAGGTATCAACAGAAAAACAGAGGAAGCTCCTGAAAGAACTCAACTCACTATTAACTATATTTTATTTGCAGGCACAGAAACTGACTCAAGCTAATTCTAAGAAGCAAAGCCCTGATGTTATTATCTCTTCTCAGTTTGTGTGTGTGTGTGTGTGTGTGTGTGTGTGTGTGTGTAAAGTAGGAAATTTAGGCTGGAGAGGTAAGCAGAGAGTAGAGACTTAAAGTGCCTTTAAGGAGGAGGAGGAAATGGAGGGGGTTGAGGATTTCATTGTGTGATTTGAACACCACTGGTGAAGCTCAAACAAGGGAGGTAGCAAGCCATGCAGGCCTAGGGGAAGAGCATTTCCAGAAGAACAGCAGTTGCAAAGTTTTTGGATTGGGAAGAAATGTATTTGCTTAAGGAAAAGCAAGGCCAGTGTTGTCAAAAACAGGGCACCAGTGGGGAAAATAGTAGAGTAAAACGACAGAGAATGGAAGAGAGGAAGTAGTCAGGGACCATATCACTGGGACCTTTTTATTTGGCAATAAATACAACTTGTACTCCTTAGGAGCATACTTCAGAGCAAACAACAGTAACTGTGTTCAAAATACTAAGCAACAATAAAAACATATAAAGAAAACATTTCATATTTTTACTATAGAAATAGAATAAAGGAGATAAGAATGCAATAGTCTGTACATTTATTTATACATAGAGTTCTCACATAAGATCAGAACACACACACACACACACACACACTTTATACACCTAAAAGTGGTTTAAGCTGACACTTTGCAAAGTGCTTTGGCCCAAGAAAATTAACTGGAAAGGCCTAGTAATATATTCAAAGTGCAAACCAATCAATGAAGCATTGAATAAATAAATACAATCTACTTGTATTTGAATTTACACTCAAGAAATTACCTAAAATGGAGACAATAGGCTTACTCTAGTTTAGTCATCTGTAGTCCTTCCTCTTCCGTTCTGAGATGGATGCTAATACCTTGGTGATTACCACTTTCCAGGGTTCTGTGAAAGCTTAGAGCATTTAAATAAATTGTGGAGGGGGAAAAATAGTGGGGAGAGACAAAGAGGAGGAGAAAGGAAGAGGAAATGGAGAGATTTCTCCTGGCATAGGTATACAGCCAGGATCCCAGTTTCCTTGAATGGTGCACAGAGATTGCTAGGTAACTGTGCCAGAAGTGGAGAAAGTATGGCATTCAACTCCAGGAGGAGACTCAACTCCAGGAACACACAGAGGAAGCCAAGTGTGCTGATGTTCAGGAACCAATATTTAGAGGGTACCCTGCAGGTCTGTGAAAGAGCTCTTGGAGACCGCAAGAAAAAAGGTTTCCACAAGTATAATCACAGACTAGATAGCTGGATAGAGTAGAGGAAGGATAATAATTCTATGACGTGATAATTACACAAATAAATGAGACAATTCCTGCACATCAGACGGTGTCAAGAAAGACTGAAAATCAGTATTAGTTTGATAAAATGGGAAATTACCCACACAAAGAATTAGCTGTTAACTGCAATACATTCGTGTTCAAGGCAAGATAAGATACAAAACTGAAATCTTCACATGTTCAACTAGGGTAAGATACATGTAACTGGAAAAGGTAAGGAAAAGTTCTATAGAGGGTTTAATCACCCTGGACCCTCTGTATCCACTACATTTACTATTCTCACACAACTCCATTGTAGCTTAAGGGTAAGAGAACTAAATTTAGCCCAATTCAGAAACTGAACAGATTCCCTGTGTTTGATCCTTTTCAGTTAAAACTATGGGTCCAGTACAAATCAAACTGGATGTCAAGGCTTTTTTACTTGGGAATCTTAACTTGCTTTACTTTTGTGACTGAGACAGATATGGCTACTTCACTGTGACTAAAGGCTAGCCAAATGGGAAAGGGGATGGAATGAATCAAATTCCCCTTTTGATCACTCAACAGGAGGTCCACAGGAACCATGCCTCATTCTATTAACTATCTCTGCTTCCCCAACTGCAGTCAATGATAACACAGGGGCTGCTTGATGCTTGCAGGGGCCTCTCACCAAACACAGGCATTTAAATGGTTGGCTTCCTTGAGATGTCCCTGGGCTAGATAAAGACACTCTGAGACAGTGTTCCTTCTGCCTTGGCTCCATGCCTGGAGGGAATGCATACCTCTTCCTCCAATGGGACAAGAAGCCACAGCTCTCCACTGACTAAATCCCATGTCTGGTCCCAACTCACATCATAGCTTCTCCATCAACTTCTCCACACCAGGCTTTTGGAGCCAGGTTATCGTAGATCAGCACAACAGAGGCACTTCGGAGAGTTCAGCAGCACAAGGGAACATACAATAACAAAGCCATTCCAATCTGGCTATATAGTTAATATTGAGATAGTCAAGGCATGAAAACAGTTGAAAATTACGTTGCTAAAACACTCTACAGATTATACGTATAGCAGAGCTTTCAAACTTACAAATAACATGAAATACCAAAATAGGCTGTTACTTTTCCTTTCGCCACCTCTCTCGTTCTCTCTCTCTCTCTCACACACACACGCACACATACTTTTTAGTGCTAAGACAACTGTATGAAAAAGAGGTAACATATTTTTAAATAACATCTCAATATTCAAACAAAACTATACTTCATGTATTTAAAACAAAAACACATAAATTACGCATTGGTTTCTCTGTATTTATTATTGAATAATGCTATAGTTGAATTTTTTGTTTTTAATGGAGTTTATAACTTTGAAATACTTGCTTCAGACTTACTTAAAGTAGAATTAACCGGGTTTTTTTGACCTCCTACTTTTAGATTTGGGGGGTGATGGTTCAGAATCAGATGCGTTCACAGTAATGGATGCTACTTCCACCAATCCTGGTTGAAGGGGTTCCAGTGATACCTGAATAACAACTTTTGTTTCAGGAGGTAATCCTTCTAGCTGCTTAGGCTTCTTAAACATTTGATGACACTGGGTCTTGTGCTCCCTTTTCTCTTTACAAGTTAAAAATTGTAGCCGACATTTGGAACACTGGTGAAAACGCTTTGCCCAGTGCTGTCTATAATGACATATGTATAGTGCTTCAGTTTTAAAAATTTGGAGACAAAAGGGGCAAAGTAAGTTCTTAGTGTTACCATGGTATGCTCTGAAATGTGCATCCACATCTGCAAAGAATGATGATCTGTAACTGCAAACCTGGCATACATAGGGCATTTCACCAGGCTTATGATTATCTTTCATGTGCTGTAAGAGAATCTGATCTGCCTCAAAGGACAATTCACAGATTTTACAGACTGTGCAGGGCTCCTGGGAAGTGTGGACACTTTCAATGTGACACTGCAGCTGGAAGGGCGTAGGAAACTGGCGGTGGCAGTGCTGGCAGGTGGTGTGGTATTTCCAGCTGTCACCTCTCAGCCTCTCAAGTTCCAAATGGTGCTTCATGTGATTCATAAACTCAACATTTTTTAGAACCTTCAAGCAGCTGTGGCATTTAAAGGCTGTGTGAGTTTTTGGTTCTGGCTGCCCATCTCCTATATGCTGTCCATAGTAGAAGTCACGAAGTAACACAATCAGATTGCCTTCTGTGGGATCAGCAAACTTATTTTGACTTGATACACTTGGAAAGTCAGTTTTTGTCAATACATTTCCCCCTAAAGGACTTACAGGCTTGCAATGAACATTGTCCTTTGGAAAAGCTGTTGGACAAGGTTCTCCACTCTGAACATGGCTTAATGAGTTATGAACACTGTCTGGTGTGCTTTGCTGAGTAGTCACTGTATGAAAAGTACCTGAAAGGGACAAAGCTAAAGAATGTTCTCCTATAACTCCATCACTGAGTGTAGGCCTTTTGGGACTTGTGCTATTTGTTTCAGAAGTGGAAAGTCGCTTTGATACACGAGGACTTTTATCCATATCTCCTGCAGAAACTGCTGTTTCTACTGGATGCTGCAATGAACTTGTGAAGGTAATCAAAGGAGAACATAACTCTGAAAAGCTATTAGGCATTATTTGTGGTGAAATATTTTTAGAATCCGCTTTGGACAAAGGCTCAATAATAATAGGACTATCTGTTGATCTTGATTCAGAGACAGAAAGTGGCAAGACAGTCTTTGCTTCTGATGTAGGAGTCACATGACTAACAGGCTGTAATTTCTGAGCATTATCTTTCCTGAAGTGACCATACCTATTTCTCCTTGAACTAGAACCTGGGGTAACTCTGTTCAGTATGTTTGAAATGACTGGTTTTGAATTTGAGGTCATCCCAACAAAGATCACATCATCATCCTCATGTACATGTTCCACTCCAACCAAGATGAGTTCAGCATCTTCATCATTTACTAGTTTGGTTTCTCCCTCGCTTTTCTGTGGTTCTGGCTCTTGTTCTTCTTCACATGACATCCATGGTGGTTCCATATTTTAAATACTTTTTTGTTCTTGGAGGGTGTGACCACAAGTCCCAGTGCTTCCTTTAAATAAACTGCCACCTAGGTATAAATATACTACATATTAGTTAAGTACAGAAAAATGTGCTATTTGGTTATCTCCAAAACTCTATGGTAGTTATAAACACCCTTATCTTACAAATAAAGATACTGAGCATCAAAGAGACTAAATGAAAGATGAATAACCTATGACTACAAGTCTACATGACTCAAGAATAATAGCTTTGTTCCATGTTGATTTTAATCTCTTCTAATTAAAAAAAAAAAAAAGAAAAAGAAAAAACAGAATACCACCACTGATCATTAGGAGAAATCACATGTAAAGCACGAGTATTTTTACAACTGCACTATTGTACAGTGTTTAGAAACAGGGACTTTGGAGTCAAAGAAGATTAAGCTGGAATTCTAAGTTAATCACACACCAGCTGCATCTTTTTGGGCAAATTTATAACTTTTAAATGTGTTTCCGCACCTTAAAGACAAACATGCTTATTTCTTAGACTTAAGGTTAAGCTCTTTTTAAAAAGCGTCAGCTATTTAATGGCATCTTGTTTTGTAGTAAAATTGGAAAAAAAGTTATCTTAAATGCACATTACAACTGATTCACACATGCTAATTTCATAAATGTTAATACAGAAAATAGGTAGCAAATTCAAATATAAAGTATCTATACACAGTTAACAAACAGCATAATTCAATGTCAAGCACTTAACACAGGCCTAGAAAATTGAGAATGAACTCTCTTGATAATCTCACCCCCAAAGCCACACTTATACATCCTAAATTTCTCCCTCTAATCCTGACTAAACTTAAATCCAACAATGCTTCATCCTTCATTCCACATTTCTCTTCCCCACATATCAGGCAAAGTCATGACAGTATTTCTCTAATACCAATATCAGACAGAGACATCAAACACACACACACACACACACACACACACACACACACACACAACGGATATTCTGTATGAATACAGATGCAAGAGTCCTCAACAAAATACTTGCAAACAAAACCTAACAACATATAAAAAAGATTATATACCATGATCACGTGGGATTTATGGAGGTATGCAAAGTTGGTTCATTATATGAAAGTCAATCGACATTATGCCATTTTAACACAATAAAGGACAAAAAACACATCTGCCTGCAGAAAAAGCATTTCCCTGAATCTAGCACCTTTTCATAATAGGGGTTAAAGTAAACCACTTAATAACTAAGAACAGAAGAGAACTTTCTCAAAGGGTACCTATAAACGACCCACAGCTAAATCATACTTAATAATGAAACACTGAAAGCTTTCCCTATAAGATTGGGAACAACATAAGGAAGTCTATTCCACACTTTGGTTCAATATTATACTGGCAGTTCTATAACCAGAGCAATCAGGTAAGAAAAAGGAATTGTTGTTGTTGCTTAAAACAAACAAACAAACAAAAAAACAGCCTTCAGAATGGAAAGGAAAAAGTCAAAGTATATTGGAGATACCATACTTTTATATATAGAAAATCCCAAAGAAACCACAGGTATTAGAATTAATAAAAAGCTTGAAGAATATAAGATAAATATTTTAAAAGTCAATCACATTTCTATACAGTAGCAACAAATGTTCTGAAAATGAAGTCAAGTAAACACTTGACTCTACATTAGCATTAAAAATAATACTTAGGATGTCAGAAAGAGAAAGACAAATATCATATGGTATCACTTACATGTGGACTATAAACTATAACACAAATGAACTTATCTGTGAAACAGAAACAGACTCACAGACATAGTGAGCAGACTATGTGATTACCAAGAGAGGAAGGGTGGGAGAGGCATAGACTGGGAGCTGGTGACTAGCAGATGCAAACTATAATGTTAATATATAGAATAGATAAAAAAAGATCCTACTGTGTAGCACAAGGAACTATATTCATAATTTGTGATAAACAGTAATGGGAAAGGATATGAAAAAAATTGTTCGTGCATGTGTGTGTGTTTACATATGAAGGAAAGGAAAGGTAAAAGGAAGGAAAGGAAAGGAAAACTCTTGGCAAGTATGTACAGAAACTGGACCTTGTGTGTTATGGATAGATTTTAAAATGGTGCAACTGCTACAGAAAACAGTCTAAAGCCTCCTCAAAAAATTAAAAATAGAACTACCACATGATTCATCAATTCCACTTCTGAATATAAATTCAAAAGAAGTTAACATGGGGTCTTGAGATATTTGCATAGCCATGCTCAAAGCAGCACTAATCACAACAACTAAGAGGTGGAAGCATCTAAACATCTATCAAATGTGATACATACATATAATGGAACATTATTAAGCCATATAAAGGAAATTCTGCCCCAAGCTACAACTTCATGATCACTTAAGACATCAAGCCAAAGGAAATAAGCCAGTCATAAAAAAGACAAAAGTGTATGTTTCCACTTATACGAAATATCTAATATAGTCAAGCAATAGAAAGGAACAAAGTGGAATGATGGAGTCCAGGGTCCATGGAAACAGGGAAGAAAAGAGGAGTTGTTGTTTAATGGGACAGGTGATGGGTACAGAGTTTCAATTTTGCAAGATGAAAAGGTGTAGAGATCTATTTCATAGCAATGTGATAAGGAATTCCATGATATTTCAGAGGTTAGGACTCCAAACTTTCCTATCAGGGGCTGGGTATGATTCTCAACCAGGAAACTGTCATTTAAGCTGCATAGAACAGCTAAAAAAATGACAACAACAACAACAAAACAACACTGTGACTCTGTGTGTGTGTGTGTGTGTGTGTGTGTGTGTGTGTACTTGTGTGAGTTGCTCAGTCGTGTATGACTCATTGTGTCCCCATGGACTGTAGCCCACCAGGCTCCTTTGTCGATGGGATTCTCCAGGCAAGAATACTGGAGTGGGCTGCCATTTCTTTCTCCAAAAAGGCTGATGAAATTGTGTGAAATACTTAGCACGTAAAAATGGTTAAAATGGTAAAAATTTAAGTTAGATGTTTGGGTTTTTTACAACAATTAAAAAAAAAATCTAACAACCAGGAAAATAATTTGAATGGACTTTTCACCAAATATGATATGCAAATGGCCAACAATCACAAAAAATACTGCTTAACATGATTGAAAGTGAAAGAAAGTGAAGTCACTCAGTCATGTCCGACTCTTTGCGACCCCATGGATGGTAGCCTATAACGCTCCTCCATCCATGGGATTTTCCAGGCAAGAATGCTGGAGTGGATTGTCATTTCCTTCTCCAGAGGATCTTCCCAACCCAGGAATCGAACCCAGGTCTCCTGCATTGCAGGCAGACATCTTACCTTCTGAGCCACCAAGGAAGCCCGTAACAAAATGTAAATCAGTCTCAGTGAGATACTACTTCACACCTATTAGGTTGCTGCTGCTGCTAAGTCGCCTCAGTCCTGTCTGACTCTGTGCGACCCCATAGACGGCAGCCCACCAGGCTCCCCTGTCCCTGGGATTCTCCAGGTAAGAACACTTGAGTGGGTTGTCATTTCCTTCTCCAATGCATGAAAGTGAAAAGTGAAAGTGAAGTCGCTCAGCCATGTCTGACTCTTAGTGACCCCATGGACTGTAGCCCACCAGGCTACTCCATCCATGGGATTTTCCAGGCAAGAGTACTGGAGTGGGGTGCCATTGCCTTCTCCTACCATTAGGTTGGCTGTAATCAAAAAGAGGAATAATAACAAGTGCTGCAGAGGATGTGGAGAAAAGGAATCTTCATATATTGTTGATGTAATTGCTGTAAAATAGTACAATCACTTTGGAAAAGTGGTTTGTCAGTACCTCAAAAATTAATATAGAGTAGCCATATGATCCAGAAATTTCACTCTTTTGTATATATCCATAAAAAATGAAAATGTTGAGTCCATGCAAAAACAGTGTTCACAGCAACATTATTCACAATAGCCACAAAGAATACACCATCCAAATATTATCCATTAGTTGATGAATGGATAAATAAATGGTGGTATATGCTCACAATGGACTACAGGTAAGCCACATACCATATTGTTATACCATATTCAGCCATAAAAAAAAATGTGCTGCTATACAGCCAAGAAATGGATGAATCTTGAAAATACACAAACTAGGGGACTTTCCTGGAGATCCAGTGTTTAAGACTCTGCACAGGTTCCATCCCTGGGCTAGGAACTAAGATCCCACATGCCACATAGCTAGATAAATAAATATTTGAAAAGAAAACATGGCATCTGAATAAAGCCAGACACAAAGGTCACACATTGTATCTGGAAGAACTGTACATAGAAGAGAAGCAGGAAAGACAAGCATTCTATAATCCAAATGAAACATTTTTTTTTTTCCCAGGGAGGAGGAAATGAACTGCTCTAATAAAGGCTGCCAATATATTAAATAAAATAACAACCTCAGGCTCTACTACAAAGCCACAATCATCAAGACAATATGGTACTGGCACAGAGACAGAAATATAGATCAATGGAAAAAAAAACAGAAAGCCCAGAGGTAAACCCACACACCTATGGACACCTTATCTTTGACAAAGGAGGCAAGAATATACAATGGAGAAAAGACGATCTCTTTAACAAGTGGTGCTGGAAAACTTGTCAATCACTTGTAAAAGAATGAAAGCAGAACACTTTTTGGAGAAGGCAATGGCACCTGACTCCAGTACTCTTGCCTGGAAAATACCATGGACAGAGGAGCCTGGAAGGCTGCAGTTCATGGGGTCGCTAAGGGTCAGCCATGACTGAGTGATTTCACTTTCACTTTTCACTTTCATGCACTGGAGAAGAAAATGGCAACCAACTCCAGTGTTCTTGCCTGGAGAATCCCAGGGCCTGTGGAGCTTGGTGGGCTGCCGTCTATGGGGTCGCACAGAGTCGGACATGACTGAAGTGACTTAGCAGCAGTAGCAGAACACTTTTTAACACCATACACAAAAATAAACTCAAAATGGATTAAAGATCTAAACATAAGACCAGAAATTATAAAACTCCTAGAGGAGAACATAGGCAAAACACTCGCTGACATACATCACAGCAGGATTCTCTATGACCCACATCCCAGAATATTGGAAGTCAAAGCAAAAATAAACAAATGGGACCTAATTAAACTTAAAAGCTTCAGCACAACAAAGGAAACTATAAGCAAGGTGAAAAGGCAGCCTTCAGAATGGGAGAAAATAATAGCACATGAAGAAACTGACAAACAGCTAATCTCAAAAATATACAAGCAACTCCTGCAGCTCAATTCCAGAAAAATAAACATCCCAATCAAAAAATGGGCCAAAGAACTAAATATACATTTCTCCAAAGAAGACATACAGATGGCTAACAAACACATGAAAAAATGCTCAACAATCACTCATTATCAGAGAAATGCAAATCAAAATCCACAATGAGGTACCATGTTATGCCAGTCAGAATGACTGCAATTCAAAAGTCTACAAGCAATACATGCTGGAGAGGGTGTGGAGAAAAGGGAACCCTCCTACACTATTGATGGGAATGCAAATTAATACAGCCACTATGGAGAACAGTGTGGAGATTCCTTAAAAAAAATAAGAAAAAAAAACACCTGGAAATAGAACTGCCATACAACCCAGTTATCCCACTGCTGGGCACACACACTGAGGAAACCAGAATTGAAAGAGACATGTGTACCCCAATGTTCATCGCAGCACTGTTTCTAATAGCCAGGACATGGAAGCAGCCTAGATGACCATCAGCAGATGAATGAATCAGAAAGCCATGGTACGTATAAACAATGGAGTATTACTCAGCCATTTAAAAGAATACATTTGAATCAGTTCTAATGAGGTGAATTAAACTGGAGCCTATTATAAAGACTGAAGTAAGCCAGAAAGAAAAACACCAATACAGTATACTAACACATATATATGGAATTTAGAATGATGTAACAACAACACTGTATGCAAGACAGCAAAAGAGACACAGATGTATAGTGTTTTGGACTGTGTGGGAGAGGGAGGGGAGAATGATTTGGGAGAATGGCATTAAAACATGTATAATATCATATTCGAAATGAATCACCAGTCCAGGTTGAATGCAGGATACAGGAGGCTTGGGGCTGCTGCACTGGGATGACCCAGAGGAATGGTATGGGGTGGGAGGTGGGAGGAGGGTTCAGGATGGGGAATACGTGTACACCCATGATGGGTTCATGTTGATATGGCAAAACCAATACAATATTGTAAATTTAAAATAATAATAATAATAATAAAAATTTTTAAAAATAAAAAAAAATAAAAATTGATCACTGAGTTAAACATTTGGAATTCACTGGTGACCTTGACAAGAGTGGATTTAAAGGAAAATGAGAGAAATGGAGATAAAAAATTCTACAAACAACTCTGCAGAAGTCCATAATAAGAAAACATAAAATAAAAAAAAGCAGAAGCAGGATGTGTCACAAAAGACAAATTTTTAATGAGAGGTGACATTATAGTCAGTCTGTTTGCTGATGGGAACCGTCCAGAGAAACAGAAAACTTAATCCAGGACAAAGAAGAGACTTGCTAGGATATCACTGAATAAACAAGAATTGAGTAGAAAATGGCAACCCACACCAGTACTCTTGCCTGGAAAATCCCATGGACGGAGGAGCCTGGTGGGCTGCTGTCTATGGGATTGCACAGAGTCAGACATGACTGAAGTGACTTAGCAGCAGAAGCAGCAGCACACAAGAAGTGAACACAAGCCAAATAATTTGCTCACAGTAACAAGACTGAGATCATATGGAGAAAGGCTGTCATGGTGGATTAATGGGTATGGTCACCAGCCTTCAAGATGACCCTGTGAATCACATGTCCTGATATTCCCACCCCTATGTAGTTCTCTCTCAAACTATCACAGGGTTGACCTGTGAGACTAAGCAAATACAGAAGTGAAGATGTGTAACGTCTGAAAAAGACTGCACTTTATCATGGATGCAAGTTCTTTCCTGAATCACTCATTCTGGGAAAAGACAGCAGCCTCCACACGAGCAGCCCCTTGGAGAGGCCCACAGAAGGAGGAACTGAGGCCTCATGAGTACAGCCAAGTAAGAGAACTTACATTCAATAAGCCAAGTTTTCAGAGGTTGCCAAACCAGATAAAAGCTTGACTACCACCTCAGGAGGGACCCTGAGGCTAAACTACCCAACTGGATTCTAGACCAATAGATATCAAGTGTAAGTTTTTTCAAACTATTCAATTTTGAGATAATATGTACAACACAAACAGTTCGAGGTATAATATCATTCACATCATACTTACACACAGAAGAGTTCTCCTATAAATATGGTAAAACTTAAAAAACACAAAACAAACCAAAACACCTAAAAACAGGAGTTGCCTGGCAGTCCAGTGGTTTGATTAGGACTCAGCCCTCTCACTGCCAGGATCCTGTGTTCGATCCCTGGTTGGGGAACTAATATCCTATGAAGCCACATGTTGTGACCAAAACCAAACATGCTGTCAAGTTCAAAGCTGTACCAGCAATAGATAACTATGCAACAGAGCTGTAGGCACAAGTTTCTGGGCATAAAGCTACCTATCATCTTGTTTACTGGCATGAAATGAACTCAGATGCTCCCCCACCCCCATCCAGTGGAGTTCAATTACTTAATGAAATAAAGCTCTTACAGGTGCAAAAATGAGCAAGTAATCCCATGTAAACATGTTAAATCACAACACATTTTCTTTGAATGAACCACTTTATTCATTTGGCCGTGCTGCTTGGCTTGTGGGGTCCCAGTTCCCTGACCAGAAGTTAAATCCAGACCACTGCAGTGAAAGCCAAGAATCCTAATCTCCAGGCCACAAGGGAACTCCCATACCTTCATTACTTTGCTTTTGTAGCTAAAACCTTAGGATATGTGCATTGCCCCATTTTAGCCTCACCAAGTGGTAGGAGTCAGCTCTACACAGCTTAAAACCCATGGTGCTCTTACTTTTTTTTTCTTTCAAGAATGCAGGAGAAAGCAAGCCAGTAGCCTCCCTGCCTGCTTTTAATGTTTCAACTCAGAGAGCTTCAGAGTGACCTGAAACCATGATTGCCCTGAAGTCACCACCCGCAATCAGGGTCAGCTAATCCCCAGGAGAACTCTCTCTCCACAGCAACATGTCAGCCCATGAATGAAAGGAGAAAAACGGAAGGCAAGAAAGACACAACTTTGTTCCTTATTGTAAAAATGTCTGTCACCTTACCTCAGGGGCACATTGAAAACCTGAGTGCCCTTCCCAGGCAGGAGAAGGTCACATCCTGGGGTCGGGCAGAGGGAAAGTCAGGGTGAGTCACCTCTTCCTGAAACATTCTATCCCCCAGGCCCTACCTGGTCCTACCCTACAGATGCTGACCAGGTGTCTCACACTCAACCAGAGCAAGTGATTGAACTCCTCTTCCCTGAGCTTCTTCCTCCCACCTCCCTTCTCTCAGTAACAAACAAACAAACAAACAAACAAATACCTCATCTGCCACCTTTCCGAACCAAAGGCCTGAATCTCGGGGCCCCCAGGGACAGGGGCAGCCCTGGAGTCCGAGGAGAGGCAGAGCAAACAGGAAAACGACCAAAGCGCCGCGGCAGTGGAGAGGCCACTAGATTGATTATTATTTTTTTTTTTTTTTTGCTGTGCCCGCCTGACTGTGTCTGGTTGCAGAACCGGGTTGGGCCCGAGTCATAAACCCGCGTGAAGATTTGTATATGTGTGTGTGTTTAAATATATTAAGTTCCACAGGAGACCTGGGAGGGGCGGGGGCTGGGGGCATGACAGGCCCTTTCCGCGAGCTGGCTTGTCCCACCCCTAGGACAGGAAGGCTGCTGGAGAGCTGCTCCCACCCAGACTAGAGAGGGGAGAGGGCGAAAGGGGCCTGAGGCCTGTAGGCCCGGCCTCAAGCTCCCTTGGCCCTCAGAGGCCGTCCCGCCGAGCAAGGCCCCGCCAGATTGGGGATCTGAGAAACCCTTCGCTGGGCACTCCGGCACTGCTTTGGCCGCACCAGGCCCCAGTCCTTACCGGTCCCCGTGGGCGGCGATGCCAGAACTGCCGGCAGCTCACCTGCACCTAAACAGTCCCTGGGTTAAGTCTGAGGAGGCAGGCCCGAGGGAACAATGCCTCCTCAGGCCTGGGACGCCGCTTCAACTGCCGGCGTGTCCGCTGCCAAGGACGATTGGTTGCCAGGTGTTGACGCCTGCAATCGGATTGGCCGCTAGGCCGAGTTCCGCGCATGCGCGCGCGGTGGCCCCCTCTGGAGGCAACTGCTGGGGGCGTAGTCAGGCTGAACCTGAATCTGAAGTGTCTTGGGTCTGTCAAGATTGCGCAGCTCACCAAAGGGGAAAAAAGAAAATAGATTGCACAGTCGCCAGGGCACAGGGCTGAGAACGACCTCCGAGTCTACCAGGGGACTTCAATGATGGTGTCTAGCACTCACAGCCCTCAGGGGTGACCTGCCCCTTGCTTAAGAAACTTGACCTTGACCGTACACCTGGATCTTGAAGCCCCTTCTCTTGGAATTCCATTTTGCTCAATGCAGGGCAGCCTGCCCCCGATTTTGCACAGCTAGAGTGAGCTGAGCCGAGAAGACAACGGCAACCCACTCCAGTACTCTTGCCTGGAAAATCCCATGGACGGAGGAGCCTGGTAGGCTGCAGCGCATGCGGTCGCTAAGAGTCGGGCACGACTGAGCGATTTCACTTTCACTTTTCACTTTCATGCATTGGAGAAGGGAAGGGCAACCCACTCCAGTATTCCTGCCTGGAGAATGCCAGGGACAGAGGAGCCTAGTGGGCTGCTGTCTATGGGGTCGCACAGAGTCAGACGGGACTGAAGCGACTTAGCAGCAGCCTAGTGAGCTGAGAATGAGCTTTACTTCTTTTTCTTTTTCTTTTTTTTTTAATTTTAGAGCCTACACTTTTTAATGGCTGAGGAAAACCGAAAGCATATTATTTTCTGACGTGAAAATTGTGTGAAGTTCAATTTTTGGTGTCCTTAAAGTTGAAACAGGGACTTGCCAGTTCCTTTGGTTATTGTCTATGACTGAAAACTTGATCAATCGTCAAAGATCATATTCGCAAAGCCTAAAATAGTTCTTTTTGGGCCCTTTACAGAGTCTTTTTAAAATGCTCTGTTCTGCTGGAAGTCTCCTAGTAGTCATATGGGGGAATAAAGTCTTGGTTTTGTTACAATATTTTCTTCTCTATTATATTCATTTTTCATTCTTTATTAATTGCATTCCTTCTTATCGCTATAAGTTTGTTCTGTTGCGCATCTTTACAACTTTTTGAGATAGTTATTTGTAACTCTCATTTCTCTTATATGTAATGCTATAAGTTTACTTTAATTTGTTGTTGTTGTTGTTCAGTCTGTCAATCATGTAGGACTCTTTGCAACCCCATGCACTGCACGCAGCACACCAGGCTTCGCTGTCCTTCACTATCTCCTGGAGTTTGCTCAGACTCATGTCCATTTAGTTGGTGATACTATCCAACCATCTCATCCTTTGCTGCCCACTTCTTCCTGCCCTCAGTCTTTCCCAGCATCAAGGTCTTTTCCAATGAGTTGGCTTTTCACATCAGGTGGCCAAACTATTGGATCTTCAGCTTCAGCATCAGTCCTTCCAGTGAATATTCAGAGTTGATTTCCTTTACGATTGACTGCTGAATCTTGCTGTCCAAGGGACTCTCAAGAGTCTTCGCCAACACCACAGATCAAGAGCATCAATTCTTTGGCACTCAGCCTTCTTTATGATCCAACTGTCACATCCATACATGACTGCTGGAAAAACCATAGCTGTGACCAGATGGACTTTGTCAGCAAAGTAATGTCTCTGTGTTTTAATATGCTCTCCAGGTTTGTCATAGCTTTTCTTCCAAGGAGCAAATATCTTTTAATTCTGTGGCTGCAGTCACCACCCACAATCATTTTGGACCCCAGGAAAATAAAGTCTGTCACTGTTTCCATCGTTTCTCCATACAACTTTAACTGTGTCTCACAATTTTTGCTGCATAGTTTGTTCATTATCATTCACTTCAAGTATATCCTAATATTCTCTTCTTAAGACAAAGATTATATATTGTATGGGCTTCCCTGGTACCTCAACTGGGAAAGAACTTTCCAGCCAATGCAGGAGACACAAGAGGCCTGGGTTCGATCCTGGGTCAGGAAGATTCCCCTGGAGAAAATAATGGCAATCTGCTCCAGTAGTCTTGCCTGAAAATTCCATGGAGATATATATTATGGATTAATGTAGTTAGTGATATTTCCCAAATGAATGGCATTTTAAAAGATGTTTCTTTGTCAATTTCTCATGATTGCATATGGTCAGATCACACAATATAAATATTATTGATCCTTTGTATTTGAAGATTTCAATTCAGTTAAGTGTACCATACTTTAGATTTCCATTCCAGTGAAGTCAAAATGAAGAGGGTGTGATGTAGACAAAATACTTGCAATGTCTAAAATATATATCTGTGAAATGACCTCCATTAAGCCTCACAATTATTCCAGCATCTTTCAGTAGGGTACCTTTAACTAAGTTCCAGGTTTTATGCAAATTTTACCAGCTTTTCCAAAAATGTTCTTTTCCAGTTTCATATTCCCATACAGGATACTGAACTGCATGAGGATATATAGCCAAAAGCTACAGATACCTCCCTTAGTTTACTCTGGTCTATAGCAGTTTCCTAAACTTTCCTTGCTTTACATGACTTTTGACAATTCTCAGGAGTCCTTCAGGGACAGGCATTTTGCACAATGACTCTCAATATGGGTTTGATATGTTTCTCCTGGTTGCACTGGGGTTTATATATTTTTAGAACTATACCTCCAAGGCAAAATATCTTTCTTATCACTTCCCATCAAGGATTCATACTATCAATATGACTTACCACTAGTTCCTCTGCTATAAAGTTATCTCCTTCCCTCTGACATATTCTGTTCTTTAGAAACAAGTCACTAAACCCAGCCTACACTTGGGGAGGGGCATGGACTCTCATCTTGAGGAAAATATCTAAGAGAAACACAAGTTCCTGAGTATACAAATTAATTGAAACTCATTTATAAGGAAGATCTGGTTCTTCTAGCCGTATCTTTTCATTTTAAATTAATTTAATTAAAGTAAAGTAAAGATTTAAGAGGTTTCCCAGGTGGTGCTAGTGGTAAAGAACTTGCCTGCCAATGCAGGAGATGTAAAAGACACCCAGGTTCAGGAAGATCCCCTGGAAAGGGAAATGGCGACCCCTGCCCGTATTATTGCCTGGGTAATCCCATGGAGAGAGGAGCCTGGCAGGCTACACTGATGAGGTCACAAAGAGTCAGACAGGACTGAAGCTGCTGAACACACACAAAGATTTAATACCTCAGTCACACTAGCTACATTTTAACATCTCCAAAGTGGCATATTAGACAAGGACATAGAAAACATATTCATTGAGAATTCCCTAGTGATCTGGTTGTTAGGGCTTTGTGCTTCCACTGCAGGGGGCAGAGATTCCATCCCTGGTTGAAGATCTAAATCCCTTAATCCTCACAGCAAAGCCAAAAAAAAAAAAATCCTACCAGATGAACACTCCATCTGAAAATTCAGATAAAGGATATAAACAGGTAACCTCAGAGAAGAGAAACATACGCATTTATGTATGTGAAAAGCTTGTTGTCCTTATTAGGGCATACATGTAACAATTATTTAAAAGTTTTCTATTGCTGCAGAAACTTCTGGGAATAGCACTGACTTAGATCATTGTTTTGCCAACCTTTCTTCTTTTCAAATGTAATGCACATTAACACATGAAACTGCTTTATCTCCATCTCAAAAATTTTCTGTTTTCAATATCATTCAGCTTAAATATTTTATTTTTCCCATAACAATTTCTCTCAGGACCAGTAAGTTATTCAGGTTCAGAAGCAGGAGTAGGAGGAGCCTAAACCACAATATTAAAGAAGCTTGTGAGTTACAGATGGAGAAGGTAATGGCACCCCACTCCAGTACTCTTGCCTGGAAAACCCCATGGACAGAGGAGCCTGGTAGGCTGCACTCCATGGGATCCCTAAGAATCTGACATGACTGAGCGACTTCACTTTCACTTTTCTCTTTCATGCATTGGAGAAGGAAATGGCAACCCACTCCAGTGTTCCCAGGGATGGGGGAACCTGGTGGGCTGTGCGACCTATGGGGTTGCACAGAGTCAAACACGACTGAAGTGACTTAGAAGCAGTAGTGAATTACAGAGGTGCCACTTTCACACTTTGGGTTCCTGGCAATCTTTAATCTATCCTCAGCCTGGGTGAAGTTATATTGCTTCATTTTCAAACTTTGGGAGTTATTTCCTCCGTATTTATCTTTCTAGGTTTTTGTTTGGCCATGCCACGGAACCTGTGGGATCTTAGTTCCATAACCAGGGTGTTGAACCCTGGCCATTGGCAGTGAAAGCATCAAGTCCTAACCACTGAACCACCAGGGAATTCTCATATCTTTTTCTTTCTTTCTTTCAAATATTTATTCATTTACTTGGCTGTGCTTGGTTTTAGTTCCAGCACAAGGACTCTTCAGTCTTCACTGTAGCATGTGGGAGGCAGGATTTTTAACTCTCACATGCAGTATTTTTAGCAGCAGTATGTGGGATCTAACGCCCTGACCAGGGAATGAATTTGGACTCCCTAATTGGGGAGCACTGAGTCTTACTACTGGACTACAGAGATGTCCTTCCCATGGTCAAACCCAGGTCTCCCATATTACAAGTGAATTCCTTACTGTCTGAGCCACTGTGGCTTTGACTATAACAACTTTGGTCAGCAGAGTGATGCCTTTGCATTTTTTTTTAATGCTATCTATGTTTGTCATAGCTTTTCTTCCAAGGAGCTAGCTACTTTTAATTTTGTGGTTACATTCACCATCCACAGTGATTTTGGAGTTCAAGAAAATAAGATCTGCTGTTATTTTCACTTTTTCTCCATTTGTTTGCCATGAAGTGATGGGACCAGATGTCACAATGTTCATTTTTTGAATATTGAGTTTTAAGCCTGCCTTTTCACTCTCCTCTTTCCTGTCATCAAGAGGATCTTCATTTTCTGTTATTAGTGTGGCAGCATCTGCATGTCTGAGGTTGTCGCTATTTCTCCCAGAAATCTTGATTCCAGATTGTGCTTCATCCAGCCCAGCATTTTTAATGATGTACTCTGCATATAAGT
Organism: Bos taurus; assembly: GCF_002263795.3. Lineage (NCBI taxonomy): Eukaryota > Metazoa > Chordata > Mammalia > Artiodactyla > Bovidae > Bos > Bos taurus. Next base: position 45,554,780 of record NC_082638.1, on the reverse strand, counting down.
TAAATAAGTAGGGCAACAGTACACAATCTTGACATACTCCTTTCCCTATTCAGAACCAGTCTCTTGTTCCATGTCCAGTTCTAACTGTTGCTTCTTGACCTGCATACAGATTTCTCAAAAGGCATGTCAGATGGTCTGGTATTCCCATCTCTTTAAGAATTTTCCAGAGTTTGTTGTGGTCCACACAGTCAAAGGTCTCATCACTTCATGGCAAATAGACGAGGAAACAAAGAATCAGTGACAGACTTTATTTTCTTGAGCTCCAAAATCACTGCAGATGGTGACTGCAGCCACGAATTTAAAAGATGCTTGCTCCTTGGAATAAAAGCTGTGACAAACCTAGATGGCATATTAAAAAGCAGAGACATTACTTTGCCAACAAAGGTCAGTGGAGTCAAGGCTATGGTTCTTCCACTAGTCATGTATGGATGTGAGAGTTGGACCATAAAGAAGCCTGAGCACCAAAGACTGGACACTTTTGAACTGTGATGTTGGACAAGACTCTTGAGAGTCCCTTGGACTGCAAGGAGATCCAACCAGTCAATCCTAAGGGAAATCAACCCTGAATATTCAGTGGAAGAACTGATGCTGAATGTCCAATACTTTGGCCTCCTGATGGGAAGAGTCAACTCATTGGGGGAAAAAACAAACAAACCTAATACTGGGAACTATTGAAGGCAGGAGCAGAAGGTGTGACAGAGGACACGATGGTTGGATGGCATCAGCAACCCAACGGAACGAATTTGAGCAAGCTTCGGGAAATGGTGATGGACAGGGAAGCCTGGCATACTGAAGTTCATAGGGTCACAGGAAGTCAGACACGACTGAGAAACTGAACAACAAAAGCCAGGCAGGGTCTCTATGTACAGCTGGCTGAACCTCAATAGGGCTTTTTTGAATTTCTGGAGGTGGGTAGAACTTAATTTTTAGCCAGATCCCTTGCTGCAACACATCTGGAATATTTTGTGTTTGTAGTCAATCTTCTTTGTAGTTTTTCTGGGTGACACTTGGGAGTCAGTGTTCCTCACAATGATGGATGCTGTCTCTCTCAGTCCCAGCTGAACTGAAGTTTGGATCATGACCTCTGTTTCAGGAGGCAACCCTCACAATTGCTCTGGCTTTTTGAAAGACTGATGATTCTTTGTTTGGTGCTCTGTCTTTTCCTTCATTTTCAAACACTGTAGCCAGCACTTGGAATATGGAAAGACCCTCTTATTTCAGTGCCTCCAAGTGTGATTTATGAAGGATGTCACCAGTTTGAAAATTTCGAAGCAAAACAGACAAAGCAAATTGTTCATGTTTCCATGCCATATTCTAAAACGTACCTCTACATTGGCCAAGGCTGACAGTCTGTAATTGCAAACACGGCACACATAGGGCATTTTGCCAGGTTTGTGACTGTCCTCCATGTGCTATAAGAGAACCTGATCTGTTTTGAAGGACAATTCACAGATATAACAGACCATGGAGGGCTCCCGGGAAGCATGGATACTTTCAATGTGACACTGCAACTGGAACAGGGTGGGAAACTGGTGGTGGCAGTGCTGGCAGGTAGTGTGGATTTCCCAGCTGTCATCCTTCTGCCTCTCCAGGTCCAGATGGTTCCTCACATGGGTCATAAACTTGACATTTTTTAGAACTCTCAAGCAACTGAGGCATTTAAAGACTGTGTGAGTCTTCTGTTCTGACTGCCCATCTCTTGTATGCTGTCCATAGTAAAAGTCATCAAGTAACATGATCAGATTTCCTTTCATGGGATCAACAGTCTTGCTCTGACTTGCAAGAGTCAAAAAGTCCGTTTTCTCCAGCCCCTTCAACTACATGTTCTGTCTGGATCCATAAGACTGAAGCATGCCTGGTCATTTGCGTGAGTCTGTGAAAATGATGCCCCGCGGTGAACATGGCTCAGTGAGGTCAGGAGACCTTCCAAGGTCATAATCGTGTCCTTTGTAGGAGAAATACCTACAGGGGCCATGGTGGAGGCAGGTCCCCCTGGGATTCCATTGCTGAGTTTGGGTCTTTTGGGATTCCCACTGTTACATTTTACATCTGAAGTGGGACATTGCTTTGAATTAAGAGGACTTTCATCCTTGCCTGCTATTGAGAGACTAGCTCCAGATAGACAATGAGGCCGCAGAGAGAGCAATTCTGAATTGTGAAGCACAGCTTCCAGAGAGCTCGTTTTATAATCAGGTTTAGATGAAGGCTTGAAAATAACAGGACTGTTTTTTCCTCCCCATTCAGACTGAGAAGCTAATGATACAGCCACTGGTTCTGATGCTGGGGTCCTGAGATGTGCAGGTTGCAATGTGCAGGAGGGATCTGGACTCACGTGGCCCTTCTTTCTTCTTGAAGATGCATCCCTGGTCACTCTGTTCAAAATGTTAGAAATGACTGGCTTTGAACTTGAAATCACTCTGACAAAGAGAGTTTCAGCATCCTCATTGACATGCTGCACTCCAACAAAGATGACCTCAGCATCATCATTATCCTCATCTCTGGGTTTGGACCCTGCGGTCTTTGTCTCGGGTTGTGGTCGTGCTTGTGCTTCCTCACACAGGAAGAGATGGGTCATTTTACAATCACTTTTGGCTTCAAGTGGTCCCTTCCACCTAAAGGCAACCACAGAACAAGGTCATCCCGTCTGATCTCAGGTGTCACTTTCTGTGGTTTCAGTTAACCCTCAGTTGTTCACTGAAAATATTAAATGGAAAACTCCAGAAATACATAACTCATAAGTTTTAAATTGCATGTCATTCTGAGGAGTAGGATTGGAATCTCACACCATCCTGCTTCCTCCTGCCCAGAAATGTGAATCGAACTTAGTCCTGCACATCTCACCCATTTGTCACTCGGTTACCACAATGACTGTTGAGATGTCACAGAGCTTGTGACCAAGTCACCCTTATTTTACTCAATAATGGCCCCAAACCATAAGTGGAGTGATGTTGGTTATTTAGACATGCCAGAGAGAATCCTTTAAGTGCTACCTTTAAGTGAAAAGATCAAAGTTCTCAATTTGATATAAAAAGAAAAAAAAGTATGCTGAGGTTGCTAATATCTGTGGTGAATGTGAAGCAGAGAAAAGAAATCTGGGTTAGTTTTGCTGTCAAACTGCAAACTGCAAAAGGTATGGCCACAGAGCATAGTGCATAGTTAGGGTGAAAAAAAAAAAATCACGAAATTAGTTCAGTAATATATTTTACATAGAGACTACATTCACAAAACTGTTATAAAAATATGTTGTTATAATTGTTCTATGTTATTATTACACCTTCCCTGGTGGCTCAGATGGTAAAGTGTCTGCTACTATTCAGGAGACCTGGGTTCCATCCCTGGAGAAGGAAATGGCAACCCAATCCAGAATTCTTGCCTGGGAAATCCCATCACAGAGGAGCATAGTAAGCTGCAGTCCATCAGGTTGCAAAGAGTTGGACACGACTGAGCAACTTCACTTTCACTTTCCTGTTATTATTAGGAAGTTGCCAATCTCTTACTGTTCTTTTATAAAATAAACTGCATCACAGGTATGTTTGTATAGAAAAACCATTGTGTATATAGGGTTTGATACTATGTGTGGTTACAGATGTCCACTGGGGGTCTTGGAACTTATTCTCTGCAGATAAGTGGTGATGATTATATTTCTTCCAAAAGACAAAATTAGTACCTGGTTTAATCATCAGCTGAAACATTGAGATAACTATTAACACCCTTAGACATAAGGAAACATCTCAAACTCAGTTAAGTGACATGATCATTTTAAACTTCCTTCTCCAGACCCTACTTTTGCCTTGTTTCCCCATAGTGGCCCCAGTGCTCCTGTTAAACTCTACAGGAGAGCGGGTAGGCACCACTTTGCTTATAGATCTCCAATCTCACTCAGAAATGCTGACCAACATAAAATGTCCAAAAGAGCCCCCAGCTGTCCCTTGGGGGTGCCCCTCACTCCCTCCATTCTCTGAGTCCAGAAGGCACCAGACTCTATACATGGATCAAAAATTAAAAAAAAAAAAAAAAAAAATTCCAGAAAGTTCTCATAGCAAAACTTGAACCTGCCTCATGCTGGCAACTATATATACATATACATACACACACACATACATACAAAAATACATACATGTGCATATATACACATATATGTATATGCATATATATGTGTATATATATAGCATGTACATTGTAAATGAAACTATTTACACAGCATTGGCATTGTATTAGGTATTACAAGGAATGTGGAGATGATTTAAAGCATGTGGGAGCATCCCCTTAAGTTACGTGCAAAGACTATACCATTTTATATAAGGAACTTGAGCATCCATGGATTTTGGTATCTGTGGGTGCAGGGTTCCCAGACCCAATCTCCCAAGGGTACCAAGGAGAGAGGACAGGGCCTTCTCAGGACTTCTGCTACTCCCCCTGCCTTGGACACTGTCTCAAGTACTGTCACCCAACTCCTGACCTGCTTCAGTCCACAGTTTCTCTGCCAGGCTTCCCTGACCCTGATGTCAGAAATCACAGCCTCCCCCAACTCACATGCCATATTCAACTCCAGAGCTATTGGGTTGCTGTATTGTTGTTTCTAGAACAAGTTCTGGTGTCTGTCAGTGCTACATGTCTGCTGCATAAATAAACAGTAGCTGTTATGAATACAATCTTTTATCTGTACCACAGGCTTGACCCACTAATTCCTGGCTCCCCAGGTTCTTACACTTGATCTTAGCAAAGAAGCTGACAAGCAATTTCTCCAAGCATTTAATGAATTCCAAATCTTAATGAATTAAAAGTATCATGCAAGGGAGAAAGTCAGCCAGTATGTAGTTGGATGCTGACAGGGGCAGTAGTGGTCATTGAAATAAAAGGTTTGTAACACAATTTCTCTCCATATAATACATTTGTTGATAGCTTCCATGCTGTTAACACGTTTCATTGACATTAAGGGACATTCTACAGTTTACATTTGACCATTTCTGATACCAGATCACATTTCATCAGCAGCATATTATAGTTTGTTTGGTTGTGTATAAATGATAGCCCTAGCGGTAAAGGTCTCTCCTGACAATGCAAAAGATGTAAGAGATGCAGGTTCCATCTCTGGGTCAGGACGACCCCCTGGAGGAGGGCATGGCAACCCACTGCAGTATTCCTGCCTGAAGAATCCTATGGACAGAGGAGCCGGGTGGGCTACAGTCCATAGCGTTGCTGCTGCTGCTGCTGCTACTAAGTGGCTTCAGTCGTGTCCGACTCTGTGTGACCCCAGAGACAGCAGCCCACCAGGCTCCACTGTCCCTGGGATTCTCCAGGCAAGAACACGAGTGGGTTGCCATTTCCTTCTCCAATGCATGAAAGTGAAAAGTCAAAGTGAAGTCGCTCAGTCGTGCCCGACTCCCAGCGACCCCATGGACTGCAGCCCACCAGGGTCCTCCGTCCATGAGATTTTCCAGGCAAGAGTACTGGAGTGGGGTGCCATTGCCTTCTCCAAGTCCATAGTGTTGCAAGGAGTCAAACATTACTGAAGCAACTGAACACACACACATACATATGTATATATGTGTATATTTTATAGTGGTATGAAAAATAATTCTGTGGGACTTCCCTGGTGATCCAGTATTTAAGACTCCTCACTTCCAGGCCAGGGTCATGGCTTCAATCCCTGTCAGAGACCTATGATTCCACATGCCACTGGGTGTGGCAGGAAAAAAAAAAAGAAAAGGAATAATGCTGTATTTTACAGCTGATGTCATCTTAGATTTAATGGAAATTTCTGTTTTTCATAAGCAGAATCCAGCCTACTAAATTCATGTCACAAGTCACTAATGGGATGCTAGCTGCATTATATAGGCAAATGGTTTAAACAGGAATTTACAAATTGGCTTCCTTCCTGTTTGCTTTTTCTCCCAACCATCAAGCTAAGAATGATTTTTAGGTTTTAGTTTTTTTTTTTTTTTTTTTTAACTTTTAAAAATCTATTTAATATTTTTACATTTTTTTAATTTGGGGGCAAACAAAGGAATATTTTGTGATATGTGAAAATTATAGGATATCTAAATTTCAGTGTCACAAATAAAGTTTTATTGGAACACAGCCGTGATCATTTGCTGCTGCTGCTGCTGCTAAGTCACTTCAGTCGTGTCCGACTCTGTGTGGCCCCATAGACAGCAGCCCACCAGGTTCCCCTGTCCCTGGGATTCTCCAGGCAAGAACACTGGAGTGGGTACCCGAGGCTATTTCACTCTGCTAATGGCAGAGACTGCATTGGCGCTTAATGCCCGTTTACTCTCTAGGCCTTTACAGAGCAATTTTGCACACTCATGGCTGTAGAGAACAAAATGAAGCATTCCAAACCCCATGGCTCACCAGCTCCTGAAGTCCAGTTGACTCAGTGCAGCTAAACACTTCCTATTCTGAGTCCCACTGGAGGATGAAGCTGGAGTATCTCTGTCTCCACGCCCCAGAAAGATTTCTCTGGAAATATCAGCACTGCTTCCTGTGTCCAGTGTCCATGAAACTCCTACCTGGCTCTCCAAAAGCCTTTTCTCAGTGAGGCTGGATCAGGAGATTCCAAGCCTTTGAAAGCCCATTCTAATCCAATCCATAGTATCCAAATGGTGCTCCAATCAGGTTTCTGAGCCAGTTTTTCCCCATGGGATCTTTCAACTAGAAACCTTTCTACCAAATTGTTAAAGAGAGGAAAGAATGTGGGTGCAGCTGCAGGGCCCCACCCAGGGGCTGTTTTCCAGGTCTCAGGGTGGTGAGAATCCCCACTTCCCTCTCTGGCATCCAGAGGCCCACCATCTTATCTCCAGTTTATCTGCATCTTTAGTTATTTGGGATTCAATAGCTTAAGGGCAGGGGAAGGTGGTCCACATAGCTATTCCAGCAGAGCTCGGGCTGGTATCAGGAATGGAAAAATCAGGGGTTCTCCTCCAATACCAGAAAATTCTCCAGCTGCAAACAGCAAACCCCTGTCCTCTTCTGGGAGCAAGGGTGGTGGGTTGGGGGCGGGTGGGCATGGTGAGGAGAGCAGAAAGCAAGCTTACTCCCAAATGATCTGCACTTGAAGACTCAGCACCCGCTGGATTTCAGGGGTCCTCACTGTGGATCTTCATGCTGAACCCCAGGAGCTTTTTCTAGGCAGGGGCTCATGCTTTCTTAAACCAGGTCAGGGGTGTCAGGTCACACCCTGGTCCCCATCCTTCTGCCTTCCTCACTCACTCCCTGTCTTCTCTCTCCTTCCCCTTTGCACCACCAAGATTATATCTCAAGCTTTCCTTCCCACTGCCTTTACAACCCTGTGCACACAGATACATAGAGGGAGGGAGGGTTTAAGAGTAGAAATATGTGTATTTCCATTCCTTATAAGGTAACAGAGTCACTGAATTAGAACAAAAATGAAGTTCACTGATGAACGTGATCTCAAGTGTTGTAACCAGATATAACATCAAAAACACTGTTCTTATCAAATCAACATGTGTTCACCTTAAATTTACACAATATGTTTCCATTACATCTCAATGAAGCAGGGAAAAAAAAAATACAGAACTGACCATTAGAAAGAGCTCGTTTTAGACTCTTTTAAGACGGTTGATGGTGAGTGCTGTGCCTAGTTGCTCAGTTGTGTCTGACTTCTTGTGACCCCATAGACTGTAGCCAGCCAGGCTCCTCTATCCATGGACTTCTCCAGGCAAAAATGCTGGATTGCCTTGCCATGGCCTTCTGCAATGTTGGTGAGTATCAAAACCCAAGGCTAGGGACTTCCCTCGTGGTCCATGGGTTGAGAATCTGCCTTCCAATGTAGGGAATGTGCGTTTAATACATGGTGGTTAAGATCCCATATACCAGAGGGCAGTAGAAAGGACAAAGGATCCTGCATGCCATGACTAAGACTCGAGGCAGCCAAATAAATGAATAAAAATATACATATTTTTGAACTCTATGCTCTTTACATTCTTCTGGATGTATTTGTAAGCATGATATTAACAGTTTTGTTTATTTATGGATACACCATGAGACTTCCTGCAGGATCTTAGTTTCCTGACCGGGGACTGAACCCAGATCACCAGAGTGATAGCATTGAGCAGTAAACGCTGGTTTGCCAGGGAATTCCTAGTTTGATTTACTTAAAGGGTTTATTTTTATTGTATGCCCAAAGGTACATCCTTTGCTGTGTTTACACTTACAATAAAAACATTTTGGATGTCAATTTTAAAATGTTTGCAAAAACTTAGGGGAAAGGAAGGAACATGTTGACTACATATTTATGCTTCTAGGCTTCCCTAATGGCTCAGACAGTAAAAAGTCTGCCTGCAGTAGAGGAGACCGGAGTTTGATCCCTGGTTCAGGAAGATCTCCTGGAGAAGGGAATGGCTATCCACTTCAGTATGCTTGCCTCGAGAATTCCATGGATAGAGGAGCCTGGGGAACTACTATCCATGGGTTTGCAAAGAGTCAAACACAACTGGATGACTAACACTTTCATTTTCATATGCTTCTAAAGATTGTTCAAATCTCAGAGTCACCTGGGACATTATTAAACATAGAGATTCCAGGGCTGCATATCATACCTAAGAAACTAAAATTGCCTGAGGAGGGGGCCTGGGCATCTGAAAGTTCAATGTTTGCCTCACTTGATTCTGATGTGACGTGAGTCCCAGGGTGTAAAATCATCCAATACTTTGGGAAAGATTGATCTCTGGTGGTTCAGCAGTTAAGAATCCACCTGTTAATGCAGGAGACCTGGTTTCAATGAAAGGGTTGGAAAGATCTCCTGGAGGAAGAAATGGCAACCCAGTCCAGTATTCTTGCCTGGGAAATACCATGGACAGAGGGGCCTGGCAGGCTACAGTCTATGGGGTCACAAAAGACTCAGACACAACTTAGCAAGTAAACCACAACAGTGAAAGTGAAAGTCCCTCAGTCGTGTCTGACCCTTCCTGACCCCATGGACTATATACAGTCCATGGAATCGTCCAGGCTAGAATACTGGACTGGGTAGCCTTTCCTGTCTCCAGGGGATTTTCCCAACCCAGGGATCAAACCCAGGTCTCCCACATTGCAGGCAGATTCTTTACCAGCTGAGGCACAAGGGGAACCCAAACAACAGTAAAAACATGCTTAAAATATCCAAGAATCTACTCCTTCAGGAGACCCTGAGGGTTGAGGGTCAGGAATTAATTTTTTCTTCATGTGACACACTGAGCACCTGCCTTGGGAGAAGCGTGTTATTGGTAATTCAATAAACCAATCAGATGTTGTAGCTTGAGCAGGGAGCTTCATCCTCCCCACCACTCTTCAGAGATTCTAGGACCTCCACACTCTGTCCTGGGGCTTCTGGATGTCCTTCATACTAAAGGAAGTTAGTGTATAAGCAAAGCTCAGAGATCTGGATCCAAACTTCTCAGTTTGGGCCACACTTGCAAATCTCCTGGGCTGTGCTTTGTAACCCTCAGTGAATCTAAGGATTTCCCTACGTGTCTTGTGTAAAAACATATTCTCGTCCAACAGTTGTGAGTGGGGCCTGAGAGTCTTGAGTTTCTCACAAACTCCAGGTGTTGCCCAGGCTGCTTAAGGTGTCCATATTAAACAGTGACTACTAGAGAGTTTTGAAAAGTACTGATTGATTTTGAAAAGTTCTGGTTGATTTTGCCGATCTTACTCCATACCCACAGAATAAGTATCTCCAGGAATGGGACCAGGGAGTCAATGTTACTAAGCGTCTCAGATATTTCAAAGGAGCAGGTAGGGTGCAACGTGAAGCTACACCACAATGTGTAGCCAGGCACATCACCCTACCATCAACCCTGTTTTGGGCTTCATTGTGTCCTACAAAATCCATATGTTGAGGGGACTTTCCCAATGATCCAGTGGCTAAAGCTCTCCACTCCCAGTGCAGGGGGCTGGATTTCGGTCCCTGGTCAGGGAACTAGATCCCACGTGCTGCCAGGAAGTCCAAAGACCCCACATGCCACAACTAACAATCGGTGCCATCAAATAAATTAATTCATTTAAAAAAATTATCTGTAGAAGTCCTATCCCCCTACACTTTGGAATGTGACTATATTTGTAGATTATATTCTTAACAAGGTAGTTAAACTCAACGAAGGCACTAGGGTAAGCCCTAGTCCAATCTGATGGTTCTCTACATAAAAAGAGAGAGCAGAATTCCCTGCAAGGCCAGTGGTTAGGGCTCAGAATTTTCACGGCCAAGGGCCCCATTTCAATCCCTGGACTGGAAACTAAGACCCAGAAGTGAAGCAGCATGGCCATAAAAAAAAAAAAAAAAGAGGAAATTAGGACACACAAGACATCAAGGATGCATGGACATAAAGGGACAGGAGGACACGAGAATGCAGCTGTTTGTGCATCAGGGAAAGAGATCTCCCGAGAAACCACACTGTCAACACCTTGATCCTGGACTTCTAGCCTCCAGAACTGGGAGAAAACAATTTCCTGTCGTTTAGGTCTCTTGTATATCTTGTGGCCACCTTAGTACATTAATGCGTTCTTTAGATCAGGAGTCCCTGAAGAGGGCTCACCTCAAGGACAGGTGGGGAGTATGCAGGTGATGACTCAGCTCCCAGGTGACTTCTAAACATCAACAAATGCCCACCCCACCCCCCAGATTTTCCAGGACACAGCCTGCTCCTGTGGACCCCTTCTTGCAGACCACTGCTGCTAAAAGTCCCCACCCAACTCTCGTTCTGGCCCCAACTTTCTTTACTTCTCTCCTAGACTGTGAGGGACAGAGCCTTGAAAACAGAGCAAGGCCTGTGCTCAAACCATCCTGGTTGTGAAGGGGAGTATGTGTTTTAACAAAAAATTAAAAAAAAAAGGAAGAAAACCCATAGCTGTCTAGCATAAGCTTAACACTGGATGTACAGAAAAGCCTTCACATGTTATGTTAGGAAGAAGCAGAGGACATGATTTCAACCTTTTCTTCAGGGAAGGTTTCCAGGAAGGAGGACAGCATGCTTTCTGTAGATGGGTTGAGAGCAGATGAATTTATTGGAAGGCCTTTGGGTCTGTAGCCAGGAAAGGAATATGAGTGGGGAGGGGGTATATCGTCCTTCAGTTCTCTCTACCTCCAGAAGTTTCTATGATATGGGCCATGGTCATAGGGCTCCCAGAGATCAGGGAGAGAGGGATGTTTTGTGACTTCACCCAAGCCTGACCCATAGAAGGCTGCCTCTCAGCAGCCAACGTCAGACTTCTGGGCCATCTGCCAGGCTCAAGAAATGACCTACTAGGAACTCTCTGGTAGTCCTGGAGTGGTTAGGACTCTGCACTTTCACTGCTGAGGGCAGGGATTCTATACATAGTTGGGGAACTAAGATCCTGCAAGCTGCACTGGCTGGCCAACAATAGAAAACAAACAAAAAACAAACAAACAAAAGACAGACATGACCTTTCCCACCTTTCCTTCCATAGACAACCCCACAGCTGAGTCCAGTTCAGGTCCATTGCTGTGGTCAAGGAGGAAGCTCCCTTGGGCTTGTGGCTGTGGAGTGACATGGGGTCAGCCTGAGTGTCCACCAACAGGGCTGGGCATCTCACACCAACCGAGAACCTGGTACCCAGTAGGAGGTCAGGCCCTCAGGACACATGCGGGTGCCTGCTGACTACAGATCAGGGCTGTGTGAGAAGTGGACTCTACAAGGTGGCCAGAAGGCACACCTTTCAGGAGAGCACTAATCCAGGTGGCCAGACTCTTCCCACTTCCTCCGTCTCTAGGGGAGAACTTGGCGCTTCCATTGATCTCACAAACGTTTTCCTCTTCTACTCTCCCTGGAACAGCTTTATCTCAAGAAATTGTTGTTGTTCATTTGCCCAGTTGTATCTGCAACCCCATGGACCACAGTGTGCCAGACCTCCCTGTCCCTCACCATTTCCTGAAGTTTGCCCAAGTTCGTGTCCATTGCATTGGTGATGCAATCCAGCCATCTCATTCTCTGTCACCCTTTCTCCTTCAGGCCATCTCCACATAACCAACAACAGTCCTCTCCCAGGATGGCACTCTAAATCCCGTGTCCAGCTTCCAGACCCCATGCACACTGGTTGAGCTGCATTGCAGTTTGGGCCATATAGAGCCACGACACACATTATCTGTGTAACTTTTGCTCTATATAAATGATATTTCATCAGCTGTCTTACCTTGCTTCCTTTCAGTCCAAAGCAATTTACCCTTTACTGAAGGGGCTTGCCTCATTCTGGAAATCTCTTCCCTGCTTCTCTGTCTCCCACCACAAGGCTCAGGTTTTGTTTTGCTTCCTCTTATACTTCTTTTCCCATCTTAATTCCTTCCCACCCAGGTATATCTGAAACCCACATGGAACACTCTGGGGACTAGGGTCTTCTGCTAGTATTTATCTGATGCTCTGGGAAAACTATTGACCATGTAGAAGTGTTACTTCTGATCTATACATTGAGAGAGGTGCATTTCATATCCTTCTACATTTCTGCCTTCTTTGAACTTCTCAGTGTTTCCTGGAAAGCTCTATTACTCTTTTTCCTTGACAGCAAAACATGAAACATTAGTGGACATGAATTACTCTGTTTGATGGGACGTTGCTTACGTACACACGTAACTGGTATTACTTTGACTTCCAACATGCTATCAAGCACATTTGTTATTGTTGTTGTTTTCCCCCTAGAAAATTTCTCTTAATGATGAATTGTCATCAGCATGAAGAAATGCAGAACTTTCCACATAAAATATAATAGCATAACTGGGCTCAAAAAGTCAGCACTTGAATATATCTAGCTATATTTTGAATGTTCCTGACATTTTCCCAGAGTACCGATGTCTGATTTCAAATCTCAAAGCTTAATTCCATTCAGTGAGTCTCAAGGGTCAGAGACTGCCATGGGCATAATTTAATTCCTGTAGAATAAGTTGGCAAGTTCATACTTGACTTGACTACTTGGTACTTGACTACTTGATAAAGAGAGAAAACAACAATAACAACAATGACCAAAAAATAAACAAACAAAAAAAACACAGAAATGTGTAGTTAGTGATTCAGTCATAACAGGTACACATAAATTGATGTATAGACTATACAATCATCTATATCTACTTAATTGTTTCTGCTAATGACTTGGACACTGTGAATCACACACAAACCATTGAAAAAGAAAAGTAATTTTGGAAAATCCTTAGAGAAAAGAACATCAGAATTCCTTACCTGTCTCCTGGGAAATGTGTACGCTATTAAATTTGCAACAGTTAGACCTGGACACGGGACAATGAAGTAATTCAAAATCGGGAAAGGAATAAGTGAAAGCTATCTAGTGTTGCCCTGGTTATTTGGCTTCTGTGCAGAGGACCTCATGAAAAAATAAAATCCTAGATGAATCTCAAGCTAGACACAAAATTTATGTGGGCGATATGATAACTTAGTTATCCAGATGACAACACCCAAATGACAGAAGAATAATAGGAATTAAGGCGCCTCTTGATGAAGGTATTATCTGTTTCAAGTACAGACATCTGAAATGACATAGTCCTTCATAAAAGATGAAATTCTCAGTTTCACATTTGAAAATCTAGATGTATATTCCAGAATGTGAAATATAAAATTCTCTATTAGTCACATATACAAATCTGGGGACAATTTTTCCAACTTGAAATGTGGAATTCTCTGTACATCTCACATGAAAGTATACATACAATATTTTCTGCATAAAATGTGGAATTTTTCACATTAGAGGTATGAAAATCAGGATGCAGATTCTTTGAAAGGAAATATGAAAATGTCTATTTCACATATCAAAATATGGTCACAGGATTTCTCACATGAGATATGGAATTTTTTGATATTTCTCATTTGAAAATCTTTGTGCTGTCTTTACTTCATGAAATATTGAAGACTGTCTATTTCACATTTGAAAAAAGTGCATTCATTCTCCTACAAGAAATGTAGAATTTTCCCACAGATTTTCATGCTTGAGCTCTGAAATTCTGTATATTTCCATCAAGAAAGCTTGAATGAAGGTCTTCTGATATGAGACTTGGAATTCTGTGTATTTCACATTTAACAATCTGGGGAGAAATGTTCTCATATGAAATATGAAATCTCGACTGTTCACATATGAAACTTTTTCTAGATTTGTACACATGCAACCTATATGCAGGTTAGGAAAAAACAGGTAGAACTGGACATGGAACAACAGACTGGTTCCAATTAGGAAAAGGAGGATCGCAAGCCTATATATTGTCACCCTGCTTATTTAAATTACATGCAGAGTGCATCATGTGAAACAGTGGGCTGGAAGAAGTGCAAGCTGGAATCAAGATTGCTGGGAGAAATATCAATAACCTCAGATATACAGATGACACCACCCTTATGGGAGAGAAGAGGAACTAAAAAGCCTCTAGAAGAAAGTGAAAGAGGAGAGTGAAAAAGTTGGCTTAAAGCTCAACATTAAGAAAACGAAGATCATGGCATCTGGTTCCATCACTTCATGGGAAATAGATGGTGAAACAGTGGAAACAGTGTCAGACTTTATTTTTTGGGGTTGTAAAATCACTGCAGATGATGACTGCAGCCATGAAATTAAAAGACGTTTACTCCTTGGAAGAAAAGTTATGACCAAGCTAGATAGCATATTCAAAAGCAGAGACATTACTTTGCCAAGAAAGGTTCGTCTAGTCAAGGCTATGGTTTCTCCAGTCTTCATATATGGATGTGAGAGTTGGACTGTGAAGATTGCTGAGCACTGAAGAATTGATGCTTTTGATCTGTGGTGTTGGAGAAGACTCTTGAGAGTCCCTTGGACTGCAAGGGGATCCAACCAGTGCATTTGGAAGGAGATCAGCCCTGGGATTTCTTTGGAAGGACTGATGCTACAGCTGAAACTCTAGTACTTTGGCCACCTCATGGGAAGAGTTGACTCATTGGAAAAGACTCTGATGATGGGAGAGATTGGGGATAGAAGGGAAAGGGGATGACAGAGGATGAGACGGTTGGACGGCATCACTGACTCGATGGAAGTGAGTTAGAATGAAGTCCGGGAGATGGTGATGGATAGGGAGGCCTGGCATACTGCAATTCATGGGGTCGCAAAGAGTCAGACATGACTGAGTGACTGAACTAAACTGAACTGAGCTGTACACATGAAATAGAGAATTTTCAATGAATCAGAAATTGATATCCGAGCTAAAACATCAAATAGGTACAGCTATATTTCATGTATTTCCTGAATAACAGAAAGAGTTCTCTGTATTTCTTTGAAAACAGACTGGGTGACGATTTCTCTGCATGAAATAGGGGATTAGCATATTTTACAGGTGCAAAATCAAAACGCTTATGATTATACAGTGGAAGTGATAAATAGATTCAGGGGATTCTATCTGATAGACAGAGTGCCTGAAGACCTATGGGTGGAGGTGTGACATTGTACAGGAATCAGGGATAAAGACCATTCCCATATAAAAGAAATGCAAAATAACAAAGTGATGAGGCCTTACAAAGATCTGAAAAGACCAAAGACGCTGAACAAAAACGAGAAAATCAAAACAATACCCATTTGAATGCAGAGTCCCAAAGAATAGCAAGGAGAGATTAAACCTTCCTCAGTTATCAATACCAGTTCATAGAGGAAATAAATAGAAATCCTACAGATCTCTTCGAGAAAATCAGAGATACCAAGGGCAAATTTCATGCAAAGAGGGGCACAATAAAGGACAGAAATGGTACGGATGTAACAGAAGCAGAAGCTATTAAGAAGAGGAGGGAAGAATACACAGATGAAATATGCACAAAAGATCTGCATGATCCAGTTAAGCACAATGGTGTGATCACTCACCTAGAGCCAGACGTCCTGGAATGCAAAGTCAAGTCGGACTTTAGAAGCATAACTACAAACAAAGCTCGTGGAGGTGGTGGAATTCAGTTGAGCTCTTTCAAATTCTAAAAGATGATGTTGTGAGTGTGCTGCCCTCTATATGCCAGCAGATTTGGAAGACACAGCTGTGGCCAGACCACTGGAAAAGTTCAGTTTTCATTCCAACCGCAATAAAAGGCAATCCATCGAGTGTGCAAACTACTACTTAACTTCACTCATCTCACACATTCGCAAAGTACTGCTCAAAATTCCCAAAGCCAGGCTTCAACAGAATGTGAACCATGAGCTTCCAGATGTTCAAGCTGGATTTAGAAAGGTCAGAAGAACCTGAGATCAAATTACCAACACCCATTGGATTATCAAAAAAGCCAGAGGAGGAGGAGCCAAGATGGTGGAGGAGTAGGACGGGGAGAACACTTTCTCCCCCACAAATTCATTAAAAGAGCATTTAAACGTCGAGTAAATTCCACAAAACAATTTCTGAATGCCGGCAGAGGACATCAGGCACCCAGAAAAGCAATCCAACTCTTCGAAAGGAGGTAGGAAAAAATATAAAAGACAAAAAAAGAGACAAAAGAGGGAGGGACGGAGTTCCGTCCCGGGAAGGGAGTCTTAAAAAGAGAGAAGTTTCGAAATACCAGGAAACCTTCTCACTGCTGAATCTGTGCCGAGCTTTGGAAGCACAGAGGGCAACATAACAGGAAGGAAAAATAAATAAACAATTAAAACTCGAAGATTGCGAGTCCTACGGTAACTCCCCCAGCGGCGAAGCAGCGCAGACACCTGCACGCGCCATTAGCAAGCGGGGGCTGGGCAGGGAGGTGCAGCACGGGCTGCATCGCTTAGAGTAAGAATCTGGCCTGAATACCCTGAGCACTATCTGAGCGAAATAATTTGGGCTAGCAAACCAGACTGTGGGATATCTACCACGCGAAAAGCCAGCCCCAACCTAAGACACTGCCAGGCGCGCGCACGGAACAAAGAATTGATCAGAGATAGCCGGCTGCAGACCTTCCCCCTCTGGTGACAGGCAGCCAGAGCCGGAAGGGGGCAATCGCAGCCCCAGAGAGACATTATCTATAAAACTGTAAGCAGGCTTCTTTGCTAACTAAAACTTTTTGGGGGTCTGGACGGTTAACATCTGCCTGAGAAGGTGCGCCGGTTTTACACCCAGATAACCGAGTGGCGGGGAGGCGATAAGTCGCAGCATTAGCGCTCGCCAAACACCTCATTACTTGAGCTGCTTGGACCTGGGAACAGCACAAAACTCAGGCCCAACTGAGTCTGCGCCTCTGAGGACTACCCGAGTGCCTGAACCTGAGCGGCTTGGACCTGGGAGGTGCATGCAGCACAGGGCCAGCCTCGGATTGTTCCCGGCGGAAAAACCTAGAGCCCGAGCAGTGTGGGCAGGGAGGCTACACGCGCCATGAGCGGGGGCAGACCCAGTGTGGCTGAGGCACTGCGAGCGCACGCCAGTGTTATTTGTTTGCAGCATCCCTCCCTCCCTCCCCACAGCGCGACTGAACAAAGAGAAGAAATACAGCTCCACCCATCAGAACACCGACACAAGCTTCCCTAACCAGGAAACCTTGACAAGCCACCTGTACAAACACACACACAGCGAGGAAAAGCCACAATAAAGAGAACTCCACAAACTGCCAGAATACAGAAAGGACACCCCAAACTCAGCAATTTAAACAAGATGAAGAGACAGAGGAATAGCCAGCAGATAAAGGAACAGGATAAATGCCCACCAAACCAAACAAAAGAGGAAGAGATAGGGAATCTACCTGATAAAGAATTCCGAATAATGATAGTGAAATTGATCCAAAATCTTCAAATTAAAATGGAATCACAGATAAATAGCGAGGAGACAAGGATTGAGAAGATGCAAGAAAGGTTTAACAAGGACCTAGAAGAAATAAAAAAGAGTCAATATATAATGATTAATGCAATAAATGAAATTAAAAACACTCTGGAGGCAACAAATAGTAGAATAACAGAGGCAGAAGATAGGATTAGTGAATTAGAAGATAGAATGGTAGAAATAAATGAATCAGAGAGAATAAAAGAAAAACGAATTAAAAGAAATGAGGACAATCTCAGAGACCTCCAGGACAATATTAAACGCTACAACATTCGAATCATAGGAGTTCCAGAAGAAGAAGACAAAAAAGGAAGACCATGAGAAAATACTTGAGGAGATAATAGTTGAAAACTTCCCTAAACTGGGGAAGGAAATAATCACCCAATTCCAAGAAACCCAGAGAATCCCAAACAGGATAAACCCAAGGCAAAACACCCCAAGACACATATTAATCAAATTAACAAAGATCAAACACAAAGAACAAATATTAAAAGCAGCAAGGGAAAAACAACAAATAACACACAAGTGAATTCCCATAAGGATAACAGCTGATCTTTCAATAGAAACTCTTCAAGCCAGGAGGGAATGGCAAGACATACTTAAAATGATGAAAGAAAATAACCTACAGCCCAGATTATTGTACCCAGCAAGGATTTCATTCAAGTATGAAGGAGAAATCAAAAGCTTCTCAGACAAGCAAAAGCTGAGAGAATTCTGCACCACCAAACCAGCTCTCCAACAAATTCTAAAGGATGTTCTCTAGACAGGAAACACAAAAATGGTGTATAAATTCAAACCCCAAACAATAAAGTAAATGGCAACGGGATCATACTTATCAGTAATTACCTTAAACGTAAATGGGTTGAATGCCCCAACCAAAAGACAAAGACTGGCTGAATGGATACAAAAACAAGACCCCTACATATGTTGTCTACAGGAGACCCACCTCAAAACAGGGGACACATACAGACTGAAAGTGAAGGGCTGGAAAAAGATTTTCCATGCAAATAGGGACCAAAAGAAAGCAGGAGTAGCAATACTCATATCAGATAAAATAGACTTTAAAACAAAGGCTGTGAAAAGAGACAAAGAAGGTCACTACATAATGATCAAAGGATCAATCCAAGAAGAAGATATAACAATTATAAATATATATGCACCCAACATGGGAGCACCGCAGTATGTAAGACAAATGCTAACAAGTATGAAAGGAGAAATTAACAAAAACACAATAATAGTGGGAGACTTTAATACCCCACTCACACCTATGGATAGATCAACTAAACAGAAAATTAACAAGGAAACACAAACTTTAAACGATACAATAGACCAGTTAGACCTAATTGATATCTATAGGACATTTCATCCCAAAACAATGAATTTTACCTTTTTCTCAAGCGCACATGGAACCTTCTCCAGGATCGATCACATCCTGGGCCATAAAGCTAGCCTTGGTAAATTCAAAAAAATAGAAATCATTCCAAGCATCTTTTCTGACCACAATGCAGTAAGATTAGATCTCAATTACAGGAGAAAAACTATTAAAAATTCCAACATATGGAGGATGAACAACACCCTGCTGAATAACCAACAAATCACAGAAGAAATCAAAAAAGAAATCAAAATTTGCATAGAAACGAGTGAAAACGAAAACACAACAACCCAAACCCTGTGGGACACAGTAAAAGCAGTCCTAAGGGGAAAGTTCATAGCAATACAGGCACACCTCAAGAAACAAGAAAAAAGTCAAATAAATAACCTAACTCTACACCTAAAGCAACTAGAAAAGGAAGAAATGAAGAACCCCAGGGTTAGTAGAAGGAAAGAAATCTTAAAAATTAGAGCAGAAATAAATGCAAAAGAAACAAAAGAGACCATAGCAAAAATCAACAAAGCCAAAAGCTGGTTCTTTGAAAGGATAAATAAAATTGATAAACCATTAGCCAGACTCATCAGGAAACAAAGGGAGAAAAATCAAATCAATAAAATTAGAAATGAAAATGGAGAGATCAAAACAGACAACACAGAAATACAAAGGATCATAAGAGACTATTATCAACAATTATATGCCAATAAAATGGACAACGAGGAAGAAATGGACAAATTCTTAGAAAACTACAACTTTCCAAAACTCGACCAGGAAGAAATAGAAAACCTTAACAGACCCATCACAAGCATGGAAATTGAAACTGTAATAAAAAATCTTCCAGCAAGCAAAAGCCCAGGTCCAGACAGCTTCACAGCTGAATTCTACCAAAAATTTAGAGAAGAGCTAACACCTATCCTGCTCAAACTCTTCCAGAAAATTGCAGAGGAAGGTAAACTTCCAAATTCATTCTATGAGGCCACCATCATCCTAATACCAAAACCTGACAAAGATCCCACAAAAAAAGAAAACTACAGGCCAATATCACTGATGAACATAGATGCAAAAATCCTAAACAAAATTCTAGCAATCAGAATCCAACAACATATTAAAAAGATCATACACCATGACCAAGTGGGCTTTATCCCAGGGATGCAAGGATTCTTCAATATCCACAAATCAATCAATGTAATACACCACATTAACAAATTGAAAAACAAAAACCATATGATTATCTCAATAGATGCAGAGAAAGCCTTTGACAAAATTCAACACCCATTTATGATAAAAACTCTCCAGAAAGCAGGAATAGAAGGAACATACCTCAACATAATAAAAGCTATATATGACAAACCCACAGCGAACATTATCCTCAATGGTGAAAAATTGAAAGCATTTCCTCTAAAGTCAGGAACAAGACAAGGGTGCCCACTTTCACCATTACTATTCAACATAGTTTTGGAAGTTTTGGCCACAGCAATCAGAGCAGAAAAAGAAATAAAAGGAATCCACATTGGAAAAGAAGAAGTAAAACTCTCACTATTTGCAGATGACATGATCCTCTACATAGAAAACCCTAAAGACTCCACCAGAAAATTACTAGAACTAATCAATGATTATAGTAAAGTTGCAGGATATAAAATCAACACACAGAAATCCCTTGCATTCCTATACACTAATAATGAGAAAACAGAAAGAGAAATTAAGGAAACAATTCCATTCACCATTGCAACGAAAAGAATAAAATACTTAGGAATATATCTACCTAAAGAAACTAAAGACCTATATATAGAAAACTATAAAACACTGGTGAAAGAAATCAAAGAGGACACTAATAGATGGAGAAATATAAAATGTTCATGGATTGGAAGAATCAATATAGTGAAAATGAGTATACTACCCAAAGCAATTTATAGATTCAATGCAATCCCTATCAAGCTACCAACAGTATTCTTCACAGAGCTAGAACAAATAATTTCACAATTTGTATGGAAATACAAAAAACCTCGAATAGCCAAAGCAATCTTGAGAAAGAAAAATGGAACTGGAGGAATCAACCTACCTGACTTCAGGCTCTACTACAAAGCCACAGTTACCAAGACAGTATAGTGCTGGCACAAAGACAGAAATATAGATCAATGGAACAAAATAGAAAGCCCAGAGATAAATCCACGCACGTATGGACACCTTATCTTTGACAAAGGAGGCAAGAATATACAATGGATTAAAGACAATCTCTTTAACAAGTGGTGCTGGGAAATCTGGTCAACCACTTGTAAAACTATGAAACTAGAACACTTTCTAACACCACATACAAAAATAAACTCAAAATGGATTAAAGATCTAAACGTAACACCAGAAACTATAAAACTCCTAGAGGAGAACATAGGCAAAACACTCTCTGACATACATCACAGCAGGATCCTCTATGACCCACCTCCAAGAATATTGGAAATAAAAGCAAAAATAAACAAATGGACCTAATTAAACTTAAAAGCTTCTGCACATCAAAGGAAACTATTAGCAAGGTAAAAAGACAGCCTTCAGAATGGGAGAAAATAATAGCAAATGAAGCAACCGACAAAAAAACTAATCTCAAAAATATACAAGCAACTCCTCCAGCTCAACTCCAGAAAAATAAATGACCCAATCAAAAAATGGGCCAAAGAACTAAATAGACATTTCTCCAAAGAAGACATACAGATGGCTAACAAACACATGAAAAGATGCTCAACATCACTCATTATCAGAGAAATGCAAATCAAAACCACTATGAGATACCATTTCACACCAGTCAGAATGGCTGCGATCCAAAAGTCTACAAATAATAAATGCTGGAGAGGGTGTGGAGAAAAGGGAACCCTCTTACACTGTTGGTGGGAATGCAAACTAGTACAGCCACTATGGAGAACAGTGTGGAGATTCCTTAAACAACTGGAAATAGAACTGCCTTATGATCCAGCAATCCCACTGCTGGGCATACACACTGAGGAAACCAGAAGGGAAAGAGACACGTGTACCCCAGTGTTCATCGCAGCACTGTTTATAATAGCCAGGACATGGAAGCAACCTAGATGTCCATCAGCAGATGAATGGATAAGAAAGCTGTGGTACATATACACAATGGAGTATTACTCAGCCATTAAAAAGAATACACTTGAGTCAGTTCTAATGAGGTGGATGAAACTGGAAACTATTATACAGAGTGAAGTAAGCCAGAAGGACAAACACGAATACAGTATACTAACGCATATATACGGAATTTAGAAAGATGGTTACGATAACCCTGTATACGAGACAGCAAAAGAGACACTGATGTATAGAACAGGCTTATGGACTCTGTGGGAGAGGGAGAGGGTGGCAATATTTGGGAGAATGGCATTGAAACATGTGAAATGTCATGTATGAAACGAGATGCCAGTCTAGGTTCAATGCACGATGCTGGATGCTTGGGACTGGTGCACTGGGATGACCCAGAGGGATGGTATCGGGAGGGAGGAGGGAGGAGGGTTCAGGATGGATTTTCTTTTAAAAATAAATAAAAAAATAAATAAAATAAAATATTTGATACAAAAAAAAAAAAAAAAAGTCAGAAAGCACCAGAAGAACATCTACTCCTTTTTGACTATGCCAAAGACTTGTTTGTGTAGATCACAACAAACATTTTAAATTCTTCTAAACATGGGACTACTAGAGTATGTTATATGCCTCATGATAAATCTGTATGCAGCTCAAGAAGCAACAGTCAGAAAAGGAAATGGAACAACAGACAGGTTCTGAGTTGGGAAAGGAATATTTCAAGGCTGTACTGTCAACCTCTTTATTGAACTTACATGAAGAGTTCATCACACAAAATGCCAGACTGAATGCAACAGGGTTTGGAATCAACTTTGCTGGGAGAAATATCAATAACATCAGATATGCAGATGACACGATTCATGTGGCAGAACATGGAAAGAACTACGGAGTCTCTTGAGGAAAGTAAAAGAGGAGAGTGATTAAGGTGACTTAAAACTCAACATTCAAAATGAGATTCATGGCATCTGGTCCCATCACTTCCTGACATAAAGATGGGAAACCAATGGAAACAGTGAGAAACTATTTGGGGGGAGCAGGTTCCAAAATCACTGAAGATGGTGACTCTGTTCAGGAAATTAAAATATGCTTTCTCCTTAGAAGAAAAGTTACAACCAGGCTAGACAGCACATTATAAAGCAGACAAAGGTCAGTCTAGTCAAAGCTATGTAAAGAGATGAGAATTGGACCTAAAGAATCTTGACCTCCAAGGAATCGATGCTATTGATATGTGGTGTTAGAGAAAACAATTCAGAGTCCCTTGGACTGCAAGGAAATGAAAGGAGTCAATTCTAAAGGAAATCAGTTCAGAATATTGATTGGAAGGGCTGATGCTGGAACTGGATCCTGGATATTTTGGCCACCTGAAATGAAAGACTGACTCATTGGGAAAGAAGCTGATGCTGAGAAAGATTGAAGGTTGGAGGAGAGGGTGACGACAGAAGATGAAATGCATGGTGGCATCAGGGAATCAGTGGTTATGGGTTTGAGCAGGCTCTATGAGTTGGTGATTGACAGGGAAGCCTGTCATGCTGCAATCCATGGGATCAGGAAGAGTCGGACTTAATGATACTCACCGAACTTACTTAGGTTCTCAGCGAAATGAAAATGGTAAAGAACTCTCTTACCCATCAATTGATAATCCTCACAGATTCCTAATGCCCCCTAAGATTTTTAACTGTTTCTTCAGAGATTCAGCAAGGATGGCCATTCTTTCCATTATATGGGTAAATATCCCCTAGGAAATAATGAAAGGGGCATAATTTACAGAAAGTTGTAGAAGAAAGTACACACATCAGCAAGTCAGCATGACCTTGTCAAAAACATATAGTATGATCCTTTAATCCTTCACACTGATTTCCTTCTGAAACCTGATGATAGGACCTCACCAATCCTGAGGAATGGTCATTGCAAAGGGATGTTATCTAGAACAATTTCGGCCTATTACTTTAGTGATGACACAAAGCAGGCACATTATGGTAATCATGCCTCCGTTAACCTCCCCTAACCAAGACAATAGGCTGCACTAGCCATTGGGGAGCTTACAGGATCACAAGGTCTCCCGTAAATGGTTGGAGCCACCTGGGCCTTTCCCACAGAGGGTTTGCAGGTATGATGAGGTCACCTTTCCATGGCAAAAATTCTTATCTATGGCCACCAGTCTTACTGCCAGTCCTCTGGATTTGTGAGAACCCCACAAGACCAACTCTAGCTTGCAAAGTATACATCTGCTTAAAAAACAAACAAAAGGATAAAATCCAGTCCAAACTGAAGTGCCTAACGATAATCAAATGGTCCTCAGCTCTATGAAGGGCCATTAGGGCCACAAAAGCATGGGTCCAGGCATGTTTATTGTTAACACCTGCAGCCCTTCAAAGGACCTGTCCTGGTAATGGATAAAGATTGTAGATTGTAAGTCCTCTACCAATTTGAGAAATTGTGTCAACAAGACCTCTGAACCTCCCATCTTAGCTAAGCCTAAAAGACGGAATATGTGCATATCAGGCCCAAGGCACATTCAACTGGGAATATTTGGAGGTAACAGTACCAGATATAGGACACTATAGAGAAGGTGTACACAAAAATGAAATAAGAAAAAAAAAAAAAGCCTTTTGTGCCAGTTTCAGACTGAAAATGTGCATTTCCCAGATGACCAAGTGAACAGGATTCAAGTCAGTAATAACACTCAACGTAGCCACATGTCAATGCAGATTCCCACTAGGTAACTTCAGAAGCTTCTGTGCAGGCCTGTCTTCAGCCTCTGCTTTCCATTCATAAATTGTGTTCATTCAATCAGCAGACAGTATGAAATATAGGCAATGGGTAGGCACTCAAGGAAGATGATGAAGACTGTAAGAACAAAGTATCTTTCCAGGGCAAGGGACAGACAACACCACAGGTTGGTGATAAGATGGAGGAAGTTGGAGAGGAGAATGGAGGGCAGATTTCAGATCTAGCTTCTGGACATTTAGGGTGATGGCAGCTGCCCCAGACCTGGCTGCAGGCCTTGAGGAGATATTTCCAAATGTAATAAATTAATGTGGTCTCTGTCCTCTATGAGCTTTTACAACCTTAAAGCCTCAGCCTATGATACTATACCAAGTATAGAGTCATAGCTCAGAAATTCAAGATATTAATTTAGGAAGGGTGTGTGAGACTTGAAGGAGATGTGTTCTATCAGACATGTTCTAACATTTAGCATAATTAACTGGGCTTGAGCCAGGACTTACTTATATGCATGTAGACTGCTATCTTCGGAAAATTCCCATTATGAGATCATATAACCTGATATCTGGGATTTCACTTTCTTGGTGAGTACTTCTCCACTTATGAAAAAGGAAGATAGCACTAGTTTAGAAGGTACATCTTTGTATTAGGACTTTTCTATCAATTTCCCAACTCTACCAATTGTTCTAGGTAACTTCCTGACAGTAGGAAATATGGACAACTATATAGTATCTCCTCCTGCCATACTAGAGGCACTATAGTAAGTGTAAAGACAGATAACACACAAAAGTACATTTACAGCTCATGATTCTTTGCTAATTTTCTTTGCAGTTGATGTATCCATAGGTGTGAGTGGGGTATTAAAGTCCCCCATTATAATTGTGGTACTATTAATTCCCCCTTTCCTACTTCCTTGCATTTGCCTTGCATCTTGAGGTGCTCCTAAATGGCACAATGGACTAGTTACGCCTAATTGTTATATATAGGCATTACACTCATTAGTAATGGAATCATGTTTTTTTCCAGTGCAATCCTGAGCCCACATCTTGGTCCCTGCACAAAAGCAGGCTGTATCCTTCCCATGTTCAAGCCCTGAGAAACATTCCTGAGCCCACATCTCTGTCACTGCACTGAACTAGGCTGGGTCCAGCAGTTGCTCAAATCCCTGGAAAATACTCATGAGTCCACATCTCGGTCACTGCACTGAACCAGTCTAGGTTCTGCCCTAGTTAGTCCCCTGACACATACCTCTGAACCAACATCTCGGGCTCTGCCCTGAAGCAGGCTGGTCCTTCCCATGTTCAAGCCCCGACAAACGCTCCTGAGCCAAACTCTTGGTCACTGCACTGAACTAGGCTCGGTCCTACACTTGTTCATGACCCCGGCAAACACTGCTGCGCCCAAATCTCCTGCCCTGCACATGATCCAGTCTGTGTCTTGCCCTTGTTAGATTCCCCCAACACATACACCTGAGCCCACATCTCAGTCCCCGCACTGAAGCAGGCTGAGTCCTGCCTTTGTTCAAGCCTCCGGCAAACACCCGTGAGCCCACAACTCGCTCCCTGCCCCTGAAATTAGGTTTGTCTTGCTCTTGTTCAATCCCCCAGAAAACACTCCTGATCCCACATCTCACTCCCTGCCCTGAACCCGCCAGGGTCCTGCCCTTGTTCAAGACCCCGACAAATACTCCTGAACCTACATCTTGGTTCATGCACTGAACCAGTCTAGGTCATGCCCTTGTTAGATCCACCAACACATACTGCTGAGCGCACATCTCAGTCCCTGCACTAAACTAGGGTGGGTCCTGCCCTTGTTTAAGACCCCAACAAACACTCCTGTATCCATATCACATCCCCGGCCCTGAACCAGTCTAGGTCATGCCCTTGTTAGATCCCCCAACACATACTCCTGAACCCACATCTCGGTCCCTGCACAAAAGCAGTCTGGGTCCTGCCCTTGTTGAAGACCCTGACAAACACTCCTGAGCCTGCATCTCAGTCCCTGCACTGAACTAGGCTGGGTCCTTCCCTTGTTCAAACCCCCGAAAAACATTCCAGAGCCAACATCTCTGTCCATGCACTGAACCAGGATGGTTCCTGCTTTTGTTCAAGCCCCCGGCAAACAATCCTGAGCCGACACCTAGCTCCCTGACCCTGAACTAAGGTGTGTCCTCCCCTTGTTCAACTCCCTGCCCCCCAGGAAACACCCCTGATCCCACATCTCACTCCCTGCACTGAAGCCACCTGGGTCCTACCCTTGTTCAAAACCCTGACAAATACTCTGGAACCCACATGTCAGTCCCTGAACTGAAGCAGATGAGTCCTTGCCCATGTTCAAGCCACAACAAATACTCCTGAGCCCACATATCACTCACTACAATGAACTAGGCTGGGTCCTACACTTGTTCAAGACCCTGACAAACACTCCTGAGCCCACATCTTGGTCACTGCACTGAACGAATCTGCTGCTACCACTGCTAAGTCTCTTCAGTTGTGTCTGACTCTGTGCGACCCCATACATGGCAGCCCACCAGGCTCCCCCATCCCTGGGATTCTCAAGACAAGAACACTAGAGTGGGTTGCCATTTCCTTTTCCAATGCATGAGAGTGAAAAATGAAATTGAAGTCCGTCAGTCGTGTCCAACTCTTAGTGACCCTGTGGACTGTAGCCCACCAGGCTCCTCCATCCATGGGATTTTCCAGGCAAGAGTACTGGAGTGGGGTGCCATTGACTTCTCCGACTGAACGAGTCTAGGTCCTGCCATTGTTCGATCCCCCAACACATACTCCTGAGCCCACATCTCGGTCACAGCACTGAACTAGGCTGGGTCCTGACCTTGTTCAAACCCCCAACAAACACTCCTGAGCGTGCATCGCGGTCCATGCACTGGGTCCTGCCCATGTTCAAATCCCCGACAAAAACTCCTGAGCCAACATCTCCATCCCTGCACTGAATCAGGATGGTTTCTGCCTCTGTTCAAGCCCTGACAAACAATCCTGAGCCAACAACTCGCTCCCTGCCCCTGAACTAAGGTGAGTCCTCCCCTTGTTCAAACCCCCAGAAACACTACTGAGCCCTCATCTCACGCACTGCACTGAACCAGGCTGGGTCCAGACCTTGTCAAAACCCCCGGCAAAAACTCCTAAGCCCACATCTCAGTCCCTGCACTAAAATAGGCTGGGTCAAGCCCTTGTTCAAACCCCCGACAAACACTCTTGAGCCTGCATCACCGTCCCTGCACTGAACTAGGCTGTGTCCTGCACTTGTTCAAGACTCTGACAAACACTCCTGAGCCAACATCTTGGTTCCTGCACTGAACCAGGATAGTTCCAGCATTTGTTCAAGTCCCGGCAAACAATCCTGAGCTGACAACTCTCTCCCTGCCACTGAAGTAAGGTGTGTCCTCCCCTTGACCAATACCCCAGGCAACACTACGATCCCATATCTCACTCACTGCACTGAAGTTCGCTGGTCCCTGCCCTCATGCAAATCCCTGACAAACACTCCTGAGCCAACATCTCCATCCTTGCACTGAACTAGAATGGTTTCTACTTTGTTCAAGCCCCCAGAAAAACATCCTGAGCTGACAACTCACTGCCTGCCCCTGAACTAAGGTGTGTCCTCCCCTTTTTCAATCCCCCTGGAAACACTCCTGTACCCGCATCTCACGCCCTGCCTTGAAGCCGCCTGGTTCCTGCCCTTATTCAAGACTTTGATAAATGCTCCTGAAACCACATTTTGGTCCCTGCACTGAAGCAGGTGGGTCCTGCCCACGTTGAAGGTCTAACAAACACTTCTGAGCCCATATCTCGCTCTCTACACTGAACTGGACTGAGTCCTACACTTGTTCAGATTAGATCAGTCGCTCAGTCGTGTCCGGCTCTTTGCGAACCCATGAATCTCAGTATGCCAGGCCTCCCTGTCGAACACCAACACCCGGAGTTCACTGAGACTCACGTCCATCCAGTCAGTGATGCCATCCAGCCATCTCATCCTTTGTGGTCCCCTTCTCCTCCTGCTCCAATCCCTCCAAGCATCAGAGTCTTTCCCAATGAGTCAACTCTTCGCATGAGGTGGCCAAAGGACTGGAATTTCAGCTTTAGCATCATTCTTCCAAAGAAATTCCAGGGCTGATTTCCTTCAGAATGGACTGGTTGGATCTCCTTGCAGTCCAAGGGACTCTCAAGAGTCTTCTCCAACACCACAGTTCAAAAGCATCAATTCTTTGGCGCTCAGGCTTCTTCACAGTGCAACTCTCACATCCATACATGACTACAGGAAAAACCATAGCCTTGACTAGACGAAATTTTGTTGGCAATATAATGTCTCCGTTTTTGAATATGCTATTTAGGTTGGTCATAACTTTCCTTCCAAGGAGTAAGCGTCTTTTAATATCGTGGCTGCAGTCACCATCTGCAGTGATTTGGAGCCCAGAAAAATAACGTTTGCCTCTGTTTCCACTGTTTCTTCATCTATTTCCCATGAAGTGATGGGGCTGGAGGTCATGATCTTCGTTTTCTGAATGTTGAGCTTTAAGCCAACTTTTTCACTCTCCACTTTCACTTTCATCAAGAGTCTTTTCAGTTTCTCTTCACTTTCTGCCACAAGGCTGGTGCCATCTGCATATCTGAGGTTATTAATATTTCTCCTGGCAATCTTGATTCCAGCTTGTGTTTCTTCCAGTCCAGCGTTTCTCATGATGTTCTCTGCATGTAAGTTAAATAAACAGTGTGACAATATACAGCCTTCGCATATTCCTTTTCCTATTTGGAACCAGTCTGTTGTTCCATGTGCAGTTCTAACTGTTGCTTCCTGACCTGCATACACATTTCTCAAGAGGCAGATCAGGTGGTCTGGTATTCCCATCTCTTTCAGAATTTTCCACAGTTTATTGTGATCCACACACTTGTTCAAGACCCTGACAAACACTCCTGTGCCAATATCTTGTTCCCTGCACTGAACTAGGCTGGGTTCAGCACTTTCTGAAGCCCCCTGCAAATACTCCTGAGCCAACATCCTGGTCCCTGCACTGAAGCAGACGGGGTCCTGCCCTTTTTGAAACCCCTGACAAACACTCCTGAGCCCACACATCAGAAACTGCACTGAACCAGGCCAGAAACTACACATGTTCAAGCCCCCAACCAACTGTTCTGGGCCTGCATCTGACTCAAAGGCTGGTTTCTGGTCTTATTTAAGCCCGCAGCAAGCAATCCTGAGCCCACAAATCGCTCCCTGTCCCTGATCTAAGGTGTGTGCTCCCCTTGTTCAATCCCCCAGGAAACACTACTGAGCCTGCATCTCACTCACTGCCCTGAACAAGGGTGGGTCCCACCAAAGTTCAAGCCATGACAAATACTGTTGTGCCAACATCCCAGTCTCTGCACCAAACCAGCTGTTTCCTGCCCATATCAACCATGGCAAACACTCCTAAGACCACATCTTGGTTCCTGCACTGATAGCGGCTGAGATCCTGGCCATATTCAAGCCCAGACAAACACTCCTGACCCCATTTCTCGCCCCTGAACTGAACTAGGCTGGGTCCTACACATGTTCAAGACCCTGACAAACACTCCTTGGCCTTCATCTGACTCTCAGGCTGATCTCCTTCACTACACTGAACTAGGCTGGGTCCAGCACTTGCTAAAACCCGTGGGAAACACTCCTGAGCCCATATCTGGGTCCCTTCTCTGAACCAGGCCAGGTCCTGCCCTTGTTCAAGCACTCAAAAAACACTCCTGAACCCACATCTCGATCCCTGCACTGATGGCGGCTGGATCCACCCCTTGTTCATCCCAACAGACACTCCTGAGGCCACATCTCAGTCGCTCCAATGAACCAGGCTGGGTCCTGCCTTTGTTCAAGCCCCCAACAAACACTCCTGAACCCACATTTCAGTCCTTGCACTGACTCAGGTGGGTCCTGCCCATGTTCAAGCTCTTTGTAGACTGCATATATCATATATCAGGACTATAGGATGGCTGGCTTAGCTTGGTCCTCTTGCTGCTTCAGGCCCCACATGCTTATGTGATAGGGCAGGCTGGGATGTGTTCTCACATGGAGAACAGTACCACTTTGAAAGGGCCTCAATAGGGTAAATGGCAGACGTGCATGTCTCTGACACCGGTGAGTCATGGAACTTAAGGGGAACTGTCTTTAGAGTCTCCCTGGCAGGCATTCGAACAAGGATCAGGGAGTTCCCTCATGCCAGCAGAGCGGGCCACATTTCTCCCTCTGTGCAAAGTGTGGCCAAGCCACCTCAGGCCTGTGCAGTGTTCACATCTGTCCAGCGAGGGTGGGAGGGTCGCACGTCCAATTCTGCAGTTCAGCAGTGACCGGCCACTGTTGGCTCTCAAGGTTGAGAAAGCACTCTCCGAACGTGTGGACTAAAACCGTCTAATCTCCCATTGCTGCAACTCAGTCAGGACCAGAAGGGCTTGCAAAGGATAAGCGTCTTTTCTGAGAGCTGCTGTCCAGAGAGTGGCAGACGGCAACAGCACTACTTAGAGAGACAGAGCCACACAGACATCAGCGCCTGGTACACACACAGAAGGATTGTCCAAAACAGTGCTATGCCGGAAGCAAAGATAGAGAGACAAAGAGCGAGCTCTGCACCCTAAACCTCTGGTCTCCCTGAACAGTGGAGATCAATGGTAGCAAATATTGGGGTTTTTCCCTACTCCCCTAGTATCAGGACAGCAACAGGCTCTCTGTCCCATGAAGAAAAGTATCCAGCCACTTGGCACCCCTGCATATCCTTTGGATAGTCAGGGAGAGCTCCCAGCTATTGCCGGTCCCAGGGGACACAGGAGGGTATTGTTTGGATTGTGGAGCAGGAACCCGTGGTTGGAATTTCCAGGGCCAGGTCAATGACAGCACCTGGGGCTACCCCAGCCACATGCAAAACCCTCTACAATCCTCGTGCAGAATCTGGCCATGTGGGGGCACTGGAGCACAGGAACCGCAGAAGATGCCCTCCAGTCTAGGGGCATGTCCATAAGGGTGCCGCCCACTACCCTCTCCGCCCTTGGTCTAGATTTGGGCAAGGAGCCTGTGCTTGGTTCACAGCCTAGGCTCCTGCCTGTTTTCTGCTGATGTCCCAGGGCCCGTTCACCCTGGCCTGGGCTGTCCGGCACCCCTTTCCTTGGCCTCACGCCACCCCAAACACACCACTCCCCACCTCCCGACCATCCCCCTCACTCCCTGCCCCCAAAGAGCTAGTGGGTCCCACAGGTTCACTGCAGCCTGGGCCACCATTATGCACCATTGTCTGTGCTGTTATATCGTGTCCCTTCACATCTGCCCCAGCTTGGGCCAAGAGGAGCATGAGAGGCGATCAAAGGAAGGCGGGAGCGTCCTGGGACCCTTAGCTGTGAGCCCAAGTACTCAGGGAGAAGCCCCCACCCCTCATCCCGCGACCTGCCATCCTGATGCTGTGCGCAGCTGGAACCTTGCAACCACCAGTTGTCACACCAAGTGAAGAGGCCATCCTCTTTAGGGTGGAGGCAGTGCAAGACAGCCAGACCCTGGTGGACGGAGACGTGGCAGGGATTGGGCGGGAGTTCCGGCTGCTTGCAGAAGACATCATGGAAGAGGTGGAGGTTGTGGCAGATGAGGAGCAGAAACAGTGGTCCTCCCAGGAGCTGGAGGAGAAGACGGTGGAGGAGCAGGGCCAGGACAGGCCGGGAGGTCCGAGTGAGCACCAGGCGCTAGATGTCCTGAAGGCACTGGCCGCCCTGCAGGTGGAACTGAGCTCTGAGTGTGAGCAAAACCACAGGGCCTACCATCAGAGGAGGAAGCATCACTTGGCTTGGGGGAGTGCCATCATCCAGGGCATCCCTGGCTTCTGGGCCAAAACTGTATCCTTTCCGCTGCTCCTTTGGGTCCACTGCTCATGAGGAGGAGGAGAAGGGGCAGGAGCAGGAGGAGGGGGAGGGGGCGAGGGCACAGGAAGGGCGCTGGAGGCCCCTGAAGAAAATGTGGTCCTGGGCAATTGGCAAGCTCCAAAGGCCCAGCA
The DNA here is from genome assembly GCF_002263795.3 of Bos taurus. NCBI lineage: Eukaryota > Metazoa > Chordata > Mammalia > Artiodactyla > Bovidae > Bos > Bos taurus. The sequence goes on along the minus strand of NC_082638.1, from coordinate 45,521,888 downwards.
GAGTAGGGTCTGGGCAGGGCTACAGATGTACGTGTTGCAGCCATGCCTTTGAGTGTCTCCTTCAGGCCTGCATCTGAGGAGGAGCAGCACCTGAGGCCTCCAAGTCAGGAATGACCAGAGATGGTACACAAGAGCAGCATCTGCACAGCTATTGCTGTAAATGTGGGTGATCCTGGCATATAGCTGAGACATGTGAGTCATTCACATACACACACAACACACACACACACACACACACACACACACACAACCCCTTTGCTTTCAAACACGGATTGTCACAGGACTGCAAATCTGACCATGTAAGCAGTGACATGCCACTAGCAAGCATACACAGGTCTGGAGGAGAACAGTAGCTGTCAGAAACCAGTCCCTGCTCGGAGAATGCAGACCACCTCAGATGCACACCACCACAAGGGGCCCAGAGCCATGAGCATGTCTGATGGTATGGCAAAGCCTGATGACATCAGGGGTGGCCAGGTAACAGGCAGTGCCCAGCTCCTTGCAGATGCCTTTTCCAATATCCTTGTTCCACCCCAGACTAGGACTGATGCTCCTGGCTCTTCTTGGCCTGGCATGTAGCTTCCTGAATGGCTCCTTGACCTAAAGCAGATTATGAGCCACCCTCAGGTTTCCGTCATGATCAGCGACCAAGATCAAGACTTTCTCGACTACATGATCGACTTGAAGATCAGTGAGGAAGACTGAGGAAGGATGGGTATGGGACCTGGCAGGGAGTGGGAAGATCCTGTTAGCCATGTTCCTGCACTGTGAGATTTTGGAGAGGAGTCATGGACGCTGTTAATGCCTGCCTGGGAGGCAAGCTGAGGCCCCTAGAAGTTTGCACCTTTTCCCTCCTCCCTATCCTGGCAGGTGCAGGTGCGGAGCCATCTGCAGTCCCGCTGCAAGCTGATCTTTTCCTTTCAGGACAACCCCTACTTCTTGAACACCATGAGCATTAAGGAGTATTACCTTGACATCACTGGTAACACGTGGCTCCCAGGGTGATGAGTGTGGGTGTGCAAGCATGTAGATGATCCACCTGTGGAGTCCACCCCAGTCTCCCCTGTCTTTCCCCAGGGAACAGGGCATGCCATTCCACTCCAGTCCACTGGTTCTGGGACTTTGAATGGGCATCCCCCAGCCACAGTCTGGACACCAGGAGCCTTAATTTTCTCAACTGGCTGTCAGGCCACAATGGCCCAGAATTGAACACGATTGCTGATGTGGGGTTGCTTTGGGCCTGCACACAGGTGATGATTAATGTTGGAGTTCTTGGCTGCTCATGGGAGGGTTCAGGGCCTGGTCAGCCCTGGGTTGACCTTGCTCGTGTTGCCAGCAGCTCATCAGCAATGACATGTGGGACGATCCCCTGAAGCACTACCTCGGGGAGGATGATTCTTCCATCAGAGATAACTGACAGAAACACATGTGCGAGGCGGTCAGGAGATAGGCCCTGAGGGACAGCCTTATCGTAGCTGGGACACTATCCTTTCCCAAATGGGGATGCATTTGGGATGCATCTCTCCTAGGATGCAAAACCACAGGCATCCTAGGAGAGACAGGAGGTGAGTGTGGCATGCCTCCAGGCACTTCCAGCCTGCCTCCCTGGCAGTGCAGAAAGGCGAGGAAAGCACAGGTGGTTGTACGTGTTTGACCCTCTGCCCGGATGAGCCTGTGAGGGAGGGAACGGAGTGAGCAAGGAGTAATTGCATGTCCCAAAGGACCTCAGGAGAGTGGGAGACAGGGAAGCCCCTGGGGGCAGTTTGGGGCCTGCTGGTTTTCAGGGTCCAGGGTCTAGGCAATAGCAGTCCTGCCAAAGATACGCCATGGTGGGTGCTGAAAGTCCTGACGTGAAGTTCTTCTTTCCTCTGGGGTCTTGCCACTGGCTTTGGGGGCCTGAGGGGCAAAAGTGTGCGTCTGCATCTGAGAGAATTCGAGCAGTCTCGCTGAAGCAAAATCTCTGATTTTGTCATAGGGGATCTGAAACCAGGTGATGCTCAGAGGGAAGCTGCATTCCAGGTGACCGTCTTGGATGCTCCTGGGCCCAAATGGAGGCTGGCTTCCTTGGCATGTGGGCTGTGTAGGCAAGCAGAGATGTGTGACTGTAGGGAGTCCTACCTGGGCCTAATGAGAGCAACTGGAAGAGAGTCTTGACATCTAGCAAATCACTGTGGCCTTGGTGGTTCAAGCCATCTTGGTGCCTTTGAGATAGAAAAGCTGCTTTCCGCCCAAGGGAGGCATGAGCTGTGGGCCCAGAACGGGAAGATTTTGCAGGGCATCATCTGTTTGGGGACTCCATGTGCATGGGTAGTGTTAAACAGAAGGGAGGACGTGTAGGAATGCCACCTTACCTTTATGGCCTCAGGTTCCAATCTTTGTATCTGAAGAGACCCTGTATCCATGTGCACCTTTCTCACAACATTGGATAAGACCCAGGCCTATCACAGTCTCTTGGGGCTCTTGGAGGCTCAGGCGTCTCTTTGGCCTTTTCCTGCTACATGGAGATAGCCCTTGGGGGCACATGTAGACAGGTGCACACATAAAGCTACACAGATAGGAAGAACAGAAGCCCTCACCCAGAATGTTGTTGTCCATAAAGGGTGGTAGGCTAGCAAGAGGGGCACAACATTGACAAGGAATGACCTAGATAGGTGCACACCGAGAGAGAGGTTCTCCAAGTCAGCTGAGCCCAAAGGTCCTTGTTTTCTGTCCCCACATGGATCAGGCCAATATGACTGGTACTGTGAAGCTGTCCAAGGTGATGGGAGAATGCAGAACGCAGGCGCATGTCATACAGCTGTTCATGGCAAGTGCTTCCAACCCTGCTTGCTGCTCTGCAGGTCGGTCCGTGTCACTAGCAAATGCCAAGATTTTGTAACCTTTGAGGATAAGTCACAAAGGTAGATGGAGAAGGCAATGGCACCCTACTCCAGTACTCTTGCCTGGCAATTCCCATGGACAGAGGACCCTGGTAGGCTGCAGTCCATGGGGTCGCAAAGAGTCGGACATGACTAAGCGACTTCCCTCTCAATTTTCACTTTCATGCATTGGAGAAGGAAATGGCAACCCACTCCAGTGTTCTTGCCTGGAGAATCCCAGGACGGGGGAGCCTGGTGGGCTGCTGTCTATGGGGTCACACAGACTCAGACTTGACTGAAGTGACTTAGCAGCAGTAGCAGCACAGAGTTAGAAGTGCAAGGTGACATGATTAATTAACAAGCGAAAGGAAACAACCAGGAAAAGAAAGTTACTTTTTGTTTGTGAGCACAAAGGTACTTACCAAAATTCATATTCCTAGAGAAGAAAGCTTGTAGTTCTGCACGTGTGCATTTCCTCTCAGGGATGTTACTGTGTACACGCACATGTGTGTGCACACATGGGCATAGAAGTCCCTGCCAGTGTGCTTGTGAGTATGAGCTTCCGGAATTGACCTAGCCAGGTGATGGAAGTTGGATAGCAAAAACATGAAGGTGTTAGAGAAAGGTACATATGCTCTGGCCAGCAGAAGCACTGAAGCCAGGGATTCGATCCCCGTTATCTCACTGAGCAAACACGTTCTAAGTGGGATCACAGGGGTGCACCCAGGATGTCTGGCAGAAAGTAGAGGCAGGAAAAAAGAGCCTGGGGAATGTGCAGAGAAAAGTCCACTATATCTGCAGTTTATGAAAAGTAGAAATGTACCAGGAAGGAGAAACTGTACTTAATTAATTGAGATATCTAGCTAAGGAGATTTCCAGCCAAACAGCCAAAAGTGCTTCCTGGTTTCTTCTTGCTGCCTATAGTAAAATATAAAGGGAAATTAAAAAAAAATATATTTAAGAGAAAATATTAAAAAATAAGACAGAACTTGCTGAATTGGAAATTTTCCAGTCTTTTAACATGACAGAGGATGCTAAAATTAATGGCTCTCAAACAAGGTTCTATCCAGGGCATTGAGATAAGGTGGTCTAAATATAACATTTTATAACACCTATACATCAATTCTTATTTATTTATTTATTTTTAATAAATGTGGTCTAAAGATGAGTGAGTGTAAAATTCTTTGTTAAGCCTCAGAAAGCTGGAAGGGGATGCTTCATGGCATTATTTAGGCAGGCCAATGCCCTCCAAAGAGTTCAGGGGTGTCACTCAGAGACATTTCAGTCACACAATAAGACTTGTACCAAGTTTCAGGGTGTTATCCCTCAGCTATCTCAGCAGAAAGCCAAGACAGAGTAGGCCTTATTATGAAGACATGTGTGATGGTGGCTTTGGAGTGGAGTGCTTTACCATGAAAACCAGTAAGATTATCAGGAGACACACCAAGTTTTTAAGATAACATATTTAAGTTCAGCTTGGACTGAAAGGACCAGCAATAGTACAAAATAAGAGAGCTCTGAACTTCTACCTTCGACAAGCAGGAAGCAGGCTAGGGAGACTGTTTCACTGTAACCATATACTACCCACATTTCCTGCAATGGAATCATGTCAGAGGGCAGAATTAAAAATTCAGAGACTGAAGCCTAGGAAGTTTCCAGGCCTTAAATCCTAATCAAAGGACTGCCAACAAGAACCCGTGGGATGTCAGAACTGCTACTGTTGACTCCCATCTCCCCTCCTCTTTCTGGAACAGGAGTGTCCATGAAGGTTATCTATGCCTGACCCAGCACTGTATGTTGGCTGTGAAAGTGAGCAGATTAACTCATCTCTTTTGTTCACAGATCATCAGGTCTAGAGGAACTACACGTGTATAATTTGAACTGATGTGTTGGAGATGACTTGAGAGTCTCCTGGACAGCAAGGAGATCAAAATAGTCAATCCTAAAGTAAAGCAGTCCTGAATATTCATTGGAAGGACTGATGCTGAAGCTGCAGCTCCAATACCTTGGCAACCTGATTCTAAGAACTGACGCATTAGAAAAGACCCTGATGCAGGAAAGATTGAAGGCCGGGAAAGGGGACAGCAGAGGATGAGATGGTTGGATGGCATCACGAGCTCAATGGACTTGAGTTTGAGCATGCCTCTGGAGTTGATGGTGGACAGGAATCCCTGGTGTGCGGCAGTCCATCAGGTCGCAAAGAGTAGGACACAACTGAGTGACTGAACACTTGAGTGTTCAGTGCACCAAGTGCACCCTGGTCCATATCTGGACTTGAATTCGATGACAAGGTCCTGAACTTCAAGTTAATGCTATAATGGATAAATTATTTGAAAGCATTTGCAGGAACATGCATTTTGGACATACAAGTATGTAAACAATTTGTGGCCATGGGTGTACCATGTGGTTTTAAAGTATGTCCACAAATCCTTTCCTTCGAGGGTGGTCCTTATACTCCCCTTTACATGTAGGCTGGATTTAGTGGCTCACTTCTAATGTTAGAATATTGTAGAAATGAAAATGAAGTGTCTGACTATGACTCTTTAAGTCACAAAAGGCACTGCAGCCTCCTTGCTCATCCTCTTGGATCACTCACTCTAGAAGCCAGCTTAGTCGTATCTTGAGAACACTCAGGTAGCCCAGTAGAGAGGCCCATGGGAAAGAACTGAGGCTTTCTCCCAACAGCCAGCAAGGAAACTGGTTTCAACAGCTATGTGAGTAAGCCATCTTGGAAGGAAATCCACCAGCCCATGTCAAGGCTTCAGATGACGACAATCTCATGAAACCCTGAGCCAGAACCCTCAACTGAATTACTCCTGGATTCCCAACTTTCAGCAGCAGTATGAGATAATATTGTTTTAAGCTGTTGCTTTGGGATAATTTGTTATGCAGCAGTAGTTCGTTAATGCACTGCCAACTTTGGCTCATGTCTTTATACCGGGGCGCCTGTCCATTTAGTCCAATCTAAGCTAGATTCTGCTACTTCAGTTTAGAAAACATACTTTACCCTTGATCTGACCACCCTCAGATCAGATCAAATTCTTTATCACTCACCTCAATATCTTATCAGTCTTGCCTAGCCTCAGCAATGATCATCTCAGTTGAGCCAGAATCCACCAGCACCCTTATGGTCGTCTTAATAAGTTTCCATCCACTGACACCCACTCTGTTGTTGTTCATTGCTTTTCAGTCTCCCAGTCTCTCTTTGCTATCACATGGACCCACCCTGTTCCTTAGCTATAAATCCCAGCTGTGTCCCTGCTGGAGTCAGACTTAAGCTCACTCTCTCTCCCGTATTATAAGACCCCCGCTATAGTACTCTTACCTTGAATAACGTTTTTCTTACCACCTTTAAGAAGTGTTATGCATCATTTGTTTAACATTTCCAGGTTCTGTTAGTAGGGATTATTCTCAAAGGAATAGTTTTATACTTTTACTTTTTATACTATATTCCTTTGGGGAGCAAATTTCTAGAATAAAAACATTTCATGTTTTTACCGTACAAACAGAAAATATCTTTTAAAATATATTTATATATCTTTAAAAAATGTAGTAATCTGAAAAGGATGTGTATATAGACATGCCAGTGTATATACACACATACCCTCAGACCTCCAAGGAAAACTTAATTCTCAGTAAACTATAAATTAAAACATTCACCTGCAAGTAGTGAAATCTTTGGAATTAACGTGCCAAAAAATCATAGAGAATGAGATTTTAATTTAAAAAATGTATACATAAAACCATTTGGGATTCAGACAAAATAGGTTATTTAAGTAAAGATAGGTCAAGCCCTAAACCATCTAGTAAAAAAAAAGAAAAAAGAAAGAAAGAAAGGAAATAATCTCATGTAATAACCTATAATGAAAAATAACCTAAAAAAATAGACATGTATATGCATAACTAAATCACTCTGATATACATCTGAAACACAACATTGTAAATCAAATATATTTCCATAAAATTTGTAAAGAAAGCTTTTACAATGTATGATTATAAAGAAAAAATCCTAAAGAAAGTAGAAGGTATATATGAATTGAAACAAAAATAGAAAACAACAAAAATAAAACTTGTTGGGATAATAAAACAAGAGCTGCTTCTTCGAAAAAAAAAAAAAAATCAGAAACATTGATACAACTGTAGCCAATCTAATAAGGGGAAGAGGAGGTTAATTCCAATACTAGAAATGAATGACACATGGAATGGGATTTTGAGATGATAATATTCAACACTGAGTGGAATTACTTTTGTTTCAGGAAAGGTCAAGTCAAGCCAAAACTGGGAAAAGAAAAGGAAGGAAAGAAAGAGGAAGACAGTCATGGGAAGAAAGGAAGAAAAGGAAAGTAAGGGAGAAAGAAAGAAAAGTAAATGTCTCAACAGATGTTGTAAATATCCAATGAAACAATTCTCTTTAAAATCTAAAAACAGAAACAGAAATTTATTAAGCCATATCCTCATTGCCTTTGATGGTACTAAGAACCAGAAAACCCATTTACACATCACTGTTTAGAATTTCTGGACAACACAATAAGATTATTTAAAGAAAAGAAACAAACAAAAAAAATGCTATGTTATTTGTAAAAAGATGGACAGCAGAAATAATTTTTTAAAAAACATTTTATTTTTATAAATAGTAATTTTACTGACAAAGTTTTGGCAACATTAATAAAACAATAAATTTTACCTGAAAGAACAAGCAAAGTAGACAAGGAAATTCACCAAAAGCAATAACAAAATAGTCATCTTGACAGATATTCAATATATTTGTAAAAAAAAAAAAAAACAAAGTGCCGTTGCCTGAAAAAAATGTAGAGATATCAAAAGAAAAAGAGAGGAAGCTCCTGAAAGAACTCAACTCAGTATTAACTATCTTTGTTCTGCAGGCACAGAAACTTACTCAAGTTAATTTTACGAAGCAAAGCCCTGATGTTATTATCTCTTTTCAGGTTTTGTGTGTGTGTGTGTGTGTGAAAATCTAGGAACTTTAGGCTGGACAGGGAAGACGAGTGTAGAGACTTAAAGTGTCTTTAAGGAGGGGAAGGAAAAGGAGAGGTGTGAGGATTTCATTGTGTGGTTTGAACAGCATTGGGGAAGCTCAAACAAGGGATGTAGCAATGCTCTTCTTCTGGGAAGAGCATTCCCAGAAGAAGAGCATTTGCAAAGTCTTTGGATTGGGAAGAAATGGAATTTGCTTAGGGAAAGCAAGGCCTGTGTTGTCAAAAACAGGGCAGCAGTGGGGAAAATAGTAGAGTAGAATGACAGAGAATGGAAGAGAGGAAGTAGTCAGGGACCATATCACTGGAAACTTTTCATTTGGCAATAAATACAACTTGTACTCTTTAGGAGCATACTACAGAGCAAACAACAGTAACAGTATTGATAATCCTAAGCAACAATAAAAACATATAAATAAAACATTTCATATTTTTACTATAGAACTAGAATAAAGGAGATAAGAATGCAATAGTCTGCACATTTATACATAGAGTTTTCACCTGAGACCAGAAGACAAACACACACACACACACACACACACACACACACACACACACACACATTGTTACACAACTAAAAGAAGTTTAAGCTGACACTTAGCAAAGTGCTTTGGCCCAAGCGAACTAACTGGAAAGGCCTAGTAAAATATTCAAAGTGCAAACCAATCAATCAAGCATTGAGTAAATAAATACAATTTACTTGTATTTGAATTTACACTCAGGAAATTACCTAAAATGGAGACAAGAGACTCACTACAGCTTAGTTATCTGTAGTCCTTTCTCTTTTGTTCTGAGAGGGATGGTAACCCCTTGGTGATTATCACTTTCTAGCATTTTGTGAAAGCTTAGAGGATTTAAATGAATTGTGGGGAGGGGCAGAAAGAGTGGGGAGAGACAAAGAGGAGGAGAAAGGAAGAGGAAATGGAGAGATTTCTCTTGACATAGGTCTACAGCCAAGATTCCAGGTTCCTTGAATGGTGCACAGAGATTCTAGATATCTGTGCCAGAAGTGGAGAAGGTATGGCATTCAACTCCAGGAGGAGACTCAACTCCAGGAACCCACAGAGGAAGCCAAGTGTGCTGATGTTCAGGAACCAGTACTTAGAGGGTACACCACAGGTCTGTGAAAGAGCCCTTGGAGATCACACGAAAAAAGGTTTCCACAAGTATAATCACAGACTAGGTAGTTGGATAGAGTAGAGGAAGGATGATAACTCTATGACCTGATAATTACTGAAATAAATGAGAAAATTCCTGCACATCAGACTGTGTCAAGTAAGATGGAAACCCAGTATTAGTTTGATAAAATGGGAAATTACACAAAGAATTAGCTGTTAACTTTAATACATTCCTGCCCAAGGCAAGATAAGATACAAAAGTGAAATTGTCACGTTAAACTAGGGTAAGACACATGTAACTGGAAAAGGTAAGGAAAAGTTCTATAGAGGGTTTAATCACCCTGGACCCTTTGTATCCACTACATTTACTCTTCTCGGACAACTCCTTTGTAGCTTAAGGGAAAGAGAACTAAACTTAGCTCAATTCATAAACTGAAAAGATTCCCTGTGTTTGATCCTTTTCAGTTAAACCTATGGGTCCAGTACAAATCAAACTGGATGTCAAGGCTTTTTTCTTTGGGAATCTTAACTTGCTTTACTATTGTGATGGAGACGGATAGGGCTACTTCACTTTGACTAAAGGCCAGCCAAATGGGAAAGGAGATGGAATGAATCAAATTCCCCTTTTGATCACTCAACAGGAGGTCCACAGGCACCAGGCCTCATTCTATTAACTATCTCTGCTTCTCCAACTGCAGTCAATGATATACAGGGCCTGCTTGATCCTTGCAAGTGCCTCTCACCTAACAGGCATTTTAGTGGTTGGCTTCCTTGACATGTCCCTGGGCTAGGTTAAGACACTCTGAGACAGTGTTCCTTCTGCCTTGGCTCCATGCCTGGAGTGCATGCATGCCTCTTCCTCAACTGGGACAAGAAGCCACAGCTCTCCACTAACTAAATCCCGTGTCTGGTCCAAACTCACATCATAGTTTCTCCATCAACTTCTCCACATCAGGCTTTCGGAACCATTTTATCTTAGAACAGCACAACAGAGGCACTTCGGAGAGTTCAGCAGCACACAGGACCATACCATAACAAAGCCATTCCAATCTGGCTATATAGTTAATACTGAGATCTTCAAAGCATGAAAACAGTTGAAAATTTCATTGCTAAACACTCTACAGATTATATGTATAGTGGAGAAGGCAATGGCACCCCACTCCAGTACTCTTGTGGGAAAAATCCTACAGATGGAGGAGCCTGGTGGGCTGAAGTCCATGGGGTTGCTAAGAGTCGGGCACGATGGAGTGACTTCACATTCACTTTTCATTTTCATACATTCGAGAAGGAAGTGGCAACCCACTCCAGTGTTCTTGCCTGGAGAATCCCAGGGACAGGGTATCTTGGTGGGCTGCTGTCTATGGGGTCGCACAGAGTCGAACATGTCTGAAGCAACTTAGCAGCAGCAGTAGCAGCAGCAGCAGAGCTTTCGAACTTGCAAATAACATGAAATACCAAAATACGTTGTTACTTTTCCTTTCTCCACCTCTCTCTCTCTCTCTCTCCCTCACACACACACACATAATTTTTACATGTTAAAACACTTATATGAAAAACAGGTACTATATTTTTAAATAACATCTCAATATTTAAACAAAGCTGTACTTCATGTATTTAAAACAAAAACACATAAATTACACATTGGTTGCCCTATATTTGATATTATTGAATAATTCTAAAATTTGAATTTTTTGTTTTTAATGGGGTTTTTAACTTTGACTGAAATACTTGCTTCAGACTTACTGAAAGTAGAATTAACGGGGTTTTTTGGTTTTTTTTTTTTTTTTTGGCCTCCTACTTTTAGATTTGGGAGATGATGGTTCAGAATCAGATGTGTTCACAGTATTGGATGCTACTTCCACCAATCCTGTTGAAGGGGTTCCGGTGATACCTGAAAAAAAACTCTTGTTTCAGGAGGTAATCCTTCTAGATGCTTAGGCTTCTTAAACATTTGATGACACTGGGTCTTGTGCTGTCTTTTCTCTTTAAAAGTTAAAAAGTGTAGCCTACATTTGGAACACTGATGAAAACTTTTCCCAGTGCTGTCTATAATGACATATGTATGGTGTTGCAGTTTTAAACATTTGGAGACGAAAGGGGCAAAGTAAACTCTTAATGTTACCATGGTATGCTCTGAAATGTGCATCCACATCTGCAAAGAATGATGATCTGTAACCGCAAACCTGGCATACATAGGGCATTTCACCAGGCTTATGATTATCTTTCATGTGCTGTTAGAGAACCCGATCTGTCTCAAAGGACAATTCACAGATTTTACAGACTGCAGAGGGCTCCTGGGAAGTATGGACACTTTCAATGTGACACTGCAGCTGGAAGGGAGTAGGAAACTGGCAGTTGCAGTGCTGGCAGGTGGTGTGGTATTTCCAGCTGTCACCTCTCTGCCTCTCAAGCTCCAAATGGTGCTTCATGTGATTCATAAACTTGACATTTTTTAGAACTTTCAAGCAGCTGAGGCATTTAAAGGCTGTGTGAGTTTTCGGTTCTGGCTGCCCCATCTCCTATATGCTGTCCATAGTAGAAGTCACAGAGTAACACAATCAGATTGCCTTCTGTGGGATCAACAATCTTGTTTTGACTTGCTACACTTGGAAAGTCAATTTTTGTCAGTCCATTTGACCCTAAAGGGCTTATAGGTTTGCAATGGACATTGTCCTTTAGAAAATGTGTTGGATAAGATTCTCCATTCTGAACATGGCTTAATGAGGTATGAACACTGTCTGGTGTGCTTTGCTGAGTAGTCACTGTTTGAAAAATATCTGGAGGGCACAAAGCTAAAGAATGTTCTCCTATAATTCCATCACTGAGTTTAGGCCTTTTGGGATTTGTGCTATTTGTTTCAGAAGTGGAAAGTCACTTTGATACATGAGGACTTTTATCCATAGCTCCTGCATAACTGCTGTTTCTACTGGATCCTGCAATGAACTTGTGAAGGTAATCAAAGGAGAACATAACTCTGAAAAGCTATTAGGCACTATTTGTGGTGAAATATTTTTAGAATCTGCTTTGGACAAAGGCTCAATAATAATAGGACTATCTGTTGATCTTGATTCAGAGACAGAAAGTGGCAAGACAGTCTTTGCTTCTGATGCAGGAGTCACATGATTAACAGGCTGTAATTTCTGAGCATTATCTTTCCTGAAGTGACCATACTTTTTTCTCCTTGAACAAGAATCTGGGGTAACTCTGTTCAGTATGTTTGAAATGACTGGTTTTGGATTTGAGGTCATCCCCACAAAGATCACATCAGCATCTTCATTTACATGTTCCACTCCAAAAAGATCAGTTCAGCGTGTTCATCATCTACTTATTTGGCTTCTCCCTTGCTTTTCTGTGGTTCTGGCTCCTGTTCTTTTTCACGTAACATACATGGTCGTTCCATATTTTAAGTACTTTTTTTTTAATCTTGGAGGATGTGGCCACAAGTCCCAGTGCTTCCTTGAAATAAACTGCCACCTAAGTATAAATATACTACATATTATTTAAGTACAGAAAAATGTGCTATTTGTTTGTCTCCAAAACTCTAAGGTAGTTATAAACACCCTTATCTTACAGATAAAGACATTTAGCATCAAAGAGACTAAATGACAGCTGAAAAACCTATGACTACAAGTCTACATGACTCGAGAATCGTAGCTTTGTCCCATGTTGATTTTAATATTTTCTATTTAAAGAAAGAAAGAAAAAAAAAAAAAAAACCACCACTGATCATTAGGTGAAATCACATGTAAAGGACAATTTTTTTACAAAAGCACTATTTTACAGTGTTTAGAAATATGGACTTTGGAGTCAAAGAAGATTAAACTGGAATTCTAAGTTAACCACACACCAGCTGCATCTTTTTCAGCAAATGTATAATTTTTAAATGCGTTTCCGTATCTTAAAGACAAACAAGCTTATTTCCTAGACTTAAGGTTAACAACTCCTTTTTTTAAAGCATCAGCTATTCAATGGCATCTTGTTTTGTAGGAAAACTGAAAAAAAAAAAAAAAACACTTATCTTAAATGCACATGACAACTGATTCACAAATACTAATTTCATAAATATTAATACAGAAAATAGGGCACAAATTCAAAGTATATAGTATCTCTACATAGTTAACAAACAGCATAATTCGATGTCAAGCACTTAACACAGGCCTAGGAAATTGAGAATGAACTCTCTTGATAATCTCACCCCAAATCCACACTGATACATCCTAAATTTCTCCCTCTAATCCTGACTAAACTTAAATCCAACAATGATTTATCCTTCACTCCACATGTCTCTTCCCCATATAGCAGGCAAAATGAGGTCAGTATTTCTCTAATACCAAGATCAGACAGAGACATCACACACAGACACACAACCAATGTCCCTTATGAATACAGATGCAAGAGTCCTCAACAAAACACTGGCAAAAAAAACCCTAACAACATATAAAAAAGGTTATATGCCATGATCACGTGGGATTTATGCAGGTATGCAAAGTTGGTTCATTATATGAAAGTCAATCGACATTATGCCATTTTAATACAATAAAGAACAAAAAACATATTTGCCTGCAGAAAAAGCATTTCCCTGAGTGTAGCACCTATCCATAATAGGGGTTAAAAACACTTAATATCTAAGAACAGAAGAGTACTTTCTCAATCAAAGGGTACCTGTAAAAGACCCACAGCTAACATCATATTTAATAATGAAAAACTGAGAGCTTTCCCCCTAAGATTGGGAACAACACGAGGAAGTCTATCCCACACTTTGGCTCAATATTATACTGGCAGTTCTATAACCAGAGCAATCAGGTAAGAAAAGGAATTATTGTTTTTGTTGTTTAAAAAAAAAAAAGCCTTCAGAATGGAAAGGAAAAAGTCAAAGTATATTGGAGATAACATACTTTTATATATAGAAAATCCTGAAGAAACCACAAGTATTAGAAGTAATAAAAAGCTTGCAGAATACAATATAAATATTTAAAAAATCAAGCAGATTTCTATACAATAGAAATAGCAACAAACATTTTGAAAATGAAATTAAGTAAACACTTGACTGTACACTAGCATTAAAAAGAATACTTAGGATGTCAGAAAGAGAAGGACAAATATCATATGGTATCACTTACATGTGGACTCCATAATATGATACAAACGAACTTATCTATGAAACAGAAACAGACTGAGAGACATAGAGAGTAGACTATGTGATTACCAAGAGGGGAAGGGTGGGGGAGGCATAGATTGGGAGCTGGTGATGAGCAGATGCAAACTATAATGTTAATATATAGAATAGATAAACAAGATCCTACTGTATAGCACAAGGAAATATATTCATAGTTTGTGATAAATAATGATGGAAAAGGATATGGAAAATATTGTGTGGGCATGTGTGCATATTTACATATGAAGGAAAGGAAAGGTAAAAGGAAAGAAAGGAAAGGACAACTCTTGGCAAGCACGTACAGAAAGTGGATCCTTGTGTGTTATGGGTAGATTTTAAAATGGTGCAACTGCTACAGAAACCAGTATAAACGCTCCTCAGTAAATTAAAAATAGAACTACCACATGATTCAGCAATTCCACTTCTGGATATAAATTCAAAAGAAGTTAACATGGGGTCTTGAGATATTTGCACAGCCATGCTCAAAGCAGCGCTAATCACAACATCTAAGAGTTGGAAGCATCTAAACGTCCATCAAATGTGATATATACATACAATGGAATATTATTTAGCCATATAAAGGAAATTTTGCCACATGCTACAACATGCATGATGCTTTAACACATCACCTATAGGAGAACATAGGCCAAACACTCGCTGACATACATCACAGCAGGATCCTCTATGACCCACATCCCAGAATATTGGAAGTCAAAGCAAAAATAAACAAATGGGACCTAATGAAACTTAAAAGCTTCAGCACAACAAAGGAAACTATAAACAAGGTGAAAAGGCAGCCTTCAGAATGGGAGAAAATAATAGCACATGAAGAAACTGACAAACAACTAATCTCAAAAATATACAAGCAACTCCTACAGCTCAATTCCAGAAAAATAAATGACCCAATCAAAAAATGGGCCAAAGAACTAAATAGACATTTCTCCAAAGAGGACATACAAATGGCTAACAAACACATGAAAAGATACTCAACATCACTCATTATCAGAGAAATGCAAATCAAAACCACTATAAGGGACATTTTCACTCCAGTCAGAATGGCTGTCATCCAAGTCTACAAGCAATAAATGCTGGAGAGGGTGTGGAGAAAAGGGAACCCTCTTACACTGTTGCTGGGAATGCAAACTAGTACAGCCACTATGGAGAACAGTGTGGAGATTCCTTAAAAAACTCGAAACAGAACTGCCATATGACCAGCAATTGCACTGCTGGGCATACACACTGAGGAAAACAAAATTGAAAGAGGCATGTACCCCAATGCTCATTGCAACAGTATTTCTAATAGCCAGGTCATGGAAGCAACCTAGATGTCCATCAGCAGATGAATGGATAAGAAAGCTGTGGTATATATACCCAATGGAGTATTACTCAGCCATTAAAAAGAATACATTTGCACCAGTTCTAATGAGGTGGATGCAACTGGAGCCTATTATACAGAGTGAAGTAAGCCAGAAAGTAAAAGCACCAATACAGTATACTAACACATATATATGGGATTTCAAAAGACGTAACCATAACCCTGTATACGAGACAGCAAAAGAGACAAAGATGTATAGAACAGTCTTTTGGACTCTGTGGGAGGGGAAGAGGGTGGAATGATTTGGGAGAATGGCATTGAATCATGTATAATATCATATATGAAACGAGTCACCAGTCCAGGTTTGATGCATGATACTGGATACATGGGGCTGGTGCACTGGGACAACCCAGAGGGATGGTATGGGGAGGAAGGAGGGAGGAGAGTTCAGGATTGGGAACATATGTATACCTGTGGTGGATTCATTTTGATATATGGCAAAACCAATACATTATTGTTGTTAAAAAATAAATAAAAAATAAATTCACTTAAAAAATTAAACATCCAGCCAAAGGAATTAAGCCAGTCATAAAAAAAGACAAATACTGTAAGTTTCCACTTATATGAAATATCTAACATAGTCAAGCAATAGAAAGGAACAAAGTAGAATGATGGAGTCCAGGATCTAGGGAAACAGGGAAGAAAAGAGTAGTTGTTGTTTAATGGGACATGTGATGGGTATAGTTTCAATTTTGCAAGATGAAAAGGTGTAAAGATATGTTTCTTAACAATATGATTAGGAATTCCATGATAGTTCAGAGGTTAGGACTCCACGCTTTCCTATCAGGGGCCTGGGTAGGGTTCTCAACCAGGAAACTGTCATTCAAGCTGCATAGCACAGCGAAAACTATGACAACAACAATAAAACAACACTGTAACTGTATGTGTGTGTGTGTGTGTGTGTGTGTGTGTGTGTATTAGTTGCTGAGTCATGTATGAGTCTTTGCTTTCACATGGACTGTAGCCCATCAGGCTCCTTTGTCCATGGGGTTCTCCAGGCAAGAATACTGGAGTGGGTTGCCATTTCTTTCTCCAAAAAGGCTGATGAAAGTATGTGAAATACTTAGCATGTAAAAATGGTTAAAATGGTGAAAATTTAAGTTAGATTTTTTTTACAACAATTAAAAACTTTTAACAACCAGGAAAAGAATTTGAATAGACATTTCACCAAAAATACTGCTTAACATGATTGAAAGTGAAAGAAATTAAGTCGCTCAGTCCTGTCCGACTCTTTGCGACCCCATGGACTGTCGCCTATCAGGCTCCTCCATCCATGGGATTTTCCAGGCAAGAGTGCTGGGGTGGATTGTCATTTCCTTCTCCAGGGGATCCTCCTGACCCAGGAATCAAACCCAGGTCTCCTGCATTGCAGGTAGACACTTTACCTTCTGAGCCACCAGGGAAGCCCTTAGCAAAATGTAAATCAGTTCATTGAAATACTACTTCACACACATTAGCTTGGCTATAATCAAAACCAGGAAAAATAACAAGTGCTGCAGAGGATGTGGAGAAAACGAATCTTCATATATTGTTGAAAAATGTTGAAAATATACTGCTGAAATATATTGTTGAAAATATATTGCTCTAAAATGGTACAACCACTTTGGTTTGTCAGTACCTCAAAAATTAAATATATAGTAGCCATATGATCCAGAAATCTCACTCTTTTGTATATATATATATATAAAAAAAAATCCCTGAAACTATTAAGTCCATTCAAAAACAGTGTTCCCAACAGCATTACTCACAAGAGCCACAAAGAATACACCATCCAAATATTATCTATTAATTGATGAATGGATAAAAAATCGTGGTAATTGTTCACAATGGAGTTCATGTAAGCCATATACCATATTGATGTACCATATACAGCCATTAAAAAAATGCATTGCTATACAGCCAAGAAGTGGATGAATCTTGAAAATACACAAACTAGGGGACTTCACTGGAAATGTTTAAGTGTTTAAGACTATGCACAGTTTCCATCCCTGGGCAGGGAACTAAGATCCCACATGCCACATAGCTAAATAAATAAATATTTTAAAAGAAAATGTGACATCTGAATAAAGCCAGACACAGAGGTCACACATTGCATGTGGGAGAACTGTAGGTAGAAAAGAAGCAGGAAAGAGAAGCATTCTGTAACGCAAATGAAACATTTTTTTCCAGGGAGGAGGAAATGCACTGCTCTGATAAAGGCTGTCAATAAATTAAATAAAATAACAACTAAAAATTGACCACTGAGTTAAACATTTGGAATTCACTGTTGACTTTGACAAGAGTGAATTTAAAGGAAAATGAGAGACCTGGAGGTAACAGATTCTACAAACAACTCTGCAGAAGTCTAGCATAAGCAAATATGAAATAAAAAAAGCATAGGCTATGTGTCACCAAAGGACAGATTTTTAATGAGAGGTAACATTATAGTCATTCTGTTTGCTGATGGGAACCATCCAGAGAAACAGAAAACTTAATCCAGGACAAAGAAGAGACTTGCTAGAATATCACTGAATAAACAAGAATTGAGGTGGCAAGAATACACAGAAGAACTGTACAAAAACAGATCTTCATGACCCAGATAATTAGGGTGGTGTGATCACTGACCTAGAGCCAGATATCCTGGAATGTGAAATGAAGTGGGCCGTAGAAAGCATCACTATGAGAACAGCTAGAGGAGGTGATGGAATTCCATTTGAGCTATTTCAAATCCTGAAAGATGATGCTGTGAAAGTGCTGCACTCAATATGCCAGCAAGTTTGGAAAACTCAGCAGTGGCCAAAGGACTGAAAAGGGTCAGTTTTCATTCCAATTTCAAAGAAAGGCAATGCTAAAGAATGCTCAAACTACTGCACAATTACACTCATCTCACATGCTAGTAAAGTAATGCTCAAAATTCTCCAAGTCAGGGTTCAGTAATATGTGAACCGTGAACTTCCTGATGTTCAAGCTGGTTTTAGAAAAGGCAGAGGACCCAGAGATCTAGTTGGCAACATCCGCTAGATCATGAAAAAAACAAGAGTTCCAGAAAAATACATTTATTTCTACTTGATTGACTATGCCAAAGCCTTTGACTGTGTGGATCACAATAAACTGTCGAAAATTCTGAAAGAGATGGGAATACCAGACCACCCGACCTGCCTCTTGAGAAATCTGTATGCAGGTCAGGAAGCAACAGTTAGAACTCATCATGGAACAACAGACTGGTTCCAAATAGCAAAAGAGTAAGTCAAGGCTGCATATTGTCACTCTGCTTATTTAACTTCTATGCAGTGTGATATCATGAGAAACTCTGGAGTGGAAGAAGCAAAAGCTGGAATCAAGATTGCAGGGAAAATTATCAATAACCTCAGATATGCAGATGATACCACCCTTATGGCAGAAAGTGAAGAGGAGCTAAAAAGCCTCTTGATGCAAGTGAAAGTGGAGAGAGAAAAAGTTGACTTAAAGCTCAACATTCAGAAAATGAAGATCATGGCATCCGGTCCCATGTACTTCATGGCAAATAGATGGGGAAACAGTGGAAGCAGTGTCAGATTTATTTTTGGGGGATGCAAAAGCACTGCAGATGGTGACTGCAGCCATGAAATTAAAAGACACTTACTCCTTGGAAGGAAAGTTATGTCCAACCTAGATAGCATATTCAAAAGCAGAGACATTACTTTGCCAAGAAAGGTCCATCTAGTCAAGGCTATGGTTTTTCCTGTGGTCCTGTATGGATGTGAGAGTGGGACTGTGAAGAAGGCTGACCACTGAAGAATTGATGCTTTTGATCTGTGGTGTTGGAGAAGACTCTTGAGAGTCCCTTGGAAATAGATCCAACAAGTCCATTCTGTAGGAGACGAGTCCTGGGAATTCTTTGGAAGGAATGATGCTGAAGCTGAAACTCCAGTACTTTGGCCACCTCATCCAGAGTTGACTCATTGGAAAAGACTCTGATGCTGGGAGGGATTGGGGGCAGGAGGAAAAGGGGACGACAGAGGATGAGATTGCTGGATGGCGTTACTGACTCGATGAACCTGTCCGACTAAACTCCGGGAGTTGGTGATGGACAGGGAGGCCTGGCGTACTGCTATACATGGGGTCACAAAGAGTTGGACATGACTGAGCGACCGAGCTGAATTGACCCTTAGAAAATGGCCAGGTATGGCATGCCAACAAACAAACAAACAAACAAACAACAACAACAACAAAAACGGGTGCAAACCACATGTCAGGAAGGAAACATCAACAGGTAAATACTTAGTCAATGCTTAGAAAAAAGCCTCTGGAAATGTGCCTCATTTGTTCTATTATCAGTGAATTGAAAACTTAAACTGCAAGGCAGTATCACTAATGGGAAACCAAAAAGGCCATTATCCAAAAGTCTACAGACAAGAAAGAGTAGAGCAATGTTAGTAAAGGGGAACCCTCTATGCCATTGGTGGGAGGTAAGGTAAGTGCTCAGAGACTTTATAAGCATGGCTGCCAAAGTACCTAGGAATCACAAAATGATGTAGATGATGTCATATGTCAGCTCCACTTCCAGAGTATTTGTGCAATCAACAGATCGTGAAAAACACACACAACACCACCACTTCCACAAACATACCCTGGATCAGCTG
Source organism: Bos taurus (assembly GCF_002263795.3). Classification (NCBI taxonomy): domain Eukaryota; kingdom Metazoa; phylum Chordata; class Mammalia; order Artiodactyla; family Bovidae; genus Bos; species Bos taurus. Next base: position 45,501,787 of record NC_082638.1, on the reverse strand, counting down.
TCACAATGCCCAAGAGATGAAAGGAAAGAGAATCACTGGCTGCAAATTAAAAGAGAAACATATGGGACATAGAGACACAATAAATATGAGTCTGACATTATGAAAATGCAAAAAAAAAAAAAAAAAAGCCATTTGCAGGAATATGCAGAAACCTAGAGCGAATCACAGTAAGTAAAGAAAGGCAGATTAAAGAGATATTACAACATATGCCTTCCAGAAGGGATTAAAAAACATATTGATGGGATGAGTACCCAAGGAAAAGTGAAATGGACTTACACTCCTGGTAAGAAAATTACAGTTGGCAAAGGGTTTTGGTGGGTGAGAGGCCAACAGGTCAAGGCTGGAATAGACTTATACCCACAAATACCTATGCAGTTCATAATCCACATGGACCTCCTGTATCAAGAGATATGTACTCAATAGATTCCAAAAGATACCTCTGACAATAACCAGAGCTAAATTCCTCCAAGTGTCTATGGAAAGGAAGGTGGAACTGTTTCTATGCAACAACTACAACGGTGTTAATAGTCTTAAAAAATATATAGTTTCGCTTAAAAAAAATATCAAAGAGTAAACAACCAAAACTTTTGGTTACTACCTGTGTCTCATTTTACTCTCATTTACAACCAGACTTGGGAATAACACAGAGGCTGCTGTTACCATGGGTACAAGAGGAGGGAATGAAGAAATGCTGTCACCTTGTGGACATTTTCTCTAACAGCAACCTTAAAATTCTTGCTGATGGCCACAATATTCACAAGGGTGCTGAGCTCTAACTGATAACCACCCTTAACAAATTTTCAGGGTTCACAGAGGGGAAAATAAGTAAAGTAAACTTGGGAGAAGCTAACAGGAAGAGGATATGAACAGCTAAACATAATTCCGTGTTTCCTTAAAAAAGCACATGACACATACGGTGAATTCTAAGAGATACAGACATCTAAACTCTGAGGACATTATCACCTCTGCCTGAGCATGGAAAAGGGCCACTGTTAAATCCTGGACATGGCATCAATGGCAGAGTAGGAGTAGTACAGTGGACGCTTTAAGGTAATGCTTTAATGGACCTGGTAAGAGCCACTATGGACATGACTAGAAAGGTGCACTCCCATGAAAGAAAAATAAATAAATAAAGAGGTCATGACAGCATGGTAAATCAGATCCTCTCCTGCAGTATTTCAGACATGAACAGATTTCAAACACCACACACCCCAAACTAGATTCTGCTGCATCATTCAGAACATCAAAGCAATGAAAGGTAAGATAGTGTACTTGGATAGAGGAATGGATAAAGAAGTGTGATATAGGTCTGGAATGAAGCTTTAATCAGGACTGAAATTTGAAAGTAGGCCCTCTTCACCGATAGAGAGAAATCCAGAGATCATCACACTAAATGAAGGAACATTTCAAGAAATATCATGGGATACATTGGAGTGGTGGGATACAGAAATCCACTGCAGTGTGTGCCCACACAAATGTGATGTGGACATCCAAACTGGCAAGAAACTTATGGTAGCCAAGGACCTTGGTGGATGGAAGGGATAAATCTGGAACTTGGTATTAATTTCTTCCCACAGATACATCTTAAATACAAAATCCGTATAAACCTATTGCAGCAAGAGTGGTAGACAAAACAATTTCTATAATATGTAGGGAAAAGCAAGCACCGCTGAATACATAATGTCATCTCAGTGTTTCAGAACAAGAATCTGTACATGTAAAACCAACTCATCCTTGTCTTCAACTTAAAGAGAATATGAGCACTTACTTCAAAGATCCAAAAGTGAGGATACATCAGGTTTCATGGCATCCTTTGGCTCATTCTGCTCTAATGTACTCCCAGGCCTGACAAAAACACTCAGACATCACAGGCCATCCTAAAAAGGAGCAAATAATAAAGCCTTGCAGCATAGAGTTTTCTCTGTAACAGCAGCCTTAAAACTATCACTGATGGACATCTGATATACACAAGGTCCTATTGCTGGACTTGATACGACACCTACCCTTGAACATGACAGTAGTCACTCATCAAAAAAATAAATAAATAAATAAATGAAACAGAAATACAGGACACTCTTAAGAAGAAAATATCAACATTTAAATACAGCTCAAACTGCTTGGGAAAAAAAAAAAAAAAAACAGACTCACTTAATATTCCAAAGGCTTCTGAGCTTTAAATATATGTCTTTAGAGGAGAACGTAGACAAAATACTCTCTGACATACATCACAGCAGGATCCTCCATGACCCACCCTCCAGAATATTGGAAATAAAAGCAAAAATAAACAAATGGGACCTAATGAAACTTAAAAGCTTCTGTACAACAAAAGAACTATAAGCCAGGTGAAAACGCAGCCTTCAGAATGGGAAAAAAAATAATAGCAAATGAAGCAACTGACAAACTAAACTCAAAAATATACACGCAACTCCTACAGCTCAATTCCAAAAAAATAAATGACCCAATCAAAAAAATGGGCCAAAGAACTAAATAGACATTTCTCCAAAGAAGACATACAGATGGCTATGAAACACATGAAAAGATGCTCAGCATCACTCATTATCGGATAAATGCAAATCAAAACCACAATGAGGTACCACTTCACACCAGTCAGAATGGCTGTGATCCAAACGTCTACAAGCAGTAAATGCTTGAGAGGATGTGGAGAAAAGGGAACCCTTTTACACTGTTGGTGGGAATGTAAACTAGTACGGCCACTATGGAAAACACTGTGGAGATTCCTTAAAAAAAAAAAAAAAAACTAGAAATAGGACTGCCATATGACCTAGCAATCCCGCTGCTGGGCATACACACTGAGGAAACCAGAAGGGAAAGAGACACGTGTACTCCAATGTTCATCGCAGCACAGTTTCTCATACCCAGGACATGGAAGCAACATAGATGTCCACCAGCAGAAGAATGGATAAGAAAGCTGTGGCATATATACACAATGGAGTATTACTCAGCCATTAAAAAGAATACATCTGAAGCAGTTCTAATGAGGTGAATGAAACTGGAGCCTATTATGCAGAATGAAGTAAGCCAGAAAGACAAACACCAATACAGTATACTAACACATATATATGGAATTTAGAAAGATGGTAATGACAACCCTGTATGCGAGATAGCTAAAGAGACACAGATGTATGGAACAATCTTTTGGACCCTGTGGGAGAGGGAGTGGGGGATGATTTGCTAGAATGGCATTAAACATGTATAATATCATATTAGAAATGAATCGCCAGTCCAGGTTCCATGCAGGATAAGAGAAGCTTGGGGCTGGTGCACTGAGATGACCCAGAAGGATGGTATGGCTAAGGAGGTAGGAGGGGGTTCAGGATGGGGAAAATGTGTACACCTGTGGCGGATGCATGTTGATGTATGGCGAACCACTACAATAGTGTAAAGTAAAAAATAATAAGAATAAAATAAATAAATACAGAAATACAGAAATGAAAACAAAAAAACAAAATTGCTAACTCTTGTGTGGATGAAAAATGTCAAATAGCACACCATATCTGGAAGAAAATACCAACAGGTAAATACAGTTCTCAGTATTTATTTAAAAGCACATGAAATACACTCATTATAGTGAATTACTAAGAACTCTTTTAGCTTCACCTTTTTGTGATCCCGGAGACCATAGCCCAACAAGTTCCTCTGTCCTTGGAATTTTCCAGGCAAGAATTCTGGAGTGAGTTGCCATTTCCTCCTCCAGGGGATCTTCCCAAATCACATCTCCTTTGACTCCTGCCTTTGCTGAAAGATTCTTAACAACAGTGCCACCTGAGAAGCCCAGTGTATTACATACATAATCCAACTATGCTAATGAGTTATCACCTCTGAGTAGTGAAAAAGTACCAAATACTATACAGAGAAGACATGGTAGAGAAACATTGTTAAAGGGGAATCTTTATGGTACTAGTGAGATATATTTGGTAGGAGTCATTATAAATGTCACTACTAAGTGCCCTTTATTTTTTTTTTTAATTTAATTTTATTTTTCAATTTTACAATATTGTACTGGTTTTGCCAAATATTGAAATGAATTTGCCACAGGTATATATGTGTTCCCCATCCTGAACCCTCCTCCCTCCTCCCTCCCCATACCACCCCTCTGGGTCGTCCCAGTGCACTAGCCCCAAGCATCCAGTATTGTGCATCGAACCTGAACTGGTAACTCGTTTCATACATGATATTTTACATGTTTCAGTGCCAGTCTCCCAAATCTTCCCACCCTCACCCTCTCCCACAGAATCCAGAAGACTCTTCTATACATCTGTGTCTCTTTTGCTGTCTCCTATACAGGGTTACTGTTAACATCTTTCTAAATTCCTTATATATGCATTAGTAAACTGTAGTGGTGTTTTTCTTTCTGACGTACTTCACTCTGTATAATAGGCTCCAGTTTCATCCACCTCATTAGAACTGATTCAAATGTATGATTTTTAATGGCTGAGTAATACTCCATTTTGTATATGTGCCACAGCTTTCTTATCCATTCATCTGCTGATGGACATCTAGGTTGTTTCCATGTCCTGGCTATTATAAACACTGCTGCTATGAACATTGAGGTACACGTCCCTCTTTCCCTTCTGGTTTCCTCAGTGTGTATGGTGAGCAGTGGGATTGCTGGATCATAAGACAGTTCTATTTCCAGTTGTTTAAGGAATCTCCACACTGTTCTCCATAGTGGCTGTACTAGTTTGCATTCCCACCAACAGTATAAGAGGGTTCCCTTTTCTCCACACCCTCTCCAGCATTTATTTCTTGTAGGTGTTTGGATCGCAGCCATTCTGACTGGTGTGAAATTGAACCTCATAGTGGTTTTGATTTGCATTTCTCTGATAATGAGTGATGTTGAGCATCTTTTCATGTGTTTGTTAGCCATCTGTATGTCTTCTTTGGAGAAATGTCTATTTAGTTCTTTGGCCCATTTTTTTATTGGGTCATTTATTTTTCTGGAATTGAGCTGTAGGAATTGCTTGTATATTTTTGAGATTAGTTGTTTGTCAGTTGCTTCATTTGCTATTATTTTCTCCCATTCTTAAGGCTGTCTTTTCACTTTGCGTATAGTTTCCTTTGTTGTGCAGAAGCTTTAGAATTTAATTAGGTCACATTTGTTTATTTTTGCTTTTATTTCCAATATTCAGGGAGGTGGGTCATAGAGGATCCTGCTGTGATGTATGTCGGAGAGTGTTTTGCCTATGTTCGCCTCTAGGAGTTTTATAGTTTCTGGTGTTACATTTAGATCTTTAATCCATTTTGAGTTTATTTTTGTGTATGGTGTTAGAAAGTGTTCTACTTTCATTGTTTTACAAGTGGTTGACCATTTTTCCCAGCAGCACTTGTTAAAGAGATTCTCCTTAATCCATTGTATATTCTTGCCTCCTTTGTCAAAGACAAGGTGTCCATATGTGCGTGGATTTATCTCTGGGCTTTCTATTTTGTTCCATTGATCTATAATTCTGTCTTTGTGCCAGTACCATACTGTCTTAATGAGTGTGGCTTTGTAATAGAGACTGAAGTCAGGTAGGTTGATTCCTCCAGTTCCATTCTCTTTCTCAAGACAGCTTTGGCTATTCGAGGTTTTTTTTGCATTTCCATACAAATTGTGAAATTATTTGTTCTAGCTCTGTGCAGAATACGGTTGGTAGGTTGATAGGGATTGCATTGAATCTATAAATTGCTTTGGGTAGTATAGTCATTTTCACTATATTGATTCTTCCAATCCATGAACATGGTATATTCCCCCATCTATTAGTGTCCTCTTTGATTTCCTTCACCAATGTTGTATAGTTTTCTATATATAGGTCTTTAGTTTCTTTAGGTAGATATATTCCTAAGTATTTTATTCTTTCCGTTGCAATGGTAAATGGAATTGTTTCCTTAATTTCTCTTTCTGTTTTCTCATTATTAGTGTATAGGAATGCAAGGGATTTCTGTGTGTTGATTTTATATCCTGCAACTTTACTGTAATCATTGATTAGTTCTAGTAATTTTCTGGTGGAGTCTTTAGAGTTTTCTATGTAGAAGATCAGGTCATCTGCAAATAGTGAGAGTTTTACCTCTTCTTTTCAATTTGGATTCCTTTTATTTTTTTTTCTCCTCTGATTGCTGTGGCCAAAACTTCCAAAACTCTGTTGATTATTAATGGTGAAAGTGGGCCCCCTTGTCTTGTTCCTGACTTTAAAGGAAATGCTTTAACTTTTTCACCATTGAGGATAATGTTTGCTGAAGGGTTTGTCTTATATAGCTTTTATTATGTTGAGGTATGTTCCTTCTATTCTTGCTTTCTGGAGAGTTTTTATCATAAATGGATGTTGAATTTTGTCAAAGGCTTTCTCTGCATCTTTTGAGATAATCATATGGTTTTTGTTTTTCAATTTGTTAATGTGGTGTATTACATTGATTGGTTTGTGGATATTGAAGAATCCTTGCATCTCTGGGATAAAGCCCACTTGGTCATGATGTATGATCTTTTTAATGTGTTGTTGGATTCTGATTGCTGGAATTTGTCTTTTCAAGAATGCGAGAGACTGAGCATATGACCTGGCAGCTCCACTCCTAAGAGTATGTATTAAAACAAAACAAAACAGATTTTGAAAAAAAACATGTAACTCAACCATGTACTGCAGGGAGATCAACAACATTCTATAATGGCACCACACTCCGGTACTCTTGCCTGGAAAATCCCATGGACGGAGGAGCTTGGTAGGCTGCAGGGCATGGAGGCGTGAAGAGTCAGACAGGACTGAGCGACTTCCTTTTCACTTTCTACTTTCATGCATTGGAGAGGAAATGGGAACCCACTCCAGCGTTCTTGCCTGGAGAATCCCAGGGATGGGGGAGCCTGGTGGGCTGCCGTCTTGGGGTCTCACAGAGTAGGACACAATGAAGCAGCTTAGCAGCAGCATCAGCATACATGAAAAATCAGGCTTCCCTTGTGGCTCAGCTGGTAAAGAATCCACCTACAAAGCAGGAGACATGGTTTCGACCCCTGGGTGGGAAGATCCCCTGGAGAAGGAAAAGGCTACCTACTCCAGTATTCTGGCCATGGGCCGTATAATCCATGTGGTCGCAAAGAGTCGGACATGACTGAGTGACTTTCACTACCACTACTATACATGAAAATCAAGAAACTGATGCAGCCACTATTGAAAACAGTAAGCAGGTCTTTTATAATAAATATTATTTTTCCTTAAGGGTAATTGCTTTTCAGAGTTTTGTTGCTTTCTTTCAAACCTCAACATGAATCAGCCATATGTATACATATATTCCTTCCTTTTGAACTACCTGCCCATTATCTTCTTCCTTGGTATAGAGTTTTTTTATACTCTAAAAATACAGTTACTATATGATCCAACAATAACACTACTGGGCATATATCCATTAAGATGAAAACTCCCATCAGAAAAGTGATATGCACAACAGTGTTTATAGTAGCACAATGTACAGTAGCAAAGACATGCAAACGACCTTAAGGCACTTAAATATGTGAGTGGATAAAGACAGATATATTATGCATACAATGGAATATTATCCATAAGAAAGAACGAAATAATGCTATTTTTTCCAACATGGATGGACCTAGAGATGATCATACTAAATAAGTCAGAGGAAGACATGAGGAGTTTAGGTGGGTTCAGCTCACCTTGACACATCCTTTGGACCTCAGTTGATGGGAGATCTTCATCTTTTCCTCCTGGGTATCTAGAGTCAGCTGTTCCAAGAATGATGCTAAAACTGAAACTCCAGTGCTCTAGAGCCTTCCCAGTCACCTTAGTAATTTTGAAGACTCGCAGTGGTCGACTTCAGAGCCCCTGAGTACCCCTATATATACCCTTCCCCAGGTGGCCACACCCTTACACTTTATGAGGTCAGCAAGCCACTTGCACAGCCAATGGAGGCCCTGGTGAGCTTTGACCTCACAAAGCCTCATCCTGACACCTCTAGGGGAGTATGGGGAGCAAGTCAGAAAGCGTTGACCTCTCCCGATTCTTTTAACCACACCCTCTAGCTTCCTAGAGTTTTGGGCCACCTTTAAAATTTCTTATTTTACATGTTCTTTGTCCAGAAGCTTAAAAGGGAAAATTTACATAACTTTTTTTGTAGTAAAACTCCTGCATGACTGAATAGAAAATAAACACGGAATTATAAAATGACAATTGAGAAATATTTGGAAGACAGCTGACAAATGACTCATTTACCTCATTTATGCAGAGTCCAAACTTAAAATAAGAAAAGATGAAAAACCCAATAGAAGAGAATTGTGAAAAAAACAAGAATAATTAAAAAAAAAACCCAAAAACATACAAATTACCCTCCCCCGAAAAAAGGAAAATTACCAAAAATCAAGAAGAAATGTCATACCTACCTGGTAATAAAATAAATGCAAACAAAAACAATAATGGATTATGATTTCTCACCATGAAAACTGCCAAAGTTCAATGACAAAGTTGAAATATACCAAATTTTCCCTCCAAATGGACGATGACAAATTGGAAAAGGAGTGTTTCAGCAGTGTTGTGAGCGCATAGTGTGACGCAACTTTCTGAAGGACAATATGACATTATCTAGTAAATTTATAAATACATAGAGCCACTTGGCAAGACCCTGTTTGGAATTTCCATTTCAGAAATATTTCTGCAATTTCACCTAGATTATATACCTAATGCTCATTGAAAAAATAATTTTTTCCCCCATCATCCTAGATAATTTCTTTGGTATACTTCCCCACACTGTCTTTCCCCATGCAACCCCTGTTCTCAGTTCTGTTATTGTAGATTACATCTGCTTCTTTTAGAACATCCTTTAAATGGAGCCTAGAGTATGTACACATATACACATGTAGTTGCTTAACAATGTTGTGTTACATTCTGCTGTACACAAATCACACTAGGTGTACAAGTGTATAAACACAACCTCTTTCATTTAATTTTCTTCTAAATTTAGGTCATCACAGAGCATGGAGGGCAGTTCCCTGTGCTACACAGATAGTTCCCATTAGTTATCAAGGCATTATTTTCAAAAATATGCAAATGGCTACGTAGCCCAGTATCAAAAACAAACAAACAAACAAAAAACACCTTCGTAACAAAACAGGCAGATCTAAATAGTCATTTCCCAAAAGAAATCATACAGATGATGAAAAAACACTTGAAAAGAGGCTACGTTCAGGTTAGACACTCAGTCGGGTCTGACTCTTTGCGACCCTATAGACTTCAGCACTCCAGGGCTTGCTGTCCATCACCAACTCCCGGAGTCTTCCAAACTTATGTCCATTGAGGCAGTGAAGCCATCCAACTATCTCATCCACTGTCGTCCCCTTCTCTGTCTGCCCTCCATCTTTCCCAGCATCAGGGTCTTTTCAAATGAGTCAGCTCTTCACATCAGGTGGCCAAAATATTGGAGTTTCAGCTTAAACATCAATCCTTCCAATGAACACCAGGACTGATCTCCTTTATAATGGACTGATTGGAACTCCCTGGAGCCCATGGGACTCTCAAGAGTCTTCTCCAACACCACAGTTCAAAATCATCACTTCTTCAGTGCTCAGCTTTCTTTACAGTTCAACTCTCACATCCATACAGGACTACTAGAAAAAAACATAGCCTTGACTAGATGGACCATCGTTGGCATAGTAATGTCTCTGCTTTTTAATAAGTTGTCTAGGTTGATCATAACTTTCCTTTCAAGGAGTAAGTGTCTTTTAATTTCATGGTTTCAGTCATCACCTGCAGTGATTTTCGAGCCCCCCAAAATAAAGTCAGCCACTGTTTCTGCCATTTCCCCATCTATTTGCAATAAAGTGATGAGACCATGATCTTCATTTTCTGAATGTTGAGCTTTAAGCCAACTTTTTCTCTCTTCTTTCACTTTCATCAAGAAGCTCTTTAATTCTTCTTCACTTACTGCCTGCAGAAAGGGTGGTGTCGCCTGCATTTGTGAGGTTATTGATATTTCTCCCAGCAAACTTGATTCCAGCTTGTGCTTCCTCCAGCACAGGGTTTCTCATGATGTACTCCACATATGAGTTAAATAAACACGACAACAATATACAGCCTTGATGTGCTCCTTTCCCACTTTGGAACCAGTTTGCTGTTCCATGTCCAGTTTTCACTCTTGCTTCTTGACCTGCATACAGATTTGTCAAGAGGAGGGTTAGGTGGTCTGGTATTTCCATCTCTTTGAGAATTTCCTACAGTTTATTGTTATTCACACACTCAAAGGCTGTGGCATAGTCAATAAAGAATAAATAGATGTATTTCTGGAATTCTCTTGCTTTTTCACGATCTGACAGATGTTGGCAATTTGATCTCTTGTTCCTCTGCCTTTGCTGAAACCTCCTTGAACATCTGGAAGTTCATGGTTCACGTATAGCTGAAGCCTGGCTTGGAGAATTTTGAGCACTACTTTACTGGTGTGTGAGATGAGTGTAATTGTTCTGTAATTTGAGCATTCTTTGACATTGCCTTTCTTTAGGATTGGAAGGAAAACTAATGTTTTCCAGTCCTGTGGCCACTGATGAGTTTTCCAGATTTACTGGCATATTGAGTGCAGAACTTTCACAGCAGCATCTTTGAGAATTTGAAATAGCTCAACTGGAATTCCATCACCTCCACTAGCTTTGTTTGTAGTGTGGCTTCCAAAGGCCCACTGGACTTCATATTCCAGGATGTCTGTCTCTAGGTGAGTGATCAGACCATTGTGATTAAATGGGTCTTGAAGATATTCTTGGTACAGTTCTCCTCTTAGTGTTTTCTGCTTCTGTTAGGTCCATATCATTTCTGTCGTTTATTGAGCCCATCTTTGCATGAAATGTTCCCTTGGTATCTCTAATTTTCTTGAAGAGATCTCTAGTCTTTTCCATTCTTTATTTCCTTCTATTTCTTTGCACTGATCACTGAGGAAGGCTTTCTTATCTCTACTTGCTATTCTTTGGAACTCTGCATTCAAATGGATATAGCTTTCCCTTCTTCCTTTGCTTTTGGCTTCTCTTCTTTTCACAGCTATTTGTAAGGCCTCCTCAGACAGCCATTTTACTTTTTTGCATTTCTTTTTCTTGAGGATGGTCTTGGTTCCTGTCTCCTGTACAGTGTCATGAACCTCCATCCATAGTTCATCATCACTATTCATTAGAGAAATACAAATCAAAACTACAATGTGGTATTCCTTCACACCAGGCCGAATAGATAGCAACAAAAATTCTACAAGCAATAATTCCTGGAGAGACTGTGGGAAAAAAGGGAACAATCTTGCACTGTTAGTGGGCATGTAAATTGGTACTGCCACTATGGTGAAGAGTATTGCTGCTCCTTTAAAAACTAAAACATATAATCACCTTATGACCTACTCCTGGGCATTTTTTCTGGAAAAAACCTTAAAACCAAAAGATTGATGCACCCTCATATTCATTACAGTATTATTTCCTGGAGGCACGACATGCAACATTTTTTAATTATAGCAAAAACGGAAAAAAGAAAAAAAAGAATAAAAAAAGTATAAAGCAAGCAGTCTCTAAAGATGTGGTCAAATTACTCAGTATTTGTAAAAGGAAAATCTTCAGTATAAGTAAACAAAGCAAGAACCACATATCAGAACCAAGTTATATGTTAAAATTCAAATAACAGAAAGTGTTTTATAGTGAAAGAACTAACACACCCTGATATTTTATCTCTCCAGCTCAGGAACTCAGAATTACTTTTTTTGTTTGTTTTTAAATAAATTTTATTTTATTTTACAATATTGTATTAGTTTTGCCAAATATCAAAATGAATACGCCACAGGTATACCTGTGTTCCCCATCCTGAACCCTCCTCCCTCCTCCCTCCCCATACCCTCCCTCTGGGTTGTCCCAGTGCACCAGACCCAAGCATCCAGTATCATGCACTGAACCTGGACTAGCGACTCATTTCATACATGATATTATACATGTTTCAATGCCATTCTCCCAAATCTTCCCACCCTCTCCCTCTCCCACAGAGTCCATAAGACGGATCTATGCATCAGTGTCTCTTTTGCTGTCTCGTACACAGAGTTATTGTTACCATGTTTCTAAATTCCATATATGTGTGTTAGTATACTGTATTGGTGTTTTTCTTTCTGGCTTACTTCACTCTGTATAATAGGTTCCAGTTTCATCCATCTCATTAGAACTGATTCAAATGTATTCTTTTTAATGGCTCAGTAATACTCCATTGTGTATATGTACCACAGCTTTCTTATCCATTCATCTGCTGATGGGCATCTAGGTTGCTTCCATGTCCTGGCTATTATAAACAGTGCTGCGATGAACATTGGGGTACATGTGTCTCTTTCCCTCTGGTTTCCTCAGTGTGTATGCTGAGCAGTGGGATTGCTGGATCATAAGGCAGTTCTATTTCCAGTTGTTTAAGGAATATCCACACTGTTTTCCATAGTGGCTGTACTAGTTTGCATTCCAACCAACAGTGTAAGAGGGTTCCCTTTTCTCCACACCGTCTCCAGCATTTATTGCTTGTAGACTTTTGGATCGCAGCCATTCTGAGTGGTGTGAAATGGTACCTCAGAGTGGTTTTGATTTGCATTTCTCTGGTAATGAGTGATGTTGAGCATCTTTTCATGTGTTTGTTAGCCATCTGTATGTATTCTTTGGAGAAATGTCTATTTAAGGAACTCAGAATTCTGAGCAAGTAGTAAATGAGATCATGGGCGATTTCTTTCTTTCTTTCTTTCTTTTTCTAGTAAATTAACATTTTCTGTTATGATCATGTATGAATTTTTTAATAAAGTTATACAGTATATTTTTTAATATGTGAATAATGCATCTGGATTTTATAAATTTCATTCATAAGCATTCTTCTATTTCTCCATGAGATGGCATTATAACCACAGTAAATATTTCTTCATACACATTTATATATATGAGTGAATACATTCGGATTTTATAAATTACATTCATTATCATTTTTCTATTTCTGCTTGAGAGGGCATCATATGCATCCATTCAGTTCAGTTCAGTCGTTCAGTGGTGTCCGACTCTTTGGAACCCATGAATCGCAGCAGGCCAGTCCTCCCTGTCCATCACCAACTCCCAGAGTTCGCTCAGACCCACGTCCATTGAGTCAGTGATGCCATTCAACCATCTCATCCTCTGTCGTCCCCTTCTCCTCCTGCCTCCCATCCCTCCCAGCATCAGAGTCTTTTCCAATGAGTCAATTCTTCGCATGAGGTGGCCAAAGTACTGGAGTTTCAGTTTTCGCATCATTTCTTCCAAAGTAATCCCAGGGCTGGTCTCTTTCAGAATGGACTGTTTGGATCTCCTTGCAGTTCAAGGGACTCTCAAGAGTCTTCTCCAACACCAGAGTTCAAAAGCATCAATTCTTCGGCGCTCAGCTTTCTTCACAGTCCAACTCTCACATCCATACTTTACCACTGGAAAAACCATAGTCTTGACAAGATGGATTTTTGGTGGCAAAGTAATGTTTCTGCTTTTCAATATGCTATCTAGATTTGGTCATAACTTTTCTTCCAAGGAGTAAGCGTCTTTTAATTTCTTGGCTGCAGTCATCATTTGCAGTGATTTTGGAGCCCCCCAAAATAAAGTCTGACACTGTTTCCACTGTTTCCCCTCTATTTCCCATGAAGTGATGGGACCGAATGACATAATCTTCATTTTCTGAATGTTGAGTTTTTAGCCAACTTTTTCCCTCTCCTCTGTCACCTTCATCAAGAGCATAGTAAACATTTATTCATACGCACATATACATATGAGAGAATACATCAACATTTTATGAATTACATTCATAAGTATTCTATGTCTCCAAAAGACGAAACATAAGCACAATGAATATTTTTCATACCCACATATACTCTGGAGAGTCTCTTGGATTGCAAGGAAATCAATTCAGTCAATCCTTAAGGGTATTACTCTTGGATATTCACTGGAAGGACTGATGCTGAAACGTCAATACTTTGGCTACCTTATCTGAAGAACTGACTCATTGGAAAGGCCCCTGATGCTGAGAAAGATTGAAAGCAAGAGGAGAAGCAGGCAACAGAGGATGAGATCATTGGTTCACATCATCCACTCGGTGCATCTGAGTTTAAGCAGGCTTGGGTAGTAGGTAATTGGACAGGGAAGCATGGCATGCCACAGTTCATGGAGTCGCAAAGAGTTGGACTCGACTGGGCAAATTAAGTGAAGTGACAGATACATATAAAATCCTTATACAGACTCAAAATGGACATACTATACCAAGAGTGATTTATAAGCACTTTTTAATAATATAATTTAGAAAATAACCATAGATGAATAGCTCCATGTATGGTTAAAAAGATACAGGAATATGTACAGTTACAACAATAAGGCCATTTGAGTCAACATGCAAGGTCTGAGAGCTGATCATACTAAATGAAGTGAGGCACACAGGGAAACATATATACCAAATAATATCATAATATCCAAATGTGGAATCTAAGATATGACACAAATGAACATATGTATGAATCAGAAAGACACTCATAGACATAGAGAATAGACTTACAGCTTCAGGGCAGAGAGAATTGGGGGAGAAATGGAGTAAGAGACTGGGGTTAAGAGATAGAAAACAAATTATATGGAATGGATTGACAAATTCCTACTCTAGAGCACAGAGGACTACATTCAGTATCCAATTATAAATCATAATGAAATGTGATTTAAAAAGGCATATATATATGTATATATACATATAGATAGATAGATAGATAGATAGATAGATAAATTATATATATATGTCTTCCCTGGCAGTCCAGAGGTTAAGACTGCAGATTTCCACTGCAAGGGATGCAGGTTCAAACCCTGGTCAGGGAACTAATTCCACTTGCTGCACAGTTTAGCAAAAAAAAAAAAACAAGAGAGAGAGATTAAATAAAAGAATGCGTGTGTGTGTGTGTATATATATATATATATATATATATATATATATATATGTATGTATGTATGTATCTCCACACTCAACGTATACATATGTAAATATATGTCTATAACTGAATCACTTTGCTGTAAAGCAGAAATTAACACAAAATTATAAATGGACTATACTTCAGTTCAAAAGTAGCATGACTGAGGAAAGAAAAGATTGCTATATTTCATTGTGTGTAAAGTTAGTATCCAAAGAAAATTGCTGTATACAAACACGGCTGACTACTTAATGGCAGGCTTGCCGAGATATTTAAGGAGACACATACTGAAATGCACCAAGGAAAAAGATCGATTGTTGATTGGAAAGAGGGATGGACAAATGGATAGATAGGTGACAAAGAAAGTTGATAAATCGGTTACAAAACCAGGCTTCTATGTATGCTGTGTAAAAGAGACACACCTGAAACCAAGGGGCATATACAGAGTGAAAGTGAAGGGCTGAGAAAAGGTATTTCATGCAAAATGTGAGCAACAGGAATCAGGAGTAGCAATTCTCATATCAGACAAAATAGACTTTGAAATAAAGGGTGTGGAAAGAGACAAAGAAGGCCACTACATAATGGTCAAAGGATCAATCCAAGAAGAAGATATAACAATTATAAATATATATGCACCCAACATAGGAGCACTCAATATGTAAGGCAAATGCTAACAAGTATGAAAGGGGAAATTAAAAACAACACAATAATAGTGGGAGACCTTAAGACCCTACACACACCTATGGATAGATCAACCAAACAGAAAATTAGCAAGGGAACACAAACTTTAAGTGATACAATGGATCAGTTAGACCTAACTGATTTCAAAAGAACGTTTCACGCCAAAGCAATGAATTTCACCTTTTTCTCAAGTGCACATGGAACATTCTCCAGGATAGATCACATACTGGGCCACAAATCTAGCCTTGGTAAACTGAAAACAAAAATCAAAATCATTTCAAGCATCTCTTCTGATCACAAAGCAGTAAGATTGCATGTCAACTACAGGGGGAAAGAAACCATGACAAATAGAAACATATGGAGGGTAAACAACGTGCTTCTGAATGACCGACATATAACAGAAGAAATCAGAAATGAAATGCAAATATGCATAGAAACAAATGAAAATGAAAACACAACACATACAAATGGCTGTGAAAAGAAGAGAAGAGAAAAGCAAAGGAGAAAAGGAAAGATATAAACATCTGAATGCAGAGTTCCAAAGAAAAGCAAGAAGAGAAAAGAAAGCCTTTTTTCAGCGATCAATGCAAAGAAATAGAGGAAAATAACAGAATGGGAAAGACTAGGGATTTCTTCAAGAAAATAAGAGATACCAAAGGAACATTTCATGCAAACATTGGCTCGATAAAGGACAGAAATGGTATGGACCTAACAGAAGCTGAAGATATTGAGAAGAGATGGCAAGAATACACAGAAGAACTGTACAAAAAAGATCTTCATGACCCAGATAATCACGATGGTATGATCACTGACCTAGAGCCAGACACCCTGGAATGTGAAGTCAAGTGGGCTTTAGAAAGCATCACTACGAACAAAGAGAGTGGAGGTGATGGAATTCCAGTTGAGCTATTCCAAATCCTGAAAGATGATGCTATGAAAGTGCTGCACTCAATATGCCAGCAAATTTGGAAAACTCAGCAGTGGCCAGAGGACTGGAAAAGGTGTTTTCATTCCAATCTGAAAGAAAGGCAATGCCAAAGAATGCTCAAACTACGGCAAAATTGCTTTCATTTCACACGCTAGTAAAATAATGCTCAAAATTCTCCAAGCCAGCTTCAGTAATATGCGAACCATGAACATGCTGATGTTCAAGCTGGTTTTAGAAAAGGCAGAGGAACCAGAGACCAAATTGCCAACATCCGCTGGATCATGGAAAAAGCAAGAGAGTTCCAGAAAAACCTCTATTTCTGCTTTATTGACTATGCCAAAGCCTTTGACTGTGCGGATCACAAAAAACTGTGGAAAATTCTGAGAGAGATGGGAATCCCAGACCACCTGATCTGCCTGTTGAGAAATTTGTATGCAGGTCAGGAAGCAACAGTTAGATCTGCACATGGAACAACTGACTGATTCTAAATAGAAAAAGGAAAAAAAAATAAATAGAAAAAGGAGAACGTCAAGGCTTTATATTGTCACCCTGTTTATTTAACTTCTATGCAGAGTACATCATGAGAAACGATGGGCTGGAAGAAACACAAGCTGGAATCAAGATTGCCGGGAGAAATATCAACAACCTCAGATATGCAGATGACACCACCCTTATCGCAGAAAGTGAAGAGGAACTCAAAAGCCTCTTGATGAAAGCGAAAGTGGAGAGTGAAAAAGTTGGCTTAAAACTCAACATTCAGATAACGAAGATCATGGCATCCGGTCCCATCACGTCATGGGAAATAGATGGGGAAACAGTGGAAACAATGTCAGACTTTATTTTTTGGGCTCCAAAATCACTGCAGATGGTTACTGCAGCCATCAAATTAAAAGACACTTAGTCCTTGAAAGGAAAGTTATGACTAACCTAGAGAGCATATTCAAAAGCAGAGATATTCCTTTACCAAAAACATTCGTCTAGTCAAGGCTATGGTTTTTCCTGTGGTCATGTATGGATGTGAGAGTTGGACTGTGAAGAAGCCTGAGTGCCGAAGAATTGATGCTTTTGAACTGTGGTGTTGGAGAAGACTCTTGAGAGTCCCTTGGACTGCAAGGAAGTCCAACCAGTGCATTCTGAAAGAGATCAGCCCTTGGATTTCTTTGGAAGGAATGATGCTAAAGCTGAAGCTCAAGTACTTTGGCCACCTCATGCGAAGACTTGACTCATTGGAAAAGTCTCTGATGCTGGGAGGGATTGGGGGTAGGAGGAGAAGGGGAAGACATAGGATGAGATGGCTGGATGGCATCACTGACTCCATGGGCGTGAGTCTCAGTGAAATCCGGGAGTTGGTGATGGACAGGAAGACCTGGCATGCTGCGATTCATAGGGTCGCAAAGAGTTGGACATGTCTCAGCGACTGATCTGATCTGATCTGATCTGAAGGGAAAGGTTCATAGAAATACAAGCTTACCCTAAGAAACAAGAGAAACCTCAAATAAATGACCTAACTTTACACCCAAATCAACTAGAAAAAGAAGAAGTGAAGAATCCCAGGGTTAGAAGAAGGAAAATGTAATAATAACAATTAGGTGGTATACTCGTTTTCACTATATTGATTCTTCCAATCCATGAACATGTTATATTTCTCCATCTATTAGTGTCCTCTTTGATATCTTTCACCAGTGTTTTATAGTTTTCTATGTATAGGTCTTTAGTTTCTCTAGGTAGATACATTCCTAAGTATTTTATTCTTTCCATTGCAATGGTGAATGGAATTGTTTCCTTAATTTCTCTTTCTGTTTTCTCATTATTAGTGTATAGGAATGCAAGGGATTTCTGTGTGTTGATTTTATATCCTGCAACTTTACTGTAATCATTGATTAGTTCTAGTAATTTTCTGGTGGAGTCTTTAGAGTTTTCTATGTAGAGGATCATGTCATCTGCAAATAGTGAGAGTGTTACTTCTTCTTTTTAATTTGGATTCCTTTTATTTCTTTTTCTGCTGTGATTGCTGTGGCCAAAACTTGAAAAACTATGTTGAATAGTAATGGTGAAAGTGGGCCCCCTTGTCTTGTTCCTGACTTTAGAGGAAATGCTTTCAATTTTTCACCATTGAGGATAATGTTTGCTGTGGTTTTGTCATATATAGCTTTTATTATGTTGAGGTATGTTCCTTCTATTCCTGCTTTCTGGAGAGTTTTTATCATAAATGGATGTTGAATTTTGTCAAAGGCTTTCTCTGCATCTATTGAGATAATCATATGGTTTTTGTTTTTCAATTTGTTAATGTGGTGTATTATATTGATTGATTTGAGGATATTGAAGAATCCTTGCATCCCTGGGATAAAGCCCACTTGGTCATGGTGTATGATCTTTTTAATGTGTTGTTGGATTCTGATTGTTAGAATTTTGTTGAGGATTTTTGCATCTATGTTCATCAGTGATATTGGCCTGTAGTTTTCTGTTTTTGTGGGATCTTTGTCGGGTTTTGGTATTAGGGTGATGGTGGCCTCATAGAATGAGTTTGGAAGTTTAACTCCCTCTACAACTACCAAAGCAACTTATAGATTCAATGCAATCCCTATCAAGCTACCAACGGTATTCTTCACAGAACTAGATAAATAATTAAACAATTTGTATGGAAATACAAAAAAAAAAACTCAAGTAGCCAAAGCTATCTTGAGAAAGAAGAATGGAACTGGAGGAATCAACCTACCTGACTTCAGGCTCTACCACAAAGCCACAGTTATCAAGACAGTATGGTTCTGGCACAAAGACAGAAATATAGATCAATGGAACAAAATAGAAAGCCTAGAGATAAATCCATGCATATATGGACACCGTATCTTTGAAAAAGGAGTCTATAATATATAACGGATTAAAGACAATCTCTTTAACAAGTGGTGCTGGGAAATCTGGTCAACCACTTGTAAAAGAATGAAACTAGAACACTTCTAACACCATAAACAAAAATAAACTCAAAAAGGATTATAGATCTAAACATAAGACCAGAAACTATAAAACTCCTAGAGGAGAACGTAGGCAAAACACTCTCTGACATACATCACAGCAGGATCCTCTATGACCCACCTTACAGAATATTGGAAATAAAAGCAAAAATAAACAAATGGGACCTAACTAAACTTAAAAGCTTCTGCACATCAAAGAAAACTCTTAGAAAATTGAAAAGGCAGCCTTCAGAATGACAGAAAATAATAGCAAATGAAGGAACTGGCAAACAACTAATCTCAAAAATATACAAGCAACTCTTACAGCTCAACTCCAGAAAAATAAATGACCCAATCAAAAAATGGGCCAAATAACTAAATAGACATTTCTCCAAAGAAGACATACAGATGGCTAACAAACACATGAAAAGATGCTCAACATCACTCATTATCAGAGAAATGCAAATCAAAACCACTATGACATACCATTTCACACGACTTACAATGGGTGTGATCCAAAAGTTTACAAGCAATAAATGCTGGAGACGGTGTGGAGAAAAGGGAACCCTCTTACACTGTTGCTGGGAATGCAAACTAGTACAGCCACTATGGAGAACAGTGTGGAGATTCCTTAAAAAACTGGAAATAGATCTGTCTTATGATCCAGCAATCCCACTGCTAGGCATACACACCGAGGAAACCAGAATTGAAAGAGACACATGTACCCCAAAGTTCATAGCAACACTGTTTATAATAGCCAGGACATGGAAGCAACCTAGATGTCCATCAGCAGATGAATGGATAAGAAAGCTGTGGTACATATACACAATGGAGTATTACTCAGCCACTAAAAAGCATAAATTTGAATCAGTTTTAATGAGGTGGATGAAACTGGAGCCTATTATACAGAGTGAAGTAAGCCAGAAAGAAAAACACCAATACAGTGTACTAAAGCATATATATGAAATTTAGAAAGATGCTAACAATAACCCTGTGTATGAGACAGCAAAAGAGACACTGATATATAGAACAGTCTTATGGACTCTGTTTCAGAGAGAGAGGGTGGGAAGATTTGGGAGAATGGCATTGAAACATGTATAATATCATGTATGAAATGAGTTGCCAGTCCAGGTTCGATGCACGATACTGGATGCTTGGGGCTAGTGCACTGGGATGACCCAGAGGGATGGTATCGGGAGGGAGGAGGGTGGAGGGTTCAGGATGGGAAACACAGGTATACCTGTGGCGGATTCATTTTGATATTTGGCAAAACTAATACAATTTGTAAAGTTTAAAATAAAATAAAATTAAAAAAAAAAAAACAATTAGGGCAGAAATACATGAAAAAAAGCACAGGAAACTATAGCAAAACTCAGCAAAATAAACGCTGGTTCTTTGAGAAGATAAATAAAATAGACAATCCATTAGCAAAACTCATCAAGAAAGAAAGGGGGGATAATCAAATCAACAAAATTAGAAAGGAAAATGGATAAATCACAGCAGACAACACAGAAGTACAAAGGATCATAAAAGACTACTATCAGCAGCTATAGGACAATAAAATGGACAACTTGGAAGAAATGAGCAAATTCCTAGAAAAGTATAACAATCCAAAACTGAACCAGGAAGAAATAGATAATCCCAACATACCCATCACAAGCATGGAAAGCAAAACTGTAATCAAAAATCTTCCATCGAACAAAAACGAAGCTCAGGACCAGATGACTTATTCACCCTCATGGTTACCCTGGACACCTGGAGAGAACAAGAGAGGGAGCACAGAAAGCCACTTGTTTGGGGAAGAGCGTGAAGATGGATAGGAACGATAGTTTCAGGAAAAGTGTGACCAGAGAAGGGCTATGTGCCAGGCCAGTAGAGGGCAGGGGGTCTTATGGGGCGGTGTCAATGGGCAAGAGGAGCTTGGATGGGTGCAACTCACCTTGACACTTTTGTGGACCTCAGTTGACAGGAGGTCTTCATCTTTTCCTCCTGGTTGCCTGAAGTCGGCTGTTCCATAAGTGCTCTAGAGCCTTGTGGCTTCTGAGTCTCTTTAGTCATTTTGAAGACTCCCAGTGGTCTGCTCCAGAGCCCCTGAGCACACCTCTATATACCCCTCCCTAGGGTCCACAGCATTATGCTTTATGAGATCAGCAACTCACTTCCCCAGCCAATGGTGGCCCTGGCTGAGAATTGACATCACAAAGCGCAATCCTGATACCTCTAGGGCAGAATGGGAATGGGTGGCAACTCAGATGATTTGATGGGGGGGGGGGGGAAATGCATCATTTTTAATGGCCCTTAGGAGCCCTCCAAACTCACCTGTCATCCTCATCTCTCTAAGTCAACTCTGTTGTGTTACAAGGCAGGGAGCATGTGTCTCCTCCAAACCTTGACCCACAGCCACAGTACCGAGGCTTTGATTCTGTTCTCTCCCACATTTCGCCATCATCTAGATTGTAATATCTTGCCTAAAGTACCTCCATGATAATTAGGCTGTATTGAAGTGTCTGTGGAAATGAGAATCATCCCACTTTTCTCCTACAGTTCAGTTCAGTCTCTCAGTCGTGTCTGACTCTTTGAGAGGTGGTCTTAAAGCACTTTCAAGACCATTTAATTCTGGGCCACCTCCCAGAAGCTTTTTCCATCCCACCTCCTTTGTTCTAGCTTCCATTCAGACACTGCTGTCTTCAGACTGTGAGACTGCACTGAATACACTTGCCCTTTCTCCACATGGAGCTGTCTTGCTTCAAGTCTTGGACTCATGGTCACCTCACTATGTGTAAAAAAAATGGTTCCCCAAAGACGTGCACATGAATGTTCATAGCAGTCTTATTTCTAATAGTCAAAAAGTTGAGATGAACAAGATGGCAGAGTGGTAGTTGCAGGAGGAATACACCTCTGTCCTTGGACACATCAGGAATACATCTTCAGACACAGAAGTGCTTGCAGAACACCAGCTGAGAGCTGACAGGAGTACCTGACCAGTGGAAAAGAATGTATAGAACCACAAAACTTGGTAGGATGAAGGAACTAGGGGGAAAAACAGGAGTGTTAATAGGTCTGAACCTGCCCTTGGTGGGTGGGAGAACTGAAGTAGGTTTCCACTCCCCACATTGGAGTAATTGTTTGGACCAGAGGAGAAACAGTTAAGGCTGAGAATGAATCAGCTGATCTGTGGCAGCCTACACCAATACATACAATGTATGACATAGCATAATCCATTGGTTTTTGTCCCCTTAAGAGTGTAGCATTCGTTAAACATTTGAAAATCCATCAGGATAAAGCAACTTACTAAAGAACTGAAAATGATGACACAGTAGGGTCATCTCGATAAATGCTGAAAACTAATTTGATAAAATCTAATATCCCTGGGTTGGGAAGATTCCCTGAAGTAGGGATTGGCTACCCACTTCAGTATTCTTAGGCTTTTCTGGCAGCTCAGCTCTTAAAGAAAGTGCCTGGCATCTCAGAGATCTGGGTCCATCCTTGGTTTGGGAAGATCCCCTGGAGGAGAGCATGGCAACCCATTCCAGTATTCTGGCCTGGAGAACCCCCAAGGCCAGAGGAGCCTGTTCGGCCTACACTTCATGGGGTTGCAAAAAGCTGGACACAACTCTGTGACTGAGCACATTCTGTATAAAACATTTTAGCAAACTAGAAATAGAAGAAGAAATAGAAATAGAATTGGAGGAGGCAATGGCACCCCACTCCAGTACTTTTGCCTAGAAAATCCCATGGATGGAGGAGCCTGGTAGGCTGCAGTCCATGGGGTCGCTAAGAGTCGGACACGACTGAGTGACTTCACTTTCACTTTTCACTTTCATGCATTGGAGAAGGAAATGGCAACCCACTCCAGTGTTCTTGCCTGGAGAATCCCAGGGACTGGAAGCCTGGTGGGCTGCCTTCTATGGGGTCGCACAGAGTTGGACAGGACTGAAGCGACTTAGCAGCAGCAGAAATAGAAGACTTCCTCAACCTTATGAAAGTACTACACTATCACTAACATCACACTTTATGGTAGAACACTGAGTGTTTTACTTCTAAAATCACAATCAACAGAAAGATGTCCACTCTCATTATATTGAATTTCTGTCCGTGAAGTCATATTAGGAAATGATTGAAAAGCTATCCAGTTTGGAAAAGAAGAATAAAGCTGTTTTTATCTGTTGGTGACATCTATGTAGAATATCCAATGAAATCTACAGGAACAGAATACGTAAAACTAAGAATTAATTTAAGCAATGTCACAAGATATACAGATGATATATAAAATTTAATTAATTGCTTTTCTATATAGTAGGCCAATTTAAAATTAAAATAAAAAATAACAATAGTCACATTGAAGTAAGAAAAACTTAAGAATCAGACAGAATATATGAAACACACCAATGCAAAAATGGACAAAAGATTTGAACAGGAAATTCACTAGATAATGATATACAGATGGCAAGTAAGCATGCAGGGCACACCGAAAGTATGGCTCTCATGAGAGACAGAGAAGAACAAGTGTGATGAGGAAGTGAAAATATTTGAATATTCATGCACTGCTTATGGGAATACAAAATAGTACACCATGGTGGAAAACAGTTTGGAAGTTCCTTCAAAAGTTAAACATAGGGTTACCATATGTCCCAGCAATCCCTTTCTTAGGTTTATACCAGCAAGTAAGAAAAAAAAAAAAACAAACCAAAGACGTGCACATGAATGTTCATAACAGTCTTATTTCTAGTAGTCCAAACGTTGAGATGAACAAAATGGCAGAACAGTAGCTGGAAGTGTAGTACATTTCACTCCACGGATACATCAAGGACACACCTTCAGACACAGAAGTGTGTGCAGAACATCAACTGAGAGCTGACAGGAGTACCTGACCAGAGGAAAATAATAAATAGTACCACAAAACTCGGTAGGGTGAAGGAACTAGGGGTGGGGGGAACAGGAATGTTAATAGGCCTGGACCTGCACTCGGTGGGGGAGAACTCTAAGTCGGTGTCCGACCCCCACCTGGGATCAACTGTCTGGATCAGAGGAGAAATATTTTAGGCTGAGAGTGAAACAGTTGATCTGTGGGAGCCTAAATGGAATGAGAATCAGACAGTCCTTGCCACAGTCATACACACCCCAGACAGGGACACAGGTCCCATAGAAAGGACAGCAGTTGGGATCTGGATTTTGCAGATTGTGGAGCAATCCCAGGGGAAGGGCTGCTATTGACTGCAGAGAGACGGACTGATGGGATGTGAGGAAGGAGATCGGGTTGGAAATGCTTGTGGAGGAACACCAGGCCCCATGGAAGCAAGGGGATCCTACTGGGTCAATCATAGTGGGTGGAGCCCTCACCATAGTCTCTTTCTCCCCATACACCAGCATAGGCAGCTGAACAATAGAGAGGCTGGCCAATCAAGTGCCTGACTTACTGAGCTGCAGACTAGGACCCCACCCAGGGGCCCCATCTATGTGCCTGATGCTCCAAACAACAGAGAAGTACCCCAGGCAAGGGAGCCCTCTAAGTGCCTGAAAGAGTGAAGCTATGGAGGAAGAGTGGCAAAAGAGGCCTCCTTATCACCAGCTACAAGAGGCTGGTGAAAAGACTCTGATAGGGTCAAAACTTCTGCGGCAGAGGAGGTCATTGTCCCTGCACAGTTATCGCTACCACGGTCCCCAGAAATCAAGAAGCTATGCCAAGTTCATGCTCAATGCTCGCTGGGGCGGAGCTGCTACAGGCCAAAAAAGTCTTGTGTCTATGGATACCTGGTCACTTCAGTTCAGTTCAGTTCAGATCAGTTCAGTTCAGTCGCTCATTCCTGTCCCACTCTTCGCGACCCCATGAATCGCAGCACGCCAGGACTCCCTGCCCATCACCACCTCCCGGAGTTCACCCAGATCCACGTCCATAGAGTCAGTGACGGCATCCAGCCATCTCATGCTCTGCTGTCCCCTTCTCCTTCTGCCCCCAATTCCTCCCAGCATCAGAGTCTTTTCCAATGAGTCAACTCTTCTCAAGAGGTGGCCAAAGTACTGGAGTTACAGCTTCAGCATCATTCCCCCAAAGAAATCCCAGGGCTCAATTGCTTCAGAATGGACTGGTTGGATCTCCTTGCAGTCCAAGGGACTCTCAAGAGTCTTCTCCAACACCACAGTTCAAAAGCATCAATCCTTAGGTGCTCAGCCTTCTTCACAGTCCAACTCTCACATCCATACATGACCGCAGGAAAACCCATAGCCTTGACTAGACGGACCTTTGTTGGCAAAGTAATGTCTTTGCTTTTGAATATGCTGTCTATGTTGGTCATAACTTTCCTTCCAAGGAGTAAGTGTCTTTTAATTTCATAGCTGCAGTCACCATCTGCAGTGATTTTGGAGCCCCCCAAAATAAAGCCTGACACTGTATCCATTGTTTCCCCATCTATTTCCCATGAGGTGATGGGACCGGATGCCATGATCTTCGTTTTCTGAATGTTGAGCTTGAAGCCAACTTTTTCACTCTCCACTTTCACCTTCCTCAGGAGGCTTTTTAGTTCCTCTTCACTTTGTGCCATAGAGCGGTGTCACCTGCGTATCTGAGGTTACTGATATTTCTCCCGGCAATCTTGATTCCCCCTTGTGTGTCTTCCAGTCCAGGGTTTCTCATGATGTACTCTGCATAGAAGTTACATAAGCAGGGTGATAATATACAGCTTTGACGTACTGCTTTTCCTAATTGGAACCAGTCTGTTGTTCCACATCCAGTTCTAACTGTTGCTTACTGACCTGCATAGAGGTTTCTCAAGAGGCAGGTCAGGTGGTCTGGTATTCCCATCTCTTTCAGAATTTTCCACAGTTTATTGTGATCCACAAAGTCAAAGGCTTTGGCATAGTCAATAAAGCAGGAATGGAGGTTTTTCAGGAACTCTCTTGCTTTTTCCATGATCCAGCAGATGTTGGCAATTTGATCTCTGGTTCCTCTGCCTTTTCTGAAACCAGCTGGAACATCAGGAAGTTCACAGTTCACGTATTGCTGAAGCCTGGCCTGGAGAATTTTGAGCGTTACTTTACTAGCATGTGAGGTGAGTGTAACTGTGCAGTACTTTGAGTATTCTTTGGCATTGCCTTTCTTTGGGATTTGAATGAAAACTGACCGTTCCAGTCCTGTGGACACAGGCTGAGTTTTCCAAATTTGCTGGCATATTGAGTGCAATACTTTCACAGCATCATCTTTCAGGATCTGAAATAGCTCAACTGGAATTTCATCACTTCCTCTAGCTTTGTTCGTAGTGCTGCTTTCTAAGGCCCACTTGATTTCACATTCCAGGATGTCTGGCTCTAGGTCGGTGATCACATCATCGTGATTATCTGGATCATGAAGATGTTGATTGTTTAGTTCTTCTGTGTATTCTTGTCATCTCTTCTTAGTATCTTCTGCTTCTGTTAGGTCCATGCCGTTTCTGTCCTTTATCGAGCCCATCTTTGCATGAAATGTCCCCTTGGTATCTCTAATTTTCTTGAAGAGATCTCTAGTCTTTCCCATTCTGTTGTTTTCCTCTATTTCTTTGCATTGATCACTGAGGAAGGCTTTCTTATCTCTTCCTGCTATTCTTTGGAACTCTGCATTCAGATGCGTATATCTTTCCTTTTCTCCTTTGCTTTTCGCTTCTCTTCTTTTCACAGCGATTTCTAAGGGGTCCCCAGACAGCCATTTTGCTTTTTTGCATTTCTTGTCCATGGGGATTGTCTTGATCCCTGTCTCCTGTACAATGGCATGAGCCTCATTCCATAGTTCATCAGGCACTCTATCTAACAGGTCTAGGCTCATAAATCTGTTTCTCACTTTCACTGTATAATCATAAGGGATTTGATTTAGGTCATACCTGAATGGTCTAGTGGTTTGTCCTACTTTCTTCAATTTCAGTCTGAATTTGGTAATAAGGAGTTCATGATCTGAGTCACAGTCAGCTCCTGGTCTTGTTCTTGTTGACTGTATAGAGCTTCTCCATCTTTGGCTGCAAAGAATATAATCAATCTGATTTCGGTGTTGACCATATGGTGATGTCCATGTGTAGAGTCTTCTCTTGTGTTGTTGGAAAAGGGTCTTTGCTATGACCAGTGCATTTTCTTGGCAAAACTCTATTAGTCTTTGCCCTGCTGCATTCCGTATTCCAAGGCCAAATTTGCCTGTTACTGCAGGTGTTTCTTGACTTCCTATTTTTGCATTCCAGACCCCTACAATGAAAAGGACACCTTTTTTGGGTGTAGTTCCATAAGGACTTGTAGGTCTTCATAGAACCGTTCATCTTCAGCTTCTGCAGCATTACTGGTTGGGGTCTAGACTTGGATTACTGTGATATTGAATGGTTTGCCTTGGAAACGAACAGAGATCATTCTGTCGTTTTTGAGATTGCATCCAAGTACTGCATTTTGGAATCTTTTGTTGACCATGATGGCTACTCCAGTTCTTCTGAGGGATTCCTGCCTGCAGTAGTAGATATAATGCTCATCTGAATTAAATTCACCCATTCCAGTCCATTTTAGTTCGCTGATTCCTAGAATGTCTACATTCACTCTTGCCATCTCTTGTTTGACCACTTCCAATTTGCCTTGATTCATGGACCTGACATTCCAGGTTCCTATGCAATATTGCTCTTTACAGCATCAGACCTTGCTTCTGTCACCAGTCACATCCGCAGCTGGGTATTGTTTTTGCTTTGGCTCCATCCCTTCATTCTTTCTGGAGTTATTTCTCCACTGATATCCAGTAGCATATTGGGTCCCTACTGACCTGGGGAGTTCCCCTTTCAGTATCCTATCATTTTGCCTTTTGATACTGTTCATGGGGTTCTCAAGGCAAGAATACTGAAGCGGATTGCCATTCCCTTCTCCAGTGGACCACCTTCTGTCAGATCTCTCCACCATGACCCGCCCGTCTTGGGTTGCCCCAGGGGCATGGCTTAGTTTCTTTGAGTTAGACAAGGCTGTGGTCCTAGTGTGATTAGATGGACTAGTTTTTTTGTGAGTATGGTTTCAGTGTGTCTGCCTTCTGATGCCCTCTTGCAACACACACCAACTTACTTGGATTTCTCTTACCTTGGGTGTGGGGTATCCCTTCACAGCTGCTCCGTCAAAGCGCAGCCACTGCTCCTTAACTTGGAAGAGGGGTATTTCCTCACTGCCGCCCTTAGTGTCCAACTGCTTGTGACATTGTAGACTGTGGCTTGCCAGGCTTCTTTCTCAGGGAAGGGGCTTCTACATGCAAAAATACTGGTACGTATGGGCCAGTACTGGTTGACATACCCTTCTAGAGCACTATATGTCCTGCTGCCCTAGCCACCAACTCCTCTGAGTCCCTGATGCAGCCAGAACCACTATGACCCAAGCAGTTGCATCTCCACATCTGGCCCCCTCACAGGGGCAAACCTAAGTCCTCCAGGACAGTCTCAGGAGCAAACCCCAGTGGATGATTCACATTCAGAAGTGGGAATAAAACCACAATTGGAACCCAGGGGCAGTGTTGTTAAGGAAGAAGACCCAAAACCTTCCTACCACCTGTACAAGCTGCAGATTAAATCCACATAGCTGTGAAAAGAAGAGAAGAGAAAAGCAAAGGAAAAAAGGAAAGATATAAACATCTGCATGCAGAATTCCAAGGAAGAGCAAGAAGAGATAAGAAAGCCTTCCTCAGGGAGCAATGCATAAAAAAGGAGGAAAACAACAGAATGGAAAAGACTAGAGATCACTTCAAGAAAATTAGAGATACCAAGGGGGGATTTCATGCAAAGATGGGCTCGATAAAGGACGGAAATGGTATCGACCTAACAGAAGCAGAAAACATTAAGAAGAGATGGCAAGAATACACAGAAGAACTGTACAAAAAAGATATTCACGACCCAGATAATCACGATGGTGTGGTCACTGAACTAGAGCCAGACATTGTGGAACATAAAGTCAAGTGGGGCTTAGAAAGCAGCATTACGAACAAAGCTAGTGGAGGTGATGGAATTCCAGTTGAGCTATTTCAAATCTCAAAGGATGATGCTGGGAAAGTGATGCACTCAATATGCCAGCAAATTTGGAAAACTCAGCAGTGGCCAAAGGACTGGAAAAGGTGAGTTTTCATTCCAATACCAAAGAAAGGCAATGCCAAAGAATGCTCAAACTACCTCAGAATTGCACACACCTCACACACTAGTAAGGTAATGCTCAAAATTCTCCAAGCCAGGCTTCAGCAATACATTAACTATGAACTTCCTGATGTTCAAGCTGGTTTTACAAAAGGCAGAGGAACCAGAGACCAAATTGCCAACATCTGCTGGATCATGGAAACGCAAGAGAGTTCCAGAAAAAACCTCTATTTCTGCTTTATTGCCTATGCCACAGCCTTTGCCTGTGTGGATCACAATAAACTGTGGAAAATTCTGAAAGAGATGGGAATACCAGACCACCTGACCTGCCTCTTGAGAAATCTGTATGCAGGTCAGGAAGCCACAGTTAAAACTGGATATGGAACAACAGACTGGTTCCAATTAGGAAAAGGAGTACGTCAAGGCGGTATGTTCTCACCCTGCTTACTTAACTTCTATGCAGAGTACATCATGAGAAACCCTGGACTGGAAGAAACACAAGATGGAAAGAAGATTGCCGGGAGAAATGTCAATAGCCTCATATATGCAGATGACACCACCCTTATGGCAGAAAGTGAAGAGGAACTGAAAAGTCTCTTGATGAAATGAAAGTGGAGAGTGAAAATGAAGATCATGGCATCTGGTCCCATGTACTTCATGGGAAATAGATGGGGAAACAGTGGAAAGAGTGTCAGATTTTTTTTTTTGGGGGGGGGGTGGGGGTGTTGGTGGGGCAGGGCTCCAAAATCACTGCAGATGATGACTGCAGGTATGAAATTAAAAGACACTTACTTCTTGGAAGGAAAATTATGACCAACCTAGATAGCATATTCAAAAGCAGAGACATTACTTTGCCAACAAAGGTCCGTCTAGTCAAAGCTATGGTTTTTCCTGTGGTCATGTATAGATGTGAGAGTTGGACGGTGAGGAAGGCTGAACACTGAAGAATTCATGCTTTTGAACTGTGGTGTTGGAGAAGACTCTTGAGAGTCCCATGGACTCCAAGGAGATCCAACCAGTCCATTCTGAAGGAGATCAGCCCTGGGATTTCTTTGGAAGGAATGATGCTAAAGCTGAAACTCCAGTACTTTGGCCCCCTTATGCGAAGAGTTGACTCATTGGAAAAGACCCTGATGCTGGGAGGGATTCGGGGCAGGAGAAGGGGACGACAGAGGATGAGATGGCTGGATGGCACCACTGACTCGATGGACGTGAGTCTGAGTGAACTCCGGGAGTTGGTGATGGACTGGAGGCCTGGCGTGCTGCGATTCATGGGGTCGCGAAGAGTCGGACACGACTGAGCGACTGAACTGAACTGAATAATATATAAAAAGACACTGATAACTGCCACAAAAGGAAACGTCCTAGTTCCGATAGTTGTGAACATTGGAGACAAAAACCGTATAGGAGTAGGACCGGATTAGAATGAGCTCCCCCCAAATCAGGTTCAGAGTTCAGCACAGTTTTGGAGGGCATCTTAGGGAAGTGAGGTGGACTGCAATTTTAGCGGGTGAAAGGACTCTGAGAGCAATGACTAAAGAAAAACCTGTATTATTCTCATGTTTTGACTTGCTCTGTAGATTCTTTAGAATTTTTGTTTGTGTGGTTGGTTTCAATTCCTTCCCCTCGCCCACGGTGTAGTTGCCAATTTCATTGGCACTATGAAATCTAATGAAGCTTTTGAGCCTTATTTTTCTTCGGTCACATTTGTATTGCTTTTATAAATCTCTGTCTCTATATACAGCTTTTGAAATTCTGTGGAGTTTCCTTTTCTCTCTCTCTCTCTCTTTTTCATTTTTTAAACCTATTATTATTTTTTCTACATTTATTATTTGTTTACTTTCCCTACTGTTCTTTTCCCCTTGCAGTTAATCTTTAATGTATATAAATCTTTTCAGTTCAGTTCAGTTCAGCGGCTCAGTTGTGCCCGACTCCTTGTGACCCCATGAACCACAGCACGCCAGGCCTCCCTGTCCATCACCAACCCCCGGAGTCCAACCAAACCCATGTCCATTGAGCTGATGATGCCATCCAACCATCTCATCCTCTGTTGTTCGCTTCTCCTCCTGCTCTCAATCTTTCCCAGCATCAGGGCCTTTTCCAAAGAGTCAGCTCTTCGCATCAGGTGGCCAAAGTATAGGAATTTCAGCTTCAACATCAGTCCTTCCAATGAACACCCAGGACTGATCTCCCTTAGAATGGACTGGTTGGATTTATTTTCAGTCCAAGGGACTCTCAAGAGTCATCTGTATCTCTTTTTAACTCTGCATATGTATTTTTTCCTTTCTTTCCTTTTCTCTCAATATATTTGTTAGTTTTATTTTCATTCTTTTATTCTCCAATTGGCACCTTGCTCTGGTTTTGTTTCCCAGTTTGTGCTTCAGGTGGTTCTATTCTGGTATGTATGTGTGTGTATATATATATATATATATATATATATATAATTTTTTTTTCCTTTGTTCACCAGGTCAGTCAATCTATTGTACTTAATTTTGCTGGAATGTTTTGATTTTGCTGGTGGGTGTATATGTACATGTGTCTATTCAGTCATACTTTTTACTCTTGTGATGAACCTCTGCTTCTACATTGGATTTTTACAGTTCTTTGGAGGATTCCTTGTTTTCCCATTTATTTTTGATTTTTAAATTATTTTCTATTTTTATTGTTTTAAATTTTAATTTTTTAAACCTATTATATTTATTCCATTGTTTGCCTTTCCTCTGTTCTTGTCCCCTTGCAGTTAAACTTTAAACAAACCTTGTTCATCTACCTCTATTGAACTTTGCATATCTATTCTTTCTTTCTTTTCTTTCCTTCCTTTCCTCTCAACATTTTGTTAGTTTTATTTTCAGTGCTTTCATTCCAACTTGGGGCTTTGCTTTAGATTTCTTTTCCAGCTTGTGCACTCGTTAGTTTTGTGCTTAACTGGTAGATATCATTTTTGGTTTCCGTTGTTTGCTAGGTCAGTCTATTGTAGTTTATTTTTGTTGAACTGTTTGGATTTTGCTGATAGTTGTATATGTGTATATTCCCATATATTGGAATATATGTGTATATTCCTTTATTTTAATTATTATTTGTGTGACAGTGTAACTGCCATTTGTCAGGGGTTCCCCTTTGGTTTCTCTCTTTTTTTTTTTTTTGGATATTTATTTTAATCTAAATTAATGCCATAACAAACCACCTGTTGTAACGGTGTTCCTGGCCAATGATCCAGCCCCGAGCATTTGGAGTGGGAGCACTGACTCCAAGACCCTATACAACCGGAGAACTCCTAACCTTAGGGAGTATCAATTACTGAGAACTCACTCACGCAAACTAAACCACTTGAATACAAGACCTAGAATCACCCAACCACCAATCAGGACAACCCAACCCAGTGTAGGACACCTCATCCAAACAGCAAATAGGAAAAAAATAGAAACCCAGTCATCAGCAGACAGGATTACCCTTCTCAATCAGCCCTGCACATCAGAAGGAAAAGAAAGAAAGAAAAAAAAAAAAAAAAACAAAAACTAAGCACCAATCTCACCCAATGCAAAGCTTACACAAACCATTGGACCAAACTTAGGAGTGCAGAAACTAAAAGGAAGAAAGAATGCAAATTTGAAGGCTGGCAAAAGGAGACCTCAAACACAATAAGATCTTTTTAAAAAGGAAGAAATGACAAAGAAATGCTGCACAAACAAAGGAACAAACTGGACACACAGAAATTTAAACAAATGAAGAGGAAATAGGCAAACTGCCTGAAAAACTATTCAGAATAATGATAGTAAAGATGATCAAAAACTTTGAAAATGACATGGAGACAATGCAAGAATCAATGAGCAAACCCCTAGTTGAATTGAAGAATAAGCAAAAAATAAATTGAAAAATAAATAGAGAGACAAACAACAATTACTGAAATTAAAAATACTCTAGAAAGAATCAGGAGCAGGGTATCTGAACCAGAAAATGGATCAGTGTGTTGAAAGACAAAATGGTGGAAACAACTGCGGAAGGGCAGAGTAAAGTCAAAAGAATGAAAAGAACTGAGGATAGTCTCAGAGAACTGTTGGACAATGTTAAATGCACCAAGATTCAAATATAGGGGTCCCAGAAGAAGAGAGAAAAATAAAGGGTATGAGAAAAGTTTAGAGGAGATTATACTTGAAAAACCCCCAACATGGAAAAGGAAATAGTCAATCAAGTCCAAGAGGTGCCAAGAGTCCCATTTGTGATAAACCCAAGGAGAAACAGCCCTAGACATATACTAAGCAAACTAAGGAAGATGAAACACAAAGAAAGAATATTAAAAGTAGCAAGTTAAAAGTAAGAAGTAACATCCAATGGAAACCCCATATGTTTCACAGCTGATCTTTCAACAGAAACTCTGCAGGCCAGAAGAGAATGGCATGCCATATGTAAAGCACTGAAAGAGAAAAATCTACAGCCAAGATTACTGTACTTGGCAAGGATCTCCTTCAAAATTGATGGAGAAATCAAAGCTTTTCAGACGAGCCAAAGGTAAGAGAATTCTTTACCACAAAACCAGCTTTACAACAAATGGTAAAGGGACTTATATAGTCAAGAAATACAAGAGAAGAAAAAAGAAATACAAGAGAACAAAACCGACCCCAAACAATTAAGAAAATGGCAATAGGAGCACTGCTGCTGCTGCTGCTAAGTCGCTTCAGTCCTGTCCGACTCTGTGCGACCCCATAGACGGCAGCCCACCACGCTCCCCCGTCCCTGGGATTCTCCAGGCAAGAACACTGGAGGGGGTTGCCATTTCCTTCTCCAATGCATGCAAGCGAAAAGTGAAAGGGAAGTCGCTCTGTCATGTCGAACTCTGTGTGACCCCATGGACTGCAGCCTACCAGGCTCCTCCGTCCATGGGATTTTCCAGGCAAGAGTACTGGAGTGGGGTGCCATTGCCTTCTCCGAATAGGAGCACATATGTCAATAATTATTCTAAATATAAATGGATTAAATGTTCCAACCAAAAAGCCCAGACTGGCTAAATGGATACATAAACAAGACCTCGGGGTGGGGGCGCGGTCCTAAGATGGCAGAGGAATAAGATGGGGAGACCCCATTCTCCCCAACACATTCATCAAATGATCATTTGAACGCTGAGCAACTTCCACAAAACAATTTCTGAATGCTGGCAGAGGACACCAGGTACCCAGATAGGCTGCTCATTGTCTTTGAAAGGAGAACAAAGGATTGAGCAAATACCAAAGCAGAACTAGCCGGCTGTCTCCAGGCCCCTCCCCCAACAAGAGGCAGGCAGCCATGTGTGTGGCAGCCAGAACCAGAAGGCAAGGGGCGGCCTCAGCCTCAGAGACCGGCATTCTCCACCAAACTGTGAGCAGGCTGCCAGTTTCTAACCATGTCTTCCTGGAGTCCTGGATGGTTGACATCTGCCAGGAGAGTTGCAGCTTGAGATCAGCTCCCCAGAGGAGATACATGATACACCTGAGGCAGTATTCTCATGGCACACCCAGGAAACTGAGCGGCCTGGACCCAGTAGGTAATTAAGATGCATGGCCCACTTGGGACAGTGCGTTGGCCAAGCACCTGGTCGCCTGAGCTGCTGGGACCTGGGAAGGGCACAAAACGCACGTGCATCTGAGTCTGTGACTTTGCGGTGTACCTGAAAACCTGAACCTGAGCAGCTTAGACCTGGGAATTGCAGGAAATGCAGGGCCCACATTGGGCAGTACCCCTGAAGAGCAATCTGGAACCTGAGCAGTGTACACGTGGAAAGCACACACCACCATGATCTTGGGAAAGCCCAGTGTGTTCCATACACTGCAAGCACTTTCCCAAAATACACATCAACATTGTTTGTTTGCAGTGTTCCTCCCTCCCCACAAGTCAACTGAACAAGTGAGCCGAAATAAGTGACCACCTTTGCCCCCTTGTGCCAGGGCAGAAATTACACACTAAAGAGACTTGCAAAGAGAGAAAGCCAAAATAAATAAAGAAAAGGGAACCGCTCTGGGAGTGAGAGGTGCAACAGATTACAACCCTGTAGTTAATATTGACTAAGCATAGGAAGGGGCTTATAGATCTTGTGAAGAAATGCAAGCTGGAACAAGGAATTATCTGAAACTCAACTGAACCCACACTGCCCACAACGGCTCCAGAGAAATTCCTAGATATAGTTTTCCTATTATCAGCCTTCTAATTTTTTAAAATTATTTATTATTTTTTCCTTCTTACTTTTTTTTTTTTTTTAATTTTACAATATTTTATTGGTTTTGCCATACATCCACATGAATCTGTCATGGGTGTACACGTGTTCCCCATCCTGAACCCCCCTCCCACTCCCTCCCTGTACCATCCTTCTGGGTCATCCCAGTACACCAACCCCAAGCATCCTGTAACCTGCATCAAACCTGGGCTGGCGATTCGTTTCTTATATGATATTATACATGTTTCATTGCCATTCTCCCAAATCATCCAACCCTCCTCCTCTCCCACAGAGTCCAAAAGACTGTTCTATACATCTGTGTCTCTTTTGCTGTCTCACATCCAGGGTTATCGTTACCATCTTTCTAAATTCCATAGACATGTGTTAGTATACTGTATTGGTGTGGGTTTTTTTTTTTTTTTTCCTTTTCTTTCTTTCTGGATTACTTCACTCGATATAATAGGCTCCAGTTTCATCCACCTCATTAGAACTGATTCAAATGTATTCTTTTTAATGGCTGAGTAATACTCCACTGTGTATACGTACCACAGCTTTCTTATCCATTCGTCTGCTGATGGACATCTAGGTTGCTTCCATGTCCTGGCTATTAGAAACAGTGCTGTGATGAACATTGTGGTACACGTGTCTCTTTCAATTCTGGTTTCCTTGGTGTGTATGCCCAGCAGTGGGATTGCTGGGTCATAATTAATCCTTTAATTTTCAATTTTACACCCTATTACCTTGCAAAATATGACCCTATTTTTAAAGCATATTTCATATTTTTAAATATATTTTGTGATTGATTGTGTTTTGTATTTTTAATATTGTATTTCAGAGAATCTACCCTCTCCTCTAGATTTTTTTTTTTTTACTTAAATTAATTTACTTGTTTTAATTGGAGGCTAATTACTTTACAAAATTGTAGTGGTTGTTGCCATACATTGACATGAATCAGCCATGGGTGTATCAGTTCAGTTCAGTTCAGTTGCTCAGTTGTGCCCGACTATTTGCGACCCCACGCGCTGCAGCATGCCAGGCCTCCCTGTACATCAACAACTGCTGGAGTCTACCCAAACCCATGTCCATTGAGTCGGTGATGCCATCCAAACATCTCCTCCTCTGCTGTCCTCTTCTGCCCTCAGTCTTTCCCTGAATCAGGGTCTTTTCAAATGAATCAGGTGGCCAAAATATTGAAGATTCAGCTTCAAAATCAGTCCTTCAAATGAACACCCAGGACTGATCTCCTTTGGGATGGACTGGTTGGGTCTCCTTGCAGTCCAAGGGACTCTCAAGAGTCTTCTCCAATGCCACAGTTTAAAATCATTTATTCTCGGGAGCTCTGCTTTCTTTATAGTTCAACTCTCATATCCATACATGACCACGGGAAAAACCATAAGCTTGACTAGATGGACCTTTGTTGACGAAGTAATGTCTCTGCGTTTCAATATACTGTCTAGGTTGGTCATAACTTTCTTTCCAAGGTGTAAGTGTCTTATAATTTCATGGCTGCAATCACCATCTGCAATGATTTTGGACCCCTCCCTCCTCTCAAAGTATAACGTCAGCCACTGTTTCCCCATCTATTTGCCATGAAGTGATGGGACTGAATGCCATTATCTTAGCTTTGTGAATGTTGAGCTTTAAGCCAATCTTTTCAATCTGCTCATTCTCTTTCATCAAGAGGCTCTTTAGTTCTTCTTCACTTTCTGTCAAAAGGTGGTGTCAT
Organism: Bos taurus; assembly: GCF_002263795.3. Taxonomy (NCBI): domain Eukaryota; kingdom Metazoa; phylum Chordata; class Mammalia; order Artiodactyla; family Bovidae; genus Bos; species Bos taurus. The sequence goes on along the minus strand of NC_082638.1, from coordinate 45,464,307 downwards.
CTGCATATCTGAGTTATTGATATTTCTTCTGGCAAACTTGATTCCAGATTGTACTTCCTCCAGCCCAGCGTCTCACATGATGTACTCTGCATATAAGTTAAGTAAGCAGGGTGACAATATACAGCCTTGACCTACTCCTTTTCCTATTTGGAACCAGTCTGTTATTCCATGTTCAGTTGTAACTGTTCCTTCCTGACCTGCATACAGGTTTCTCAAGCGGCAGGTTACGTGGTCTGCTAATATATACCATGGGTGTATACCCATGGATGTATGTGCGTGCCTAATCCTGAACCCCCTCCCATCTCCCTCCCCATCTCATTCCTCAGGATTGTCCCAGTGCACTGGCCCTTGGCACCCTGTCTCATGCACCAAACCTGGACTGGCCTTCTATTTCACATATGGTAATATGCACGCTCCGCTTCTATTCTCCCAAATCATCCCACTCCTAGCTTCTTCCATAGAATCCAAAAGTCTGCTATTTATATCCGTGCCTCTTTTGCTCTCTCACATGTAGGGTCCTCATTACTATCTTTCTAAATTTTATATATATATATGTTAATATAGTGTATGGATGTTTTTCTTTCTGACTTGCATCACTCTGTATCATAGGATCCAGTTTCATTCACCTCATTAGAACTGATTCAAATGCACTCTTTTAAATAGCTGAGTAATATTCCATTCTGTATATGTACCAAAGCTTTACTATCCATTCATCTGCTCATGGATATCTAGGTAGCTTCCATGTCCTAAACATGAAAACACTGCTGTGATGATGAACATTGGGTTAGACGTGTCTCTTTCAATTCTGGTTTCCTCAGTGTGTATGCCCAGCAGTGGGTTTCCTGGGTCACATGACAGTACTAGTTCCAGCTTTTTAAGGAATCTACACAGCGTCCCCCATACTGGCTGTACTAGTTTGCAATGCCTCCAACACTGTAAGAGGATTCCCTTTCTTCTGCAGTCTGTTCAGCATGTATTGTTTGTCGAAGTTTTGATAACAGCCATTCTGACAGGTGTGAGATGGTACAACATTGTGGCTTGATTTCCATTTCTGTGATAATGAGTGATGTTGAGCATCTTTTCATGTGTTTCTTAACCATCTGTATGTCTTCTTTGGACAACTGTCTGTTTAGTTCTTCAGCCTAATTTTTGATTGGGCCATTAATTTTTTCTGGTATTGAGTTGCATGAGCTTCCTGTATAGTTTTGAGTTTCACTTAGTCAATTGCTTCATTTACTATCATTTTCTCCCGTTCTGATGACTGTCTTTTCACCTTCCTTGTTTCCTTCATTGTTCAGGAGCTTTTAAATTTGATTCGTTCCGTTGGTTTATTTTTGCTTTTATTTACATTACTCTGGGAGGTGAGTCATAGAAGGTCCTGCTGTGATTTATGTCAGAGACTGTTCTGTCTATATTTTCCTCTAGAAGTTTTACAGTTTCTGGTCTTTCATTTAGATCTTTAATCCATATTTAGTTTATTTTTGTGTATCATTAGAAAGTATTCTAGAGTCATTATTTTACAGGTGGTTGGCCAGCTTTTCCAGTGCCACTTGTTAAAGAGATCGGTCTTTTCTCCATTGTATATTCCTGAGTCCTTTGTCAAAGATAAAGTGACCATAGGTGCGTGGATTTATCTCTGGGCTTTCTATTTTGTTCCATTGGTCTATATTTCTGTCTTGGTGTCAGTAACATATTGTCTTGATAACTGTAGCTTTGTACTATAGTCTGCAGTCATGCAGGTTGATTCCTTCAGTTCCATTCTTCTTTCTCAAGATTGCTTTGGCTATTCGAGGTTTTTTTTTGTTTTGTTTTGTTTTGTTTTTTTCCCCTTCATACAAACTGTGCAATGATTTGTCCTAGTTCTCTGAAAAACACTTTTGGTAGGTTGATAATTACTTTAAATGTAAACAGATTAAATGTTCCAACCAAAAGACACAGACTGATTGAATGGATACAAAAACATGACCCATATATATATGCTGTCAACCAGAAACCACCTTCAGATGCAAAGACACATATAGACTGAAATTGAGAGGATGGAAAAATACATTCTATGCAAATGGAAAGCAAAAGAAGGCTGGAATATTAATCCTGATATCAGACAGGCCTTAAAATAAGAATACTATAAAAAATAAGGAAAGACACTACACTATGATAAAAGGATCAATCCAAGAGGGAGACATAACAGTTGTAAACATCTATGCACTGAACACTTTATTGCCGAATTTTACCTTAAATTGAAGAAACTAGCGAAAATGACTAGATGATTCAGGTATGAACTAAATCAAATCCCTTATGTTTATACAGTGGAAGTGACAAATAGATTCAAGACAGAATATTGAAGATTCAAGACAGAATCAAGATAGACAGAATGCCTGAAGAACTATCGATGGAGTTTTGTGACAGTGTACAGGAGGCAGTGATCAAGACCATACCCAAGAAACACAAATGCCAAAAGTCAAAATGGTTCTCTGAGGAGGCCTTCCAAATAGCTGAGGAACGAAAAGAAGCAAAAGACAAAGGAGAGAGGGAAATATATACCCATTTGAATGAAGAGTTCCAAAGAATTGCAAGTAGAGATAAGAAAGCCTTCCTCAGCAATCAACAAAAAGAACAGAGGAAAACAATAGAATGGGAAAGACTAGAGATCACGTCAAGGAAATTAGAGATACTAAGGGAGCATTTCATGTAAAGATGGGCACAATAATGGACAGAAATGGTACAGACATAAGAGAAGCAAAAGGTATTAAGAATTGATGGCAACAATGCACAGAAGAATTATACAAAAAAGATCTTCATGATGCAGATAACCAGGATAGTGTGATCACTCACCTAGAGCCAGACATCCTGGAATGTGAAGCCAAGTGGATCTTAGGAAGCAAAGCTAGTGGAAGTTATGGAATTCCAGTTGAGCTATTTGAAATCCTAAAAGACGATGTTGTGAAAGTACCATGCAATATGCCGGCAAAGTTTCAAAGCTCGGCAGTGGCCACCGGACTGGAAAACGTCAGTTTTCATCCCAGTCTCAAAGGAAGGTAATGCCAAAGAATGCTCAAACAACCACACAGTTGCACTCATCTCACATGCTAGTAGAGTAATGCTCAAAATTCTCCAAGCCAGGCTTCAACAGTATGTGAACTGTGAACTTCCAGATGTTAAAAGTGGACTTAGAATAGGCAGAGGAACCAGAGATCAAATTGCCAACATCCACTGGATCATGGAAAAAGCAAGAGTTCCAGGAAAAACATATATTTCTGCTTTATTCAATATGCCAAAACCTCTGAGTGTGTGGGTCAAAATAAACTGTGGAAAATTCTAAAAGAGATGGGAGTACCAGGCCACCTGACTTGCCTCCTGAGAAATCTGTGTGCAGGTCAAGAAGCATCAGTTAGAACTGGACATGAAACAACAGACTGGTTGCAAGTCGGGAAAGGAGTATATCAAGGCTGTATTTCATCACCCTGCTATTTAACTTACAAGCAAAGGACATCATGCTAAATGCCAGGCTGGATGAAGCACAAGCTGGAATCAAGCTTGTCAAGAGAAATATCAGTAATCCCATATAGGCAGATAACACCACCCTTATGGCAGAAAGTGAGGACCTAAAGAGCCTCTTGATGAAAGTGAAAGAGGAGAGTGAAAAAGTTGGCTTAAAACTCAACATTCAGAAAACTAATATCATGGCATCCAGGCACATCCCTTCATGGCAAGTAGATCAGGAAACAATGGAAATAGTGCCAGACTGTTTTTCGCAGTTGGGGAGGCAAATCACTACAGATGTTGATTGCAGCCATGAAATTCAAAGGTGCTTGCTCCTTGGAAGTCACGCTATGACTTACTTAGAAAGCATTAAAAAGCAGAGACATTATTTTACCAACAATCAACCAATGTGTCAAAGCAATCCTTTTTGCAATAGTCATGTACTGATGTGAGAGTTGGAGGAGAAGGAAAGCTGAGTGCCTAAGAATTCATCCTTTGGAACTGTGGTGTTGGAGAAAACTCTTGAGGATATCAAAGCAGTCAATCCCAAGAAAATCAGTCCTGAACATACATTGAGATGACTGAAGCTCCAATACTTTGGCAACCTGATGCAAAGAAGTAACTCATTTGAAAAGACCCTGATGCTGGAAAAGATCGAAGGCCAGAAGAGAAGGGGACGATAGAAGACGAGATAGTTGGATGGCATCCTCAATGCACATGAGTTTTAGCAAGCTCTGGAAGTTGGTGATGGACAGGGACAGGGAAGCCTGGTGTGATGTTTTACCATAAAGTATGATGTTAGTTATACAGTGTATTACCGTCATCAGGTTGAGGAAGTTTTCTATTTCTAGTTTGCTAAGAGTTTTTATACAGAATGTGTTCAGTCACTCAGATCTGTCCAGCTCTTTGCGACCCCATGGAGTTTAAACCCAAATGGTTCCTCTGGTTGAGGATTCTCCAGGCAAGAATATTGAAGTTGGTTGCCGTGCCCTCTGCCAGGGCATCGTCCCAACCCTGGAATAGATATCAGACTTTATCAAATTATTTTTCAGCGTTTTTCGAGATGACCCTACTGTGTTTTATTTTTTGTCCTTTAGTACTTTGAATTACACTGATTGATTTTCAAATGTTTAACCAATCCTGCATTCTTAGGGGACAAAAATTAATAGATTATGCTGCGTTGTCTTTGTATATATTGGCATAGTCTGCGCTTCACTCTGAACACTTTCTGTTGCTACGTCTTCAAGTGCACAATTTTCTCCTGCTGTCCTGTCTAATCTGTCATTTATTCTATCAACTGTGTTTGCCATCTGACGCTACAGTTTTCCTATCTACAAGATGGAATTGGTCTACTTTATTATTTGCATGTCTCTACTTAATTTTACAAAATGCAAAAAACACAGTCATTCCAATATTTTAATGTCTCTGTCGGCAAGGTCTTAAATCTATGCCGCTTCTGGGTCAGTTTGATTTCTCAAGGGAAATTTAATATGATTTTTTCTTACCTTAGTGAGATTAAATATCTTTTTAATGTGGTTAGTGTATAGTCCCATATCTTTCTTGTCAAATGGCTGCTCATGTCTTTTAAACATCTCTGAATAAAGTGTACATCTTTCTTAGAAAATGTTGGCTCGTGTGTTTTTCACATTTTTCTATCATTCTTTAGGTTCTTTGCTATAAAATTTTAACAGCCATCTTTTGGGTTTGTTTATGGTGCTTTTTTTTTTTTTTTTCCTACCTCTTAAATTTTTAAGCAGTGTCATGCATCCAGGGTGAATAAGGAACCAGTGTACACCAGGAAGTGAGCACTTCACAGGAAACCCAGGAAGTGCCACTAAGACAAAAAACTGTGTACCCCAGGGCACACCTCAGGCTGGCTGACCCTGCTTGTCAATTAGGAACACAAGGACTGAGATGAAGCCGACACCTCATTCCCCTTTCCTCCAGAGGCAAGCACCTCAGTGAGAGACCTTGGGAACCAGACGGGGATACATGATTACACAGTGTTCCTTCCAGGAAGCTGGAATCTTGTCGTAGCTCTTCATGGAAATGAATTCCAGCATGGTCTCAATGGTGACGTAAGCAGCAATGGAGGTACCAGCTGGAAAACAAGATGAGAAAAGAGATTTGTAAGGGCACATGTTGAGAAAGCCCTTTCCAGATGAGGCTCACACAATCTGAGCAAGCACCGCCCCTTCGGGGGAATACTAATCACTCAAAGGTCGTCATTTCTTTCTTGGGATGCCTCATCCCCATCACCCTGTGGAAACCCAAACTTGGGTATTACACCTAACGAGGTGAGCATGAGTCCTAGATTGAAACTAGACAGCTCCAAGTGGACCAATAGCAAAAATATTCAGTGCATTCTCACAGCCTGAAGACAGGGGGTTCAGACTGGAAACTAGAAAAGTGAGGACAGCTATGTGCAAACTGAGCAAAGGAAGTGGGATGGAAAAGATTCCTGGTAGGTGGTCCAGAATTAAATGGTGCTCAACGTGCTTTAAGAACACCTTATAGGAGGAAAGTAGAATGATTCTCTTTTCCACAGAAACTTCGATAGAACCTAATTATCATGGAGGAATTTTAGGCAGGATATTAAAAACTAGATAATGGTGAAATGTGAGAGAGAAAAGAATGAAAGCCTGAATACTGTGGCTGTGGGCCAAGGTTTGGAGGAGATCCAGTCTCCCTGCCATGTGGCCCTTCATGTAGACTTAGAGAGATGAGGATGGCAGGCGAGTTTGGAGGGTTCCTAAGGCCATTAAAAATGCTACCTTTCCCCCACCAAATCATCTGAGTTGCTCTCCATCCTCCCCTAGAGTTGACAGGATCGGGCTTTGTGATGTGAATGTCCACTCAGGGCCACCATTGGCTGGGGAAATGAGTTGCTGACCTCATAAAGCATAAGGCTGTGGCCCCCTGGGAGGGGTATGCATAGGGCTGCTCAGGGGCTCTGGAGCAGACCACTGCGAGTCTTCAAAATGACTAAGGTGACTGGGAAGCCACAAGGCTCTAGAGAAGTTGTGGAACAGCAGACTAGATACCCAGGAGGAAAAGATGAAAAGCTCCTGTCAACAGATGTCCAAAGAAGTGTCAAGGTGAGCTGAACCCATGCAAGGTCCCTTTGCCCATTGAGACCGCCCCATAAGACACCTCCCCTTGTCCTTGCCAGGCCCTTACCCCTTCTCCTCCCACACCCCTTCTCCTGAAGCCATTGTTCCCATCCATCTTCGCCCTCTTCCCCAAACAAACCGCCACTCTGTACTCCCTTTTTTTGTTTTCTCCAGGTGGCCAGGGTAACCATGAGGGTGAATAAGCCATCTGGTCCTGAGCTTATTTTTTCTTGTGGTTGGAAGCTTTTTGATTGCAGTTTTGCCTTCTATGTTCGTGATGGGTCTGTTGAAATTATCTATTTCTTCCTGGTTCAGTTTTGGAAGGTTATACTTTTCTGAGTATTTGTCCATTTCTTCTAAGTTGTCCATTTTATTGTCATATAGCTGCTGATAGTAGTCTCAGGATCTTTTCTATTTCTGTGTTGTCTGTTGTGGTTTTTCCATTTTCATTTTAATTTGTTGAATTGATTCTTCTCCCTTTCTTTCTTGATGAATCTGGCTAATGGCTTGTCTTTTTTTTTTTTTTTCTTTTTTAATCTTCTTAAAGAACTGTCTTCCTTTCGCTGATTTTTGTAACAGTTTCCTTTCTTTTTCACTTATTTCTTCCCTAATTTTTATGATTTCTTTCCTTCTGCTAACCCCGGGGTTCTTCATTTCTTCTTTTTCTCATTGCTTTAGCTGGGACGTTAGGTCATTTATTTGAGGTTTCTCTTGTTTCTTCAGATAGGCTTGTATTTTTATGAATCTTCCCCTTAGCACTGCTTTCTGAATCCCATTGGTTTTCATTTCATTTTCATTCATATCGTGTTTTCATTTTTGTTTGTATCTATGCATATTTTCATTTCTTTTCTGATTTCTTCTGTTATATGTTGGTTATTCAGAAGTGTGTTGTTCAGCCTCCATATGTTTGTATTTTTAATAGTTTTATTTTTCCTGCTGTTGTAGGTTGTTTAGTCGCTCAGTCGTTTCCGACTCTTGTGGCCCCATGGACTGTAGCCTGCCAAACTCCTCTGTCCGTGGAACTCTCCAGGCCAGAATACTGGAGTTGGTTGCCATTTCCTTCTCCAGAGAATCTTCCCAACTCAGGAATCGAACCTGGGTCTGCTGCATTGCAGGCAGATTCTTTGCTGACTCAGCTGCAACATCTAATCTTACTGCATTGTGATCAGAAATGATGCTTGAAATGATTTCATTTTTGTTTTCTTTTTCTAATGTACCAGGGCTAGATTTATGCGATCTATCCTGGAAATGTTCCATGTGCACTTGAGAAAAAGGTGAGATTCATTGTTTTGGGGTGAAGTGTCCTATAGATATCAATTAGGTCTAACCGGTCCATTGTATCATTTGAAGTTTGTGTTTCCTTGCTGATTTTCTGCTCGGTTGATCTATACATACATGTAACTGGGATATGAAAGTCTCCGACTATTACTACATTACTTTTAATTTCCTTTTTCAAATTTGTTAGCATTTGCCTTACGTACTGCGGTACTCCTATGTTGGGTACATAGGTATTTATAGAAGAAAAGGAGAGAGATAAACATCTGAATGCAGAGTTCCAAAGAATAGCAAGAAGAGATAAGAAAGCCTTCTTCAGCGGTCAATGCAAAGAAATAGAGGAAAACAACAGAATAGGAAAGACTAGGGAATCTCTTCAAGAAAATCAGAGATACCAAAGGAACCTTTCATGCAAACCTTGGCTCGATAAAGGACAGAAATGGTATGGACCTAACAGAAGCAGAAGATATTAAAAAGAGATGGCAAGAATACACAGAAGAACTGTACAAAAAAAGATCTTCACGACCCAGTTAATCACGATGGTGTGTTCACTGACCTAGAGCCAGACATCCTGGAACGTGAAGTCAAGCGGGCCTTAGAAAGCAGCACTACGAACAAAAATAGTGGAGGTGATGGAATTCCAGTTGAGCTATTCCAAATCCTGAAAGACGATGCTGTGAAAGTGCTGCACTCAATATGCCAGCAAATTTGGAAAACTCAGCAGTGGCCACAGGACTGGAAAAGGTGAGTTTTCATTCCAATCCCAAAGAAAGGCAATGCCAAAGAATGCTCAAACTACCACACATTTGCACTCATCTCACACACTAGTAAAGTAATGCTCAAAATTCTCCAAGCCAGGCTTCAGCAATATGGGAACCGTGAACTTCCTGCTGTTCAAGCTGGTTTTAGAAAAGGCAGAGGAACCAGAGATCAGATTGCCAACATCTGCTGGATCATGGAAAAAGCAAGAGTGTTCCAGAAAAGCATCTATTTCTGCTTCATTGACTATGCCAAAGCCTTTGCCTGTGTGGATCCCAATAAACTGTGGAAACTTCTGAAAGAGATGGGAATACCAGACCACCTGATCTGCCTCTTGAGAAATTTGTATGCAGGTCAGGAAGCAACAGTTAGAACTGGACATGGAACAACAGACTGGTTCCATATAGGAAAAGGAGTCCGTCAAGGCTGTATATTGTCAACCTGTTTATTTAACTTACATGCAGAGTGCATCATGAGAAACGCTAGGCTGGAAGAAATACTAGCTGGAATCAAGATTGCCGGGAGAAATATCAATAACCTCAGATATGCAGATGACACCACCCTTATCGCAGAAAGTGAAGAGGAGCTAAAAAGCCTCTTGATGAAGGTGAAAGTGGAGAGTGAAAAAGTTGGCTTAAAGCTCAACATTCAGAAATCGAAGATCATGGCATCTGGTCCCATCACTTCATGGGAAATAGATGGCGTGACAGTGGAAACAGTGTCAGACTTTATTTTTCTGGGCTCCAAAATCACTGCAGATGGTGACTGCAGTCATGCAATTAAAAGACGCTTACTCCTTGGAAGGAAAGTTATAACTAACCTAGATAGCATATTCAAAAACAGAGACATTCCTTTACCAACAAAGGTCCATCTAGTCAAGGCTATGGTTTTTCCTATGGTCATATATGGATGTGAGAGTTGGACAGTGAAGAATGCTGAGCGCCTAAGGATTGATGCTTTTGAACTGTGGTGTTGGAGAAGACTCTTGAGAGTCCCTTGGACTGCAAGGAGATCCAAGCTGTCCATTCTGAAGGAGATGAGCCCTGGGATTTCTTTGGAAGAATGATGTTAAAGCTGAAACTCCAGTACTTTGGCCACCTCTTGAGAAGGATTGACTCATTGAAAAAGTCTCTGATGCTGGAAGGGATTGGGCGCAAGAGGAGAAGGGGACGACACAGGATGAGATGGCTGGATGGCTTCACTGACTCGATGAACGTGAGTCTCAGTGAATTCCGGGAGTTGGTGATCTACAGGGAGGCCTGGCGTGCTGCGATTCCTGGGGTTGCGAAGAGTCAGAAACAACTGAGCGACTGATCTGATCTGATCTGATATCTTCTTCTTGTATTGATGCTTTGATCATTATGTAGTGGCCTTCACTTTCTCATTTCACAGGCTTTATTTCAGTCTATTTTATCTGATATGAATATAGCTACTCCTGCATTCTTTCGGTCTCCACTTGCATGAAATACCTTTTCTCAGCACTCCACATTCAAGCTATATGTGTACCTTGGCTTCAGGTGGTTCTCTTGTAGAGAGCATATAAAGGAGTCTGGTTTGGTAACCATTTTACAATACTTCCTTTGTCACCTACCTATCCATTTGTCCATCCCTCTTTCCAATGCACAGCCGATCTTTTTCCTTGTTGCTTTTGTTTTAAATTGCAGACATCAGTATGTGTCTCCTTAGATATTTCAGCAAGCCTGCCATTAAGTAGTGAGCCGAATTTGTTTACAGCAATTTTCTTTGGATACTAATTTTAGATACAATGATATATAGCAATATTTTCTTTTCACCGTCACGTTACTTTTTAACTGAAGTATAGTTGATTTACAACATTGTGTGAATGTCTGTTTTACAGAAAAGTGATTCAGTTATGCACATATATACGTGTAAATGCATTGTGTGTACACACACACACACACACACACACACACACACATATATATACACATTCTTTTATTTAATCTTTATGTATGTATGCATTTATTTATTTATTTATTTTTACTACACTGTAGTGCGTGTGATTAGTTCTATAACCAGGATTTGAACATATATCCACTGCAGTGCAAGTGTGGAATCTTTACTGCTGGACTGCCAGGGTTCCCCCATATATATTTGTTTTCATTATAAGTTATCATGGGGTACTGAATATATTTCTCTGTGTTCTACAGTAGAAACTTGTCAATCCATTCCATGTACTCTAGTTTATATCTCCTCCCCCCAATCTCTTAGTCCATTGCTCCCCCAATTCTCTCTGCCTTGGAAGCCTCAAGTCTGTTATATATGTCCATGAGCTTGCATCTGTTGCATACACATGTTCATTTGTGTCATATCTTAGATTCTACATTTGAATGATATAATTTGGTATTTGTCTTTCTCTGTGTGCCTTATTTCATTTAGTATGATTATCTCTCGGGCCATGCATGTTGACTCAAATGGCCTTATTTTTGTAGTTGTACATTTTCTTGTATCCTTCTAACTATACATAGAATTATTCATCTGTGATTAATTTCCTGTATATATTTTTTAAATGAGTGTAGTACACCACTCTTGGTATAGTACATCCATTTTGAGTCTGTATTAGGATTTTATATGGATATGTCAGTCACTTCAATTCAATTGCTCAGTTGTGTCCGATGGTTTGGAACCCCATGGACTGTAGCATGCCCCGCTTTCCCTGTCAATCACTAACTCCGGGAGCTTGTGTCTCCTTCCTTCTCAGCTTTATTATAGTTCGTATTTCTTGTTTGACGAATCTGTACAGAGTTTCCTTTGTTGTGGCTGTACTGATTCTCGCTCCCTTACATCGATACACAGAGGCAGTCAGCAGTGTTTATTTTCTCTGACCTGCTCTCAGAAGTGTGTATGACATCACTCTTGCTAAGTCGGTCCCTGTAGATTATGTATGTGACAGGTATTTGTGGGAATCCATGAATTTCAGCCTACCAATATAAGCCTTCCAGGGAGTTCCATTTTACCTCGGTTGGGGTACTCACTACCAGCAATATTGTCTGTCCTATGTGAAACGTAAATTCTGTAACACAACTCTCATCTGCCCTTCTTCAGTGACTCTGATTATCACAATTGTCTGTACCTCTGACAAGGTCATTCTTCCCTTGTTTCAATGCTTGAGTCATATTCCGTCATGAACCCCTACCCCATTCCTTTATCTGTTCATCTCTCTGTTCCCGTGTACTTCTTTTAATTTCATCTCTGGGCATTGGGAATCCTGCTGCAGTGCATGCTCTTGGGCATGTGGTTTTCAAAGTCTGTGTATTTCTGAAGTATCATAGGAGTGGAGAAGCCCTGTCATATTTTCTTTTTTTTTTTTTTTTTTTATAAAGCCACGTGGACAGTGATTCTTATACTGGCTCCTCCCGCTGATATACCCTCACTACTATAAAAGGATCCCGCTGACTAATGTTAATCTACCATTTCTGGCCTGGTCTGTTTTCCACGGTGGCCTTTTTCACTGGTCAGAGTTGATATCTTGTGGCAGTTTGTATCTCTGATAAGAAACCTTGTGGAGTACTATTCATGGGCTTTTTGCTTTTAGAAAGCACTTTGAGTTGTATTTTCCTGTTGATACTTTCTTCCTGAATCTGTACAAGTAAAACAAATGTGTCCTTGTCAATCAAGGATTGACTTTTACTTAAAATAAAATCCAAGTGTGAGCAGTCACCAAGTGTGAGCAGTCACCAGGTTTGCCGGCATCCTCTGGCTCTTTCTACTTTAATATACAACCAGGCCTGAGTAAAACTCTCAGGCGGCACAGACCATCCTAAAATAGGACAGAATAAAGAAACCCTTCAGCATGGAAGATTTTCTCTGCAACTGCAGCATCAAAACTATCGCTGATGGACATCTGATATTCACAAGGCCTCTGGACGTGACAGGACACCCACCCTTGAACATGTCAAGGTCACATACCCAAAATTAAATAAATAAACACACACACACACACACACACACACACACACACACACACACACACACAACTGGAACACTCTCAGGAAGAAAGTATCAACAGGAAAATACAACTCAAAGTGCTTTCTAAAAGCAAAAAGCCCATGAATAGTACTCCACAAGGTTTCTTATCAGAGATACAAACTGCCACAAGATATCAACTCTGACCAGTGAAAAAGGCCACCGTGGAAAACAGACCAGGCCAGAAATGGTAGATTAACATTAGTCAGCGGGATCCTTTTATAGTAGTGAGGGTATATCAGCGGGAGGAGCCAGTATAAGAATCACTGTCCACGTGGCTTTATAAAAAAAAAAAAAAAAAAAGAAAATATGACAGGGCTTCTCCACTCCTATGATACTTCAGAAATACACAGACTTTGAAAACCACATGCCCAAGAGCATGCACTGCAGCAGGATTCCCAATGCCCAGAGATGAAATTAAAGGAAGTACACGGGAACAGAGAGATGAACAGATAAAGGAATGGGGTAGGGGTTCATGACGGAATATGACTCAAGCATTGAAACAAGGGAAGAATGACCTTGTCAGAGGTACAGACAATTGTGATAATCAGAGTCACTGAAGAAGGGCAGATGAGAGTTGTGTTACAGAATTTACGTTTCACATAGGACAGACAATATTGCTGGTAGTGAGTACCCCAACCGAGGTAAAATGGAACTCCCTGGAAGGCTTATATTGGTAGGCTGAAATTCATGGATTCCCACAAATACCTGTCACATACATAATCTACAGGGACCGACTTAGCAAGAGTGATGTCATACACACTTCTGAGAGCAGGTCAGAGAAAATAAACACTGCTGACTGCCTCTGTGTATCGATGTAAGGGAGCGAGAATCAGTACAGCCACAACAAAGGAAACTCTGTACAGATTCGTCAAACAAGAAATACGAACTATAATAAAGCTGAGAAGGAAGGAGACACAAGCTCCCGGAGTTAGTGATTGACAGGGAAAGCGGGGCATGCTACAGTCCATGGGGTTCCAAACCATCGGACACAACTGAGCAATTGAATTGAAGTGACTGACATATCCATATAAAATCCTAATACAGACTCAAAATGGATGTACTATACCAAGAGTGGTGTACTACACTCATTTAAAAAATATATACAGGAAATTAATCACAGATGAATAATTCTATGTATAGTTAGAAGGATACAAGAAAATGTACAACTACAAAAATAAGGCCATTTGAGTCAACATGCATGGCCCGAGAGATAATCATACTAAATGAAATAAGGCACACAGAGAAAGACAAATACCAAATTATATCATTCAAATGTAGAATCTAAGATATGACACAAATGAACATGTGTATGCAACAGATGCAAGCTCATGGACATATATAACAGACTTGAGGCTTCCAAGGCAGAGAGAATTGGGGGAGCAATGGACTAAGAGATTGGGGGGAGGAGATATAAACTAGAGTACATGGAATGGATTGACAAGTTTCTACTGTAGAACACAGAGAAATATATTCAGTACCCCATGATAACTTATAATGAAAACAAATATATATGGGGGAACCCTGGCAGTCCAGCAGTAAAGATTCCACACTTGCACTGCAGTGGATATATGTTCAAATCCTGGTTATAGAACTAATCACACGCACTACAGTGTAGTAAAAATAAATAAATAAATAAATGCATACATACATAAAGATTAAATAAAAGAATGTGTATATATATGTGTGTGTGTGTGTGTGTGTGTGTGTGTGTGTACACACAATGCATTTACACGTATATATGTGCATAACTGAATCACTTTTCTGTAAAACAGACATTCACACAATGTTGTAAATCAACTATACTTCAGTTAAAAAGTAACGTGACGGTGAAAAGAAAATATTGCTATATATCATTGTATCTAAAATTAGTATCCAAAGAAAATTGCTGTAAACAAATTCGGCTCACTACTTAATGGCAGGCTTGCTGAAATATCTAAGGAGACACATACTGATGTCTGCAATTTAAAACAAAAGCAACAAGGAAAAAGATCGGCTGTGCATTGGAAAGAGGGATGGACAAATGGATAGGTAGGTGACAAAGGAAGTATTGTAAAATGGTTACCAAACCAGACTCCTTTATATGCTCTCTACAAGAGAACCACCTGAAGCCAAGGTACACATATAGCTTGAATGTGGAGTGCTGAGAAAAGGTATTTCATGCAAGTGGAGACCGAAAGAATGCAGGAGTAGCTATATTCATATCAGATAAAATAGACTGAAATAAAGCCTGTGAAATGAGAAAGTGAAGGCCACTACATAATGATCAAAGCATCAATACAAGAAGAAGATATCAGATCAGATCAGATCAGTCGCTCAGTTGTTTCTGACTCTTCGCAACCCCAGGAATCGCAGCACGCCAGGCCTCCCTGTAGATCACCAACTCCCGGAATTCACTGAGACTCACGTTCATCGAGTCAGTGAAGCCATCCAGCCATCTCATCCTGTGTCGTCCCCTTCTCCTCTTGCGCCCAATCCCTTCCAGCATCAGAGACTTTTTCAATGAGTCAATCCTTCTCAAGAGGTGGCCAAAGTACTGGAGTTTCAGCTTTAACATCATTCTTCCAAAGAAATCCCAGGGCTCATCTCCTTCAGAATGGACAGCTTGGATCTCCTTGCAGTCCAAGGGACTCTCAAGAGTCTTCTCCAACACCACAGTTCAAAAGCATCAATCCTTAGGCGCTCAGCATTCTTCACTGTCCAACTCTCACATCCATATATGACCATAGGAAAAACCATAGCCTTGACTAGATGGACCTTTGTTGGTAAAGGAATGTCTCTGTTTTTGAATATGCTATCTAGGTTAGTTATAACTTTCCTTCCAAGGAGTAAGCGTCTTTTAATTGCATGACTGCAGTCACCATCTGCAGTGATTTTGGAGCCCAGAAAAATAAAGTCTGACACTGTTTCCACTGTCACGCCATCTATTTCCCATGAAGTGATGGGACCAGATGCCATGATCTTCGATTTCTGAATGTTGAGCTTTAAGCCAACTTTTTCACTCTCCACTTTCACCTTCATCAAGAGGCTTTTTAGCTCCTCTTCACTTTCTGCGATAAGGGTGGTGTCATCTGCATATCTGAGGTTATTGATATTTCTCCCGGCAATCTTGATTCCAGCTAGTATTTCTTCCAGCCTAGCGTTTCTCATGATGCACTCTGCATGTAAGTTAAATAAACAGGTTGACAATATACAGCCTTGACGGACTCCTTTTCCTATATGGAACCAGTCTGTTGTTCCATGTCCAGTTCTAACTGTTGCTTCCTGACCTGCATACAAATTTCTCAAGAGGCAGATCAGGTGGTCTGGTATTCCCATCTCTTTCAGAAGTTTCCACAGTTTATTGGGATCCACACAGGCAAAGGCTTTGGCATAGTCAATGAAGCAGAAATAGATGCTTTTCTGGAACACTCTTGCTTTTTCCATGATCCAGCAGATGTTGGCAATCTGATCTCTGGTTCCTCTGCCTTTTCTAAAACCAGCTTGAACAGCAGGAAGTTCACGGTTCCCATATTGCTGAAGCCTGGCTTGGAGAATTTTGAGCATTACTTTACTAGTGTGTGAGATGAGTGCAAATGTGTGGTAGTTTGAGCATTCTTTGGCATTGCCTTTCTTTGGGATTGGAATGAAAACTCACCTTTTCCAGTCCTGTGGCCACTGCTGAGTTTTCCAAATTTGCTGGCATATTGAGTGCAGCACTTTCACAGCATCGTCTTTCAGGATTTGGAATAGCTCAACTGGAATTCCATCACCTCCACTATTTTTGTTCGTAGTGCTGCTTTCTAAGGCCCGCTTGACTTCACGTTCCAGGATGTCTGGCTCTAGGTCAGTGAACACACCATCGTGATTAACTGGGTCGTGAAGATCTTTTTTTGTACAGTTCTTCTGTGTATTCTTGCCATCTCTTCTTAATATCTTCTGCTTCTGTTAGGTCCATACCATTTCTGTCCTTTATCGAGCCAAGGTTTGCATGAAAGGTTCCTTTGGTATCTCTGATTTTCTTGAAGAGATTCCCTAGTCTTTCCTATTCTGTTGTTTTCCTCTATTTCTTTGCATTGACCGCTGAAGAAGGCTTTCTTATCTCTTCTTGCTATTCTTTGGAACTCTGCATTCAGATGTTTATCTCTCTCCTTTTCTTCTATAAATACCTATGTACCCAACATAGGAGTACCGCAGTACGTAAGGCAAATGCTAACAAATTTGAAAAAGGAAATTAAAAGTAATGTAGTAATAGTCGGAGACTTTCATATCCCAGTTACATGTATGTATAGATCAACCGAGCAGAAAATCAGCAAGGAAACACAAACTTCAAATGATACAATGGACCGGTTAGACCTAATTGATATCTATAGGACACTTCACCCCAAAACAATGAATCTCACCTTTTTCTCAAGTGCACATGGAACATTTCCAGGATAGATCGCATAAATCTAGCCCTGGTACATTAGAAAAAGAAAACAAAAATGAAATCATTTCAAGCATCATTTCTGATCACAATGCAGTAAGATTAGATGTTGCAGCTGAGTCAGCAAAGAATCTGCCTGCAATGCAGCAGACCCAGGTTCGATTCCTGAGTTGGGAAGATTCTCTGGAGAAGGAAATGGCAACCAACTCCAGTATTCTGGCCTGGAGAGTTCCACGGACAGAGGAGTTTGGCAGGCTACAGTCCATGGGGCCACAAGAGTCGGAAACGACTGAGCGACTAAACAACCTACAACAGCAGGAAAAATAAAACTATTAAAAATACAAACATATGGAGGCTGAACAACACACTTCTGAATAACCAACATATAACAGAAGAAATCAGAAAAGAAATGAAAATATGCATAGATACAAACAAAAATGAAAACACGATATGAATGAAAATGAAATGAAAACCAATGGGATTCAGAAAGCAGTGCTAAGGGGAAGATTCATAAAAATACAAGCCTATCTGAAGAAACAAGAGAAACCTCAAATAAATGACCTAACGTCCCAGCTAAAGCAATGAGAAAAAGAAGAAATGAAGAACCCCGGGGTTAGCAGAAGGAAAGAAATCATAAAAATTAGGGAAGAAATAAGTGAAAAAGAAAGGAAACTGTTACAAAAATCAGCGAAAGGAAGACAGTTCTTTAAGAAGATTAAAAAAGAAAAAAAAAAAAAGACAAGCCATTAGCCAGATTCATCAAGAAAGAAAGGGAGAAGAATCAATTCAACAAATTAAAATGAAAATGGAAAAACCACAACAGACAACACAGAAATAGAAAAGATCCTGAGACTACTATCAGCAGCTATATGACAATAAAATGGACAACTTAGAAGAAATGGACAAATACTCAGAAAAGTATAACCTTCCAAAACTGAACCAGGAAGAAATAGATAATTTCAACAGACCCATCACGAACATAGAAGGCAAAACTGCAATCAAAAAGCTTCCAACCACAAGAAAAAATAAGCTCAGGACCAGATGGCTTATTCACCCTCATGGTTACCCTGGCCACCTGGAGAAAACAAAAAAAGGGAGTACAGAGTGGCGGTTTGTTTGGGGAAGAGGGCGAAGATGGATGGGAACAATGGCTTCAGGAGAAGGGGTGTGGGAGGAGAAGGGGTAAGGGCCTGGCAAGGACAAGGGGAGGTGTCTTATGGGGCGGTCTCAATGGGCAAAGGGACCTTGCATGGGTTCAGCTCACCTTGACACTTCTTTGGACATCTGTTGACAGGAGCTTTTCATCTTTTCCTCCTGGGTATCTAGTCTGCTGTTCCACAACTTCTCTAGAGCCTTGTGGCTTCCCAGTCACCTTAGTCATTTTGAAGACTCGCAGTGGTCTGCTCCAGAGCCCCTGAGCAGCCCTATGCATACCCCTCCCAGGGGGCCACAGCCTTATGCTTTATGAGGTCAGCAACTCATTTCCCCAGCCAATGGTGGCCCTGAGTGGACATTCACATCACAAAGCCCGATCCTGTCAACTCTAGGGGAGGATGGAGAGCAACTCAGATGATTTGGTGGGGGAAAGGTAGCATTTTTAATGGCCTTAGGAACCCTCCAAACTCGCCTGCCATCCTCATCTCTCTAAGTCTACATGAAGGGCCACATGGCAGGGAGACTGGATCTCCTCCAAACCTTGGCCCACAGCCACAGTATTCAGGCTTTCATTCTTTTCTCTCTCACATTTCACCATTATCTAGTTTTTAATATCCTGCCTAAAATTCCTCCATGATAATTAGGTTCTATCGAAGTTTCTGTGGAAAAGAGAATCATTCTACTTTCCTCCTATAAGGTGTTCTTAAAGCACGTTGAGCACCATTTAATTCTGGACCACCTACCAGGAATCTTTTCCATCCCACTTCCTTTGCTCAGTTTGCACATAGCTGTCCTCACTTTTCTAGTTTCCAGTCTGAACCCCCTGTCTTCAGGCTGTGAGAATGCACTGAATATTTTTGCTATTGGTCCACTTGGAGCTGTCTAGTTTCAATCTAGGACTCATGCTCACCTCGTTAGGTGTAATACCCAAGTTTGGGTTTCCACAGGGTGATGGGGATGAGGCATCCCAAGAAAGAAATGACGACCTTTGAGTGATTAGTATTCCCCCGAAGGGGCGGTGCTTGCTCAGATTGTGTGAGCCTCATCTGGAAAGGGCTTTCTCAACATGTGCCCTTACAAATCTCTTTTCTCATCTTGTTTTCCAGCTGGTACCTCCATTGCTGCTTACGTCACCATTGAGACCATGCTGGAATTCATTTCCATGAAGAGCTACGACAAGATTCCAGCTTCCTGGAAGGAACACTGTGTAATCATGTATCCCCGTCTGGTTCCCAAGGTCTCTCACTGAGGTGCTTGCCTCTGGAGGAAAGGGGAATGAGGTGTCGGCTTCATCTCAGTCCTTGTGTTCCTAATTGACAAGCAGGGTCAGCCAGCCTGAGGTGTGCCCTGGGGTACACAGTTTTTTGTCTTAGTGGGACTTCCTGGGTTTCCTGTGAAGTGCTCACTTCCTGGTGTACACTGGTTCCTTATTCACCCTGGATGCATGACACTGCTTAAAAATTTAAGAGGTAGGAAAAAAAAAAAAAAAAAAGCACCATAAACAAACCCAAAAGATGGCTGTTAAAATTTTATAGCAAAGAACCTAAAGAATGATAGAAAAATGTGAAAAACACACGAGCCAACATTTTCTAAGAAAGATGTACACTTTATTCAGAGATGTTTAAAAGACATGAGCAGCCATTTGACAAGAAAGATATGGGACTATACACTAACCACATTAAAAAGATATTTAATCTCACTAAGGTAAGAAAAAATCATATTAAATTTCCCTTGAGAAATCAAACTGACCCAGAAGCGGCATAGATTTAAGACCTTGCCGACAGAGACATTAAAATATTGGAATGACTGTGTTTTTTGCATTTTGTAAAATTAAGTAGAGACATGCAAATAATAAAGTAGACCAATTCCATCTTGTAGATAGGAAAACTGTAGCGTCAGATGGCAAACACAGTTGATAGAATAAATGACAGATTAGACAGGACAGCAGGAGAAAATTGTGCACTTGAAGACGTAGCAACAGAAAGTGTTCAGAGTGAAGCGCAGACTATGCCAATATATACAAAGACAACGCAGCATAATCTATTAATTTTTGTCCCCTAAGAATGCAGGATTGGTTAAACATTTGAAAATCAATCAGTGTAATTCAAAGTACTAAAGGACAAAAAATAAAACACAGTAGGGTCATCTCGAAAAACGCTGAAAAATAATTTGATAAAGTCTGATATCTATTCCAGGGTTGGGACGATGCCCTGGCAGAGGGCACGGCAACCAACTTCAATATTCTTGCCTGGAGAATCCTCAACCAGAGGAACCATTTGGGTTTAAACTCCATGGGGTCGCAAAGAGCTGGACAGATCTGAGTGACTGAACACATTCTGTATAAAAACTCTTAGCAAACTAGAAATAGAAAACTTCCTCAACCTGATGACGGTAATACACTGTATAACTAACATCATACTTTATGGTAAAACATCACACCAGGCTTCCCTGTCCCTGTCCATCACCAACTTCCAGAGCTTGCTAAAACTCATGTGCATTGAGGATGCCATCCAACTATCTCGTCTTCTATCGTCCCCTTCTCTTCTGGCCTTCGATCTTTTCCAGCATCAGGGTCTTTTCAAATGAGTTACTTCTTTGCATCAGGTTGCCAAAGTATTGGAGCTTCAGTCATCTCAATGTATGTTCAGGACTGATTTTCTTGGGATTGACTGCTTTGATATCCTCAAGAGTTTTCTCCAACACCACAGTTCCAAAGGATGAATTCTTAGGCACTCAGCTTTCCTTCTCCTCCAACTCTCACATCAGTACATGACTATTGCAAAAAGGATTGCTTTGACACATTGGTTGATTGTTGGTAAAATAATGTCTCTGCTTTTTAATGCTTTCTAAGTAAGTCATAGCGTGACTTCCAAGGAGCAAGCACCTTTGAATTTCATGGCTGCAATCAACATCTGTAGTGATTTGCCTCCCCAACTGCGAAAAACAGTCTGGCACTATTTCCATTGTTTCCTGATCTACTTGCCATGAAGGGATGTGCCTGGATGCCATGATATTAGTTTTCTGAATGTTGAGTTTTAAGCCAACTTTTTCACTCTCCTCTTTCACTTTCATCAAGAGGCTCTTTAGGTCCTCACTTTCTGCCATAAGGGTGGTGTTATCTGCCTATATGGGATTACTGATATTTCTCTTGACAAGCTTGATTCCAGCTTGTGCTTCATCCAGCCTGGCATTTAGCATGATGTCCTTTGCTTGTAAGTTAAATAGCAGGGTGATGAAATACAGCCTTGATATACTCCTTTCCCGACTTGCAACCAGTCTGTTGTTTCATGTCCAGTTCTAACTGATGCTTCTTGACCTGCACACAGATTTCTCAGGAGGCAAGTCAGGTGGCCTGGTACTCCCATCTCTTTTAGAATTTTCCACAGTTTATTTTGACCCACACACTCAGAGGTTTTGGCATATTGAATAAAGCAGAAATATATGTTTTTCCTGGAACTCTTGCTTTTTCCATGATCCAGTGGATGTTGGCAATTTGATCTCTGGTTCCTCTGCCTATTCTAAGTCCACTTTTAACATCTGGAAGTTCACAGTTCACATACTGTTGAAGCCTGGCTTGGAGAATTTTGAGCATTACTCTACTAGCATGTGAGATGAGTGCAACTGTGTGGTTGTTTGAGCATTCTTTGGCATTACCTTCCTTTGAGACTGGGATGAAAACTGACGTTTTCCAGTCCGGTGGCCACTGCCGAGCTTTGAAACTTTGCCGGCATATTGCATGGTACTTTCACAACATCGTCTTTTAGGATTTCAAATAGCTCAACTGGAATTCCATAACTTCCACTAGCTTTGCTTCCTAAGATCCACTTGGCTTCACATTCCAGGATGTCTGGCTCTAGGTGAGTGATCACACTATCCTGGTTATCTGCATCATGAAGATCTTTTTTGTATAATTCTTCTGTGCATTGTTGCCATCAATTCTTAATACCTTTTGCTTCTCTTATGTCTGTACCATTTCTGTCCATTATTGTGCCCATCTTTACATGAAATGCTCCCTTAGTATCTCTAATTTCCTTGACGTGATCTCTAGTCTTTCCCATTCTATTGTTTTCCTCTGTTCTTTTTGTTGATTGCTGAGGAAGGCTTTCTTATCTCTACTTGCAATTCTTTGGAACTCTTCATTCAAATGGGTATATATTTCCCTCTCTCCTTTGTCTTTTGCTTCTTTTCGTTCCTCAGCTATTTGGAAGGCCTCCTCAGAGAACCATTTTGACTTTTGGCATTTGTGTTTCTTGGGTATGGTCTTGATCACTGCCTCCTGTACACTGTCACAAAACTCCATCGATAGTTCTTCAGGCATTCTGTCTATCTTGATTCTGTCTTGAATCTTCAATATTCTGTCTTGAATCTATTTGTCACTTCCACTGTATAAACATAAGGGATTTGATTTAGTTCATACCTGAATCATCTAGTCATTTTCGCTAGTTTCTTCAATTTAAGGTAAAATTCGGCAATAAAGTGTTCAGTGCATAGATGTTTACAACTGTTATGTCTCCCTCTTGGATTGATCCTTTTATCATAGTGTAGTGTCTTTCCTTATTTTTTATAGTATTCTTATTTTAAGGCCTGTCTGATATCAGGATTAATATTCCAGCCTTCTTTTGCTTTCCATTTGCATAGAATGTATTTTTCCATCCTCTCAATTTCAGTCTATATGTGTCTTTGCATCTGAAGGTGGTTTCTGGTTGACAGCATATATATATGGGTCATGTTTTTGTATCCATTCAATCAGTCTGTGTCTTTTGGTTGGAACATTTAATCTGTTTACATTTAAAGTAATTATCAACCTACCAAAAGTGTTTTTCAGAGAACTAGGACAAATCATTGCACAGTTTGTATGAAGGGGAAAAAAAACAAAACAAAACAAAACAAAAAAAAAACCTCGAATAGCCAAAGCAATCTTGAGAAAGAAGAATGGAACTGAAGGAATCAACCTGCATGACTGCAGACTATAGTACAAAGCTACAGTTATCAAGACAATATGTTACTGACACCAAGACAGAAATATAGACCAATGGAACAAAATAGAAAGCCCAGAGATAAATCCACGCACCTATGGTCACTTTATCTTTGACAAAGGACTCAGGAATATACAATGGAGAAAAGACCGATCTCTTTAACAAGTGGCACTGGAAAAGCTGGCCAACCACCTGTAAAATAATGACTCTAGAATACTTTCTAATGATACACAAAAATAAACTAAATATGGATTAAAGATCTAAATGAAAGACCAGAAACTGTAAAACTTCTAGAGGAAAATATAGACAGAACAGTCTCTGACATAAATCACAGCAGGACCTTCTATGACTCACCTCCCAGAGTAATGTAAATAAAAGCAAAAATAAACCAACGGAACGAATCAAATTTAAAAGCTCCTGAACAATGAAGGAAACAAGGAAGGTGAAAAGACAGTCATCAGAACGGGAGAAAATGATAGTAAATGAAGCAATTGACTAAGTGAAACTCAAAACTATACAGGAAGCTCATGCAACTCAATACCAGAAAAAATTAATGGCCCAATCAAAAATTAGGCTGAAGAACTAAACAGACAGTTGTCCAAAGAAGACATACAGATGGTTAAGAAACACATGAAAAGATGCTCAACATCACTCATTATCACAGAAATGGAAATCAAGCCACAATGTTGTACCATCTCACACCTGTCAGAATGGCTGTTATCAAAACTTCGACAAACAATACATGCTGAACAGACTGCAGAAGAAAGGGAATCCTCTTACAGTGTTGGAGGCATTGCAAACTAGTACAGCCAGTATGGGGGACGCTGTGTAGATTCCTTAAAAAGCTGGAACTAGTACTGTCATGTGACCCAGGAAACCCACTGCTGGGCATACACACTGAGGAAACCAGAATTGAAAGAGACACGTCTAACCCAATGTTCATCATCACAGCAGTGTTTTCATGTTTAGGACATGGAAGCTACCTAGATATCCATGAGCAGATGAATGGATAGTAAAGCTTTGGTACATATACAGAATGGAATATTACTCAGCTATTTAAAAGAGTGCATTTGAATCAGTTCTAATGAGGTGAATGAAACTGGATCCTATGATACAGAGTGATGCAAGTCAGAAAGAAAAACATCCATACACTATATTAACATATATATATATAAAATTTAGAAAGATAGTAATGAGGACCCTACATGTGAGAGAGCAAAAGAGGCACGGATATAAATAGCAGACTTTTGGATTCTATGGAAGAAGCTAGGAGTGGGATGATTTGGGAGAATAGAAGCGGAGCGTGCATATTACCATATGTGAAATAGAAGGCCAGTCCAGGTTTGGTGCATGAGACAGGGTGCCAAGGGCCAGTGCACTGGGACAATCCTGAGGAATGAGATGGGGAGGGAGATGGGAGGGGGTTCAGGATTAGGCACGCACATACATCCATGGGTATACACCCATGGTATATATTAGCAGACCACGTAACCTGCCGCTTGAGAAACCTGTATGCAGGTCAGGAAGGAACAGTTACAACTGAACATGGAATAACAGACTGGTTCCAAATAGGAAAAGGAGTAGGTCAAGGCTGTATATTGTCACCCTGCTTACTTAACTTATATGCAGAGTACATCATGTGAGACGCTGGGCTGGAGGAAGTACAATCTGGAATCAAGTTTGCCAGAAGAAATATCAATAACTCAGATTTGCAGATGACACCACCTTTTGACAGAAAGTGAAGAAGAACTAAAGAGCCTCTTGATGAAAGAGAATGAGCAGATTGAAAAGATTGGCTTAACGCTCAACATTCACAAAGCTAAGATAATGGCATTCAGTCCCATCACTTCATGGCAAATAGATGGGGAAACAGTGGCTGACGTTATACTTTGAGAGGAGGGAGGGGTCCAAAATCATTGCAGATGGTGATTGCAGCCATGAAATTATAAGACACTTACACCTTGGAAAGAAAGTTATGACCAACCTAGACAGTATATTGAAACGCAGAGACATTACTTCGTCAACAAAGGTCCATCTAGTCAAGCTTATGGTTTTTCCCGTGGTCATGTATGGATATGAGAGTTGAACTATAAAGAAAGCAGAGCTCCCGAGAATAAATGATTTTAAACTGTGGCATTGGAGAAGACTCTTGAGAGTCCCTTGGACTGCAAGGAGACCCAACCAGTCCATCCCAAAGGAGATCAGTCCTGGGTGTTCATTTGAAGGACTGATTTTGAAGCTGAATCTTCAATATTTTGGCCACCTGATTCATTTGAAAAGACCCTGATTCAGGGAAAGACTGAGGGCAGAAGAGGACAGCAGAGGAGGAGATGTTTGGATGGCATCACCGACTCAATGGACATGGGTTTGGGTAGACTCCAGCAGTTGTTGATGTACAGGGAGGCCTGGCATGCTGCAGCGCGTGGGGTCGCAAATAGTCGGGCACAACTGAGCAACTGAACTGAACTGAACTGATACACCCATGGCTGATTCATGTCAATGTATGGCAACAACCACTACAATTTTGTAAAGTAATTAGCCTCCAATTAAAACAAGTAAATTAATTTAAGTAAAAAAAAAAAAAAATCTAGAGGAGAGGGTAGATTCTCTGAAATACAATATTAAAAATACAAAACACAATCAATCACAAAATATATTTAAAAATATGAAATATGCTTTAAAAATAGGGTCATATTTTGCAAGGTAATAGGGTGTAAAATTGAAAATTAAAGGATTAATTATGACCCAGCAATCCCACTGCTGGGCATACACACCAAGGAAACCAGAATTGAAAGAGACACGTGTACCACAATGTTCATCACAGCACTGTTTCTAATAGCCAGGACATGGAAGCAACCTAGATGTCCATCAGCAGACGAATGGATAAGAAAGCTGTGGTACGTATACACAGTGGAGTATTACTCAGCCATTAAAAAGAATACATTTGAATCAGTTCTAATGAGGTGGATGAAACTGGAGCCTATTATATCGAGTGAAGTAATCCAGAAAGAAAGAAAAGGAAAAAAAAAAAAAAAAAACCCACACCAATACAGTATACTAACACATGTCTATGGAATTTAGAAAGATGGTAACGATAACCCTGGATGTGAGACAGCAAAAGAGACACAGATGTATAGAACAGTCTTTTGGACTCTGTGGGAGAGGAGGAGGGTTGGATGATTTGGGAGAATGGCAATGAAACATGTATAATATCATATAAGAAACGAATCGCCAGCCCAGGTTTGATGCAGGTTACAGGATGCTTGGGGTTGGTGTACTGGGATGACCCAGAAGGATGGTACAGGGAGGGAGTGGGAGGGGGGTTCAGGATGGGGAACACGTGTACACCCATGACAGATTCATGTGGATGTATGGCAAAACCAATAAAATATTGTAAAATTAAAAAAAAAAAAAAAGTAAGAAGGAAAAAATAATAAATAATTTTAAAAAATTAGAAGGCTGATAATAGGAAAACTATATCTAGGAATTTCTCTGGAGCCGTTGTGGGCAGTGTGGGTTCAGTTGAGTTTCAGATAATTCCTTGTTCCAGCTTGCATTTCTTCACAAGATCTATAAGCCCCTTCCTATGCTTAGTCAATATTAACTACAGGGTTGTAATCTGTTGCACCTCTCACTCCCAGAGCGGTTCCCTTTTCTTTATTTATTTTGGCTTTCTCTCTTTGCAAGTCTCTTTAGTGTGTAATTTCTGCCCTGGCACAAGGGGGCAAAGGTGGTCACTTATTTCGGCTCACTTGTTCAGTTGACTTGTGGGGAGGGAGGAACACTGCAAACAAACAATGTTGATGTGTATTTTGGGAAAGTGCTTGCAGTGTATGGAACACACTGGGCTTTCCCAAGATCATGGTGGTGTGTGCTTTCCACGTGTACACTGCTCAGGTTCCAGATTGCTCTTCAGGGGTACTGCCCAATGTGGGCCCTGCATTTCCTGCAATTCCCAGGTCTAAGCTGCTCAGGTTCAGGTTTTCAGGTACACCGCAAAGTCACAGACTCAGATGCACGTGCGTTTTGTGCCCTTCCCAGGTCCCAGCAGCTCAGGCGACCAGGTGCTTGGCCAACGCACTGTCCCAAGTGGGCCATGCATCTTAATTACCTACTGGGTCCAGGCCGCTCAGTTTCCTGGGTGTGCCATGAGAATACTGCCTCAGGTGTATCATGTATCTCCTCTGGGGAGCTGATCTCAAGCTGCAACTCTCCTGGCAGATGTCAACCATCCAGGACTCCAGGAAGACATGGTTAGAAACTGGCAGCCTGCTCACAGTTTGGTGGAGAATGCCGGTCTCTGAGGCTGAGGCCGCCCCTTGCCTTCTGGTTCTGGCTGCCACACACATGGCTGCCTGCCTCTTGTTGGGGGAGGGGCCTGGAGACAGCCGGCTAGTTCTGCTTTGGTATTTGCTCAATCCTTTGTTCTCCTTTCAAAGACAATGAGCAGCCTATCTGGGTACCTGGTGTCCTCTGCCAGCATTCAGAAATTGTTTTGTGGAAGTTGCTCAGCGTTCAAATGATCATTTGATGAATGTGTTGGGGAGAATGGGGTCTCCCCATCTTATTCCTCTGCCATCTTAGGACCGCGCCCCCACCCCGAGGTCTTGTTTATGTATCCATTTAGCCAGTCTGGGCTTTTTGGTTGGAACATTTAATCCATTTATATTTAGAATAATTATTGACATATGTGCTCCTATTCGGAGAAGGCAATGGCACCCCACTCCAGTACTCTTGCCTGGAAAATCCCATGGACGGAGGAGCCTGGTAGGCTGCAGTCCATGGGGTCACACAGAGTTCGACATGACAGAGCGACTTCCCTTTCACTTTTCGCTTGCATGCATTGGAGAAGGAAATGGCAACCCCCTCCAGTGTTCTTGCCTGGAGAATCCCAGGGACGGGGGAGCGTGGTGGGCTGCCGTCTATGGGGTCGCACAGAGTCGGACAGGACTGAAGCGACTTAGCAGCAGCAGCAGCAGTGCTCCTATTGCCATTTTCTTAATTGTTTGGGGTCGGTTTTGTTCTCTTGTATTTCTTTTTTCTTCTCTTGTATTTCTTGACTATATAAGTCCCTTTACCATTTGTTGTAAAGCTGGTTTTGTGGTAAAGAATTCTCTTACCTTTGGCTCGTCTGAAAAGCTTTGATTTCTCCATCAATTTTGAAGGAGATCCTTGCCAAGTACAGTAATCTTGGCTGTAGATTTTTCTCTTTCAGTGCTTTACATATGGCATGCCATTCTCTTCTGGCCTGCAGAGTTTCTGTTGAAAGATCAGCTGTGAAACATATGGGGTTTCCATTGGATGTTACTTCTTACTTTTAACTTGCTACTTTTAATATTCTTTCTTTGTGTTTCATCTTCCTTAGTTTGCTTAGTATATGTCTAGGGCTGTTTCTCCTTGGGTTTATCACAAATGGGACTCTTGGCACCTCTTGGACTTGATTGACTATTTCCTTTTCCATGTTGGGGGTTTTTCAAGTATAATCTCCTCTAAACTTTTCTCATACCCTTTATTTTTCTCTCTTCTTCTGGGACCCCTATATTTGAATCTTGGTGCATTTAACATTGTCCAACAGTTCTCTGAGACTATCCTCAGTTCTTTTCATTCTTTTGACTTTACTCTGCCCTTCCGCAGTTGTTTCCACCATTTTGTCTTTCAACACACTGATCCATTTTCTGGTTCAGATACCCTGCTCCTGATTCTTTCTAGAGTATTTTTAATTTCAGTAATTGTTGTTTGTCTCTCTATTTATTTTTCAATTTATTTTTTGCTTATTCTTCAATTCAACTAGGGGTTTGCTCATTGATTCTTGCATTGTCTCCATGTCATTTTCAAAGTTTTTGATCATCTTTACTATCATTATTCTGAATAGTTTTTCAGGCAGTTTGCCTATTTCCTCTTCATTTGTTTAAATTTCTGTGTGTCCAGTTTGTTCCTTTGTTTGTGCAGCATTTCTTTGTCATTTCTTCCTTTTTAAAAAGATCTTATTGTGTTTGAGGTCTCCTTTTGCCAGCCTTCAAATTTGCATTCTTTCTTCCTTTTAGTTTCTGCACTCCTAAGTTTGGTCCAATGGTTTGTGTAAGCTTTGCATTGGGTGAGATTGGTGCTTAGTTTTTGTTTTTGTTTTTTTTTTTCTTTCTTTCTTTTCCTTCTGATGTGCAGGGCTGATTGAGAAGGGTAATCCTGTCTGCTGATGACTGGGTTTCTATTTTTTTCCTATTTGCTGTTTGGATGAGGTGTCCTACACTGGGTTGGGTTGTCCTGATTGGTGGTTGGGTGATTCTAGGTCTTGTATTCAAGTGGTTTAGTTTGCGTGAGTGAGTTCTCAGTAATTGATACTCCCTAAGGTTAGGAGTTCTCCGGTTGTATAGGGTCTTGGAGTCAGTGCTCCCACTCCAAATGCTCGGGGCTGGATCATTGGCCAGGAACACCGTTACAACAGGTGGTTTGTTATGGCATTAATTTAGATTAAAATAAATATCCAAAAAAAAAAAAAAGAGAGAAACCAAAGGGGAACCCCTGACAAATGGCAGTTACACTGTCACACAAATAATAATTAAAATAAAGGAATATACACATATATTCCAATATATGGGAATATACACATATACAACTATCAGCAAAATCCAAACAGTTCAACAAAAATAAACTACAATAGACTGACCTAGCAAACAACGGAAACCAAAAATGATATCTACCAGTTAAGCACAAAACTAACGAGTGCACAAGCTGGAAAAGAAATCTAAAGCAAAGCCCCAAGTTGGAATGAAAGCACTGAAAATAAAACTAACAAAATGTTGAGAGGAAAGGAAGGAAAGAAAAGAAAGAAAGAATAGATATGCAAAGTTCAATAGAGGTAGATGAACAAGGTTTGTTTAAAGTTTAACTGCAAGGGGACAAGAACAGAGGAAAGGCAAACAATGGAATAAATATAATAGGTTTAAAAAATTAAAATTTAAAACAATAAAAATAGAAAATAATTTAAAAATCAAAAATAAATGGGAAAACAAGGAATCCTCCAAAGAACTGTAAAAATCCAATGTAGAAGCAGAGGTTCATCACAAGAGTAAAAAGTATGACTGAATAGACACATGTACATATACACCCACCAGCAAAATCAAAACATTCCAGCAAAATTAAGTACAATAGATTGACTGACCTGGTGAACAAAGGAAAAAAAAAATATATATATATATATATATATATATACACACACATACATACCAGAATAGAACCACCTGAAGCACAAACTGGGAAACAAAACCAGAGCAAGGTGCCAATTGGAGAATAAAAGAATGAAAATAAAACTAACAAATATATTGAGAGAAAAGGAAAGAAAGGAAAAAATACATATGCAGAGTTAAAAAGAGATACAGATGACTCTTGAGAGTCCCTTGGACTGAAAATAAATCCAACCAGTCCATTCTAAGGGAGATCAGTCCTGGGTGTTCATTGGAAGGACTGATGTTGAAGCTGAAATTCCTATACTTTGGCCACCTGATGCGAAGAGCTGACTCTTTGGAAAAGGCCCTGATGCTGGGAAAGATTGAGAGCAGGAGGAGAAGCGAACAACAGAGGATGAGATGGTTGGATGGCATCATCAGCTCAATGGACATGGGTTTGGTTGGACTCCGGGGGTTGGTGATGGACAGGGAGGCCTGGCGTGCTGTGGTTCATGGGGTCACAAGGAGTCGGGCACAACTGAGCCGCTGAACTGAACTGAACTGAAAAGATTTATATACATTAAAGATTAACTGCAAGGGGAAAAGAACAGTAGGGAAAGTAAACAAATAATAAATGTAGAAAAAATAATAATAGGTTTAAAAAATGAAAAAGAGAGAGAGAGAGAGAAAAGGAAACTCCACAGAATTTCAAAAGCTGTATATAGAGACAGAGATTTATAAAAGCAATACAAATGTGACCGAAGAAAAATAAGGCTCAAAAGCTTCATTAGATTTCATAGTGCCAATGAAATTGGCAACTACACCGTGGGCGAGGGGAAGGAATTGAAACCAACCACACAAACAAAAATTCTAAAGAATCTACAGAGCAAGTCAAAACATGAGAATAATACAGGTTTTTCTTTAGTCATTGCTCTCAGAGTCCTTTCACCCGCTAAAATTGCAGTCCACCTCACTTCCCTAAGATGCCCTCCAAAACTGTGCTGAACTCTGAACCTGATTTGGGGGGAGCTCATTCTAATCCGGTCCTACTCCTATACGGTTTTTGTCTCCAATGTTCACAACTATCGGAACTAGGACGTTTCCTTTTGTGGCAGTTATCAGTGTCTTTTTATATATTATTCAGTTCAGTTCAGTCGCTCAGTCCTGTCCGACTCTTCGCGACCCCATGAATCGCAGCACGCCAGGCCTCCAGTCCATCACCAACTCCCGGAGTTCACTCAGACTCACGTCCATCGAGTCAGTGGTGCCATCCAGCCATCTCATCCTCTGTCGTCCCCTTCTCCTGCCCCGAATCCCTCCCAGCATCAGGGTCTTTTCCAATGAGTCAACTCTTCGCATAAGGGGGCCAAAGTACTGGAGTTTCAGCTTTAGCATCATTCCTTCCAAAGAAATCCCAGGGCTGATCTCCTTCAGAATGGACTGGTTGGATCTCCTTGGAGTCCATGGGACTCTCAAGAGTCTTCTCCAACACCACAGTTCAAAAGCATGAATTCTTCAGTGTTCAGCCTTCCTCACCGTCCAACTCTCACATCTATACATGACCACAGGAAAAACCATAGCTTTGACTAGACGGACCTTTGTTGGCAAAGTAATG
The DNA here is from genome assembly GCF_002263795.3 of Bos taurus. Classification (NCBI taxonomy): domain Eukaryota; kingdom Metazoa; phylum Chordata; class Mammalia; order Artiodactyla; family Bovidae; genus Bos; species Bos taurus. The sequence continues at coordinate 45,432,379 of NC_082638.1, read as the reverse complement.
TCTCTGCTTTTGAATATGCTATCTAGGTTGGTCATAATTTTCCTTCCAAGAAGTAAGTGTCTTTTAATTTCATACCTGCAGTCATCATCTGCAGTGATTTTGGAGCCCTGCCCCACCAACACCCCCACCCCCCCCCCCAAAAAAAAAAAATCTGACACTCTTTCCACTGTTTCCCCATCTATTTCCCATGAAGTACATGGGACCAGATGCCATGATCTTCATTTTCACTCTCCACTTTCATTTCATCAAGAGACTTTTCAGTTCCTCTTCACTTTCTGCCATAAGGGTGGTGTCATCTGCATATATGAGGCTATTGACATTTCTCCCGGCAATCTTCTTTCCATCTTGTGTTTCTTCCAGTCCAGGGTTTCTCATGATGTACTCTGCATAGAAGTTAAGTAAGCAGGGTGAGAACATACCGCCTTGACGTACTCCTTTTCCTAGTTGGAACCAGTCTGTTGTTCCATATCCAGTTTTAACTGTGGCTTCCTGACCTGCATACAGATTTCTCAAGAGGCAGGTCAGGTGGTCTGGTATTCCCATCTCTTTCAGAATTTTCCACAGTTTATTGTGATCCACACAGGCAAAGGCTGTGGCATAGGCAATAAAGCAGAAATAGAGGTTTTTTCTGGAACTCTCTTGCGTTTCCATGATCCAGCAGATGTTGGCAATTTGGTCTCTGGTTCCTCTGCCTTTTGTAAAACCAGCTTGAACATCAGGAAGTTCATAGTTAATGTATTGCTGAAGCCTGGCTTGGAGAATTTTGAGCATTACCTTACTAGTGTGTGAGGTGTGTGCAATTCTGAGGTAGTTTGAGCATTCTTTGGCATTGCCTTTCTTTGGTATTGGAATGAAAACTCACCTTTTCCAGTCCTTTGGCCACTGCTGAGTTTTCCAAATTTGCTGGCATATTGAGTGCATCACTTTCCCAGCATCATCCTTTGAGATTTGAAATAGCTCAACTGGAATTCCATCACCTCCACTAGCTTTGTTCGTAATGCTGCTTTCTAAGCCCCACTTGACTTTATGTTCCACAATGTCTGGCTCTAGTTCAGTGACCACACCATCGTGATTATCTGGGTCGTGAATATCTTTTTTGTACAGTTCTTCTGTGTATTCTTGCCATCTCTTCTTAATGTTTTCTGCTTCTGTTAGGTCGATACCATTTCCGTCCTTTATCGAGCCCATCTTTGCATGAAATCCCCCCTTGGTATCTCTAATTTTCTTGAAGTGATCTCTAGTCTTTTCCATTCTGTTGTTTTCCTCCTTTTTTATGCATTGCTCCCTGAGGAAGGCTTTCTTATCTCTTCTTGCTCTTCCTTGGAATTCTGCATGCAGATGTTTATATCTTTCCTTTTTTCCTTTGCTTTTCTCTTCTCTTCTTTTCACAGCTATGTGGATTTAATCTGCAGCTTGTACAGGTGGTAGGAAGGTTTTGGGTCTTCTTCCTTAACAACACTGCCCCTGGGTTCCAATTGTGGTTTTATTCCCACTTCTGAATGTGAATCATCCACTGGGGTTTGCTCCTGAGACTGTCCTGGAGGACTTAGGTTTGCCCCTGTGAGGGGGCCAGATGTGGAGATGCAACTGCTTGGGTCATAGTGGTTCTGGCTGCATCAGGGACTCAGAGGAGTTGGTGGCTAGGGCAGCAGGACATATAGTGCTCTAGAAGGGTATGTCAACCAGTACTGGCCCATACGTACCAGTATTTTTGCATGTAGAAGCCCCTTCCCTGAGAAAGAAGCCTGGCAAGCCACAGTCTACAATGTCACAAGCAGTTGGACACTAAGGGCGGCAGTGAGGAAATACCCCTCTTCCAAGTTAAGGAGCAGTGGCTGCGCTTTGACGGAGCAGCTGTGAAGGGATACCCCACACCCAAGGTAAGAGAAATCCAAGTAAGTTGGTGTGTGTTGCAAGAGGGCATCAGAAGGCAGACACACTGAAACCATACTCACAAAAAAACTAGTCCATCTAATCACACTAGGACCACAGCCTTGTCTAACTCAAAGAAACTAAGCCATGCCCTGGGGGCAACCCAAGACGGGCGGGTCATGGTGGAGAGATCTGACAGAAGGTGGTCCACTGGAGAAGGGAATGGCAATCCGCTTCAGTATTCTTGCCTTGAGAACCCCATGAACAGTATCAAAAGGCAAAATGATAGGATACTGAAAGGGGAACTCCCCAGGTCAGTAGGGACCCAATATGCTACTGGATATCAGTGGAGAAATAACTCCAGAAAGAATGAAGGGATGGAGCCAAAGCAAAAACAATACCCAGCTGCGGATGTGACTGGTGACAGAAGCAAGGTCTGATGCTGTAAAGAGCAATATTGCATAGGAACCTGGAATGTCAGGTCCATGAATCAAGGCAAATTGGAAGTGGTCAAACAAGAGATGGCAAGAGTGAATGTAGACATTCTAGGAATCAGCGAACTAAAATGGACTGGAATGGGTGAATTTAATTCAGATGAGCATTATATCTACTACTGCAGGCAGGAATCCCTCAGAAGAACTGGAGTAGCCATCATGGTCAACAAAAGATTCCAAAATGCAGTACTTGGATGCAATCTCAAAAACGACAGAATGATCTCTGTTCGTTTCCAAGGCAAACCATTCAATATCACAGTAATCCAAGTCTAGACCCCAACCAGTAATGCTGCAGAAGCTGAAGATGAACGGTTCTATGAAGACCTACAAGTCCTTATGGAACTACACCCAAAAAAGGTGTCCTTTTCATTGTAGGGGTCTGGAATGCAAAAATAGGAAGTCAAGAAACACCTGCAGTAACAGGCAAATTTGGCCTTGGAATACGGAATGCAGCAGGGCAAAGACTAATAGAGTTTTGCCAAGAAAATGCACTGGTCATAGCAAAGACCCTTTTCCAACAACACAAGAGAAGACTCTACACATGGACATCACCATATGGTCAACACCGAAATCAGATTGATTATATTCTTTGCAGCCAAAGATGGAGAAGCTCTATACAGTCAACAAGAACAAGACCAGGAGCTGACTGTGACTCAGATCATGAACTCCTTATTACCAAATTCAGACTGAAATTGAAGAAAGTAGGACAAACCACTAGACCATTCAGGTATGACCTAAATCAAATCCCTTATGATTATACAGTGAAAGTGAGAAACAGATTTATGAGCCTAGACCTGTTAGATAGAGTGCCTGATGAACTATGGAATGAGGCTCATGCCATTGTACAGGAGACAGGGATCAAGACAATCCCCATGGACAAGAAATGCAAAAAAGCAAAATGGCTGTCTGGGGACCCCTTAGAAATCGCTGTGAAAAGAAGAGAAGCGAAAAGCAAAGGAGAAAAGGAAAGATATACGCATCTGAATGCAGAGTTCCAAAGAATAGCAGGAAGAGATAAGAAAGCCTTCCTCAGTGATCAATGCAAAGAAATAGAGGAAAACAACAGAATGGGAAAGACTAGAGATCTCTTCAAGAAAATTAGAGATACCAAGGGGACATTTCATGCAAAGATGGGCTCGATAAAGGACAGAAACGGCATGGACCTAACAGAAGCAGAAGATACTAAGAAGAGATGACAAGAATACACAGAAGAACTAAACAATCAACATCTTCATGATCCAGATAATCACGATGATGTGATCACCGACCTAGAGCCAGACATCCTGGAATGTGAAATCAAGTGGGCCTTAGAAAGCAGCACTACGAACAAAGCTAGAGGAAGTGATGAAATTCCAGTTGAGCTATTTCAGATCCTGAAAGATGATGCTGTGAAAGTATTGCACTCAATATGCCAGCAAATTTGGAAAACTCAGCCTGTGTCCACAGGACTGGAACGGTCAGTTTTCATTCAAATCCCAAAGAAAGGCAATGCCAAAGAATACTCAAAGTACTGCACAGTTACACTCACCTCACATGCTAGTAAAGTAATGCTCAAAATTCTCCAGGCCAGGCTTCAGCAATACGTGAACTGTGAACTTCCTGATGTTCCAGCTGGTTTCAGAAAAGGCAGAGGAACCAGAGATCAAATTGCCAACATCTGCTGGATCATGGAAAAAGCAAGAGAGTTCCTGAAAAACCTCCATTCCTGCTTTATTGACTATGCCAAAGCCTTTGACTTTGTGGATCACAATAAACTGTGGAAAATTCTGAAAGAGATGGGAATACCAGACCACCTGACCTGCCTCTTGAGAAACCTCTATGCAGGTCAGTAAGCAACAGTTAGAACTGGATGTGGAACAACAGACTGGTTCCAATTAGGAAAAGCAGTACGTCAAAGCTGTATATTATCACCCTGCTTATGTAACTTCTATGCAGAGTACATCATGAGAAACCCTGGACTGGAAGACACACAAGGGGGAATCAAGATTGCCGGGAGAAATATCAGTAACCTCAGATACGCAGGTGACACCGCTCTATGGCACAAAGTGAAGAGGAACTAAAAAGCCTCCTGAGGAAGGTGAAAGTGGAGAGTGAAAAAGTTGGCTTCAAGCTCAACATTCAGAAAACGAAGATCATGGCATCCGGTCCCATCACCTCATGGGAAATAGATGGGGAAACAATGGATACAGTGTCAGGCTTTATTTTGGGGGGCTCCAAAATCACTGCAGATGGTGACTGCAGCTATGAAATTAAAAGACACTTACTCCTTGGAAGGAAAGTTATGACCAACATAGACAGCATATTCAAAAGCAAAGACATTACTATGCCAACAAAGGTCCGTCTAGTCAAGGCTATGGGTTTTCCTGCGGTCATGTATGGATGTGAGAGTTGGACTGTGAAGAAGGCTGAGCACCTAAGGATTGATGCTTTTGAACTGTGGTGTTGGAGAAGACTCTTGAGAGTCCCTTGGACTGCAAGGAGATCCAACCAGTCCATTCTGAAGCAATTGAGCCCTGGGATTTCTTTGGGGGAATGATGCTGAAGCTGTAACTCCAGTACTTTGGCCACCTCTTGAGAAGAGTTGACTCATTGGAAAAGACTCTGATGCTGGGAGGAATTGGGGGCAGAAGGAGAAGGGGACAGCAGAGCATGAGATGGCTGGATGCCGTCACTGACTCTATGGACGTGGATCTGGGTGAACTCCGGGAGGTGGTGATGGGCAGGGAGTCCTGGCGTGCTGCGATTCATGGGGTCGCGAAGAGTGGGACAGGAATGAGCGACTGAACTGAACTGATCTGAACTGAACTGAACTGAAGTGACCAGGTATCCATAGACACAAGACTTTTTTGGCCTGTAGCAGCTCCGCCCCAGCGAGCATTGAGCATGAACTTGGCATAGCTTCTTGATTTCTGGGGACCGTGGTAGCGATAACTGTGCAGGGACAATGACCTCCTCTGCCGCAGAAGTTTTGACCCTATCAGAGTCTTTTCACCAGCCTCTTGTAGCTGGTGATAAGGAGGCCTCTTTTGCCACTCTTCCTCCATAGCTTCACTCTTTCAGGCACTTAGAGGGCTCCCTTGCCTGGGGTACTTCTCTGTTGTTTGGAGCATCAGGCACATAGATGGGGCCCCTGGGTGGGGTCCTAGTCTGCAGCTCAGTAAGTCAGGCACTTGATTGGCCAGCCTCTCTATTGTTCAGCTGCCTATGCTGGTGTATGGGGAGAAAGAGACTATGGTGAGGGCTCCACCCACTATGATTGACCCAGTAGGATCCCCTTGCTTCCATGGGGCCTGGTGTTCCTCCACAAGCATTTCCAACCCGATCTCCTTCCTCACATCCCATCAGTCCGTCTCTCTGCAGTCAATAGCAGCCCTTCCCCTGGGATTGCTCCACAATCTGCAAAATCCAGATCCCAACTGCTGTCCTTTCTATGGGACCTGTGTCCCTGTCTGGGGTGTGTATGACTGTGGCAAGGACTGTCTGATTCTCATTCCATTTAGGCTCCCACAGATCAACTGTTTCACTCTCAGCCTAAAATATTTCTCCTCTGATCCAGACAGTTGATCCCAGGTGGGGGTCGGACACCGACTTAGAGTTCTCCCCCACCGAGTGCAGGTCCAGGCCTATTAACATTCCTGTTCCCCCCACCCCTAGTTCCTTCACCCTACCGAGTTTTGTGGTACTATTTATTATTTTCCTCTGGTCAGGTACTCCTGTCAGCTCTCAGTTGATGTTCTGCACACACTTCTGTGTCTGAAGGTGTGTCCTTGATGTATCCGTGGAGTGAAATGTACTACACTTCCAGCTACTGTTCTGCCATTTTGTTCATCTCAACGTTTGGACTACTAGAAATAAGACTGTTATGAACATTCATGTGCACGTCTTTGGTTTGTTTTTTTTTTTTTTTCTTACTTGCTGGTATAAACCTAAGAAAGGGATTGCTGGGACATATGGTAACCCTATGTTTAACTTTTGAAGGAACTTCCAAACTGTTTTCCACCATGGTGTACTATTTTGTATTCCCATAAGCAGTGCATGAATATTCAAATATTTTCACTTCCTCATCACACTTGTTCTTCTCTGTCTCTCATGAGAGCCATACTTTCGGTGTGCCCTGCATGCTTACTTGCCATCTGTATATCATTATCTAGTGAATTTCCTGTTCAAATCTTTTGTCCATTTTTGCATTGGTGTGTTTCATATATTCTGTCTGATTCTTAAGTTTTTCTTACTTCAATGTGACTATTGTTATTTTTTATTTTAATTTTAAATTGGCCTACTATATAGAAAAGCAATTAATTAAATTTTATATATCATCTGTATATCTTGTGACATTGCTTAAATTAATTCTTAGTTTTACGTATTCTGTTCCTGTAGATTTCATTGGA